>NC_091991.1:57325601-57940601 GCF_044704955.1 Pristiophorus japonicus
TACAGAGGGAAATATGGCAGTCAGTTTGTGCACAGACAGCAAAAAAGATACATTTGTTTTTGATGGTGTTTAGTTGAGGGGTAATTGTTGGCCAATATACTAAAGTTCTTATTTGAATAATGCCATGTGGACTTTTAAACCCACGTAAATAGGCAGCCTCAGCCTCAGTTTAATGTTTTATCTGAAAGATAAAGCAGCACGAGATTAAGTGGAGTGGGGTTTATACCATGGCCTTATTTATTTGCTTGTTCTTAACTATTGACACAACTGCAAGGCCTACCTTTCTGGGTTAATCATCTCCTCTGTGAGGAAGTTCATATAAAACCTGAAAGAAGAAATTCAGAATTGATTGCAATTTAAAGAAACATTAATATACAATTGTTACAACTCACCATTCACACAACATTCCATGATTCCTCACCTATTGACACACTCCACTTGCACCTATTAACACACATCACTAGCATATTCCTCACTTAGTTAACACACACCACTCACACATCTCCCACATATTAACACACAATACTCACACATCTCCCACATATTAACACACGCCACTCACATATTAACACAATCCACTCACACGCCTTTCATATAGTAACACAATCCACTCACACACCTCTCACATAGTAATACAATCCACTCACACGTCTCCTACATATCAACACACACCACCCACCGCCTCCCACATATTAACACAATCCACCCACATGTCTCCCACATATTAACACACACCAGCCACATGTCGCCCACATATTAACTCACACGTCGCCCACATTGTAACACAATCCACTCACACGCCTCTCACATAGTAACACAATCCACTCACACTTCCTTCACATAACATATCACGTGTACATACCTCACATGTCAACATAAAACACTCGTTCATCCCTCACTTTTTTAACACACTTTCACATCCCTCACTCTATCTATGCAGACCATTCATAAACCCTTTGTTCATACATACCTCTTGCACCCTTTCCTCTGGTAATACACATGACTTGTTACTGTTCAGGTTTACCCCCAACAGTTTTGAATTGTTTGATGATCGTTTCCGTAAGCACATTGAATCTTATGTCATAATTTTTTGCCATGTATGGGTCAGTATAGTCCAAGTTTAACAGTTGACCATCATTAAAATAAATTGCTTATTATGTATTGCAGATGCCCACATCTGTCTTCTGGATAACAGAAAAATATCACACTATTGGACTGCTTTATACAGGCTAAACCATCATTCTGGGGTTAATGTGCCCTTTTCAGAAAGTTCCTTGTCACAGTGTCTTGGACTGTAACAGTTAGATCTTTCACATAGAATACTGAGCTAGGGGGCATTTATCAGGACTAAAGAAACTGAAAACACCACATAATCATACTTTCTTTTTGCTTTCAAGAAGGTAATTTAGTACACTGTCCTTTTATCTTTTCAGAACTTGGTTGAATCTGCTCAGGTAGATCGGAGGCTGTGTTTATTACTATTTTACATGTCGACAGGTTAATAATAATATCTATCATTGTTTCACTGAAGGAAGATGGTGAAGGTACACATGAGAAAGCTCTGGTTCCTGACTAAAGATTGCAGCAGGGTCTATCCAAATTCAAGACCACTCCAGTAGTATAAAGTTATTAATTAGCAGGATATTGTTACCAAGGTTATGTAAATCAATTTTTTGTACAAAATCCATTAAGTGCTTGGGGATGTCTTCATAGTTTCTCATTTTGTAGTCAGTCTTTTGTTAATATTTTTTAAAAATCTGTTTGTGTTTTACAGGAAAGAGTGACCAAATGGGTCCAAGAATTTTTGCCAATTCCATTAAAACTGAATCAGTACTGAACTTTACTTTTACTGTCAGCAAATTCTACAGTTAAATATAGTTGCTCAGTTATAACTACAGTAAACCTATCCCAATAAATCTGGAATCATTTAACACCTTGGCTTAGAGGCTGAGAGACCGTGTGCTTGGCTACTGCATCATTCAGTCCCAATTCAAATGGTGCCCAAATTGGTGAAAAGAAAGACTTGCATTTATGTAGTGCCTTTCATGACCTGAGGACATCCCAAGTACTTTTGAAGTGTAATCACTGTTGTAATATAGGAAATGCGGCAGCCAATTTGCACACAGCAAGCTCCAACAACAACAACGACAACTTTTATTTATATAAGCAAACAGCAGTGTGATAATGACCAGATAATCGTTTTTTCTGATGTTGTTTGTGTTGTGTATCTGTGAAGCATGCACGCCCATGTTCCGCCACCAGGGAGCTCATCCCCTGAAGTCCCAGACTGAGGTCACTGTTATTTTAACCTCACTGTGTGCAGCCTCATCTGTGTTAGGAACACAATAACTGGCGACGAGAATACGAATCCAACGCAAAGATGCAGCAAACTGTGGGCATCCTGGAGAAGTTCTCGGAGGGTGAGGACTGGGAAGCCTATGTCGAACGGCTAGACCAGTACTTTGTAGACAACGAGCTGGACGGAGAAGGAAGCGCTGCAAAAAGGAGAGCGGTCCTCCTCACAGTCTGCGGGGCACCGACCTACAGCCTCATGAAGAATCTTCTGGCTCCAGTGAAACCCACAGATAAGTCGTACGAGGAGCTTTGTACACTGGTTCGGGAGTATCTTAACCCGAAGGAGAGTGTGCTGATGGCGAGGTATCGGTTCTACACGTGCCAGCGATCTGAAGGTCAGGAAGTGGCGTGCTACTTCACCGAGCTAAGGCGACTTGCAGGACAATGTGAGTTTGATGGCTACCTGGAGCAAATGCTCAGAGACTTTTTTGTATTGGGCATTGGCCACGAGACCATCCTACGAAAACTTTTGACTGTAGAGACACCGACTCTCAGTAAGGCCATTGCGATAGCACAGGCGTTTGTGTCCACCTGTGATAACACCAAACAAATCTCTCAGCACACAAGTGCTAGCAATGTTCATAAATTAACTGGAACTGTGTTTGCGAGCAGAAATGTACAGGGCAGAACCCACGAGTCTGCAACTGCCAGCAGGCCTCAGGTGACCCAGATGACTCAGAGTCCCCAACAAAGAATGAATGTAAGGCAATTCACACCTTGTTGGCGTTGTGGAGGCTTCCATTCAGCCTATTCATGCCGCTTCAAAGGGTATGTTTGCAAGAGCTGTGGAACAATGGGGCACCTCCAAAGCGCTTGCAAATGAGCTGCAAGCTCTGCAAAACCTGCTAACCACCACGTGGCAGGGGAAGATCGGTCCATGGTGGATCAAAGCAATTTCGAGCCTCAGAGAGAGGAGGCAGATGCTGAAGTACACGGGGTGCATACATTTTTGACGAAATGTCCACCTATAATGCTAAACGTAAAATTGAATGGCTTACCCATAGCCATAGAAGTGGACACTGGCGCGAGTCAATCCATCATGAGTAAAAAGATGTTTGAAAGACTGTGGTGCAACAAGGCATTCAGACCAGCCCTGAGCCCCATCCACACAAAACTGAGAACGTACACCAAAGAGCTTATCACTGTCCTGGGCAGCGCCATGGTCAAGGTCAGCTACGAGGGCATGGCGCACGAACTGCCACTCTGGATTGTCCCGGGCGATGGTCCCACACTGCTTGGACGGAGCTGGCTGGGCAAAATCCGCTGGAACTGGGATGACATCCGAGCGCTATCACATGTCGATGAGGCCTCATGTACCCAGGTTCTGAACAAATTTCCTTCCCTTTTTGAGCCAGGCATTGGAAACTTTTCCGGGGCGAAGGTGCGGATCCACTTGGTCCCAGAGGCATGACGCATTCACCACAAGGCGCGAGCGGTATCTCACATGATGAGGGAGAGAGTGGAAATGGAGCTGGACAGGCTGCAACGCGAGGGCATCATCTCCTCAGTGGAATTCAGCGAGTGGGCCAGCCCGATTGTTCCAGTACTCAAAAGTGATGGCACAGTCAGGATTTGCGGCGATTATAAAGTAACTACTAATCGTTTCTCGCTACAGGACCAATACCCGCTACCTAAGGCAGACGACCTATTTGCGATGCTGGCAGGGAGCAAGACATTCACCAAGCTCGACTTGACTTCGGCCTACATGACGCAGGAGCTGGAGGAGTCTTCGAAGGGCCTCACCTGCATCAACACGCACAAGGGACTGTTCATCTACAACAGATGCCCGTTTGGAATTCGGTCGGCTGCAGCGATCTTCCAGAGAAACATGGAGAGCCTACTCAAGCCGCTACCACACACGGTGGTCTTTCAGGACGACATATTGGTTATGGGTCGGGACACCGCCGAGCACCTACAAAACCTGGAAGAAATCCTCCAGCGACTGGATCGCGTAGGGCTGCGGCTGAAGAGGTTGAAATGCGTCTTCATGGCAACACAAGTGGAGTTTTTGGGGAGAAGGATCGCAGCGGATGACATTCGGCCCACAGACGCCAAGACAGAGGCTATCAGGAACGCGCCCAGGCCACAGAACGTCCCGGAGCTGCGGTCATTCCTGGGCCTCCTCAACTATTTTGGTAACTTCCTACTGGGGTTAAGCACCCTTTTAGAGCCCCTACATGTGCTATTGCGCAAAGGTGAGAACTGGATATGGGGAAAAAAACAAGTAATTGCTTTTGGGAAAGCCAGAAACATTTTATGCTCCAACAAGCTGCTTGTATTGTATAACCCGTATAAAAGACTTGTGCTAGCATGTGATGCATCGTCGTACGGAGTCGGGCGTGTATTACAACAAGCTAACGTTGCGGGGAAGTTGCAACCTATCGCCTATGCCTCCAGGAGCTTGTCTAAGGCCGAGAGGGCCTACAGCATGATTGAGAAAGAGGCATTAGCATATGTGTTCGGGGTAAAGAAAATGCATCAGTACCTGTTTGGCCTCAAATTTCAGCCTCACAAGCCCCTCACATCCCTGTTTTCTGAAAACAAGGGGATAAATACTAATGCCTCAGCCCGCATACAACGGAGGGCACTCGCGCTATCAGCGTATAACTATACCATCCGCCACAGGCCAGGCACCGAGAACTGTGCGGATGCTCTCATTCGGTTACCACGGGGATAAAAATGGCGCTGCCTGCAAACTTGTTGGCGGTGGCGCAGCCCGCAGACTTGTTGATGGTCATGGAAGCGTTTGAAAATGATAAATCACCTGTCACGGCCCGCCAGATTAGAACTTGGACCAGCCAAGATCCTCTGCTGTCCCTCGTAAAAATCTGTGTACTGCATGGGAGCTGGCCAGCCTCCCCGTTGAAATGCAAGAGCTAATCAAGCCGTTCTAGCGGCGAAAGGATGAGCTGTCCATTCAGGCAGACTGCCTGTTGTGGGGTAACCGCGTAGTGCTACCAAAAAAGGGCAGGGAGACGTTCATCTCGGATCTCCACAGCACGCACCCGGGTATAGTAATGATGAAAGTGATAGCCAGATCCCACGTGTGGTGGCCCGGTATTGACTCTGACTTAAAGTCCGATGCACCACAACGCAGCGTATGTGCTCAGTTGAGCACCGTGCCCAGAGAGGCACCACTAAGTTTGTGGTCCTGGCCCTCCAGACCATGGTCAAGGATCCATGTCGACTATGCGGGCCCGTTTCTCGGTAAACTGTTCCTGGTGGTGGTGGATGCTTTTTCAAAATGGATTGAATATGAAATAATGTCGGGAAGCACTGACACCGCCACCATTGAAAGCCTGAGGGCCATGTTTGCCACTCACGGCCTGCCTGACATACTGGTCAGTGACAACGGGGCATGTTTCACCAGTGCCAAATTTAAAGAATTCATGACCCGCAATGGGATCAAATATGTCACCTCGGCCCCGTTTAAACCAGCCTCCAATGGGAAGGCAAAGCGGGCAGTAGAAACCATTAAACAGAGCCTTAAACAAGTCACAGAAGGCTCACTCCAAACCCGCCTGTCCCGAGTACTGCTCAGCTACCGCACGAGACCCCACTCGCTCACAGGGGTGCCCCCGGCTGAGCTACTCATGAAAAGGACACTTAAAACCAGACTCTCGCTGGTTCATCCGAACCTGCATGATCAGGTAGAGAGCAGGCGGCAGCAACAAAATGGTCTCGCGCCACTGTGTCACGGGAAATTGATCTGAATGACCCTGTGTATGTGCTAAACTATGGACAAGGTCCCAAGTGGATCGCGGGCATGGTGATACCTAAAGAAGGGAGTAGGGTGTTTGTAGTCAAACTAGACAATGGACAAATTTGCAGAAAGCACCTGGACCAAATGAGGCTGTGGTTCACAGACTGCCCTGAACAACCCACAGCAGACACCACCTTTTTCGAGCCCACAACACACACCCAAAGGATCAACGACACCACGCCGGACCAGAAAATCTAACCCATCACACCCAACAGCCCAGCAAGGCCAGGCTCGCCTAGCAGCCCTGCAGGGGCAACAACACGCCAGTCCAGCGAGGGCACAGCCAACACACCAGAACAGACATTTGTACCGAGGCGGACCACCAGGGAAAGAAAGGCTCCCGAACGCCTCACCTTGTAAATAGTTTTCACTTTGTCTTTGGCAGGGATGGGGAGTGATGTTGTGTATCTGTAAAGCATGCACTCCCATGTTTCGCCACCAGGGAGCTCATCCCCTGAAGTCCCAAGGGATCCCAGCATTCCTTGGGAGCACTGTATATAAGCCGGCCCCTAAGGCCTGTTCCTCATTCTGGAGTGTCTTATTAAAGACTGAGGTCACTGTTACTTTAACCTCTCTGTGTGCAGCCTCATCTGTGTTAGGAACACAATAGATTGAGTGATAAATATTGGCCAGGACGCTGGGGAAATATTCTCCTGTTCTTCTTCGAAATAGTCCCATGGGATCTTTTCCATCCACCTGAGAGAGCGGTAAGTATGTGTAGCTCACTTAATGGCCCTGATTTTAACCCAATGCACGGAATGGGGTGAGTGAGTGGTTAAAATATCAAAAATTGTTGCTCATAACATTGTTCTGTCTAATATTTCTTATATTTACTTTGGGATTTTATAAATGACGTTATGATTAACATCCAGTCTTTTTTTATTCAATGCATCTATTCAACTGGACCACAATAAGCTTCAAGCAGCCTCCCATCACCTCAGCACACACTCAAGAAGCTGTTGGATGAAGTAAATGCATATAGCACTCTGCAGATAAACATCATAAACAGAAGGAATTCAAAAGTTAGATCACTTGAAAAAATGTGACTAGGAATGAACTCTGTTTAGTTTAACTCACTGAGAGACAACAATAAGAAAAAATAACTCTCAGTGCAGTTATCCCTCCAAGTGTGCGACCATCAGTCCCCTCTTACTCCCCCACACATATTTTGGAAGTCATCAAAGTGCTTACATACCAGCCACTGTAAGCAAACATGCCTGAGTAGAAAGCCAGTGGAATTCTGTCTAGTGTGACTGAACTGCTGTTAAAAGCATTTTGAAAGTTTTCATTGCGACCTGTGAAAAGAGAATAAGCTGAGCTCAATTCAAGATAAAGGTTCATAGGTTTCAAAGTCTTCATAAAATATACCACACTTTAGTTCAACTGGGACTATGGGAGTATCAATATTCAATAAATCTTTAATTAACAGTATAATAAAGAATCAAGTCCACGAAATATAATGGGAAACCCATGTATGATGTATCATGTTTATAGATTGGTGTATCAGATCAGGCAAAATTGAACTGGCACATGTAGAAACAAGAGAAACAGTTTACAAAATGGAATGGGTCCATTGCATAAAATCGCTATAGATAAGGAAGTAAAACTGAAAAAAATTGGGGCAATGCAAAGTGGAAAAGCCACTGAGTCCTGATGGCACATATCCTGGAATGCTGAGAGAAGTCGGAGAGGAAATAGAAGCTCTGACCATTATCTTTCAAACGTACTTGAATATGGAAGTTGTGCCAATGTAATATTTATGTTCAAAAAGAGAAAAAAAAGTCAGGCAACTATAGACAAGTCAGCCTAACAATACTGATGGGTAAGCTCCTAGAGGCCTTATAAGGGATAAATGGTATTGGTAAAAGTAAAGTTGTGCATGTCAAATTTAATAGAACTCTTTAAATAAATAACAGACTAAGTTGATAACAAATGCAATGGATGTTATGTATATGGATTTTCAAAAAATGTTTGATCAGGCACCACATAGGAGACTTGTTGATAAAATTAAGGCACATGATATTAAAGGGAGTGTGGCAGCATGGATCATCATCATAGGCAGTCCCTCGGAGTCGAGGATGACTTGCTTCCACATTAGAAATGAGTTCTCAGGTGACTGAAGAGTCCAATGCGGGACCCACAGGTGGGGCAAACGGTGGTTGAAGTAACGAGTGGGTGGGGGGGCCTGGGTTGCCACGTGCTTCTTCCGCTGTCGACGCTTGGCTTCAACTTGCTCTCGGCGAAGAGACTCGAGGTGTTCAGCGCCCTCCCGGATGCTTTTCCTCCACTTTGGGTGGTCTTGGACCAGAGATTCCCAGGTGTCGGTGGGGATGTTAAATTTTCCAAGGATGCTTTGAGGGTGTCCTTGAAGCGTTTCCTTTGCCCACCTGGGGCTCGCTTGCAGTGTCTGAACTCCGCTTGTTTTGGGAGTCTCGAGTCAGGTATGCGGGCGATGTGGCCCATCCAATGGAGCTGATCGAGCGTGGTCAATGCTTCGATGCTGAGGATGTTGGCCTGAGTGAGAACTCCAAGCCATCGTCAACACCTTCACCGAGGCGTACGAGAGCATGAGCCTTAAACAAAACATCCATAAAACAAAGGTCCTCTACCAACTGGCCCCCACCACATAGAACTGCTCCCCATTTATCAAAATCCACGTCGAGGCCATGGACAACGTGGACCATTTTCCATACCTCGGGAGCCTACTGTCAACAAGGGCAGACATCGACGATGAGGTCCAACACCATCTTCAGTGTGCCAGTGCAGCCTTTGGTCGCCTGAGGAAGAGAGTGTTTGAAGACCAAGACCTCAAACCCGGCACCAAGCTCATGGTCTACAGGGCAGTGGCGATACCCGCCCTCCTGTATGGCTCAGAGACATGGACTATGTACAGCAGACACTTTAAAACATTGGATGCTTTTCCTCCACTTTGGGTGGTCTTGGACCAGAGATTCCCAGGTGTCGGTGGGGATGTTAAATTTTCCAAGGATGCTTTGAGGGTGTCCTTGAAGCGTTTCCTCTGCCCACCTGGAGCTCGCTTGCCGTGTCTGAGCCCCGCTTGTTTTAGGAGTTTTGAGTCAGGCATGCAGGCGATGTGGCCCGTCCAATGGAGCTGATCGAGCGTGGTCAGTGCTTCGATGCTGGGGATGTTGGCCTGAGCGAGAACACTGACATTGGTGCGTCTATCCTGACAATAGATTTGCAGGATCTTGTGGAGGCAGCGTTGGTGGTACTTCTCCAGTGTTTTAAAGAGTCTGCTGTACATAGTCCATGTCTCTGAGCCATACAGGAGGGCGGGTATCGCCACTGCCCTGTAGACCATGAGCTTGGTGCCGGGTTTGAGGTCTTGGTCTTCAAACACTCTCTTCCTCAGGTGACCAAAGGCTGCACTGGCACACTGAAGATGGTGTTGGACCTCATCGTCGATGTCTGCCCTTGTTGATAGTAGGCTCCCGAGGTATGGAAAATGGTCCACGTTGTCCATGGCCTCGACGTGGATTTTGATAAACGGGGAGCAGTGCTATGTGGTGGGGGCCAGTTGGTAGAGGACCTTTATTTTATGGATGTTTCGATTGAGGCTCATGCTCTCGTATGCCTTGATGAAGGTGTTGATGATGGCTTGGAGTTCGGCCTCCGAGTGTGCGCAGGCGCAGGCGTTGTCTGCTTACTGTAGTTCGATGACGGAGGATGGGATGACCTTGGATCTGGCCTAGACGCGGTGGAGGTTGAACAGATTCCCATTTTTCCTGTAATTTAGCTCCACTTCAGTGGGGAGCTTGCTGAGGATGAGATGGAGCATTGCAGCAAGGAAGATCGAGAAGAGCGTTGGTGCGATGACACAGCCTTGCTTGACCCCGGTCCGAATGTGAAATGGGTCTGTGGTGGCTCCGTTGGTCAGGATCAGGCTTGCATGCCATCGTGGAGCAGGTGAGAATGGTGACAATCTTTTGAGGGCAGCTGAATCTGAGGAGGTTGCTCCATAATCCTTCGCGTTTGACCGTATCGCAGGCTTTTGTCAGGTCGAAGCATGGATAGGGATTTGGTGAAAGAACAAAAAACAGGCAGAAGTGGTTATCTCCGAGATATCTGCGCTCCTCCAATTCTGGCCTCTTGAGCATTCCCAATTTTAACCACTCCACCATTGGCGGCCGTGCCTTCAGCTGACAAGCTCTGGAATTCCCCACCTAAACCTCTCTTTCTCTCCTCTTTTAAGACATTCCTTAAAACCTACCTCTTTGACCAAACTTTTGATCATCTGCCCTAACATTTCTTTATGTAGCTCAGTGTCAAATTTTGTTTGATAATACCCCTATGAGATTTTGATAAATTGGGAAAAACTATTTCCACTGATCAATGAACCAGTAGCGAGCGGGTTTAAATCTAACATCATCACCAAAAGAACAAAGGGAGAGGTTAGGAGATTTTTTTTATACAGAGTTTTGTTAGTATATGGAATACCCGATCTAAAATAGTTGGGGGAAGCAGAATCCATAATAGCTTTTAAAAGGGAAGTGGATAAATATTTGAAAATGAAAATGTAAAAAAAGGGTTAGGGAACTAGCAGGGGGAATAGGGCTAAGTTGATAGCTCTTTCAGAGCTGAATGGCCTCCTTCTGTGTTGTAAATGTGTGACTTGAAACTTTTGCCTTGATTTCCTCTACCTCGCCGTGGATCGGTGGTGGGTCCTGACCTTGCTTCTGGCTCCAGCCCACTGTGTAGAATGATTTTACCGTGATTGGGCTTGTTAAGCCCGCCCAGCGCGTTTCCTGGCCAATTGAACGAAGCTGGTCTGATGACGTCATTTGATGACGCGTCATCAGCCGGTTTCCTTAAAGGGACCATGTGCAAATTTAGTTTGACGGTTGTGCTGTCCGTGTTCTACAGCATTGAGATGCTGCAAACACTGACAGAGGTGCACAGAGATGCACGGCTGCATGCAGGCTCTCCCATGACTCCCTCCATAAGCTTATGGAGGGAGACAAGCATTCAGGGAGGTTCTGTTCCCTTCCAATGGGCGGAATAGACCTCCCCAGGAGATCAACGCAGCCAGGTTGCATATTGCACAGGAGGACACAAGCAGGGATATCGTCAGGAGGCCAGGCTTCAGTGGTACAAACCTTTCAATGATCTCAGTGGATCACGAAACGTTACTGTAAAGCTGCACTCAACCTCATCCTGCTGTTCCATTCATCACATCCATATCACTTTGCCTTCCCTACCCTACTCCTACACATCCTTACTCACACCAAACTTATCTTGCACCCCCTTCCATCCCTCTCTATTTACATTATCACTTCCCCATCTCACTAGCCACTCCTCACACTCACCCTCATCCTAGTGCAATCATACTAACTAACACCACACAAGGGTAGGCACTTGGGTCTTTTAGCCAATGTTGATGTGAAGTTTCTGTTAATATGCTGTCAAACATTGAAACCTTTATTTTCAACACTTTGCTTTCTTGGACAGATTTGTCTGCACCTTTGCAAGTGGCTTAGTGTGTTGCAGTGAATGGTGAGATATAACGGTACCCCCCCGCAATGGTGATGAGTGTGAGCGGAATGGCTTGGGCATTGTAGGGATGCTTTATGGTGTTGGTGTGGGGTGGTGCCAACCTGGTGTATCATGAGGCAGCACTGAGTCAAATGAAGTAAATCTGGCTATGGTGAAGCCATCCCTGGCCTCCTGGGCCTGTATGCTGTGCAGCATCAGTTGATTGTAGAGAAGGTTGTTGTTGGTGCTGGTGTGTCTGGTGCTGGAGCTGATTGTGGTGAGATTCTGAGGACGAAGGTGAGATAGTTTCAAGGGCACCGATGCTAATGTAATAGATGGCAGATGAACTTGAGATGACAGAAGCGATCTGTCAATGGTGAGAGAGGTTGTTCCAATGAGGTAACACTGGATAGACTTGCAACCTGCATAAAGCTCAATGTGCCTTCCAAGTGCAGGAAGCAACAGCTTTTGATCTTGGAAAGTGAACAGCTGTGAGATGGGAGCCTTTATAGCACATTTGTAGCTGTCAAGTAAAGAAATGAATTCATGGTCATACAACTCCCAACATTCTTTCCTGACGCGATCCCCGAGCAGCGTAAACCCCGTGGACAACCTGGTAAAATGATAAGTTCAGCTCAAAATTCATTTTAATAGGTTCTTTACAAGGTCATAACATCCTAAATTGCCTCCCCCGCCGCTGTGTTCAGCCCTGACAGACCCGATATCTGAGAAAATAGCGTGGCGGTGGCTTGACAGCGGGGTCCTGACCCGCTGTCAGATAAAAACATTTTCCCACCCGACGCGCCCGCTGAGCCCCTGAGAAATCTCTTGTGAGCCTTTTCATGGATAAATCATACCTTGGGCCAAGGCCATCATCCCTGGAACGATGATCAATCCCAGTGCCATCAGTTTAGAAAATGTGAGGATGATCTGAATTCGGGCAGTCCAGTTCACACTACAAGAATTTACATACACTACCAATGCTGTGGTGAGGAAAAAAGCAAAATCTTTCTCAGGTTTGTGTAACACACCAGATAAAACCAACAGTGTTTTTTTTATTACAAAAGCAAAATACCACGATAGTGTAAACCTTGTCCTCACCTTTCCTCAGCCTTGTCATCAGGCTCCATGTTCAACAGATCTTACTCCGCCATTTCCGCCACCTCATGATCCCACCACCAAACACATCTTCATCTCCCCTCCCTTCAGCATTCCTAAGGGATCGCTCCCTCTGCAACACCCTGGTCCACTCCTGAATCACCCCCCCACACCCCCTCCCCTTCCAACGGCACCTTCCCATGCAAGTGCAGGAAATGCAATACCTGCTCTTTTACCTCCTCCCTTCGCACTGTCCAGGGCCCCTAATACTCCTTCCAGGTGAAACAGCGATTTAGTTGTTGTGCTTGCAATATAGTATTCTGTTTTTGCTGCTCACGATATGATCTCCTCTACATTGGGGCGACCAAACGCAGATTGGGTGACCGCTTTGCGAAACACCTCTGTTCAGTCCGTAATCGTGACCCCGAGCTTCCGGTCGCCTGTCACTTTAATTCTCTGCTCCACTCCCACTCTGATCGCTCTATCCTCAGCCTCTTGCACTGTTCCAATGAAGCTCAAGGAACAGGACCTCATCATTCGATTCGGCACTCATCATCAAGTTCAGCAATTTCAGACCATAATCCTTGCTCCTATTTTTTCACATGGCAGCTGTTGATGTTTCTGCCATTCTCATTTACAACTCTTCCAGTCTGATCTTTTGTTTCTTTTCTTGTCTCATTACCATATCCTTTTGCTTTGTACTACCTCATTTGTATCAGCAGCAATGGATCCTGAATTGGCCTGTTTGCTTTCGTTGTCATGGAACAAGGAGAAGTTGCTACAATTACAATTCTTTACACACTCCCAAAACCAGGCCCTCAATTTCCACTGATCCTGTTCCCTTTCCATAAGTACAGTGAGGTGAGACTTCTCATCATCATCATAGGCAGTTCCTCGAAATTGAGGAAGATTTGCTTCCACTCTTAAAATGAGTTCTTAGGTAGCTGAACAGTCCAATATGAGAACCACAGTCTCTGTCACAGGTGGGACAGACAGTTGTTGAGGGAAGGGGTGAGTGGGACTGGTTTGCCGCACGCTCTTTCTGCTACCTGCGCTTGGTTTTTGTATACTCTCGGCGATGAGACTCGAGGTGCTCCTGGATGAACTTCCTCCGCTTAGGGCGGTCTTTGGCCAGGGACTCCCTGGTGTCAGTGGGGATGTTGCACTTGATCAGGGAGGCTTTGAGGGTGTCCTTGTATCGCTTCCTCTGCCCATCTTTGGCTCGTTTGCCGTTAAGGACTTCCGAGTAGAGCGTTTGGGAGTCTCGTGTCTGGCATGTGAACAATGTGGCCTGCCCAGTGGAGCTGATCAAGTGTGGTCAGTGCTTCGATGCTGGGGATGTTGGCCTGGTCGAGGACGCTAATGTTGGTGCGTCTGTCCTCCCAGGGGATTTGTAGGATCTTGCAGAGACATCGTTGGTGGTATTTCTCCAGCAACTTGAGGTGTCTACTGTACATGGTCCATGTCTCTGAACCATACAGGAGAGCGGGTATTACTACAGCCCTATAGATCATGAGCTTGGTGGCAGTTTTGAGGGCCTGGTCTTCAAATACTCTTTTCCTCAAGCGGCAGAAGGCTGCACTGGCGCACTGGAGGCGGTATTGAATCTTGTCGTCAATGTTTGCTCTTGTTGATAAAAGGATCCTGAGGTATGGGAAGTGGTCCACGTTGTCCAGGGCCGTGCCATGGATCTTGATGACTGGGGGGGCAGTGCTGTGCGGCGAGGACAGGCTGGTGGAAGACTTTTGTCTTACGGATGTTTAGCATAAGGCCCATGCTTTTGTACGCCTCAGTAACTACGTTGACTATGTCCTGGAGGTCAGCCTCTGTATGTGCGCAGACGCAGACGTCGTCCGTGTACTGTAGCTCGATGACAGAGGTTGGAATGGTCTTGGACCTGGCCTGGAGACGACGAAGGTTGAACAGGTTCCCACTGGTTCTGTAGTTTAGTTCCACTCCAGTGGGGAACTTGTTGACTGTGAGGTGGAGCATGGCAGCGAGTAAGATTGAAAAGAGGTTTGGGGCGATGACACAGCCCTGTTTGACCCCGGTCCGGACGTGGATTGCGTCTGTAATGGATCCGTTGGTAAAGATCACAGCCTGCATGTCGTCGTGGATCAGGCGGAGGATTGTGACGAACTTTTGGGGGCATCCGAAATGGAGGAGGACGCTCTATAGGCCCTTGCAGTTGACAGTCACTAAATATGGACATAATCCAACCCACTTCTCGGGGTCAGGGACATTTAAATATTTCAGATGAGCATCCATTTCACTGCTGGTGCAGCTGGGGGACCACCTTGGGGGAGGGGATGAGGGAGCGGTCTTGCTGCAGTACAAGTTGCCCGTGGACTGCCCAAAGATTTATTTTTAATGTATTTAAAATGACCCCCTTTTGAAGCAAGCAGTGTTCCATACTGCAATTGATTTAAAAGAAAAGGGTCGTTTATATTTTAAATGTCCACCCGCCTGTGGGCCTTGGCAATATTTAGATGTGATCATAATACACCTACCACATGTGAGCGGTATAAGCAAGTCCTGCCCAAATTCTGCCCCCGCACACTCAAATTACAGCATTTACATGTCAAAAAACAAGAGGCAATTCAGCCAAGTGACAGACAGGCACAACAATGTTACTTACAGACTCCAACAGCTGTGAGAAGTTTTACTGCCAAAACTGGAGCTTGACAAGGGGCAAAAAATGGCTCAACAATGTAGCGTCCAAACGACAAGCCAACAAAAGCAGTGATTGCCGGTCTGCTCAAAAAGAAAGAGGATACGTGAATGAACTATCAATAGATGTTATTGTGGAGCTGAATGTAGACTTTGTACAGAATATAACTGTGTCTATGAGTGAAGGGGAGAGAATAACCGGTACTCCTTTTTTAATTATATAGTTCAACTTCATAGAATCATAGAAATTTACAGCACGAAAGGAGGCCATTTCGGTTCATCATGTCCATGCCAGCCAACAAGAGGCTATCCAGCCTAGTCCCACTTTCCAGCTCTAGGTCCATAACCCTGCAGGTTATAGCACTTCAAGTGTACATCCAAGTACTTTTTAAATGTGGTGAGGGTTTCTGCCTCTACCATCCTTTCAGGCAGTGAGTTCCAGACCCCCACAACCCACTGTGTGAAGAAATTTCCCCTCAAATCCCCTCTAAACCTTCTACCAATTACTTTAAATTTATGCCCCCTGGTTGTTAACCCATCTGCTAAGGGAAAAAAGGCCCTCTCTATCCACTATATCTAGGCCCCTCGTAATTTATACACCTCAATCAGGTCTTCCCTCCACTTCCTCTGTTCCAAGGAAAACAAATCCAGCCTATCCAATCTGTCCTCATAGTTAAGATTCTCCACTCCCGGCAACATCCTCGTAAATCTCCTCTGTACCCCCTCCAGTGCAATCACGTCCTTCCTGTAATGCGGTGACCAGAACTGCACGCAGTACAGCTGTGACCTAACCAGTGTTTTATACAGTTCAAGCATAATCCCGCCCTGCTCTTGTGTTCTATGCCTCGGCTAATAAAGGCAAGTATTCCGTATGCCTTCTTAGCCAGCTTATCTATCTGGTCTGCTACTTTCAAGTTGTAGTGGTATGCTCCAGCTCTTTTCTAGCCCGACCTGTGGAGGTGTTCTCGTTCAGGTCGGGGGGAGGGCACCTCCGCAGGTCGGGGATATAAAAGAGCTGGAGCATACCACTACAACTTCCAGCACCAACTGCTCCAAGTGTGCGACGATTTTGAGGTGGGCGACTGGGTGACGCCATCAAAACCCAGGTCGCTGTTTGGAGCATGGGCAGGAACATCGGCGGGGCCCAGGTACAGTGGAGGAGCGGGAAGGTCAGGGCGGATGAGCGGTGCGAGATCGTGGCGGATGAGCGGTGCGAGATCGTGGCGGAGGAGCGGTGAGAGATCGTGGTGGAGGAGCGGTGAGAGATCGTGGCGGAGGAGCGGTGAGAGATCGTGGCGGAGGAGCGGTGAGAGATCGCGGCGGAGGTGCGGTGAATGTTTTTGTGGTGGAGGAGTGGCAAGAGATCGTGGTGGAGGAGCGCTGTGAGATCGCGGCGAAGGTGTGGCGAATGTTTGTGCTGGAGGAGCGGCAAGAGATCATGGCGGAGGTGCGGCGAATGTTTGTGGCGGAGGAGTGGCGAGAGATCATGGTGGAGGTGCGGCAAATGAAGATACGGAGCCCTGAAGAGTCGAGGGCCCAGGGGCAGCACGGGCCAGCCCACACTGTGATATGTGTGCGCACTAGGTCCGTGCAGCAGAGCACGTCTCCAGTCGTTCTGGTTTACCTTTGCCACTAGATAAAGACCTAGCTCTGTCAAGCCCGTGTGGTGGCTGGTGTGCAACGGTCACCACATGTTAAAAAAATTCATGCACAGGTATCTTCCACCCCTTCAATTGGAGTTCAGGACTGGAATATCGGGTCCTTCATTGAAACATCTGTGAACTCTTGTGGAAGCAAGTCATCCTCGTTCGAGGGACCACCTATGACGATGATGCTACTTTCAGGGATCTGTGGACATGCACTCCAAGATCCCTTTGTTCCTCTACACTTCTCTGTGTCCTACCATTTAATGTGTATTCCCTTTCCTTGTTAGCCCTCCCCAAATTAATTACCTCACACTTGTCGGATTAAATTCCATTTGCCACTCTTCTGCCCACCTGACCAGTTGATTGATATTGTCCTGCAGTCCGCAGCTTTCTTCTTCATTATCAATCCTACAGCTTATTTTAGTATCATCTGCAAACTTCTTAATCATACCCCCAACATTTAAGTCTAGATCATTGATGTATACCACAAAAAGCAAGGGACCTGGTACTGAGCCCTGCGGGACCCCACTAGAAACATCCTTCCAGTCACAAAAACACCCATCAACCATTACCCTTTGCTTCCTGCCTCTGAGCCAATTTTGGATCCAACTTGCCACTTTGCCCTGGATCCCATGGACTTTTACTTTCGTGACCAGTCTGCCATGTGGGACCTTATCAAAAGCTTTGCTAAAATCCATATACACTACATCATACACTTTGCCCTCATTTAGAAAAATCATGATACCAAGCATAGTCCAGGAATTATGGAGATAGGACACCAAAACATAAATGCAGTCAAAATTGTAACTTAACCATTTCAAATACAAGATTGTGGTTTGGGAAAACCACACTTAGAATGTGACTTTTGTCTCTGCAGTGTTGGCTTCATTCAGTGTAAACAACAAAATTCACAACTGCATTAAAGTCTGATGCTGTTCCTGATTAGATTTGCACCCACCACCATTTTAACTGTGAGCTCCTCTTAGGGATCTGAGGCACCTGCTGGTAGCAGGCAAGTTCCTCATGAATACACGCAAATCTGTGTTCTACAATGCCATTACTATCCCAATGCTATTTTAACTCACAATTTGGAAATCCTGCCCAGTACTCACCCAGCTGAGTGTGTTAGGTTTCTAAAGAGCAGTTGCAAGCAGTATTTATTTCATAGGGATCTATGTACTATTGTGGGTTTTGGATTTCTTTCATCTGAATTTATTTTGCTTACACACCCTGAATAAGCATTCAAAGCTGATGGGTGCCATTCTTGCTTTGATTTGGTCACGTGTAAAGGAGGAAGCAGAGCAGCAGTAGCATCGGTTGGGCTTGTTCGAAGACAACAGATGAGAGGTGCTGCTTGCAGAATGCCAGCATGTACAGGCCAGCAGTGGGTTTCCTGGATCTGTCTCAGAAGTAGTGCATGAGGAGACTGTCTCTGACCTCTGAAGCCCCCTGCAGAAAGTCCTACTGGGGCCGATATCGAGCCCCGCCCCAAATGGGGCGCACCTACTGTTTTTGAAAGTTTTTCTCCGCCCCAGACTATGGGGCGGGATACTGGAGAAATTCAGCTCTTTAATCGGGTCGGCTGCAGGGTGGAGGTGCCCTTGCAGCAGGTCCACCACCCCGACCAATCATCAGCACCGCACTAACGCGTCACAACCTCGCTCCCCTTCAGTTAAAGGGGAGGGCTGCTCCAAACTCGGCAACCACTTTAGTGGCAAACACAGGGCCAACAGGAAGGGCTTCAGCTGGGCCAGTGGCCTGGCACCCAAGAGGGGATGCCAGGCTGCCTGTTGGCGGCCTGGCTGAACCCACGGCCATAATTGTCGGCCTGACCTGGCAGTCGGCAGGCAAAAGAAAATAATATGTCGTCGACGGCAGTACCACCTCCCCTTTAAGGGCAGCCATGCCACCAAGCCACAGAGAGTATACCGACAGCAAAAGCTGTTAATGGCACCGACTGGCGGCGGAGCCACTCCCGCGGGGCAATTCTGGGAAAGGGGCAATTTCCTGAGCGGCAATTTTGGGAAGGGGTCTCCACCAGTTGGTAAGGGGTCAGCGTGTGCACGCCACGGCGGGAAAACGGGCGGAGCGGTCCCCTACACCACTCCAAACCTGAGGAAGTGCAATTTAAAAAATGGTGGACCCTCCGCGGAGACCCAGCGGCCATTTCGCACCGATGCATGGCTGCAGTTTTCAGGCGGCTAGATGCCTTAGAAAGGTGTAATTTTGGCCCCAATGCCTGCTGTGCCAGGTGCCCATGCTTTGTCTGTGGCAGTGACAGTTAGCACCATCCTTTACATTTATCTCCTGAATCCAGGGCCCCTGCTTAACCCACCACCACCCAGGATCATTCCAGCTACAAGAGACATCTCTGTAGTCTGTAGTTCATAAATGCATCAAGCAGGTCACTAATACCCTCTTTGCAATGGCCAATGAATACACTGCCGTCCCAATGCAAGCCAGCAGTCAGAGTGAAAATGTTCTTGGAGAGCAGTGGCTGGCTTCCCACATGTGCAGTGGGTCACAAACTGCCCACATGTAGCCATCAAGGCATCAGAAGATCAGCCAGGGGCATTCATTAATAGGCACCAAAGAGGTCGGGAAACCCGGGAGAATGGGTTTCCCGCAGGCCCTGCTGAATTTAACACAGGGCCTGATTTGCATGGGTAGCCTCTGTTTCCCACCCACAGCAAGCCAGACTGAGTAGTCTGTGGCACTAGGCTGCACAGAGGAGGGAGGAAGGGAGTGATTGTGTGGGGGAGGGGGGGGGGGAATGTTGCTGAAGATTGGGGTGGGGGGGAGTCTGAAGGGATTGTGGGCTGGAAGCTGCATGGAGAAAGCTGGACAGGGTTGGGGGAGAGCATGGGGTGGGGGTGGGGGCGGGGGTTGGGAAGGCCTCGTTGCGGAGTCGGAGGCCTGGGGGAGTTATCGGAGGCCTGGGGTGGGATCTGCTCAAAAAGAAAGAAAATACGTGAATGAACTATCAATAGATGTTATTGTGGAGCTGAATGTAGACTTTATACAGAATATAACTGTGTCTATGAGTGAAGGGGAGAGAATAACTGGTACTCCTTTTTTAATTATATAGTTCAACTTCATAGAATCATCGAAATTTACAGCACGAAAGGAGACCATTTCGGTCCATCATGTCCATGCCGTCCAACAAGAGGTTATCCAGCCTAATCCCACTTTCCAGCTCTAGGTCCGTAGCCCTGTAGGTTGCGGCACTTCAAGTGTACACCCAAGTACTTTTTAAATGTGGTGAGGGTTTCTGCCTCTACCACCCTTTCAGGCAGTGAGTTCCAGACCCCCACAACCCTCTGGGTGAAGAAATTTCCCCTCAAATTCACTCTAAATCTTGTACCAATTACTTTAAATTTATGCCCCCTGGTTGTTAACCCATTTGCTAAGGGAAATAGGCCCTCTGTATCCACTATATCTAGGCACCTCATAATTTTATACACCTCAATCAGGTCTTCCTTCCACTTCCTCTGTTGCAAGGAAAACAAATCCAGCCCATCCAATCTGTCCTCATAGCTAAGATTCTCCATTCCTGGCAACATCCTCGTAAATCTCCTCTGTACTCTCTCCAGTGCAATCACGTCCTTTCTGCAATGCGGTGGCCAGAACTGCACGCAGTACTCCAGCTGTGGCCTAACTAGTGTTTTATACAATTCAAGCATAATCCCCCCCTGCTCTTGTATGCTATGCCTCGGCTAATAAAGGCAAGTATTCCGTATGCCTTCTTAATCAGCTTATCTATCTGGTCTGCTACTTTCAAGTTGTAGTGATATGCTCTAGCTCTTTTCTAGCCCGACCTGTGGAGGTGTTCTCGTTCAGGTCAGGTGTGGCGGGGGGGGGGGGCACCTCCGCAGGTCGGGGGATATAAAAGAGCTGGAGCATACCACTACAACTTCCAGCATGAGCTGCTCCAAGTGTGCGACGATTTTGAATTGGACAACTGGGTGACGTTGTCAAAACCCAGGTCGCTGTTTGGAGCGTGGGCAGGAACATCGGCAGGGCCCAGGTACAGCGGAGGAGTGAGAAGATCGGGGCGGAGGAGCGATGAGAGATTATGGAGGAGGAGCGGCGAAAGATTGTGGCATAGGAGGGGTGAGAGATCGTGGCGGAGGTGCGGTGAATGTTTTTGTGGTGGAGGAGCAGTGTGAGATCGCAGTGGAGGTGCAGCGAATGTTTGTGGTGGAGGAATGGCAAGAGATCATGGCAGAGGTGTGGCCGAGGAGCGGCGAGAGATCGTGGCGGAGGTGCGGCAAATGAAGGTACGGGGCCCAGAGGAGCCGAAGGCCCAGGGGCAGCATGGGCCAGCCCACACTGCGATATGTTCAAGAGGGAGTTAGATATGGCCCTTATGGCTAAAGGGATCAAGGGGTATGGAGGGAAAGCAGGAAAGGGATACTGAGGTGAATGATCAACCATGATCTTATTGAATGGTGGTGCAGGCTGAAGGGCTGAATGGCCTACTCCTGCACCTATTTTCTATGTTTCTATGTGTGCACAGTAGGTCTCCAGTCATCCTGGTTTATGCTTGTCATTAGATAAAGGCCTAGCTCTGTCAAGCCCGTGAGGTGGCTGGTATGCAACAGTCACCACACGTTAAAAAAAATCCATGCACAGGCATCTTCCACCCCTTCAATTGTAGTTCAGGACCGGAATATCAGGTCCTTCATTGAAACATCTGTGAACTCATGTGGAAGCAAGTCATCCTCGTTCAAGGGACTGCCTATGATGATGATGGGGGTGGGCTGGAGGCCTCGTGGAGCGATTGGAGGCTTGGGGGGGAGTCTCCAATTGTGGAGGGTGGGTTAAGTAGGGACTCTGAATTCGGGAGGTAAATGTAAAGGCACTTGCCTCCTGGACCTAGCAGCCCTTGCCTTGCATTAGCTGGCATGTTTCACAATGCGAGCAAAAGCCGACTAGCCACTGTTAAATTTGAAATGGAGGTTAAAGCCTCATTATAATGTTTAAACAGATAATCCGCCTCCTGACAGTGGATTGGCTTCCCGCGCATATACTTTGCACCCTAAAACTATGTGCAATGTAAAGAAAAAATGAGTTTGAATCCTGGGTCCCATTTTACTTGTGAAAAGCACTGCACTCAAACCTGCTCTATAGCTTTTCTGATGGAGACACAGCAAAATGAATATCAAATTTCTCTGCACACAGATTTCTTCTAATAATGCTGGGTGAAGATCAAGGGCAGACTGCCCCATAAAATCCTGGCACTACTTCTTCCTGAGCTGCCCTTTAGGTGCACCTGTCTTAAGTGACAGGCTGATATTGTCAAGAAAGATCTTCATTATTGACATTTTGAATAAAAAATGGGTTTGCTATGTCAGTACTTATTGCAGAATGCTGTAGCCATTTACACTTAGTGATGTGTGCATTATTTAGTACTGTGTCACCACCTTGCCTTTTGCGATCTGGTTTAGTTGGAGGTGGAGGTCGATGAGAAGAAGCCAAGCTCCCTTGACAGTACTGAAGTTATTCACCTGGCTCTCTCCTGAGCTGCCAACAACTGTCTCCTTGCCAGAATGCAAAAGTTCTCTCCTTCTCCTGACCACACAACTACTTCTTCCGAATTGGATTACAAAGACAAGCCTCCCAGTCAAACCAGCACTCTCCTCTTATTGCTACACCCTCATTCTTCATACCCATGTTTGTATTCACTGTATCCTCCACCTGGTGTTCAGCACCACGGCATTGTCCCTTTACCAACGCCCTCCACGGCAGACTACAGTGGCTCCCTGCCTTCTGTTTGAGGTGAGGCAGGCATCCTAACCATGTCATAGCAGCATGAAGGTATTCACAGGGGTCATCCCACTTCACTAAAGGAGAAGACCATAGAAATGAAAATCACAACTTTTGGTGGCTACAAGTTAACTTTAGCGCTCGGCAATAATCATGTGTAGCTGCCGCTTTTAATATTTTATATTCTGTGTACCAGGAAAAAATTGCTATTTCTTTTGTAATGCTTCCATTGAACATGCCCCTTTAAGCTTACTGCTGCCTTCAATGCCCCTTTCTAGGTCTCCTTTCTTCATGGCTGTATCAATAGTCTGCCTCCAAATATGCATGCTATCCATGCTAATTAGGCTCAAGAGGAAGTTTGTGTGCTGTCATCTGGGTCCCAGAAGAGTGCACTTTAAATGTATTCTACAGTATTTGTTCCCAGCTCTGGGAGAGGAATATCAGTCTAATTTGTTTTATTTCTATTTGTGCTCTTCAAAGTGATTTTTGGCATTTAGGAACACCAGCAACCGTCTGCCAAAAAGGAAAATGCCCCTAATTAAATGAAACTGGTCAGCTTTCCCAACAAAATCAGTAACTCGGAATTCAAATAACAATCATCAGATGCACATTAATAATGCCCTCAAGACCCTGCGATACCCACTGGTTACAGAAAGCTTCCAGCAAATTGATATACATTATGTGGTCATACTCCATGGATACTCAGGCGTATACTAAAGCACTGAACATGGTCAAGCAGTCAGATATAATCTAAGTGGCAATCTTTTGTATCTTGGACTTTTGAATAGTCGAATTCATGAAATCCAGGAACAGAACAATCAGGAGACATTCTGACCTTGCCCCTCACATCCGCTATCCAAAAACATATATGGTGAAGGTAACAAATGTTAGTGTTGAGGTAAGGAACACTTCTCCACTTTCTGGGGGAGAAATTGGACGGATTTGCACCTCCCGGGGGCGGTAAAGGGGGGCTAAGAGGTTACCGACCGGGCGTAGAAAATCACCGACGCCTGTGAACTTCTCTGGCGGTTTTGCGCAAAGGACGTCATTCGGTGCACAGCCCCCCATTCCTGCCCTGGATGTACTGTTCGCTCCCGCCCCCTGCAGTATCGTGAGGCAACGGCAGCTGCAGGAGGCGTTGTCACCTCAGCTGGCCGCTTGGAGAGCATTAATTAAAGGCAGTGGAGATCAGGTAGGGCAAAATTTTTTCATGTCCCCATTCTGGTGCCTCCTGATGTCTTTTGCCCCTGCGATTACTCAGCCCTGCACTGTGCAGGTGCCGTCCCCCACCAGAGACAGCCTGAACATTCCTTCAGCATTGTCCCTTGCCTTTAAGGGAGGGAAGGAGCCTGTGAAGACGGCAGCGCTGCCCCACGCATTGCTCAGCGCTTTGCCGATATCGCCCCAATAACTCGCTTTGGCGCTCTAAGGAAAGTGGCGCGTGAAGGTGGAAGTTCCCGGCAGAATCAAGTCATTACTGCCCGCCGATACTTTTGCGCTACCCAAACGAGGCACTATGCAGTTTCTAGCCCTTTGTGAACCTGGGTTTGCTTTAACACTGCCTAGATGGGGCATAAAGATCTTTCCGCCTTGCCTCAGAAATGTGATTCTATAGGTTCATGACATCGCTCACACAGGAATTTGACACAAGCACATTAACCAATGAGCTAAAAAAAAGCACCCAAACGAATTTCAGCCTCCATGTGAGGAAAATTACTCCGATAATAACGACTTGTGAACAGTCAGGAACATTACATTATTGGTTCCATAAACAACAACAACAACAACTTGCATTTATATAGTGCTTTTAATGTAGTAAAATGTCCCACCGTGCTTCACAGGAGCGTTATCAAACACAATTTGACACCAAGCAACATGAGATATTAGGACAGGTGACCAAAAGCTTGGTCAAAGAAGTAGGTTTTAAGGAGTGCCTTAACATAGGAGAGAGGGTAGAGAGCAGTGTTCCCTTTAAGCTGCGCGGCCGTGCAGAACTCACACTGCCGGTGAGCTGGTTTTTAAATTGAAAAAAACGTACAAGCGCAGACTTTTGAATGTGTCATGCAGCCTGTTAAAGGGATCGCGTGATGCAAAAATAAATTATGGCGACATTGTTAGAGAGACAGAGAGATTTAGGGAGGGAATTCCAGCTCTTAGGGCCTAGGCAGCTGAAAGCTAGTTGGTGGAGCGATGAAAATTGTGGATGCACAAGAAACCAGAATTGGAGGAGTGCAGAGATCTCAGAAGGTTGTAGGGTGGAAGGAGGTTACAGAGATAGGGAGGGGCGAGGCCATGGAGGGATTTGAAAACGAGGATGAGAATTTTAAAATCGAGGCGTTACTGGACCAGAACATAAGAAATAGGAGCAGGAGTAGGCCCATCGAGCCTGCTCCACCATTCAATAAGATCATGGCTGATCTTATACCTCAACTCCACTCTCCTGCCCTATCCCTTGATTCCCTTAGTGTCCAAAAATCTATCGATCTCTGTCTTGGATACGCTCAACGACTGAGCATCCACAACCCTCTGAGCAGGTGGTTAAGAAAGCAAATGACATGTTGGCCTTCATAGCGAGGGGATTTGAGTACAGGGGCAGGGAGGTGTTACTACAGTTGTACAGGGCCTTGGTGAGGCCACACCTGGAGTATTGTGTACAGTTTTGGTCTCCTAACTTGAGGAAGGACATTCTTGCTATTGAGGGAGTGCAGCAAAGGTTCACCAAACTGATTCCCGGGATGGCGGGACTGACATATCAAGAAAGACTGGATCAACTGGGCTTGTATTCACTGGAGTTCAGAAGAATGAGAGGGGATCTCATAGAAACATTTAAAATTCTGACGGGTTTAGACAGGTTAGATGCAGGAAGAATGTTCCCAATGTTGGGGAAGTCCAGAACCAGGGGTCACAGTCTAAGGATAAGGGGTAAGCCATTTAGGACCGAGATGAGGAGAAACTTCTTCACCCAGAGAGTGGTGAACCTGTGGAATTCTGTACCACAGAAAGTTGTTGAGGCCAATTCACTAAATATATTCAAAAATGAGTTAGATGTAGTCCTTACTACTAGGGGGATCAAGGGGTATGGTGAGAAAGCAGGAATGGGGTACTGAAGTTGCATGTTCAGCCATGAACTCATTGAATGGCGGTGCAGGCTCGAAGGGCCGAATGGCCTACTCCTGCACCTATTTCCTATGTTTCTATGTAGGGAATTCCAAAGATTCACCACCCTTTGAGTGAAGGAATTTCTCCTTATCTCAGTCTTAAGTGGCCGCCCCCTTATTCCGAGACTGTAACCCCTAGTTCTAGTCTCCCCAGCAAGGGGAAGCATTCTCCCAGCATCTACCCTGATTTTATGTTTCAATGAGGTCACCTCTCATTCTTCTAAACTTCAGAGAATATAGGCCTAGAACCAATGTAGGGCAGCAAGCACAAGAGTGATGGGTGAAGGGGACTTGGTGTGAGTTAAGAGATGGGCAGTAGAGTTTTAGATGAGCTCAAGTTTACAGACGGTGCAAGGTGAGAGCCCGGCCAGGAAAGTATTGGAGTAGTCGAGTCTAGAGGTAACAAAGGCATAGAGGAGGGTTTCAGCAGCAGATTAGCAGAGTCAGGAGTGGAGCCAGGTGATGTTACGGAGGTGGAAGTAGGCTGTCTTGGTGATAGAGGATATGGGGTCGAAAGCTCAGCTCGGGGTCAGATAGGATTCCAAGGGATATTCTCTGTGGAACAGGATGGTTCTGGTTCTACTGGGACCATAGAAATGTCAGCTGTGGAAATAACTACTTAGCTTTGCAATATGGATTCATAATCTGCATTATTGGTTCAATGTTGTCTCTTCCGGAATGTTTTTCTTTTACTTATTGATATCCTGAAGGAGGTTGAACAGGTTGTTGACTGTTCATAATGATATAGATTGGTTCGTTGGAAGGAGAGGGCTACTTGGTCAAGTGATGCATTTTCCATATTGCATCAATTGTTTTGACTCTTTATTAAAATGAAGCGGGTGAAATTGCCCTGCGCCCCGATTGGGGTCGGTAACCTGCTGGGGTCGGGACTTCCTGCGCCTGGTGCACAAGTCCTGAACCGTTGCTAAATTGGGCTTATTGCCCTTCAAAGGAAATGGAGCGCAATCTCGCGCACTGCACTTCCTTTAGGGGCGGGTCCTGGGGCGCTACTGGGGTGGGATGTTCAGCGCTATGCGGGGATGCTCCACATTGCGCCGACACGGTTCAACGCCCCTTCCCTTCGCTTAAAGAGGAGGGCCGCTGCACAATCTACAGGGCCTCTGATGGCCTCCAATAGGGCAGTGTGAGACCGGGCCTTCAGCCTGGCACCCAAAACAGAGTGCCAGGCTGCACGATGGCGGCCTGGACCACGCTAGGAATCATGTACTGGAGCTGACCCGAGAGTGGGCAAACCAGTAAAGATGGCAGAGCGTGGAGCCCTCCCCTTTAAGTTTCACCCCATGTGCGGATGTCGGCCAGCTTCGGCGCGCACGGTAATGGCATCATCACCGGTTGCACGGTGGCACGGGGCATGGCAGTGCCTCTGCAAACTCCAGGGCAATTTCCCAGAACCCGGTAGTGCCCCCCGCCCCGGGTAAAAAAATCTCGTCTGCCCCGTTAGTGCGGGCCTCTAAAAAAGGGGCAATTTCGCTCCTAAGTTTATTCCAATCAGAAGATGGTATGTGATGTTGTTGTACTTGGACATTGCAGTATTTTTCATTCTGGAATGGACATTTTATTCAACTAAATAACCAGAGCGAGAGCGGGACCAGCAAGAGCAGCGGGGATTATAGGAGTGGCAATCTGAGGCTCGAGTGCTGGGGATAAAAGGAGCAGGAATGAAGGAGATAGAGAGGAAAAAAAAATCAAGGTGTGACATCACAGGACAGCAGATAGGTGATTGGTTGGTGAGTATTAATGTTTTTTTCTCTCTAACCTAGGACAGTGGTTTAAACTGGATCAGGAAACTATAATGTACTGTATTAAATTTGTAGCTTAACGAGTTAAACTAATTAATATAACTATAAATAATCGTTGAATGAAGACTTTAACTAATTAAATAAATAAAATAAGGCTAGACTAAGAAATGACAGGGCAGGTTGTGTGTCTGGACTGCAGTATGTGGGAGTTTGTGGACAGCGAGACTGTCCCGAGCGATATCACCATCTCGAATCTCTTTGGCTCAGTCATTGATCTAGAGTGCACGTAGGAGGCACTCTGGCACTCTGGGAGTAATTTGGACAGGTTCAGGAAAGGGAGGGTGTGAGTGTTAGGGAGACGGGTAATGGGGATTTAGGAGTGGATGAGAAGGAGATCCCGCAGACGCTTGTCCTGTCCTCACAGATATGATGTACTTGCTACCTGTGAGGATAATAGGAAAGACTGCAGGGAGGACAACCACAATACAGACCAAGGCACAGTGGCTCAGAAGGCTGTCCAAGGCGGGGAAAAACAGAATAGAAACATGGTAGTGATAGGAGGGATAGATAGCGTCTTCTGCAGCCAAAAAGGGGAATCCCGAAGGGTGTGTTGCCTATCCGATGTGAGGGTAAGGGATAAGTCATGGCGGCTGGAGAGGAACTTAGAAAGGGAGGGGGTAAATATAGTTGTCGTGGTCCATGTTGCAACAAATGACATAGGTCGGATCAGGGAGGAGGTCCTGCTGAAAGAGTATCAGGAGTTAGGCTCTAAATTAAAAAGCAGGACCTCGAGGGTAGTAATCTCTGGATTACTGCCCGAGCCACATGCAAATTGGCAAAGAAGCAGATAGATCAGGAGAATTAACACGTGGCTAAAGGGCTGGTGTGGGAAAGAGGGGTTCCTTTTCATGGGACACTGGCACCAGTTCTAGGACTGGAAGGAGCTCTACCGATGGGAGGGGCTCCACCTAAACCAGGATGCGACCCATGTCCTAGCGGAAAGGGCCAATAGGAAGGTGGCAAAGGCTTTAAACTAGTAAGATGGGGGATGTGGGGACGGATCTACAAGAAACGTAACCAGGTTAAACATAAACAGAACAGGAAAAGAGAGCATAGGAAAGAATAAAATAAAGAGAGGACATTGATGGCAAGGGAAGTTATAGAACAGGAGTCTAAAAAGATGGTTAAACAGAAAGTGAGAGGAAATTATACTAAAAATGAGTTAAACTTTCTGTACAGCAATGCACCCAGTGTCCATAATAAAACAGGGGAGCTGGAGGCAATCATGCATTGCGAGGAAGCAGACATAGTAAGGATTACTGAGACATGGCTACAGAAAAATCAGGACTGGAATTAAACATTACAGGGTATAACATATTTATAAAAGATAGGGAGGAGAAAAGAGGAGGTGGAGTAGCTGTACTTAATAGAGATAATATAATGGCAGTAGAAAAAGTGATGCAGCTGCCAACAAGACAAAAATAGAATCCATATGGATAGAGATTTTAAAAAAGGATCAATTACACTAATAGATAGATATAGGGGCTGAAATTGCCCCTTTCTATAAGGTCCGTGGCTGCCTGAAAGTGGTCGCTGCAGGCTGGCTACCAAGTCTCAGTGGAGGGGCCCACATTTTAGAAATTGCCCTGCCTCAGTTTTGGAGCGATGTAGGGGATCGCACCGCCCATTTTCCCATTACGTCGTGCACGTGTCGACCCCTTACTGACCAGCGGCGATCCCTTCCTGAAATTGCCCGTGGGAAATTGCCCCTTTTGCAAATTACCCCATGGGAGTGGCACCGCCGCCGGTCGCTGCCCCCTATCTGTGGCTTGGCAGCATGGCAGCCCTTAAAGGGGAAGTGGCATGGCCGCGACTCCGTGTTTTTTTTGTCGGCCAACTGCCAGGTTGGGCCGACAACAGGCAGCCTGGCATTCCCTCTTGGGTGCCAGGCTGCTGGTCCAGCCGAAACCCTCCCTGGTGGCTCAGTGTTTGCCACTGAAGTGGCTGCAGAGTTTGCAGCGGCCATCCCCTTTAACTGAAGGGGAGGGACATTGTGATGCGCCAGCGCGATGATATCATCAGCGCAGCACTGATGACTTTGAGCGTCAGCAACTCCGACCCGTCCCCACTTCCGCCCCACTAGTGGCGGCTACTCCGACACGACCGTACTTCCGGCCCTCTTCCCACACCAACACCGCTCCGACCGGAAACATCACCTAAAAAGCTGAATTTCTCCGGATTGTCTGCCCCATGGATTGGGGCGGACGGAACACTTCAAGAGTGGTAGGTGCGACTCGTGGGCAATTTCGGCCCCATAGTCTACAGACCACCTAATAGTGGAAGGGAGATGGAGGAAGAAATATGCAGGCAAATTAAGGAAATTAGTAAAAAAACATAGAATAATAATCATGGGGGGATTTCAACTACCCTGATATTAATTGGACAGAAGAGGTAAGTAACGGGGATAAAGTTCCTACAATGTGTATAAGACTCCTTTCTAACCCAGTATGTAAAAAGCCCAACAAGGGAGGATACGGTATTGGATCTAATAATGGAGAATGAACCAGAGCAGACAAGAGAAGTAAACATAGATCAACATCTAGGCAATAGTAAACATAATATAATACACTTTAAGATGATAATTAAGAAGGACATAATTATGACGAAAACCAGGTTAATAGATTGGAGAAGAGCTGACTTTGAGGGGCTGAGATTAGAACTTGAGAAAATAAACAATATTGGCAAACAATGATGTAGAGCAGCAATGGGAAACATTTAAAATGGTGTTTAACAGAATGCAGGAACAATATACTCTGCTAAAAGGAAAGCACCAACTAGACACTAATGAGACTCCATGGATGAATAAAGCCATAAGGGAACAATTGAGGGTAAGGAAACATGGACCTGGACAGCAGGGGAGTGCATGACAAGAGAGAAAATGAAGAGATTAGGAGAGAAGGCAAAAAAAAATTAGGAAGGCAAAAGGGAACTATTAAATTATCAAGGAGCATAAAACAAAATAGTAAAATATTTTACAGGCACGTCATTAAAAAAAGAATAGTTGGTATGGGAATAGGGCCATTACGGGATAGACAGGATATTACCATAAGTAATGATAGAGAGATGGCAGAAATAGGTGGGCATGACATTGGATGATGAGATTAATAATGAGATAAGTGCATTTAAAATTAAAATAAAATAAAACGAGCTGATATATTAAATAAACTAATGAAACTGAAAGAGGATAAAACCCCTGGCTCGGGTGGATTGCAGAGATATTACTACACATATTTAATAATTTGTTAGAAAAGGGTCCAGTGCTAGAGGACTGGTGAATAGCTAACATAATACCTTTACAGTATTACATAGGATATACAACACAGAAACAGGCCCTTCGGCCTAACTAGTCCATGTCAGTATTTATGCTGGAGCCGCCTCCTGTCTTTCCTCATCTAAATCTATCAGCATTAGCCTCTATTCCCTTCTCCCTCATATGTTTGACTAGCCTCTCCTTAAATGCACATATATTATTCGCTTCAACCACTCCCTGTGGTAGCAAGTTCCATATTCTCACCACTCTTTGGGAAAATAAATTTCTTCTAAATTCCCTATTGGATTTCTTGGTGACTATCTTATATTGATGGTCTCTTGTTATGCTCATCCCCACAAGTGAAAACACTCTCTCTGTATCAACTCTATCAAACCTTTCATAATTTTAAAGATCTCTATTAGGTCACATAGAAACATCGAAAATAGGTGCAGGAGTAGGCCATTCGGCCCTTCGAGCCTGCACCACCATTCAATAAGATCATGGCTGATCATTCCCTCAGTACCCCTTTCCTGCTTTCTCTCCATACCCCTTGATCCCTTTAGCCGTAAGGGCCATATCTAACTCCCTTTTGAATATATCCAATGAACTGGCATCAACAACTCTCTGCGGCAGGGAATTCCACAGGTTAACAACTCTCTGAGTGAAGAAGTTTCTCTTCATCTCAGTCCTAAATGGCCTACCCCTTATCCTAAGACTGTGACCCCTGGTTCTGAACTTCCCCAACATTGGGAACATTCTTCCTGCGTCTAACCTGTCCAGTCCCGTCAGAATTGTATACGTTTCTATGAGATCCCCTCTCATCCTTCTAAACTCCAGTGTACAAAGGCCCAGTTGATCCAGTCTCTCCTCATGTGTCAGTCCAGTCACCCCTCAGCCTTCTTTTTTTTCAAGAGAAAAGAGACCCAGTCTGTTCATCCTTTCCTGGGGAACATGTTCTATCCCCCTATTCAAGTCAGCTTAACAGTAGTCGTAGGAAAAATAATGGAATCCCTACTATAGGAAAAAATAGAAGTACATCTAGAAACCAAAACATTAATAATGAATAGTCAGCATGGATTTCAAATGGGAAAATCTTGCTTGACAAACCTCATTGAGTTTGTTGAAGAGGTAACAGAGACAGTTGATAATGGTAATGCAGTCGATGTAATTTATCTAGGTTTTCAAAAGCCCTTCAATAAGGTACCCCTGATGAACAATACAGAGAATGCAGAGTCAGGGGACAGGTATAGTTAGCTGGCTTCAAGACAGAAAGCAGGGATTAGGGGTAAAGAGTAGCTATTCACAGTGGCAGAAGGTGGGTAGTGGTGTTCCACAAGGATCAGTGCTGGGACCACTATTGTTCACAATTTAAATTAACAATTTAGATTCTAGGATCAAAAGCACAATTTCTAAATTTGTGGATGACACTAAATTGGGGGGGTGGGGGGAGGTGCGGAATAGTCAATACTGAGGAGGACTGCAACAAATTACAGGAGGACATTAATAAACTTGCAGAATAGGCCTATAATTGGCAAATGAAGTTTAACACAGATAAATGCGAGGTAGTATATTTTGGTAGGAAGAATAGGGAGGCTGCTTATTACTTGGAAGGTGCAAGTCTAGGTGGGGTAGAGGAACAAAGGGATCTCGGAGTACAAATACACAAATCACTAAAAGTTGCAACACAGGTTAGCAAGTCCATTAAAAAAAAGCAAACCAAGAACTAGGGTTTATTTCTAAAGGGATAGAATTGAAAAGTAGGGAAGCTATGCTAAACCTGTATATAACGTTGGTTAGACCATACTTGGAGTACTGCGTACAGTTTTGGTCACCATATTTTAAAAAGGATATGGAGGCACTGGAGCAGGTGCAGAGAAAATTTACAAGGATGATACCAGAAATGCGAGGGTATAGATATCAGGAAAGGATGAACAGGCTGGGTCTCTTTTTGCTCTTGAAAAATGAAGACTGAGCGGTGACCTAGAAAGAAAGACTTGTATTTATATAGCACCTTTCATGACCACCAGACATCTCAAAGTGTTTTACAGCCAACGAAGTACATTTTGAAGTATAGTCACTGTTGTACTGTGAGAAACACGGCAGCCAATTTACGCACAGCAAAGTCCCACAAAAAGCAATATGATAATGACCAGATAATCTGTTTTGGTTATGTTGATTGAGGGATAAATATTGGCCAGGACACTGGGGATAACTCTCCTGCTCTTCTTCGAAAGTCCCTTCAAAAGCTTCTGATTCAGAGGCGAGTGTGCTAGTCACTGAGCCACATACAACACTAATAGAGCTCTTTAAAATTATGAAAGGTTTTGATAGAGTGGATACAGAGAGAATATTTCTATTTGTGGAGAAGAACATAACTAGAGGTCATTAATATAAGATAGTCACCAAAAAATCCAACAAGGAATTCAGAAGGAACTTTTTTACCCAAAGAGTGGTGGAAATGTGGAACTAGCTACCACAGGAAGTGGTTGAAGCGAATATTATAGCTGCATTTAAGGGGGGGCTAGACAAGCATATGAGGAAGAAGGGAATAGAGGGTTATGCTGATAGATTTAGATGAGGAAAGACGAAAGGAGGCTCGAGTGGAGCATAATCGCCAGCATGGACTGGTCGGACTGAATGGCCTGTTTCTGTGCTGTAAATCCTATGTATTCCTATGTAAATCAATATATATTCTCCCTGTTTGTAGGGAGACACACGGTTCATTAAAGGAACTGAAGGAATTTGTTGAGGAGGTTATTTGGAAGGCTTTGTGCTATTGAGAATCTATGTATTTCACTTGGCAGAAAGCATGAGATTATTAAAATTACACAAATGTGCCATACCTGATTACAATGAATTCACTCCACAATCGAACAAAGGCTGGAAGTGGACCCAAAGTCTCCAGAAGATAGATATAATGACCACCAGATTTCTTAATGCTTGTTCCAAGTTCTGCATAAGATAAAGCTCCTGGTGCATAATAGACAGACAAAACATCATAAAATGGTAAAACCATATATCGCAACAAATTTTTCAATTTACTGCTTTATATATTTATTTATTCCCCTGCTTTGTTTTCTTTCAGTTCCTTAGGGTCCCCGCACACTTTATTTCCTGATACGCGTAGACTTGAAGTCTCCTCTGAGGTCTGTGTTCTGATGCTGTAAATTTCCCAGTGAGAAGTGGAGGTGATTTAGCACAGGCTGCCTTCGTGTCTATTCTCATCCCCTCCCTTGACAGGAAGCACTTTGATCAAAAGCTTCCTTTTTAGTTGTCTCCCTCCCCTAATAAACCTGGCTAAAACCATAAATTTATCATATGGTGAATGTTGTGAGGGAGTGAGTGTCGTCCCACTCTGGTGCATTGGAGCACTATGCAACAATGGCTGCCTCAGTATTTTTTATTGCAAACTTTTAAACGATAACGGCACATAGCAATTTGTGTATTTTTAAAAATTCATTCACAGGGTGTAGATGTCATGGAGAATGCCAGCATTTATTGCTCATGCTAATTGCCCTGGAGAAGGTGGTGGTGAGCCACGGCAGTTGGGGAATTTCAATTCAGTTAATTAAACAAATCTGGAATAAAAAAGCTAATGGTGACCATGAAAATACCGGATTGTTGTAAAAACACATCTGGTTCATTAATGTCCTTTCGGGAAGGAAATCTGCTGTCCTTACCTGGTCTGGCCTATATGTGACTCCAGACGCACAGCAATGTGGTTGACTCTTAACTGCCCTCAGAAAGTGCCCAGCAAGCCACTTAATTGTCACCACCTTCTTAAGAGCAATTAGGAATGGGCAATAAATCCTGGCTTTGCCAGTGATGCCCACATCCTATGAACGAATAAAAAAATAAGTTCCGAGTCCGATATGGCGGATCGTTTGAAACCTTCTCGCGGACCCCCAGTTGAGAACCCCCTGATCTACAAAATGTACTGCAGCAACTTGCCAAGCCTTCTTCAACAGCATCTCTGAAAAATCACAAGCTCTACCACCTAGAAGGACAAGAGCAGCAGGCGCATGGGAACACCACCGCCTCCAAGTCACACACCATCCTGACTTAGAAATATATCGCCGTTCCTTCAACGTCACTGGGTCAAAATTCTTGAACTCCCTCCCTAAAAGCACTGTGGGAATACATCACTACACGTCCTGCAGCGGTTCAAGAAGGCGGCTCACCATCACCTTCTCACGGGCAATTGGAGATGGGCATTATATGCTGGCCTTGCCCGTGACATCTACACCCTGTGAATTAATTTTTAAAAACTCAGTAACAATTGCTTTATAAGAAAAATGTTGCACTCACCAAACATTGAAAGTATTCCACAGGCCAGCCAGATCACCAGGGATGTCCCAACATTCCCAGAATTTATCAGAACTCCTTTTGGTGAAATAAATATACCACTGCCTATTATTGTACCAATTAACAACGAAATAGCTCGGAACAAGCTAATTTTTTTCCTCAAAAACACGGCTTGCTCCTTAGTCTCAATTTCACTTTTTACGTTTTCTGAAGCATTTTCCATGATTTGAAAAAAATAAGCCAACTAAAAAACTGATCTGGTGAAATTTAAAAAAAATCTTTTAACGTTTCTGCTGTTAAATGGTTTGTCGTACAAAGTATTCTTGTTAGCAGAGCGACAGAAACTCCAATCCCCTCCACTATACCAACAAAAAGAAATGATGAACATTGAGCTCTTTGAAAGCAGCTGCACTTTGGCAAGAATTCTCCCAAAGAGAGAAAAAAAAGTGGAATGAAGCCAAGAGAGTCTTCCAAAAGAAAAACTAAAGGAATGAGAAGTAATTTTCCAAATAAAGTTTAATGAGTGGATGCACAAAAGAATCATCTCATTAAACAATAAGTTTACCAGGTAAATGTTTTACCACTTTCTCATAAGCATTGCAAAATAAAAACATAGACACTGTGCTGACCGTTAATAATTGCTAAATAAGAGTGTGGAGAAATACAAAAGCAAAATACGGCGGATGCTGGAATCTGGAATAAAAACAGAAAATGCTGGGAATCTCAGCGGATCAGGCAGCATCTGTGGAGAGAAAGCAGAGTTAACGTTTCGGGTCGATGACCCTTTGTCAGAACTGGAGAGTGTTCGGGGGAGGGGAAGAAGGAACAAAAGGGAAAGTCTGAGATTGGTTGGAAGACAGGAGAGATTGGAGAGACAAAAGGAATGATGGCCCAAATTCAAATGGTAATGCCAGGAGTTAGAAAAACATTAATCAAGATAAGGTGTGAATGACGGGATAATGACCAACTGCCATTAGAGCCAAGGCGAGAAAGAGAAAGAACCATGCTCTGAGCAGGGGGGCAGGCGGGGGGGGGGGGAAAGGGAGCCAAAGATTGGCAGCGGTTATGGTCTGAAATTTTTGAACTCGATGTTGAGTCCAGAAGGCTGTAAAGTGCCTAAATGAAAGATGAGGTGCTGTTCCTCGAGCTTGCGTTGAGCTTCGTTGGAATAGTGTAGGAGACCGAGGACGGAGAGATCAGAGTGGGAATGGAGTGAAGAATTAAAGTGACAGGCGACCGGAAGCTCAGGGTCACACATGCGGACTGAACGGAGGTGCTCCGCAAAGCGGTCGCCCAATCTGCGCTTGGTCTCCAATGTAGAGGAGACCACATCGTGGGCAGCGAATACAGTATACTAAATTGAAAGAAGTACAAGTAAATCATTGTTTCACCTGGGAGGAGTATTTGGGGCCCTGGATAGTGGGAAGGGAGGAGGTAAAAGGGCAGGTGTTGCCTCTCCTGCGCTTGCATGGGAAGGTGCCGTGGGAAGGGAAGGGGGTGCTGGGGATGACTGCGGAATGGACCAGGGTATTGTGGAGGAAGTGGTCCCTTCCGAATGCTGAGAGAGGAGGGGAAGATGTGATTGGTGGTGCAATCACACTGGAGGTGGCTGAAATGGCGGAGGATGATCCGTTGAACATGGTGGGGTGAAAGGTGAGGACAAGGGGAACCCTGTCATGGTTGTGAGAAGGAGGGGAAGGGGTGAGAGCAGAGGTGCGGGAAATAGAACAGACACAGTCGAGGACTATATTAACCACGGCGGAGGGGAATCCTCTGTTGAAGAAAAAGGAAAACATGTCAGAGGCACTAGTGTGAAAGGTGACATCGTCAGAGCAGATGCGACAGAGACGGAAAAACTGGGTGAGAGTGCAGATGCTGGGATGAAATCTCCAGTTTTCTTTTCTCTTTCTGTTGTTCTGTGATATTCAGCTCCAAGTGCAATAAGCAGCAACACTTCACATTTGTGACTAATCAGCCATTTCTTTAGGTTAATTGTGTTTTCTCATTTCCTAAGCACGCTGTAAGTATCAGCTTAGCTCAGTTGGTAGCACTCTTACCTCCGAGTCAGAAGATTGTGGGGTTGAAATTGCCCCTTTATGCAGGGCCAGTTAGCGTTGCTGGCCGGCGTTAAGGGTGCGCTAAAGAGTTTGTGCCCAGGCTCTGCACACCGAAAGCTCCCTATGGAATTGCCCTCAGGGCTCCGCTGGCAAAAAGGGATTTGCACTGTGCAACGGTGATGCCATCATTGCCGTGCGTACCAACCCCTTATTGCCCTGCGCCGACTCCTTTGCGCCCCGCTGAGGAAATTGTCTCGCAGCAGCGAGGTCTGCGCAGGGCGATGCCACCGACAGTTTCTTGGTGCGAGAAGCGGTGGTGGCTGTGACGCTCTGGCCGCCCTAAAAGCGGAGGTGCCGCCGGGGTGGCCGCCATCTTTGTTGTGTCGGCCGACTTTACATTTGGCCCGACAGTGGCAGGCCGGCACCCTCACTTGGGTGATGGGCCGCTGGCCTAGCCGACACCCTCTCTGGTGGCCCAGTGGGCGGCACTGAATGTGCTACTTAAATTGCAGTGGCGCTCCCCTTCAAGGGAAGGGAAAGGATGTTGCAACAAAGCGTTTTGACGCGCTGCGTTTACGATGCACTGACGGCATCAGCGCTGTGAGTAACACGGCACTGAACGTCGCACTCCATGATCACTGCACGAGCGCTGATAGAAGGCACGGTTACTGCCCATACCATTTCTTTCTGCAAAAGAGGGCAAATCTGCGCCGATTACGATGTATCCAGCGCTGGCGCAGCTCTACCCACTAATTCGAAGTATCATCATCATCATCGTAGGCAGTCTCTCGGAATCGAGGAAGACTTGCTTAAAATGAGTTCTTAGGTGGCTAAACAGTTCAATACGAGAACCACAAACTCTGCCACAGGTGGGACAGATAGCCGTTCAAGGAAGGGGTGGATGGGACTGGTTTGCCGCATGCTTGATTTCTGCATGCTCTCGGCGATGAGATTCGAGGTGCTCAGCGCCCTCCCGGATGCACTTCCTCCACTTAGGGCGGTCTTTGGCCAGGGACTCCTAGGTGTCAGTGGGGATATTGCACTTTATCAGAGAAGCTCTGAGGGTGTCCTTGTAATGGTTCCTCTGCCCACCTTTGGCTCGTTTGCCGTGAAGGAGTTCCGAGTAGAGCGCTTGCTTTGGGAGTCTTGTGTTAGGAATGCGAATAATGTGGCCTACCCAGTGGAGCTGATCAAGTGTGGTCAATGCTTCAATGCTGGGGATGTTAGTCTGATCGAGGACGCTAATGTTGGTGCGTCTGTCCTCCCAGGGGATTTGTAGGATCTTGCGGAGACATCGTTGGCGGTATTCCTCCAGCAACTTGAGGTGTCTACTGAACATGGTCCATGTCTCTGAACCATACAGAAGGGCGGGTATTACTACAGCCCTGTAGACCATGAGCTTGGTGGCAGTTTTGAGGGCCTGGTCTTCAAACACTCTTTTCCTCAGGCAGCCGAAGGCTGCACTGTCGCACTGGAGGCGGTGTTGGATCTCATCGTCAATGTCTGCTCTTGTTGATAGGGGGCTCCCGAGATGTGGGAAATGGTCCACGTTGTCCAGGGCCGCGACATGGATCATGATAACTGGGGGGCAGTGCTGTGCGGCGAGGACAGGCTGGTGAAGGACCTTTGTCTTACGGATGTTTAGCGTAAGGCCCATGCTTTCGTACGCTTCAGTAAATACGTCGACTATGTCCTGGAGTTCAGCCTCTGTGTGTGCACAGACGCAGGCATTGTCTGCGTACTGTAGCTCGACGACAGAGTTTGGGGTGATCTTGGACCTGGCCTGGAGACGGCGATGGTTGAACAGGTTCCAACTGGTTCTGTAGTTTAGCTCCACTCCAGCAGGAAGCTTGTTGACAATGAGGTGGAGCATAGCAGCGAGGACGATTGGGGAGCGGGTTGAGGCGGTCCAGATGTGGATTGGATCTGTAATGGACCCGTTGGTAAGGATCACGGCTTGCATGTCGTCGTGGAGCAGGCGGAGGATGGTGACGAACTTTTGGGGCCCTCCGAAGCGGAGGAGGACGCTCCATAGACCCTCGCGGTTGACAGTGTCAAAGGTCTTTGTAAGGTCGAAGAAGGTCATGTATAAGGGTTGACGTTGTTCCCTGCATTTTTCCTGCAGCTGTCGCGTTGCGAAAATCATGTCCATTTTGCCCGATAGGGGATGAAATCTGCACTGTGACTCCAGGAGGAATTCGAATTATGCACTGCAATCCAGCGCGGGGCAATTTCGGCCCCTGTGGGTTCAACCTCCATTCCAGGGCTTGAGGACATTAGCCTGATACCCCAATGCAGTACTGAACGAGAACTGCTCTGTTGGCAGTGCTGTTTTGCAGATGAGACATCAATGCAAGACTCTCTCTGCCTGTTCCAGTTCCTCACTCCAGTTGTTTTGTGCCGTGGACAATCACAGACATTATTCTCAACACGGCAATAACCCTATCTTGGCTATGCCAAAGTGGGATGGTGTTGAGGGAAGGCCAGCCCTCTCCTACAAATTAATGGATTGTTTTGATAAAGGAAATGTCATGGATGTGTATATGGATTTTCAAAAAGTGATTGATAAGTTTGTAGATAAAATTAAGGCACACGGCATTAAATGGAGTGTTTCAGCATGGATAGCAAGTTGCAAACAGATAGAAAATAGAGAAAGATGGTTAATGGATGTATTTTGAACTGGTGGTTTGTAAACAGTGGGGTCCCGCGGAAGTCAGTGTTGGGGCACAAACATAGGGAGCATGTGAAAAGAATTGGAATTGATTTTTGGAGGATATAGGTATTAATAATAGATGGGTGAAAAGATGTCAGATTAAATTTAATGCGGTTAAAATACCAGAGATTGGAGACTTTAGTTATGAAGAGAGACAAGGGTAACTGAGACTCTTAATTAGAGCAAAGAAGGTTAAGAGATCTGATGAAGGTGTTCAAAATTATGAAGGGTTTTGATCAGGTAATTGAGGAATAACTAATTGCTATGGTTGGTGAATTAGGAGCCAAAGGATATAGGGCTAGAACCTGCACTTTTATGGTTCCGGTGTGGGCGTTAAAAAAGGCTTTTCAGATCGTCGGCTTCTCGTCCATTCTCTCAGCACCTAGTTTCCATTTTTGAAAATGGGCGTTACCGCAAGTGATATAAAATGGGCGGTAGCATTAAATTTTTTTGACCTTCTGCCGTAAAGTGTGGCCGTCCTTAGCAATGGCATGGCAATGCTCGATTCCCGCGATTCTGGAGGTCAAGGGTCATCATGACATGCGCAAAAGAGGAGACAGAGAGAGAGAGAGCTCAGAGGGACTGAAGGCGTGTCTGGGTGTGGTGTTGCTGATTTGGGAGGAAGGAGGGCGATTTTAGAGCTTCACAGCAAGTTGGCAAACAAAAAGTAACTGTTACCAGCCACATATTTGACCGGATTTGGCCTATAATGGAGAGAGAGGAAGAGGCATCATAGCACGCTGTGGAGGCTGACGCTGGAGAGAGCAGTGAGGTGGGAGAGGAGCACATTGGAGGGTGCAAAAGACCAGGAGGTTCTCGGACGAGGCAAATGCCTCAATCTGTAGGAGGTCGAGTTATGCTGGGACGATTTGACATAGGGAGGACGTGGGAAGCCTACCACAAAGGCTTACCAGAAGATATGGACCGGAATAGCAGAGGTGGTCTCGTCGGCGACCAACGAGGTGCGTGAGGGCAACCAATACTGCAAACAATGGAACGACCTTGTGGGAGCCACAAGAGTAAGTATTACATTGATTTACATGTACTTATGTATTTATATAATTTAATTTGTAACAGTCATGAGTGACTATCATCAAATGTGAGGTCTTTTAATTTTACCAGGAATGTTTTACTCAAAGCCTGCAGTCACAGTGTACATTTTTAGGTAAAGAATGATAATTATCAGAATAATCATGATTACATCTGTCGGTTATATGTTGTAGAAAACGCTAGTGGGAGTTGTGTACAGACCACCAAACAGTGGTAGTGAGGTTGGGAATGGCATCAAAGAGGAAATTAGGGATGCGTGCAATAAAGGTACAGTAGTTGGCATGGGCGACTTTAATCTACATATAGATTGGGCTAACCAAACTGGTAGCAATATGGTGGAGGAGGATTTCCTGGAGTGTATAAGAGATGGTTTTCTAGACCAATATGTCGAGGAACCAACTAGAGAGCAGGCCATCCTAAACTGGGTCTTGTGTAATGAGAGAGGATTAATTGGCAATCTTGTTTTGCGAGGGCCCTTGGGGAAGAGTGACTATAATAGAATTCTTCATTAAGATGGAAAGTGACACAGTTCATTCAGAGACTAGGGTCCTGAACTTAAAGAAAGGTAACTTCGATGGTATGAGACATGAATTGGCTAGGATACACTGGCGAATGATACTAAAAGGGTTGATGGTGGATAGGCAATGGCAGACATTTAAAGATCATATGGATGAACTTCAGCAATTGTATATCCCTGTCTGGAGTAAAAATAAAACGGGGAAGGTGGCTCAACCGTGGCAAACAAGAGAAATTAGGGATAGTGTTAAATCCAAGGAAGAGGCATATAAATTGGCCAGAAAAAGCAACAAATCTGAGGACTGGGAGAAATTTAGAATTCAGCAGAGGAGGACAAAGGGTTTAATTATTAGGGGGAAAATAGAGTATGAGAGTAAGCTTGCAGGGAACATAAAAACTGACTGCATAAGCTTCTATAGGTATGTGAAGAGAAAACGATTAGTGAAGGTAAATGTAGGTTCCTTGCAGTCAGAATCAGGTGAATTTATAATGGGGAACAAAGAAATGGCAGACCAATTGAACAATTACTTTGGTTCTGTCTTCACTAAGGAAGACACAAATAACCTTCCGGAAATACTAGGGGACCGAGGGTCTAGTGAGAATGAAGAACTGAAGGAAGTCCTTATCAGGCGGGAAATTGTGTTTGGGAAATTGATGGGATTGAAGGCCGATAAATCCCCAGGGCACGATAGCCTGCATCCCAGAGTACTTAAGGAAGTGGCCCTAGAAATAGTGGACGCATTGGTGGTCATTTTCTAACATTCTATAGACTCTGGATCAGTTCCTATGGATTGGAGGGTAGCTAATGTAACCCCACTTTTTAAAAAAGGAGGGAGAGAGAAAACGGAATTATAGACCGGTTAGCCTGACATCAGTAGTGGGGAAAATGTTGGAATCAATTATTAACATAGAAACATAGAAAATAGGTGCAGGAGTCGGCCCTTCGAGCCTGCACCACCATTCAATATGATCATGGCTGATCGTTCACCTCAGTACCCCTTTCCTGCTTTCTCTCCATACCCCTTGATCCCTTTAGCCGTAAGGACCATATCTAACTCCCTCTTGAATACATCCAATGAACTGGCATCAACAACTCTCTGCGGTATGGAATTCCACAGGTTAACAACTCTCTGAGTGAAGAAGTTTCTCCTCATCTCAGTCCTAATGGCTTACTCCTTATCCTTAGACTATGTCCCCTGGTTCTGGACTTCCCCAACATCGGCAACATTCTTCCTGCATCTAACCTGTCCAGTCCCGTCAGAATTTTACATGTTTCCATGAGATCCTCTCTCATCCTTCTCAACTCCAGTGAATACAGGCCCAGTCGATCCAGTCTCTCCTCATATGTCAGTCCTGCCATCCCGGGAATCAATCTGATGAACCTTCGCTGTGCTCCCTCAATAGCAAGAATATCCTTCCTCAGATTAGGAGATCAAAACTGAACACAATATTCCAGGTGAGGCCTCACGAAGGCCCTGCACAACTGCAGTAAGACCTCCCTGCTCCTGTACTCGAATCCCCTAGCTATGAAGGCCAACATACCATTTGCCTTCTTCACCGCCTGCTGTAACTGCATTTAGATTTCTGCTAATCTGAGGAAGGACATTCTTGCTATCGAGCAAGTGCAGTGAAGGTTCACCAGACTGATTCCCGGGATGGCAGGACTGACATATGAAGAAAGACTGGATCGACTAGGCTTATATTCACTGGAATTTAGAAGAATGAGAGGGGATCTCATAGAAACATATAAAATTCTGACTGGATTGGACACGTTAGATACAGGAAGAATGTTCCTGATGTTGGGGAAGTCCAGAACCAGGGGTCACAGTCTAAGGATAAGGGGTAAGCCATTTAGGACCGAGATGAGGAGAAACTTCTTCACCCAGAGATTGGTGAACCTGTGGAATTCTCTACCACAGAAGGTTGTTAAGGCCAGTTTGTTAGATATATTCAAAAGGGAGTTAGATGTGGCCCTTACGGCTAAAGGGATCAAAGGGTGATGGAGAGAAAGCAGGAATGAGGTGCTGAAGTTGCATGATCAGCCATGATCATATTGAATGGTGGTGCAGGCTCGAAGGGCCGAATGGCCTACTCCTGCACCTATTTTATATGTATCAGTGTCTGTGGCAGTACCTAGTACTGATATCCTGCAATGATCTCATGCCATGTCGTCCTGTCGCCTTTTACAGAAAAAGCTATCGACGATGAGGTTCTTGCAGAGGTGAATGAGTGGGGGGGTCACCAGTCCCCAGCGACATCACTGACATGGAGGAACATGTGCTCGCACTTGTGGGGAAGCACACCCGGACAGCCAGAGACGCATTTGCAGACCCTGAAGTGATGCCACATGAGTAAAGCTTACACCATTGCGTGACGTAAAGTCAATAGATGCCACAAATATATGATAGATGATTTCTAAAATTGTCATATAAATAATGATGGCCTAATGAAAATCATTAGAATGCAAATGTGTTGATGGTCATGAAATGTGATGTCTGTGATGATTTTGATAGGGGTGGTGCTTTTGTCGTGCATATGCTGTGTGTAGCGCTGGACTCACCTTGTCACCCTAGCACCCCCTTCTCCTCTAATAACCTCATTTGTGTTTTGCAGCTCAGCCAGCAGCACCATCCAAGGCAAGATCACAGAGGCCGGCAGGGAGCGCGGAGCATGAGTCGGTGAACGATCCTACTACATCTGGTGCTGAGGAGGTCCGACTCTCGCCCGTCAATCCGCTGGGTCTATTCTCCACGGATGAGAGTACCGACTTCAAGGAACCTACATCGCCACACTCCAGAGGCCATTCCACCCCAAGGCCATCTAGTGGTCCTCCGGTCATTCCCACCTCCACTCTGGAGGTACCGGGCCCAAGCACCTCGGCACAGTGCACCCCATTTGTCCCCAGGACGGAGCCGACCCCACGGAGGTCCCGTGGATGCGGCAGATCTTTTCCACGAGAATCCACATGACAGCGGAGAGATGGTACAGTTGTCCAGGAGGACTGTAGACATTGGTGACCAGCCCATCGAAGCATTGGGGGGCATATCCCGACACTGGTCACCATGACCGAGTACATTCCGCGGATGGCGGAGTCCCTGGATGCGATAACCAGGATCACCACTGCCACAGGCCTCCCAGTGGTCCCCGAGCGCGGCACTCCACCCCTAGGTTCCGCACCACCACTGTGAACGACAGATGAGAGCAAGGACCAAGATCCTGCTCCTGCATCAGAGAATGTTGCCCCTTCGGCACCATACTCATCCAACGACCGCATCAGCCCTCATCGCCCCCAATGAGGCACCGCCTGAGGAGCTCCTCGGCCAGGCGCCATGGAGCGAGGAGGGGAAGGGGTAGAGGTGGGGAGAAGAAGGGGAGGGGGGAAGGAAAGTGAGGTGCATGTCCGCAGGTGATGGCTGTGTTATATCTCCAGCTGGGTGTATGCAATTTGTTGCAATGTATGGGGTCTACGGACCACGCTCTTGCTTTGTCTTTGTATTCTGTGTTGCTGGACATGTTGAACATGTGATTTATGTCAATGGTGGAAAAAGTTGGGTGTGGGCGGTGGTTGGATGTTATTGCCTGTGATGCTTATGATTTCAGACCAATGTTGGTATAAAATTTTTGTTATTGAACAAAGCCTTGTTCAGATAGCTACACTGTTACACACTGGTGATTCCTTAACATGAAAAGTTTAAATACAACTTAACATCAATCAATGTAAACTTTAACTGGCACCAAGGTGATGGGCACCACTGATGTCTGAGCTGCACAGACACAGCAGTTTGTCAAGGTTGTCACTCACATCAACGCTCTTTCAGGCAAATCATTCAGATATCAGCTCCTCATGTAAGAGTGGGATTTTAAAAATGCCAGCCACACCGCTGGCGTTCATTCAGAACAGTTCCACTTTTTGTGGGCGGTTTTTTAGGTTAGCGATATTGTGGGCGATGTGTGTGCAAGGTGGTGAAATTGACACTGGGCGGTTTGCTGGGCGTTAGTTTCGGTAAATATTCTCTTCACAACAAAAAAAAGTGGGCGGGCGTTATTATCGAATCTCGGCGTTAAATCCGTGCAGAAATTAACCCTGGGCGATATTATGGGCGTTGGTTTTGCCCATTATCCTGATTCCACCCCAAAAAAGTGGGCGGGCGGTAATATTTTTTCCTGGCATTAAGTACATGGGGAAAGTAACATTCGGCGATAAGTTTCCGAAAAATAGGCATCAGTTTTCATTTTGTGGCTAAATGGGAGGTATCTGGGCGTTATACGTCATTTCAGCGGTAAAATGGGTGTTACGTGGGCGTTAAGCATGCAAAAAAAGTGCAGGTTCTAGCCCATAAATTTGAGGTCATCACCAGAACACAGGGAGAAATTGAGAGAGTTGTTTTATGCAAGTGGTGGAATGGAAGACCAGAGACAGTGGTGGATAAATAATTCATGTTTTAAAAGGAAAATGGCTATATATTTGAAAATAAATAAATAAAAGGGTATAGGGAAAGGGAGGGGAATGGGACTAAGCTGTTAACTCTTTCAAAAACTGGCAAATGTGTGATGGACTGATTGGCTTGTTCCATGCTGTAAAATTGTATGACTCTATAAGCACTTTACAAACAATTTGCCGGTTTCCTCATGTCAGGACACTGACTAAGAAGATGTAGATCATAGTGGACTGGAAGAGAATAGGGCCAAGGGGTGGGTGGATGCAGAACTAGGGTTGCCAATTCTGATTGGACTTTTTTCTGCAGGTTTAAGAACATAAGAAATAAGCGCAGGAGTAGGCCCCTCGCGCCTGCTCCACCATTTAATAAGACCATGGCTGATCTGATCTTAGGCTCAGCTCCATTTCCCCGCCCATTCCCCATAACCCTTCACTCCCTTATCTTTCAGCAATCTGTCTATCTCCACCTTAAATATATTCAATGACCCAGCTTCCACAGCTCTCTGGGGCAGAGAATTCCATAGATTTACGACCCTCTGAGAGAAGAAATTCCTCCTTATCTCAGTTCTAAATGGGTAACACCTTATTCTGAAACTACGCCCCCTAGTTCTAGATTCCCGCACGAGTGGAAACTTTCTCTCTGCATCTACCTTTTCAAGCCCCCTCAGTGCTTTATGTTTCAATAAGATCACTTCTCATTCTTCTAAACTTCAATGAATATAGGCCAAAACCTGCTCAACCTTTCTTCATAAGTCAACCCCTTCATCTCAGGAATCAACCGAGTGAACCTTCTCTGAATTGCCTCCAATGCAAGTATATCCCTCCTTAAATATGGAGACCAAAACTGTACGCAGTACTCTAGGTGTGGCCTCACCAATACCCTGTACAGTTGTAGCAGGACTTCTCTGCTTTTATACTCTCTCTACCTTTGCAATAAAGGCCAACATTCCATTTGCTTTCCTGATTACTTGCTGTACCTGCATACTAATTTTTTGTGCTTCATGCACAAGGATCCCCAGGTCCCTTTGTACTGTAGCATTTTTTAGTCTCTCTCCATTTAAATAATAATTTGCTTTATTATTTTTTCTGCCAAAGTGGATAACCTCAAACTTTCCCACATTATTCTCCATCTGCAAAATTTTTGTCCATTCACTTAGCCTGTCAATATCCCTTTGCAGATTCTTTGTGTCCTCCTCACAACTTGCTTTCCCACCCATCTTTGTATCATCAGAAAACTTGGCTACATTACACCCTTCATCGAAGTTGTTAATATAGATTGTAAATAGTTGAGGCCTCAGCACCGATTCCTGTGGCACCCCACTAGTTAGCTGTGTATGGAGAAAGAGTCAGACTGAACACTGAGCTCAAAGTAAAGTGTGACCATAGTCTTTTATTGCAGGTCTCCAGAGTGCCTCTCCAACCTGTGAAGCCTCCTTAAATACCTGTGTTCCCAAGGGATTATGGGATCGCTTGAGACTCCAAGGGATGAGCCCTCTGGTGGCTGTACAGAGTAAATACAAGTACACATATATAACAACACTCCCCCCTCCAAAGTCAACAGTGTAACTATTTACAAGGTGAGTTGATCTGCGGCCATTCTTGCTCTGGTTGATCGTCTCCGTATGAAAGCTGGTGTTGTTGAATCATTTGTTGGGCCCTCGTTGGGCTGCTGTGCAGCTGGCCTTGCTGGGCTGCCTGGTGTGTTGGAGCCCTGCTGGGCTGCTGTGGATGATGTGTTCTGCTTCGTGGTCAACCGCGGTGCCAGTTGTCACTGGTGTGTATGTTGGGGGATCAAAAAAGGTAGGGTCCAAGGTGGGTTGCTCAGGATAGTCCGTGAATCTGAGTTTCATTTGGTCCAAGTGTTTTCGGTGAATGAGTCCATTTGAAAGTTTGACCCAAAACACCCTGCTCCCCTCTTTGGCCATTACAGTGCCGGGAAGCCACTTGACCTTGTCCATAATTTAACACAAATACAGGATCATTGATTTCAATCTCGCGAGACACATTTGCGCGATCATGGTATGCACTTTGTTGAAGCCACCTGCACTCTACCTGTTCATGTAGATCAGGGTGAACTAACGAGAGCCATGTCTTAAGTGCTCTTTTCATGAGCAGTTCAGCAGGTGGGATCCCAATGAGTGAGTGGGGTCTCGTGCGGTAGCTAAGCAGGACTCGGGATAGGCGAGTCTGCAGTGAGCCTTCAGTTAGAAACATAGAAACATAGAAAATAGGTGCAGGAGTAGGCCATTCGGCCCTTCGAGCCTGCACTGCCATTCAATGAGTTCATGGCTGAACATGCAACTTCAGTACCCCATTCCTGCTTTCTCGCCATACCTCTTGATCCCCCTAGTAGTAAGGACTACATCTAACTCCTTTTTGAATATATTTAGTGAATTGGCCTCAACAACTTTCTGTGATAGAGAATTCCACAGGTTCACCACTCTCTGGGTGAAGAAGTTTCTCCTCATCTCGGTCCTAAATGGCTTACCCCTTATCCTTAGACTGTGACCCCTGGTTCTGGACTTTCCCAACATTGGGAACATTCTTCCTGCATCTAACCTGTCTAAACTCGTCAGAATTTTAAACGTTTCTATGAGATCCCTTCTCATTCTTCTGAACTTCAGTGAATACAAGCCCAGTTGATCCAGTCTTTCTTGATATGTCAGTCCTGCCATCCCGGGAATCAGTCTGGTGAATCTTCGCTGCATTCCCTCAATAGCAAGAATGTCCTTCCTCGAGTTAGGAGACCAAAACTGTACACAATACAACTGTAGTAACACCTCCCTGCCCCTGTACTCAAATCCCCTCGCTGTGAAGGCCAACATGCCATTTGCTTTCTTAACCGCCTGCTGTAGCTGCAGGCCAACCTTCAATGACTGATGTACCATGACACCCAGGTCTCGTTGCGCCTCCTCTTTTCCCAATCTGTCACCCTCTTCAAGCCTTGCTTGATGGTTTGCACTGCTCTCTCTGCCTGACCATTGGACGCTAGTTTAAATGAGGCAGATGTGACATATTTGATCCTGTTATGGGTCATGAATTCTTTGAACTCAGCACTGGTAGAACATGGTCTGTTGTCGCTCACCAGGACATCGGGTAGGCCATGTGTGGGCAAGACCATAAACTTAGCGGCGCCTCCCTGGGTATATTGCTTAATTGTGTGCATGTATTACATCTGTGAATGCAGGACTCTAAGTCTGCATCGATACCGTGCCACACACATGGGATCTGGCTATCGCTTTCATCATTACGATACCTGGGTGGGTACTGTGGAGGTCATTAATGAAGGTGTCTCTGTCCTTCTTGAGGACCACTACTCGATTGCCCCACAGAAGGCAGTCTGCCTGTATAGACATTTCATCTTTGCACCACTGAAACAGCTTTATCTCTTCCTGCATTTCCACTGGGACACTGGATCAGCTCTCGTGAAGCACACAACTTTTGACTAGAGATAATAAGGGGTCCTGGCTTGTCCGGGTTTTGATCTGACGGGTGATTGCACACTCTCAAATGCTTCCATAACCATGACTAGATCTGTGGGCTGCGCCATTTCCACCCCCGTGGTGGGCAATGGCAGCCTACTGAGAGCATCGGTGCAGTTTTCTGGCCTGGCCTGTGGCGGACAATGTGAGCGCCCATCTCTGGATGCAGGCCGATGCGTTGGTATTTATCCCTTTACTCTCTGAGGAATATAAGTGGCTTATGGTCAGTTTCCAATTCGAATTTTAGCCCAAACAGGCATTGATGCATTTTCTTTACCCCATAGACACACGCTAACGCTTCTTTCTCAATCATGCTGTAGGCTCTCTCAGCCTTAGATAGACTCCTGGATGCATAAGCAACCGGTTGCAGTTTCCCGAAATCATTAGCTTGTTGCAATACACACCCGACGCCATATGACGACGCATCACATGCTAGTACCAAACGCTTACATGGATCATACAACACAAGCAATTTGTTTGAGCATAACAATTTTCTCGCTTTTACATAGGCATTTTCTTGGCTTTTGCCCCAAACCCATTCGTCCCCTTTTCGTAGTAAGACATGCAGTGATTCTAACAGTGTGCTGAGACCTGGTAAGAAGTTACCAAAGTAGTTCAGGAATCCCAGAAACGACCGCAGCTCCGTCATGTTCTGTGGCCTCAGTGCGTTCTCGATTGCCTCCGTCTTCGCGTTGGTGGGCCTGATGCCGTCCACCACAATCCTCCTTCCCAGGAACTCTACTTCAGGTGCCAGGAAAACGCACTTCGAGCATTTTAACCTAAGCCCCACGCAGTTGAGTCGACTAAGAACCTCCTCCAGGTTCTGCAGATGTTCGACTGTGTTCCGACCTGTGACCAAGATGTCATTGTGAAAGACCACGGTGTGCAGGACCGACTTCGATAAGCTTTCCATGTTTTTCTGGAATATCGCCGCCGCCGATCGGATTCCAAATGGGCATCTGTTATAAACAAAAAGACCTTTTTGCGTGTTGATGTAGGCGAGGGCTTTCGATGATTCCTCCAGTTCCTGCGTCATGTAGGCTGAAGTCAGATCCAGCTTCGTGAACATCTTTCCTCCCACCAGCGTTGCAAGAGGTCGTCGGCCTTTGGTAGTGGGTATTGGTCCTGCAGGGAGAAACGATTGATAGTTACTTTGTAATTGCCACAGATTCTGATGGTGCCATCTCCCTTGAGGACTGGGACGATAGGACTGACCCACTCGTTGCAAGCCATCAGGTCCAGGGGGCTTGTCCTTCTTTAGTCCCATTATTTTACCGAGTATTTGTACTTTACTTTAGTGATAGTGTTGGTTTAAGTTCCTCACTCTCTATAGCCCTTTGATTATCCATTATTGGGATGTTTTTAGTGTCTTCTACTGTGAAGACCGATACAAAATATTTGTTCAAAGTCGCTGCCATTTCCCTGTTCCCCATTATTAATTCCAGAGTCTCATCCTCTAAGGGACCAACATTTACTTTAGCTACTCTCTTCCTTTTTATATACCTGCAGAAACTCTTACTATCTGTTTTTATATTTCTTGCTAGTTTATTCTCATAATCTATCTTACCTCTCTTCATTTTTTTTTGTCATCCTTTGCTGGTTTTTTTAAATTTCCCAATCCTCTGTCCTCCCACTAATCTTGGCTACTTTATATGCCATTTTTTTCAGTTTGATACCATCCTTTATTTCCTTAGTGAGCCACGGTAAGTCACAATTTGAAACACCTCAATCAGGTCTCCCCTCAGTCTCCTCTGTTCCAAAGAAAAAGAGACCCAGCATCTCTAATCTTTCCTCATAGCCAAAATTCTCCATTCTCGAAAACATCCTTGTAAATCTCCTCTGCACCCTTTCCATTCTATCACATCTTTCCTGTAATGTGGTGACCAAAACTGCACACAGTACTCCAGCTGTGGCCTAACTAGTGTTGTATGCAGTTCAAGCCTAACCTCCTTGTTCTTGTATTCCATGCCTCAACTAATAAAGGCAAGTATTCCGTATGCCTTCTTAACCACCTTATCTACCTGGCCTACTACCTTTAGGGATCTGTGGACCTACACTCAAAGGTTCTTTTGTTCCTCTAGACTTTTCAGCGTCATACCATTTAATGTGTATTCCCTTGCGTGGTTAGACTTCCCCAAATGCATTGCCTCACACTTATCTGGATTGAATTCCATTTGCCACTATTCCGCCCACCTGACCAGTACATTGATATATTCCTGAAATCTGCAGCTTTCTTCATTATCAACTACGCAGCCTATTTTAGTGTCATCTGAAAACTTCTTAATCATACCCCCAACATTCAAATCCAAGGGGCTGAATTTGGTCGCCGCCCATTTCTCGGCGGCACCGGACGGCACCCACCTTTTTGCCGCCCGCTGCCACCGGGTCCTGTCGGGAGCCACTTTCGGCTCCGTTGTGTGGGCGGCAGGCAGCGGCAGTCGGCGGACGGGAGCAGGTGGGAGCGGGAATGGGCGGCTGGCATCATAAGTGTGCGGCAGTTGGAGGCCTCTCCATTCGGAGATCTTCAGAGGGCCTCCAAAGCGCATGCGCGAGACTTTGTGATTTTTTTTGTAGTTTTTGTCTTCCAACGTGTCATCATTTTGGGGCCGTTTGAGGCTGATTGCTGCACTGCATATGCACATAAAGGCACACCACTTTATTCCACCTGTGATTGTGAGAGGGGAAAGGAGCGAGTTGGCATTTGAGAGGAGAGAGTTGGAGGTTGGAGAGGACAGAGTTGGAGGTTGGAGAGGACAGAGTTGGAGGTTGGAGAGGAGAGAGTTGGAGGTTGGAGAGGACAGAGTTGGAGGTTGGAGTGGAGAGAGTTGGCGGTTGGAGAGGAGAGAGTTGGCGGTTGGAGAGGAGAGAGTTGGAAGTTGGAGAGGAGAGAGTTGAAAGTTGGAGAGGAGAGAGTTGGAAGTTGGAGAGGACAGAGTTGGAAGTTGGAGTCGACAGAATTGGAGGTTGGAGAGGAGGCAGGCGGAGAAATTGAGACACAAACTGTTGAGCACCCATTTGTTTCATCATTGACGATGAGTGGCCAGAAATCAGCAATGAAGGCTGGCAAAACCAGACCCAGAGCTCCATAGTTTAATGAGGAGGAATTAGAGGAGCTAGTAATGGAGGTGGAGTGCAGGTACAAAGACCTCACCAAGCCACGACCACCCCAATACCGACGAATTTGGAGGGAGATTGGTGAGACCGTGAGCGCAATGGGCAATGTTGAGCGGGATGGGTGAAATGCCGGAAGCGTTGGAACGATTTGGTGGCGGCAGCAAGAATGAGTAAACATTTATTCACCCCCTCCTGTCCAATGCCAAAAGGGTTGTGTGCCAGATGTGTGGGAGTGTGGGGGGCATCAGCAAAGGAGCTAAATGCTGCAATGTTTCTTTGTGCAGAAGAAAAACGCATCCAAGGCAGCAAGCCTGTGAGTGACGGGAGGGGGAGCAGCAGAGGTGGTTGAATTGAGCAGGCTGGAGGAGCATGCATTGGCATTGGTGGGTGACTGCCACCATGCAACCAAAACGATTGATGCAGATCTGGTGCTACAGCATGGTAAAGTTATACTAATCTACGGTCTGAGCCACACTCATGGCATGAAAGGTCATGCAATGTTAATAAACTCGCGGTTTATTGCACACTTTGTTGCCCAGTATTGGTATGCCCATATAGAGATCCAACTCACTCCTTGCTGGCAGAATGTGAGATGGCACAGCTCACATCTCAGCTTGACCAGCAGCCCCCCCTCTTTACAAACTGAAATGCCGTCCTCTACTTGCAGATGATGACTCGGACAGCACGGATCAAGGCACACCATCGACCTCTGGCCTGCAGAGGTCGATGGTGTGCCTCAAGACGTCAACGTCTCCCGCGCTGACGTCGCCCCCAGCCCAAGACAGCGGATCCCTCCTCCAACACTCCCCAGATCACTCATTTCCACCGTTCCCACCTCCGTCACCCTGAGCCATGAAGAAGAGGAGGGAGAAGGGACCATCTTTGAGCCCCTGAGCTCCAGCAGCAGGAACAGGATGATAGCAGCCTCCTGCCATGTGAGCCAGGTGTCAGCAGAACCTCGGCATTGGCCTCCGTGTTCCTGGGGTTTGGAATGGATTCCACACTGACAAGCTCAACCAAGCGCAGAGGCCGTAACGCGAAGACAAGCAAGGCACCAGAACCCATCAGCAGTGAGGATCCACCACGGCTCTCTGCATTTCTGGAGATGGTTCAGCTTTCATGGACAAACGCACAGATAGGTTGCGATATGCTCCAGACCATGACTGGGATAGCTGCTAGATTGGCCACCTTCACCCAGCAGCATGATGACAAGATGGACCGGATCATCACTGTGTTGGAGCGCACAACTGAGATCGTTGAGGCAATGAGGCAAGAGATGGCTTCTGGACGCACAGTTCAAGCCCCTGACCCCACACCCTCAAGGCAGACAGATCCGGAGGAGCAGGAGATCCCAGCGTCTTCGGCCATGCCCCCTGCCTTCTCACCAAGACGGACACATCTGCAGACATCCCGCTGCTCTCCTGAACAACCTCGTCAACCAGAGGCAGAGAGGGGCAGGGGAGCAGGACGCGTGGTGTAGGCGGGGCGAGGAAGAGGAGCTTGGGCATCGCTTAAAGGGGTGGGGGAAGAGGTGGTGGTGCTGGGTAGAGGGGTGGGTGTTGGTGGTGCAAAAGTTTGTAAATATAATGTTATGTAACCTTTGTTATTATGCACTTGTAAATCATCATTATCATCATCATCATAGACAGTCCCTCGAAACGAGGATGACTTGCTTCCACGCCAAAAAAGGATAAGTCCACAGGTGTTCCAATGAAGGACTTAAAATTCCAGATTCTGAACTACATCCTGAAGGGTGGAAGATGCCTGTGTGTGGATTTTTTTTAACATGTGGTGGTCGCTGCACACCAGCCACCACGCGGGCTTGACAGAGCTAGGTCTTGTTCCAGTGGCAAGGATTAACCAAGACAACTGGAGACTTGCTCTGCTGCACGGACCTAGTGCGCACACATATCGCAGTGTGGGCTGGCCCATGCTGCCCCTGGGTCCCTGGCCCCGAACTCAAGCCTCTCCTGGGGCCCGATCACGGCCCTCCACAATCTCTCGCCGCTCCTTCGCCTTGACTTCGCCGTACCTGCTGTATCTGCCCACGCTCCAATCACCGAACTGGACCTTGATGACGTCACTCTTCGCTGCTGTCACAGCTTGTGCTGCTCCCTGAGGTGGTATGCCTCGACGCTGCTCCCAGGCTGCTGCTCGCCGCTCCTTTTATGGCCCTGACTTGCCGCTGGTGTTCTCACGCAGGTCGGGGCCTCCATGCTGCTCCCAGGCAGTTGCTGGTAAATACACTCACATTCTAAGGATTCACAGTCTAAGGATAAGGGGTAAGCCATTTAGAACCAAGATGAGGAGAAATTTCTTCACACAGAGAATTGTGAACCTATGAAATTCTCTACCACAGAAAGTGGTTGAGGCCAGTTCATTAGATATATTCAAAAGGGAGTTAGATGTGGCCCTTATAGCTAAAGGGATCAAGGGGTATGGAGAGAAAGTAGGAATAGGATACTGAAGTTGCATGATCAGCCATGATCATATTGAATGGTGGTGCAGGCTCGAAGGGCCGAATGGCCTACTCTTGCACCTACTTTCTATGTTTCTATATTTCTCTTGGTGAGTGTCTGTTGGGATAATGACCAACTGCCATTAGAGACAAGGAGAAAAATAGAAAGAAAGAAACAGGCTCTGAGGGGGGCGGGGGAGAGGGGAGGGGGTGCGGGGGGTGAGGGAAGGGAGCCAAAGATGATCATTATCCCATCATTCACACCTTATCTTGACGAATGTTTTTCTAACTGTGGATCTTCAGGATGCAAAATACAACAGAACAGTCAAATGGTTAGCAGCACAGAAGGGGGTAGGATGGATGGCATGAGTAGTCTGACGCGTAGCAGGCCAGTCAGCAGGTTGATTTGAAGGGCGACTATGCATTTTAATGACTCACCCTCACCCTCGCGTGCGGTTCCAGCTTGTGCAGAGCTGATTCTTTTTCTGCCGGTGCGACTCAGCAAGGCAGCAACCCTCTGTTCCAGGGGTGATAGTTGGTGCAGATTTGGCGGACCTCCTCCTGTTCTAAGTATTTTCCTTTTGTTGTGGGACAATTTCTTCTGCAAAGATGAAAATATTAATTTTCAGACATGGTGCGCTTCTGATGGGTGGGACACATACAGATGGTCACATTTTCAATTTCAATTCAATTTAAAGATGAAGATATTACTTACACTCACTACTTGACCAACGTCCTGCCATTTATTCTTACACTGGCTTCCAGATCTTGCGGTATTGACCCCTGCGGAGTATTCTTCTGCAACTAGGTTCCATCTTCTTCTCATTTCCTTGGGTGAAACTTTTGACGGACCACTCTTGCTGATATCCAGCTCCAGCCATTTCTCCTCAATGACAGTCACTAGTTTCTTCAGTTCCTCATGGAGGAAATTCTTTGTTCGTGTTGCACGCTCTTGCGCCATTCGTGTATTGGACTTACACTCAGGTAATGTTCAAAAATCACACTTCTCACCTTTCTTCCACCTATCCAGCATTCTTTTCCACTCCCTCAGCCACACCAAAATCAATATTTAAACCTTACCTTTATATATGCTCCATTACCAATGATACTGAGGACGTTCTCCCTTTAATTGGCCGATTGCCAAGCTTCCTGTTGCACTGCGCATGCGCGCACGCTGAAACGCTCATTGCGCATGTGCGCAAGCTCAAACAGACATGTGTTCCCCTTCTGGCATTCCACAAGACGCTGGGCCCAAGCCCTGCCCCCCTGCCGGTCGCGCTGAGCGAGCGTGGCTGAAGCTCCGTCCCCGCAGGCTCTGCAGCGTCACGCCGATGGATCCGGATGACAAGGGAGCAGCCAAAGTGGAAGGTAAATTTTTGGCGCTTTTCTTGGCTTAGAAAGTCGGCGTGTCACCCCTAACTGCGCCACTCGAGGTGGCTGGGGAAATTTGGGCCCAATATTAGGATAGTTGAACTCCCCCACTATTACGGCTCTATAGTTTTTGCACTTCGCAGCAATTTGCCCACATATTTGTTCTTCTATCTCCCTCTGACTGTTTGGGGGTCTATAGTACACTGCCAGTAGTGTGATCGCCCCTTTTTTATTCTTCAATTCATCCCATATGGCCTCGTTTGATGATCCCTCTAACACATCATCCTTTCTCACAGCTGTAATTGTTTCTTTAATTAATACTGCGATCCCCCTCCTTTTTTACCCCCCTCTCTATCCCGTCTGAAAACCCTGTAACCAGGAATGTTGAGCTGCCATACCTGTCCTTCTTTCAGCCATGTCTCAGTAATGGCAATAATTTCTTACTCCCAAGTGTCTATCTGTGCTCTCAGCTCATCTGCCTTATTCCCTATACTCCTTGCATTGAAGTATATGCCATTTAGTCATGCCAAACTCCCTTGTTGTCTATTTTCCAGCCCTTGTAACCTCTGTCTTCCAAATTCACTTTCTACTTTTCTGCTGCCCAATTTAAGCTTTGCTTCTCTCCCCACTGAATCTATTCTCTGGTTCCCATCCTCCTGCCAAACTAGTTTAAACCCTCCCCAACAGCACAAGCAAACCCTCTTGCGACTCTGCTGAGGTGCAACCCGTCCGGCTTGTACAGGTCCCACCTCCCCCAGAAATGGTCACAATGCCTCAGGAATCTAAAAGTTAGATTAAAGTTTTAAAGTGTGCAAAGACACTATAATCTAATCTTTAACTGCTGTGTTTTCTGTCTCCATGGAATGTTAAAATTAATCGATGCTGATAACAGTGATTAATAGACCTCGATTTTAACGGGGAGGGCCACAATTGGGAGGGGTAGGAGGGCTGTGATTGGGGCAGCCATCGGAGGGGGGGGGGGGCGGGGGCTGCTGTGATTGGGGTTGCAATCGGGGTTGAGGGGCGAGCAGAATGCTCCAGGAGGAGGGGGTGGGGGTGGGGCGAAGGCCTCCTTGCGAGTGCTGGGGGGAGCACGCCTGCTTCTCCTTGCCCACAAGAAATGCTAAAAGATCATCTTTAGCAATCACCTTGGCCAGTCGGCACCTCCTACCTCAGATCTGCTGCCAGGAATCCCACAGCTTGAGTGTCCCCTCACTCTCAGTTAAATTGAAGTCCTGCCATCAATTATATCATCAGGCTGTGACTTCAGAATTTTATTTAGGCTCCCGCCTACTTTTGCAATGCCATGCCAATGGCCTGATTTCTGTTTGTTAAAATTTAAATGGCCAAGAATGGGGTTGGGTGAGGGCTGGGTTGCTCGATCACGATATTTTAACAACATCGACTCCCCCCCCACCCCCTCCACACCCGCCGCAATCAGGGGATGGGGGGGGGGGGGTGTAAAATGGAGGCCTTGTGGATTGTTATTCCATTAATGTTTGTTCACAGGTTTGAATCTTGGCCTGTATATGACCTTTTAGAACCTGCCTATAATGCTGTGAGGAAAAATTCATCCCCTTAGTGCTACCCATTAGCACCAATAGATGATGTTAATGCGGCGTTGGAACCAGTACCGACATTCCTGATGAATCCAGCGCCGCCTGGCGAATCCGGAGTCCCCGTGGCACAGTTGGTAACATTGATCGCAGGGATATTCAATGTCACGGAGATCATGACATCAGTGTACAACACTCACTGAACTCCCAAATTGATTATAGCCACTTACCTCAACGCCTGGAGTAAACATCAAGAGGAAGAGCTGGCATGAAGCACCAGGAAGTCGGCTCCAGGGATTTTATTTAAAAAACATTAGCCCCGATGACTCGCACCTGACAGGTTAGTGACATTTCAACACCTGTGTGTGAGTTCCCGATGCTGCAACAGTTTTATTTAGTGATTTGAAGGTTCTTTGGTATCAGGAGTGTTGTGGCAAGTGCAAAAGTGCAACATTTATTATTGAAAGATTCAACCTCCGCTTGCTAAAAGTCATGGGAGCTGTACTGGCATGCCACTTCTCCCTCCAGGATCCATGGCGGAGGGAGCGGAGGCGCGAGAAACACGGCAACATTTGTGCAGAAGGAGGAGGACGAGGACAAGGAGGAAGAAGACGAGAAGGAAGAATTGCCCCTTTTTTTTAATGAGGCCAATTATTGCATCCGGGAGGGCGCTAAAGGGATGGAAGTGACTTTTCACCCAGGGCGGGGTCACTACCGGCTTCCAGGAAATTGCCTGGGAGTTTGGATATGCGCTGCCATGGCAGTGATACGTACCGCAGGTAGCACCCAGGGCTGCTGCGCAACCAGCGATGACGTCATGTCGTGCACGGTGATCCCTCTGCGCCACTCATCGATACCTTACCGCCCCGTGGCCCACGAGGCTGGTGCGAGTGGATGTCAACGTCAGCTTCGCGGGTAACAAAGCCGGCCGACATCCGTTCGTGGGGCAGAATTTAAAGGGGAGGGCGCCAGCGCACCGCACCTTCATCTTAACTGGCTTGCCAACTCTCGGGTCGGCTCCAATATGTGATCCACAGCATGGTTCGGGCCGCCATCGTGCAGCCCGGCACTCCATTTTAGGTGCTAGGCTGCAGGCCCAGTCACCTGTGTGCAGGGACCCTCCCTTTAAGCAGTCCCCGCCCCAGGAACCGCCCCTAAAGGAAGTGAGTGCACGAGATTGCGCTCCATTTCCTTTGTAGCGGTAAGCCCAATTCAGCGGTGGGGATGGGACTTCTGCGCCTGACACCGCAATTTTGCCACTTTTATTTAAGATTGAAATCATTTTATTGAGCAGTGAGGACAAATTTTGCGTGCAGTCTAGAGCGTTTTCGCCTGTCGCAAATTGATTTTTGTCCTAACACCGCCCATTCCTTGGCTATAATGAATTTCTAGCCCTTCGTTTTAATATATGTAAATGTCTTTCATATTGAAGAATGTTTAATAACGTTATTAGAATTGACAGATTTCATAGACTAGGCTTGTATTCCCTTGAATGTAGAAGATTAAGGGGTGATTTAGTTGAGGTGTTTAAGATGATTAAAGAATTTGATAGGGTGGATCGAGAGAAACGTCTGACGAAAATACCGATGAAAGGTCATTGAGCTGAAACGTTAACTCTGTTTCTCGCTCCACAGATGCTGCCTGACCTCTGAGTATTTCCAGCATTTTCTGTTTTTATTTTAGATTTCCAGAATCTGCAGCATTTTACTTTTTTATTATTAGAGATAAACTATTTCCTCTGGTGGGGGAATCCAGAACAAGGAGGCATAACCTTAAAATTAGGGCCGTTCAGGGCCGAAGTCAGGGAGAACTTCTTCACACAGAGGGTAGTAGTAATCTGGAATTCTCCTGCTCCAAAAGCTGTTGAGGCGAGGTCAATTGAAGATTTTTCGAAAATGAGATGAATAAGATTCTTGTTAGGTAATGATGTTAAGGATTGCTAAACCAAGGCGGAAAGTTGGAGTTAAGATACAGATCAGCCATGATCTAATTGAATTGCGGAACATGCTCAAGGGACTGAATGGCCTATTCCTGTTCCTAAGCAGATTATTATCATGGGAATTCTAAAAGATCTACTTCGGTGTTTATGCCCACTGGGTTGTCTTGTATTTCATCTTCTTTCATACTTCATCAATATTATCTAAGCCTGTGGTATTTTCACAGAAGTTTGCAATGTTTGGGTTATCTCCAATATGTAACACCATATATCACATGAACATAAGAACATCATCATCATCATCACAGGCAGTCCCTCGGAATCAACGAAGACTTGCTTCCACGCCTGAAGTGAGTTCTTTGGTAGCTAAACAGTCCAATAGGGGAGCCACAGACTCTGTCACAGGTGAGACAGACATACGCCGAGGGAAGGGTTAGGTGGGACTGGTTTGTCGCACACGAGACTGCCTAAGCAAATGCTCTATGTGGAGCTTCTTCACGGCAAATGAGCCACAGACCTCTTCATGCTCTCGGCATTGAGATTCGAAGAGCTCAATGCCCTCCCGGATGCATCCTCTACACCCAGGGTGGTCTTCGGCTAGGGACTCCCAGATTAGCCTCATGCTCCCGGTGTTGGCCCTGGTGGCCAGGGGCTGTAGGGCTGGTCTGGTGCAGGTTGCCATTGGTGGTGGCTGGGCTGCCCAATGACCACTGTCCCTGTAGTGGATCTGCTCCCACTGCCTGTGTGTGTGTCCTGCAATGGGCATCACATTCGTTCCAAAGATCCAGGCTACATGGTCAGGTAGCCTGGACCTTTGGGGATTCCATTGGCATCAGCATGGTCCCTGTAGGACCCAATGTCCTTTGGCAGTGTCCTACCGGTATACATAACACCTTGGCTCTGATCACACATAGTCGAGCCTGCATTATACATTCTAGCATTTACATCACTTTTGGGTGTCCTGATTTCAACAGACATGGTTACATTAGGCATTTCACAATCTCTATCATTACTGTTAAGCATAATAAACTTGTTCTTAACCTTACTGACACTTGCATTCATCTCATTAGTCACATTAGTTAAATCAGCATCACAATTCATGGTTACATTGCATACATTTTCATACTTGCACCCTTTAATTGCATCTTTAGCTTTAAAGTCCGTGGACTCAAATAGTTGAAACTTCCCCTTTAAATTTTTTTGGTTACTGGTCTCCTTTAAGGGAGCCTTCAAATCCGATTGGCCACTCGATGTCACATGATGCTCCTCCATGTTCACTCGTGGCATGGCGGAGGCCATTTTGATTACAGGTTCTGCTGCTTGTGGTGCTGCAGCCATTTTCTGGTCTTTCTGCAGGTAGGCTGTGGTGCTCTTTTCTTCCACAGGTTCGACCCTAGACATCGGAAATCCATTTCTTTCGATGCCGTTCACCACTTGGAGTGCTGCCCCAGCCCGGAAAGTGGAGTTTGGATCCTCAGTCTCGGAGATTTTACCGGGGTGCTGTGGGCAGTTGGGCTGGACAGTGAAATCTCCAGATGCTGCGATGGATCCATAATCAAGGTCGATTGCCGGAGCCCGGAGGCCTGGGAGCAGCTTCGCTTGGACAGGCTGCCGTTGTGGTCGATTGGCGAGATTCATCCAAAGTTCTTCAAAGGTCGCTTGGCTCATCACAGACTGGCTCACCCCTGTGTCGCTCTCCATAGAAACTGGGACTCCGTCGACGTCTACTTTCATTGCCCACGGAGAACTTTCGGTGGAGCAGGTATGAGTTCCATACTCTTCTTCCAGGGGTTGAGCAACTTCACCTTCCCCTGTGTCGGAGCCCCAGTGATCAACCAACTCATCAGTGATACGGTGAGTACAGCCTTTTCTGCACATTCTCTGAAGGTGCCCTTTCTCTTTGCAGCCTTTGCATGCATAGTCTTTGTAGCGGCACTGGTGTGCCCTGTGGTTCCTCCACAGCGCCAGCACGGGGCCATCCTGTTTGCCCCATGTGGCGGACTCAGGGTTGCGGGACTCGGGGCAACATTTCTGCCTTTCGAAGTATCCATGCGGTGCACTGCGCTCGCCTGTTTAGAGTCCTGGGTCAGTATTCGCCTGGAGTCGCTGGCTGAAACCATGTAGGCCTGGCTCACTTGAATTGCTTTCTGCAGGGTGACCGTGATGTCAGCCGAGAGCAATTTGTGTAGGAGGCCTTCGTGGTCGATTCCAATGACAAATATGTCCCTTAGTGCTTCATTAAGGTGGTCGCCAAACTCACACGGTGCAGCTAGTCTTCTTAAGTGTGCAGCATACGTGGCAATTTCTTGGCCCTCAGGTCGCCGGTAAGTGTAGAACCAGTGCCTGGCTGTGAGGATGCTTTCTTTCGGTTTTAGTTGTTCCTGTATGATTGTTACAAGTTGCTCATAGCTCTTGGTGGTTGTCTTTTCCAGGGCTAGTAAGTTCCTGACGAGACCGTAGATGGTGGGACCAGAACTGCTAGCAGGATGGCCCTGCGTTTGTTCGGTAGTGTAGCCGGTATGTTCCCGTCCAGGTCGTTGGCTATAAAGAAGTGTTCCAAACTTTCCACAAAAGCGTCCCAATCTTTCCCCTCTGTAAATTGCTGAAAGTTGCTGAGGTGTGTAGTTCGTGACCTCGTATTCCCGTCGCCAGTTTTAGTATATGTAGGCACCTTTAGTAATGACTCCACGAGGCAGGGTATGATACTTAAACTGTGCAGACCTGTAGTCCTTTAATTGCAGCTGCTGAGTGAGGACAACAAGCTGTGAGCTCCTTTTTATACTGGGTTACCTGCCGTGTGCAGGCAACCCTTAGGTCTTCCCAGCAGCACCCTCTGTTGTACAGGCAAAGTGTGTACAGTGTAAGGGTATATTCAGTGCTGCATAACAGTGTCACAGACATCACACAGTAAACAGGCATGCATACACAACAATAACTAAAGGCCAGAGGCAGTGTATAATTTCCAAAGAACACGCACTGAAATAGCCCATTAAAAACGTAGAAGTGGGGTGACGAGCAACCGGAGCACTGGAGAACTCCAGCCACAAGGTGATAAAGGTGCAGATTAGGGTTTGGGGATGAAGGGGGAAAGATGGGGCAGCAGTGCTGGGGAGGTGTGCCTTTACATGACAAGCAACTCTGATGTTGTAACAGGGCCGGAAAATAAATATCTAGTTTTCAACTACTCCGTGCTGCTAGACACGGTTTCTGGATCTACGACAAGCAGTGGTGGGGAGATGCTGCATGAATAAAAGTAGGAAAGTAGTCTTAGTGACAAATTGGATGTGAGGGAGGGAGTTTTGCTTCAGGTCGAACAATACACCAAGGTTCCACAATTCTGGGCTGTCTGAGTTTGCAGCCAGGGAGGTAGATGTTGGGTCAGAGGGTCCTAGGTAATTGAAGGAGTTGAAGAGAATGCGTCACTAAAGGTCTGAGGCAGTGTGCAATGTCCAAAAAATGCACACGGAAGTATCCCATTAAAAAAAGGTTGCAAGCTTAGAAGAAAAAGTGACAAAGTGTTTAAGAATATACTGTGGAACTTCCACACAGTCGGGGACAAATGGTAGAGCCTTGTTCAAAGGCCAACTCGGAAATCTGTTCAATAATTTAAATACGTTTGCAATAAAATCGTTCAACTATTTCTTAGTGACAAATAGTGTAAGGGAAGAAGCTTTGCTTCAAGTCGAACAATACAGCAAAGTTCCACAGCTCTGGGCTGAGCCCATGGTGGCAGCCAGGGAGTTGGATGTTGTTAGGCCCTGGGTCATAGATAATTGAGGGAGTTGAAGAGAAAGGTTTTTGTTTTTCTGATATGCTGAAGGATTTTGGGGATGTGATAGATTCACAGATCACAAGCACACACAGCTTCCTAAAATGGATGCAGCTTTAGAAGTCTCCAGAACTTCCAGGCTTTGTGTCTTAATGCAAGGAGTATCCGCAATAAAGTGGATGAATTAACTGTGCAAATAGATGTTAACAAATATGATGTGATTGGGATTACGGAGACGTGGCTCCAGGATGATCAGGGCTGGGAACTCAACATCCAGGGGTATTCAACATTCAGGAAAGATAGAATAAAAGGAAAAGGAGGTGGGGTAGCATTGCTGGTTAAGGAGCAAATTAAGGCAATAGTTCGGAAGGACATTAGCTTGGATGATGTGGAATCTATATGGGTAGAGCTGCAGAATACCAAAGGACAAAAATCGTTAGTGGGAGTTGTGTACAGACCTCCAAACAGTAGTAGTGATGTTGGGGAGGGCATCAAACATGAAATTAGGGGTGCGTGCAATAAAGGTGCAGCAGTTATAATGGGTGACTTTAATATGCACATAGATTGGGTTAACCAAACTGGAAGCAATACGGTAGAGGAGGATTTCCTGGAGTGCATAAGGGATGGTTTTTTAGACCAATATGTCGAGGAACCAACTAGGGGGGAGGCCATCTTAGACTGGGTGTTGTGTAATGAGAGAGGATTAATTAGCAATCTCGTTGTGCGAGGCCCCTTGGGGAAGAGTGACCATAATATGGTGGAATTCTGCATTAGGATGGAGAATGAAACAGTTAATTCAGAGACCATGGTCCAGAACTTAAAGAAGGGTAACTTTGAAGGTATGAGGCGTGAATTGGCTAGGATAGATTGGCGAATGATACTGAAGGGGTTGACTGTGGATGGGCAATGGCAGACATTTAGAGACCGCATGGATGAACTACAACAATTGTACATTCCTGTCTGTCGTAAAAATAAAAAAGGGAAGGTGGCTCAACCGTGGCTATCAAGGGAAATCAGGGATAGCATTAAAGCCAAGGAAGTGGCATACAAATTGGCCAGAAATAGCAGAGAACCCGGGGACTGGGAGAAATTTAGAACTCAGCAGAGGAGGACAAAGGGTTTGATTAGGGCAGGGAAAATGGAGTACGAGAAGAAGCTTGCAGGGAACATTAAGACGGATTGCAAAAGTTTCTATAGATATGTAAAGAGAAAAAGGTTAGTAAAGACAAACGTAGGTCCCCTGCAGTCAGAATCAGGGGAAGTCATAACGGGGAACAAAGAAATGGCGGACCAATTGAACAAGTACTTTGGTTCGGTATTCACTGAGGAGGACACAAACAACCTTCCGGATATAAAAGGGGTCGGAGGGTCTAGTAAGGAGGAGGAACTGAGGGAAATCCTTATTAGTCGGGAAATTGTGTTGGGGAAATTGATGGGATTGAAGGCTGATAAATCCCCAGGGCCTGATGGACTGCATCCCAGAGTACTTAAGGAGGTGGCCTTGGAAATAGTGGATGCATTGACAGTCATTTTCCAACATTCCATTGACTCTGGATCAGTTCCTATGGAGTGGAGGGTAGCCAATGTAACCCCACTTTTTTAAAAAAGGAGGGAGAGAGAAAACAGGGAATTACAGCCTGACATCGGTAGTGGGTAAAATGATGGAATCAATTATTAAGGATGTCATCGCAGTGCATTTGGAAAGAGGTAATATGATAGGTCCAAGTCAGCATGGATTTGTGAAAGGGAAATCATGCTTGACAAATCTTCTGGAATTTTTTGAGGATGTTTCCAGTAGAGTGGACAAGGGAGAACCAGTCGATGTGGTATATTTGGACTTTCAGAAGGCTTTCGACAAGGTCCCACACAAGAGATTAATGTGCAAAGTTAAAGCACATGGGATTGGGGGTAGTGTGCTGACATGGATTGAGAACTGGTTGTCAGACAGGAAGCAAAGAGTAGGAGTAAATGGGGACTTTTCAGAATGGCAGGCAGTGACTAGTGGGGTACCGCAAGGTTCTGTGCTGGGGCCCCAGCTGTTTACACTGTACATTAATGATTTAGACGAGGGGATTAAATGTAGTATCTCCAAATTTGCGGATGACACTAAGTTGGGTGGCAGTGTGAGCTGCAAGGAGGATTCTATGAGGCTGCAGAGCGACTTGGATAGGTTAGGTGAGTGGGCAAATGCATGGCAGATGAAGTATAATGTGGATAAATGTGAGGTTATCCACTTTGGTGGTAAAAACAGAGAGACAGACTATTATCTGAATGGTGACAGATTAGGAAAAGGGCAGGTGCAAAGAGACCTGGGTGTCATGGTACATCAGTCATTGAAGGTTGGCATGCAGGTACAGCAGGCGGTTAAGAAAGCAAATGGCATGTTGGCCTTCATAGCGAGGGGATTTGAGTACAAGGGCAGGGAGGTGTTGCTACAATTGTACAGGGCCTTGGTGAGGCCACACCTGGAGTATTGTGTACAGTTTTGGTCTCCTAACCTGAGGAAGGACATTCTTGCTATTGAGGGAGTGCAGCGAAGGTTCACCAGACTGATTCCCGGGATGGCGGGACTGACCTATCAAGAAAGACTGGATCAACTGGGCTTGTATTCACTGGAGTTCAGAAGAATGAGAGGGGACCTCATAGAAACGTTTAAAATTCTGACGGGGTTAGACAGGTTAGATGCAGGAAGAATGTTCCCAATGTTGGGGAAGTCCAGAACCAGGGGACACAGTCTAAGGATAAGGGGGAAGCCATTTAGGACTGAGATGAGGAGGAATTTCTTCACCCAGAGAGTGGTGAACCTGTGGAATTCTCTACCACAGAAAGTTGTTGAGGCCAATTCACTAAATATATTCAAAAAGGAGTTAGATGAAGTCCTTACTACTAGGGGAATCAAGGGGTATGGTGAGAAAGCAGGAATGGGGTACTGAAGTTGCATGTTCAGCCATGAACTCATTGAATGGCGGTGCAGGCTAGAAGGGCCGAATGGCCTACTCCTGCACCTATTTTCTATGTTTCTATGTTTGTAAGCTGACTGTTTATTCCCTTTCCTTGTAGTACACAATATGTCCACATCCACAGTGTGGCGCTACAGACATGCATACACAACAATAAAAGGAGGGAGGCACTTCTCCCTCCTTAATGAAGAAGTTGCAACAACAATCATCAAACATAACTTGCATATTTATACATAACAATGGATATGGACTTATTTTGCCATATTTACAAATTTAACTTAACCACTTGTTTTCTGTTTCGAAGAGGATATCTTCGCTCTCAAACAGAACCTTCCAAACATGGTGTCAAATCTAAAGTCATTCGAGGCTGATCCTGAGGAACGTTTTCCTCCAAGGGTTGCCCTTGACTTTCATTTGAACTCTCTATAACTTCAGAGTGTTTGTTTTCCTGACTCGGACTCAGACTGGTTTTCTCTTGGATTTGTTTCCCGTACATTAGATGTAGGATGTGCTACAGGTGTATCAAAATTATCTGACAATTTCTTCTGGGAGGCCAAATGAAGAAATAATTGAATCATTCCACCTTCAACTCCTTCCATGTCTGTAAGTAAAATATGATCAATGTGAACAAACCTAATCTGTCCATTATCAAACATCTTTACCAAATATGTGCGAGGACCACATATCTTCACCACTCTACCTAGTAACCACTTTACCCATTTATGGTGATGGTTCTTCACTCTCACCTTCTGATTTAATTTCATACTTCTCTCTTTTACTCTACCTCTATCATGATTCTCTTTCTGTCTTAATTGTGTCTCCTCTACGGACTGTGCCAAATTTGGTTTTAAGAACGAGAATCTGGTTCTTGGCTGTCGTTTTGAGAAACAACTCTGCTGGTGTTCTACCAGTAGTTGTGTGAGGAGTACTACGATATGTAATTAGAAAATGAGCCAATTTGTGATCCAATGACAACTGTCGTTTCTTTGGATTTGGATCTAACGTTTGTTTCATGAAGGCACGTTTTACAATTTGTACAATGCGCTCTACTGCACCATTCGAAGCAGGGTGGTACGTTGGAACCTTGATCTGTTTCACCCCATTTTTGCTCGTGAACTGTGCAAATTCTTCTGAATGAAATTGTGGTCCATTATCCGAAACAATTTCTTCTGGGAGGCCAAATGAAGAAAATAAACCTTGCAAAATGTCTAATGTTTTACTTGTTGTTACTTTCCACATTGGAAACACCTCGACCCACTTCGAATGGCTATCAATCACAATGAACAATTGTTGTCCTTCTAGCTCAGCAAAATCAATATGTAGCCTTTGTCACACCCTGCGAGGCCATTTCCATGGCTGGAATGGTACTGATAGTGATTGCTTGCTTACCAATTGACATGTCGTACTCTGATTCACGATGTACTCTATATCTTTATCAAGACCTGGCCACCATAAATAACTACGTGAAAACTCTTGGTCAAGCACATTCCCAGCTGCTGGTCATGGAAGTCTCCTAATAATTTGGACCTGAATCTATTTGATATAACTACTCTTGCACCCCACATAATAAAATCTTTATCGACTGATAATTCATTCCTACGAATGAAGAATGGATGAATATCTTTGTCTGTTACCTGGTTTGGCCATCCATTTGCAATATAATCATATTGTCCTTTTGTTTTATCCTTGTCGTCTTCTGGACCTTTTACATCGGTGCTCTGAATATCTTCTGAAAAGAATGGTGTATGGAGGAGTGGAAAGTCTTTAACACAGTTACACAAATAAAATAATCTGTTACGGAGAAATATTCCCTTTAAGGAAATGATTTTGGTTCATTAAGATAGCAAAATGGTTAACCCTTCCAAAGGTACCTTGTATTTTACAACTCAGGTCAGCAAATCTGCTCCCATGTGCTGTTCATTTCAGATCTCCCTTCTGGCTTCCTTCCTTCCTGTTAATCTAAAACCCTTCCCTGCTGAATCTGTAGCTCAAATCCTTTTCTGGCCCGTCTCTGTTAACCTGAATGATTTCCCCCTGCCTTTGCTGGTATAGCATGTCCAGTTGGCCTTACATAAGAACATAAGAACATAAGAATTAGGAACAGGAGTAGGCCATCTAGCCCCTCGAGCCTGCTCCGCCATTCAACAAGATCATGGCTGATCTGGCCGTGGACTCAGCTCCACTTACCCGCCCGCTCCCCGTAACCCTTAATTCCCTTATTGGTTAAAAATCTATCTATCTGTGACTTGAATACATTCAATGAGCTAGCCTCAACTGCTTCCTTGGGCAGAGAATTCCACAGATTCACAACCCTCTGGGAGAAGAAATTCCTTCTCAACTCTGTTTTAAATTGGCTCCCCCGTATTTTGAGGCTGTGCCCCCTAGTTCTAGTCTCCCCGACCAGTGGAAACAACCTCTCTGCCTCTATCTTGTCGATCCCTTTCATTATTTTAAATGTTTCTATAAGATCACCCCTCATCCTTCTGAACTCCAACGAGTAAAGACCCAGTCTACTCAATCTATCATCATAAAGTAACCCCCTCATCTCCGGAATCAGCCTAGTGAATCGTCTCTGTACCCTCTCCAAAGCCAGTATATCCTTCCTTAAGTAAGGTGACCAAAACTGCATGCAGTACTCCAGGTGTGGCCTCACCAATACCCTATACAGTTGCAGCAGGACCTCCCTGCTTTTGTACTCCATTCCTCTCGCAATGAAGGCCAACATTCCATTCGCCTTCCTGATTACCTGCTTCACCTGCAAACTATCCTTCTGTCATTCATGCGCAAGGGAGCCTACGGCCACACTAGTCTGAAAACGCCTGATCTTGTCTGATCTCAGAAGCTAAGCAGAGTCAGGCCTGGTTAGTACTTGGATGGGAGACTGCCTGGGAATACCAGGTGCAGTAGGCTTTTAGGACCGCCCTCCGGGAGCTGCCTGTCTTTTACAGGGAACTCATCAGGGTCTGGAACAAAGTCTCCACCAAGCGCAGCTCTCCGCCGGCTGGAGTGGCGGCCGTCCTGCAGGAGCCGCTGCTCGGGAATCCGTACCTCCACGGCCGAGGCTTCATGTGGCGGTCGGAAGAGAGGGCTGTGGCTGGTGAGGTGACCAGGGTCAGGGACCTGCTCGATGGCGGAGGAGCGGGCTGGATGGCGCCAGTCACGCTGGCGCGGCGCCTAAATTCTGCCAACGTCCGCCGCGCGGCCGATGCCATCGAGTCGCTAAAAACAGCTCTGGGCCCTGACTCCGTTAGGTGTATCGAGGAGGCTCAAGCACGTGGGGAGATCCCGTCCGAACTGACCCCCGTCCGGACGGAATTCCTCATCGGCGCCAAACCCCGGAACCTCCCTCGGGGGCCGGCGCCTCACAACTTGAGCCGCCTCGGGGAAATCCCCTCCGTGCCTTTCAGTTCCGCGCGGAGGGGTTTCCTGTACGGGCTGCTCCTGCACACCCTCAACTTTGCCATCCTCGCCGGCCGTCCGGACACGCCATGGCGCACCATCTTGCCGTCCGGAGGAGGCGGGGGTCCCCGATGGAGGGCACTCTACGCAGGGGTCCTCCCACTATTCATCGGGGACTTGGCCTGGAGGGTGGTGCACGGAGCAGTGCCGTGCAACAAATTTTTAAGCCGGTTCACGGACTCCCAGGCCGCCTGCAATTTCTGCGGTCTGGAGGAGTCCGTGTTCCATGTTTTTATTGAGTGCACAAGGTTGCAGCCCCTGTTCCATTATTTGAAGGGGCTGCTCCTGAAATTCTGGCTGCACTTCAGTCCCACTCTCCTGATCTTTGGGCACCCTGTGCGGAGGGGAGCGGGTAGGTCCGAGGCCCTCCTCGTAGGACTGCTCCGAGGCACGGCCAAGGGGGCCATCAGCCGGTCCAGGCAGCGGGCGGTCGAGGGGGTCGTTCAACCTGACTGCCTGCCTCTCTTCCGCTCTTACATCCGGTCCAGGGTGTCCTTGGAGATGGAGCACGCGGTGTCCACCGGTACGCTCGCGGCCTTCCGCGAGAGGTGGGCACCGGAGGGACTGGAGTGCATCATCACGCCCGGCAACCAAATTTTAATTTGATTTTACGTTTTAAAGTTAATTTGTTTTAATTGCCGGTGCTTTTAGTGTCCCCTTCCCTTTTATAGGGGGCACTGGGGAAAAATTGTGATTTTAGTGCCCAAAAAAAAAACAAAAAAAAAAAAAAGAAAAAACACAAAAAAAAAAACACAAAAAAGGGGGAAAAAAAAAAAAATGGGCCTTGTAAATGTCTGGAGTGTCACCCAGGTCGGGTGGCACCGTTTAATGTTTTATGTTTTCACAGATAAACTCAAAAGAGTTTCATGCGCAAGGGACCAATCGTGGAGCAGTGGAGGTGTGTCCTGCACAGTAGGAACTGTGAGCAGTGAGGGAAGCAGCTAGCAACTTGAGCTCCTGCCTGGGGAGCCCTGAGACCAGCCCAGGAGGAGAAGGAAGGAAGGGGCTTCACCACAACTTTAACCAGAGGGAGAGGAGGAGAACAGAAAACTTTTAAACAACTTTACCATTCTGCAAGGAGTTGGAGAGAGGGGGAAAAGACCAACAATATCCAGTGTGGAAGGAGGGAGACTCTACATTCTACAGGTGGGTGTGGGTGCATTTCCCCAAAAAGACTTTGTTGTATCGGTGGGGGGAGGAAAGAAGACCACTGAGGGCCGGAACATCGCGGGGGGTGTGTGTGTGTGTGGTAGTGTGCGTGGGGGCCGTGCTTACAACTAGGCCCCCCCCCACAATTGGAACCCCCCCCACCCCCCACATTTGCCTAGCCTGGGATAGCTGGAGCTACCAGGCTGAAGATTGTTATTAATCACCCAATTAAAGATCGTTAGGAGTGCCTGGTGGCTCCAGCTACCCCAGGTGAAGACATCTTCTCCCCCCACCTGAAGACCACCTCAAAGACTTTTGTGTTTTGCCATCTGGGGAGTGCACCCACCCACAGCTGCGAGGAGAGACCTGCCCTCGCAGCCCCCCCCCCCCTTCCCACCCCCCTCTCTCTTTTCTCTGCTACTCTGTTTCTCCCCTCTCTCTCTGAGAACCCTTTCCTTCCAAATTAAAAAAAAACAATTAAGACAACTGAGCAGAGGGAGCAAGGCCTCTCCCCAATTGTCAACGAGGGGAGAGGTGCCTCGTTAAGGGCTCCTCTGCTCAGTTAAATACACGAGGCCATTAAAGACCATTAAGGCCTGTGACTTTGGGGTGGGTGTAGCCCTTAAAGGGACCCCGTGATGGCGACCCCATCCACGCCGGTGGCAGGGCCAGCAAGGACGTATGCGCAGGTGGCAACCGCTTCCACAGCACCTCCTGCGCCACCCGCTGCCCTGCCACCATTTACACTTATAACAAAAAAACACGGGGTCAAGAGCTACACTCACCCCACAATGAGCATCGAGGAGTGCGTGCGGGCGATGGCTGGGGTAGTCGGCCCCTCGGCCATTGTCGCAGCCTCCAAGATGTCTGGGAAGGCTGTTTTCTTCCTGGGGTCGGAGCGGGCGGTGTCCCTGGCCCTCGAAAAGGGGCTCACGGTGGGCGGGACGTTCCTGCCGGTGGATCCTCTCGAGGCCACCGCGCAGAGGGTCATCGTGTCGAACGTCCCGCCCTTTGTTCCCGCTGGGCTCCTCCTCCCTCACCTACAACAACTGGGGGAGGTAAGGTCAGGGATCAACCCCATACCGCTCGGCCTCAGGGAGAACAGCCTGCGCCACGTGTTCTCCTTCCGCCGCCAGCTCTTTGTCCGGCTGGCGCGGGAGGACATGACAGAAGGGCACTTTAATGTGGTGCACGAGGGGACTGCCTACCGCGTCTTCTGGACGTCGGACGGCGTGCGGTGCCATGCCTGCAGGGAGGTGGGGCATGTTCGCAAGAACTGCCCCGCCTCCAAGGCCGCCAAACAACCGAAGGCGGCCAAGGCTGGCGCTGCCGCCACCCCTCCCCCTAGTTGCGTCCGCGTGCCGGGAGCCATGGGTGCGCGGGCATCGTCGGAGGCCTTTGTTTTCAGGGCCTCCGGCGGGGGGGAGGGAGAGCGTCCGACCGGAAAGAAGGCGCGGAAGAAGACAAAACATCAAGAGGCGGGTCCCCTCGGTGCGCCGGATAATTTGACCACCGCGCTCAGCCCAACCCCGTCACCGGCGAGCGCGGGGTGCCCCGAGCCCGTGCCCGAGCCCTTGAACAACACCACAGAGGGGCCCGGGCGCGGGCAAGAAAAGGAAAAGGGGGGGGCGGAGCGGGAGGCCTCGGCAGACATGGAGGTCTCCCTGACTCCGCGCGCCCCCAGGAACAAAAAGAGGCACCGCCCCAATGAGGCGGAGGGGGAACAACATCCCTCCGCGGAGGAGGCGGTGCCCGCCGCGTGTCCCGCGTCCCCCACCAGCGCCCCCAAATTGCGCTGCAGGCGCGAGGAGTCTTTCCCCGGGGAGGGTGAGGCAGTCGAGGCTGCCCAGCCGCTGCCTCCTGGGGAGGGCGTGGAAGATCTGCCTGTCGTGGGGGGCGTGGGGCCAGTGGAAGAATGCGTAGCCGCCGGGTCGAGCGTCCCGGGGACCGAGGCGGGCGGGGCCGAAAAGGCCGAACCTGAGCCCGCCCAGCTATTATCCAACTTCCCCCGGGAGTCGCTCGACCCGGCAGAAAAACAATTTATTGATTTTAATGAAACTGTAGATGCTGGGCCGGGGGGTGGCAGCGGGGAGGGGGAGGAACACCCACCCTCGCCTCTTACTTTGGAGCTGGAGCACTTGGGGAGCCTGGGGATCTCCTATGGCCGGGTCTCTCCTTGTTCTCCGGTTCCTGGGGCGGAGGGGGAACCCCTTCCGCTGTCATTTCCCGACCCAGCACCATTTTTAAAAGAGCCCAGTGGGGACTCCTCTGCCGACGATCCTGGGGGTGGGATCGGGGCAGTGCCAGGGCCGGTTGGAGCGGCCGGTTCATTTGCCGTACCTTGTGCGGTCGATGGGCCGGCTGCTGGCGGCCACCTCCCGGAGGAGGACGGGGACTCGGTGGGGGACGCGGGGGAAGACCTAGAGACCACCGCCAGGGAGGCGGTGGATCTGCTCGCGGCCGCCGCTGAGGCCCTCCTCGTTCCTGCAAAGGAACTCCGGGACTTTTTGGCCCAGAGCCGGGGTCGCCGCGACCAAGCCCGACTGGCCCTGGAAAAATGGTCCGAGCCGGAGCTGATCAAGGGGTCCGTCCGCGCCGCCGTTAAAACCTTGGCCGCGGGCGGGCCCTTGACAAAGGAGCAGCACCTTGAGCTGCGCGAGCTCGAGGGACTCCTCGCTGGGCTGCGGAGGGAGCGGAGTTCAACAAAAGACTCCGCTCCCTCCCCCACAATAGGTTAAGGTAGAGGTTGCACTATGCTTTTGCCATGAAGATAACCATAGCCAGCCTCAACATCAACGGCGGCAGAGGGGCACGCCGTAGATTTGACAATTTTTCGCTCCTGCGGGAGGGGAAATATGCGGTGTGCTTCCTGCAAGAAACCCACACCGTTCCGGGAGACGAAGCCACGTGGCTCCTGGAATGGCAAGGAGAGGTCCGCATGAGCCACCTCACCGCCATTTCAAGTGGGGTGGCCATCTTGCTGGGCCCGCATTTTCAGCCGGAGATCTTGGGGGTCGAGGAGCCCGTGCCAGGCCGCTTGCTGCACGTAACGGTTCGCCTGGGGGACGTGCCGCTCCATCTCGTGAACGTGTACGCCCCTCATCCCGGCCCGCAGCAGACGCGCTTCTTTGAAGAGGTGTCCGCTCTTCTTGGCTCCGTCGACGTCGGCGACTGCATTGTCCTCGGGGGGGATTTTAACTGCACCCTCGAGGCGAGGGACCGCTCCGGTGCCCCGCAGTGCATGACGGCGATGGAGAAGTTGAGGGACCTGGTCGGGTCCTTCGACTTGGTGGACGTCTGGCGAAATCTCCACCCCGACTCCAGCGCCTTTACTTGGGTGAGGCCTGGAGTTGGATGGTCTAGAGTCGACCGCCTTTACGTGTCTCGGGCGTACGTTTCCTGCGTCCCGGCGGCCTCCATGCGGCCGGTGCCGTGTTCGGACCACCACCTGGTGTGGGCGGAGCTCGCTTCGCTCCGCGCGAGGACGGGGTCCGCGTACTGGCACTTTAACAACCGGCTGCTGGAGGACGTGCGGTTCCAGGACTCGTTCCGTCGATTCTGGTCCGACTGGAGAAGGAAGCAGGGGGGCTTCCCCTCCTTGAGGCTATGGTGGGACGTGGGCAAGGCTCACGTCCGCGTCTTCTGTCAAGAGTACGCGAGGGGGTCGACCAAGAGGCGGGCGGCCAGAGTCGGGCGCCTAGAAAAAGAGGTGCTCGACCTGGAAGCCCGTCTCGGTCAAGTCGTCCAGGACCCGGCCCTGCGGACGGTGTACGAAGCGAAGAAGGCCGCGCTGAAGGACCTGCAGCTCGTCGGGTCCCGAGGCGCGTTCGTGAGGTCGCGGATCCGGTTCCTGCGGGATCTGGACCGCGGCTCCCCCTTCTTCTACTCGCTGGAAAAAAGGCAGAGTGTCCGTAAGCAGCTCTTGACGCTGCTGGCCGACGACGGCTCTCTCGTCTCGGATCCGGAGGGCGTCAACAACAGGGTCCGTGAATATTACGGGGCTCTGTTCTCTCCGGATCCGTCCAGCGAGGAAGCGCGTAGAGTTTTGTGGGAGGACCTGCCGAAGGTCGGCCCGGAGGGCGCCGAAAATCTGGAAGCTCCGCTAAGCCTGGCGGAGCTGACCGGTGCCCTCGCCCGGCTCTCGAGGGGAAAATCCCCGGGGCTGGACGGGCTGACCGTGGAGTTCCACAGGGCGTTCTGGGACGTCCTGGGGGGCGACTACGCGCGGGTCCTGGGGGAAAGTCTGGCGACCGGGGAGATGCCCCTCTCTTGGCGCAGGGCAGTCATCGTCCTGCTGCCTAAGAAGGGCGATCTCCGCCTCCTTAAGAACTGGCGCCCGGTCTCCCTCCTCAGCACGGACTACAAAATCTTCGCCAGGGCGATGTCTGCTCGCCTTGGTGCCGTGCTGGACCACATGATCCACCCCGACCAGTCATACACGGTCCCGGGCCGGACAATCCACGACAACATCCATCTGGTCCGGGACCTCATCCATTGTTCCCAGGAGGCTGGTCTGTCGGTCGCCTTCCTATCCCTCGACCAAGAGAAGGCGTTCGACAGGGTGGATCACGACTATCTGCTCGGAACTCTGCGCGCTTTCGGGTTCGGGACGCATTTCGTCGCCCGGATCCGACTTTTGTACGCCGCCGCGGAGTGTCTGATTAAGGTTAATGGGTCCTTGACGGCGCCCCTTCGCTTTAGGAGAGGGGTGCGCCAGGGATGCCCCATGTCCGGCCAGTTATATGCTGTTTGCGTGGAGCCTTTCCTGCGCCTCTTGCGGACAAGGTTGACGGGACTGGCTCTGCAAGGGCCGGGCGTGGAGGTCGTCCTCTCGGCTTACGCCGATGACGTGCTCCTCGCGGTAGAGGATCCCGCTGACCTGCGGAGGATGCGTGAGTGCCAGGAGATTTACTCGGCCGCGTCCTCCGCCAGGATCAACTGGGAGAAATGTTCCGGACTCCTGGTGGGTCAGTGGCGGGTGGACTCCCTGCCGGAGGAGCTCAGGCCTTTTGCCTGGAGCACGACCCATCTCCTCTATCTGGGAGTCTACCTTAGCCCCGACGAGGGAGCCTGGCCGGCGAACTGGCAGGAGCTGGAGGCCAAGGTCGCCGCTCGCCTAGGGCGCTGGACAGGACTGCTCCGAGTGCTGTCCTACAGGGGTCGAGCGCTAGTCATAAACCAGCTGGTGGCCGCAATGCTGTGGTACCGGCTGGTCACTTTGACCCCTCCCCCTGCGTTTGTCGCCAAGATACAGAAGAAGCTGGTGGACTTCTTCTGGAACAACAGGAAGCACTGGGTCTCTGCCGCGGTCTTGAGTCTCCCGCTTGAGGAGGGCGGTCAGTCGTTGGTGTGCGTCAGCGCCCAGCTCGCGACTTTCCGTCTTCAGACCCTGCAGAGATACCTTTACGTCGAGCCCCCTCCTAGGTGGTGTGCTCTGGCGAGGTATTTCTTCCGCCAGCAGCTCGACCTCAATTATGACACGCAGCTCCTGTTTGTGAACTTGGGGGGTGCCAGGACCGCCCTCCGGGAGCTGCCTGTCTTTTACAGGGAACTCATCAGGGTCTGGAACAAAGTCTCCACCAAGCGCAGCTCTCCGCCGGCTGGAGTGGCGGCCGTCCTGCAGGAGCCGCTGCTCGGGAATCCGTACCTCCACGGCCGAGGCTTTATGTGGCGGTCGGAAGAGAGGGCTGTGGCTGGTGAGGTGACCAGGGTCAGGGACCTGCTCGATGGCGGAGGAGCGGGCTGGATGGCGCCAGACACGCTGGCGCGGCGCCTAAATTCTGCCAACGTCCGCCACGCGGCCGATGCCATCGAGTCGCTAAAAACAGCTCTGGGCCCTGACTCCGTTAGGTGCATCGAGGAGGCTCAAGCACGTGGGGAGATCCCGTCCGAACTGACCCCCGTCCGGACGGAATTCCTCATCGGCGCCAAACCCCGGAACCTCCCTCGGGGGCCGGCGCCTCACAACTTGAGCCGCCTCCGGGAAATCCCCTCCGTGCCTTTCAGTTCCGCGCGGAGGGGTTTCCTGTACGGGCTGCTCCTGCACACCCTCAACTTTGCCATCCTCGCCGGCCGTCCGGACACGCCATGGCGTACCATCTTGCCGTCCGGAGGAGGCGGGGGTCCCCGATGGAGGGCACTCTACGCAGGGGTCCTCCCACTGTTCATCGGGGACTTGGCCTGGAGGGTGGTGCACGGAGCAGTGCCGTGCAACAAATTTTTAAGCCGGTTCACGGACTCCCAGGCCGCCTGCAATTTCTGCGGTCTGGAGGAGTCCGTGTTCCATGTTTTTATTGAATGCACGAGGTTGCAGCCCCTGTTCCACTATTTGAAGGGGCTGCTCCTGAAATTCTGGCTGCACTTCAGTCCCACTCTCCTGATCTTTGGGCACCCTGTGCGGAGGGGAGCGGGTAGGTCCGAAGGCCTCCTCGTAGGACTGCTCCTGGGCACGGCCAAGGGTGCCATCAGCCGGTCCAGGCAGCGGGCGGTCGAGGGGGTCGTTCAACCTGACTGCCTGCCTCTCTTCCGCTCTTACATCCGGTCCAGGGTGTCCTTGGAGATGGAGCACGCGGTGTCCACCGGTACGCTCGCGGCCTTCCGCGAGAGGTGGGCACCGGAGGGACTGGAGTGCATCATCACGCCCGGCAACCAAATTTTAATTTGATTTTACGTTTTAAAGTTAATTTGTTTTAATTGCCGGTGCTTTTAGTGTCCCCTTCCCTTTTATAGGGGGCACTGGGGAAAAATTGTGATTTTAGTGCCCAAAAAAAAAATCAAAAAAAAGAAAAAACACAAAAAAAAAACAAAAAAAAAGGGGGGGAAAAAAAGGGCCTTGTAAATGTCTGGAGTGTCACCCAGGTCGGGTGGCACTCTTTAATGTTTTATGTTTTCGCAGGTAAACTCAAAAGAGTTTCATGCGCAAGGGACCAATCGTGGAGCAGTGGAGGTGTGTCCTGCACAGTAGGAACTGTGAGCAGTGAGGGAAGCAGCTAGCAACTTGAGCTCCTGCCTGGGGAGCCCTGAGACCAGCCCAGGAGGAGAAGGAAGGAAGGGGCTTCACCACAACTTTAACCAGAGGGAGAGGAGGAGAACAGAAAACTTTTAAACAACTTTACCATTCTGCAAGGAGTTGGAGAGAGGGGGAAAAGACCAACAATATCCAGTGTGGAAGGAGGGAGACTCTACATTCTACAGGTGGGTGTGGGTGCATTTCCCCAAAAAGACTTTGTTGTATCGGTGGGGGGAGGAAAGAAGACCACTGAGGGCCGGAACATCGCGGGGGGTGTGTGTGTGTGTGGTAGTGTGCGTGGGGGCCGTGCTTACAACTAGGCCCCCCCCCACAATTGGAACCCCCCCCACCCCCCACATTTGCCTAGCCTGGGATAGCTGGAGCTACCAGGCTGAAGATTGTTATTAATCACCCAATTAAAGATCGTTAGGAGTGCCTGGTGGCTCCAGCTACCCCAGGTGAAGACATCTTCTCCCCCCACCTGAAGACCACCTCAAAGACTTTTGTGTTTTGCCATCTGGGGAGTGCACCCACCCACAGCTGCGAGGAGAGACCTGCCCTCGCAGCCCCCCCCCCCTTCCCACCCCCCTCTCTCTTTTCTCTGCTACTCTGTTTCTCCCCTCTCTCTCTGAGAACCCTTTCCTTCCAAATTTAAAAAAAAAAACAATTAAGACAACTGAGCAGAGGGAGCAAGGCCTCTCCCCAATTGTCAACGAGGGGAGAGGTGCCTCGTTAAGGGCTCCTCTGCTCAGTTAAATACACGAGGCCATTAAAGACCATTAAGGCCTGTGACTTTGGGGTGGGTGTAGCCCTTAAAGGGACCCCGTGATGGCGACCCCATCCACGCCGGTGGCAGGGCCAGCAAGGACGTATGCGCAGGTGGCAACCGCTTCCACAGCACCTCCTGCGCCACCCGCTGCCCTGCCACCATTTACACTTATAACAAAAAAACACGGGGTCAAGAGCTACACTCACCCCACAATGAGCATCGAGGAGTGCGTGCGGGCGATGGCTGGGGTAGTCGGCCCCTCGGCCATTGTCGCAGCCTCCAAGATGTCTGGGAAGGCTGTTTTCTTCCTGGGGTCGGAGCGGGCGGTGTCCCTGGCCCTCGAAAAGGGGCTCACGGTGGGCGGGACGTTCCTGCCGGTGGATCCTCTCGAGGCCACCGCGCAGAGGGTCATCGTGTCGAACGTCCCGCCCTTTGTTCCCGCTGGGCTCCTCCTCCCTCACCTACAACAACTGGGGGAGGTAAGGTCAGGGATCAACCCCATACCGCTCGGCCTCAGGGAGAACAGCCTGCGCCACGTGTTCTCCTTCCGCCGCCAGCTCTTTGTCCGGCTGGCGCGGGAGGACATGACAGAAGGGCACTTTAATGTGGTGCACGAGGGGACTGCCTACCGCGTCTTCTGGACGTCGGACGGCGTGCGGTGCCATGCCTGCAGGGAGGTGGGGCATGTTCGCAAGAACTGCCCCGCCTCCAAGGCCGCCAAACCACCGAAGGCGGCCAAGGCTGGCGCTGCCGCCACCCCTCCCCCTAGTTGCGTCCGCGTGCCGGGAGCCATGGGTGCGCGGGCATCGTCGGAGGCCTTTGTTTTCAGGGCCTCCGGCGGGGGGGAGGGAGAGCGTCCGACCGGAAAGAAGGCGCGGAAGAAGACAAAACATCAAGAGGCGGGTCCCCTCGGTGCGCCGGATAATTTGACCACCGCGCTCAGCCCAACCCCGTCACCGGCGAGCGCGGGGTGCCCCGAGCCCGTGCCCGAGCCCTTGAACAACACCACAGAGGGGCCCGGGCGCGGGCAAGAAAAGGAAAAGGGGGGGGCGGAGCGGGAGGCCTCGGCAGACATGGAGGTCTCCCTGACTCCGCGCGCCCCCAGGAACAAAAAGAGGCACCGCCCCAATGAGGCGGAGGGGGAACAACATCCCTCCGCGGAGGAGGCGGTGCCCGCCGCGTGTCCCGCGTCCCCCACCAGCGCCCCCAAATTGCGCTGCAGGCGCGAGGAGTCTTTCCCCGGGGAGGGTGAGGCAGTCGAGGCTGCCCAGCCGCTGCCTCCTGGGGAGGGCGTGGAAGATCTGCCTGTCGTGGGGGGCGTGGGGCCAGTGGAAGAATGCGTAGCCGCCGGGTCGAGCGTCCCGGGGACCGAGGCGGGCGGGGCCGAAAAGGCCGAACCTGAGCCCGCCCAGCTATTATCCAACTTCCCCCGGGAGTCGCTCGACCCGGCAGAAAAACAATTTATTGATTTTAATGAAACTGTAGATGCTGGGCCGGGGGGTGGCAGCGGGGAGGGGGAGGAACACCCACCCTCGCCTCTTACTTTGGAGCTGGAGCACTTGGGGAGCCTGGGGATCTCCTATGGCCGGGTCTCTCCTTGTTCTCCGGTTCCTGGGGCGGAGGGGGAACCCCTTCCGCTGTCATTTCCCGACCCAGCACCATTTTTAAAAGAGCCCAGTGGGGACTCCTCTGCCGACGATCCTGGGGGTGGGATCGGGGCAGTGCCAGGGCCGGTTGGAGCGGCCGGTTCATTTGCCGTACCTTGTGCGGTCGATGGGCCGGCTGCTGGCGGCCACCTCCCGGAGGAGGACGGGGACTCGGTGGGGGACGCGGGGGAAGACCTAGAGACCACCGCCAGGGAGGCGGTGGATCTGCTCGCGGCCGCCGCTGAGGCCCTCCTCGTTCCTGCAAAGGAACTCCGGGACTTTTTGGCCCAGAGCCGGGGTCGCCGCGACCAAGCCCGACTGGCCCTGGAAAAATGGTCCGAGCCGGAGCTGATCAAGGGGTCCGTCCGCGCCGCCGTTAAAACCTTGGCCGCGGGCGGGCCCTTGACAAAGGAGCAGCACCTTGAGCTGCGCGAGCTCGAGGGACTCCTCGCTGGGCTGCGGAGGGAGCGGAGTTCAACAAAAGACTCCGCTCCCTCCCCCACAATAGGTTAAGGTAGAGGTTGCACTATGCTTTTGCCATGAAGATAACCATAGCCAGCCTCAACATCAACGGCGGCAGAGGGGCACGCCGTAGATTTGACAATTTTTCGCTCCTGCGGGAGGGGAAATATGCGGTGTGCTTCCTGCAAGAAACCCACACCGTTCCGGGAGACGAAGCCACGTGGCTCCTGGAATGGCAAGGAGAGGTCCGCATGAGCCACCTCACCGCCATTTCAAGTGGGGTGGCCATCTTGCTGGGCCCGCATTTTCAGCCGGAGATCTTGGGGGTCGAGGAGCCCGTGCCAGGCCGCTTGCTGCACGTAACGGTTCGCCTGGGGGACGTGCCGCTCCATCTCGTGAACGTGTACGCCCCTCATCCCGGCCCGCAGCAGACGCGCTTCTTTGAAGAGGTGTCCGCTCTTCTTGGCTCCGTCGACGTCGGCGACTGCATTGTCCTCGGGGGGGATTTTAACTGCACCCTCGAGGCGAGGGACCGCTCCGGTGCCCCGCAGTGCATGACGGCGATGGAGAAGTTGAGGGACCTGGTCGGGTCCTTCGACTTGGTGGACGTCTGGCGAAATCTCCACCCCGACTCCAGCGCCTTTACTTGGGTGAGGCCTGGAGTTGGATGGTCTAGAGTCGACCGCCTTTACGTGTCTCGGGCGTACGTTTCCTGCGTCCCGGCGGCCTCCATGCGGCCGGTGCCGTGTTCGGACCACCACCTGGTGTGGGCGGAGCTCGCTTCGCTCCGCGCGAGGACGGGGTCCGCGTACTGGCACTTTAACAACCGGCTGCTGGAGGACGTGCGGTTCCAGGACTCGTTCCGTCGATTCTGGTCCGACTGGAGAAGGAAGCAGGGGGGCTTCCCCTCCTTGAGGCTATGGTGGGACGTGGGCAAGGCTCACGTCCGCGTCTTCTGTCAAGAGTACGCGAGGGGGTCGACCAAGAGGCGGGCGGCCAGAGTCGGGCGCCTAGAAAAAGAGGTGCTCGACCTGGAAGCCCGTCTCGGTCAAGTCGTCCAGGACCCGGCCCTGCGGACGGTGTACGAAGCGAAGAAGGCCGCGCTGAAGGACCTGCAGCTCGTCGGGTCCCGAGGCGCGTTCGTGAGGTCGCGGATCCGGTTCCTGCGGGATCTGGACCGCGGCTCCCCCTTCTTCTACTCGCTGGAAAAAAGGCAGAGTGTCCGTAAGCAGCTCTTGACGCTGCTGGCCGACGACGGCTCTCTCGTCTCGGATCCGGAGGGCGTCAACAACAGGGTCCGTGAATATTACGGGGCTCTGTTCTCTCCGGATCCGTCCAGCGAGGAAGCGCGTAGAGTTTTGTGGGAGGACCTGCCGAAGGTCGGCCCGGAGGGCGCCGAAAATCTGGAAGCTCCGCTAAGCCTGGCGGAGCTGACCGGTGCCCTCGCCCGGCTCTCGAGGGGAAAATCCCCGGGGCTGGACGGGCTGACCGTGGAGTTCCACAGGGCGTTCTGGGACGTCCTGGGGGGCGACTACGCGCGGGTCCTGGGGGAAAGTCTGGCGACCGGGGAGATGCCCCTCTCTTGGCGCAGGGCAGTCATCGTCCTGCTGCCTAAGAAGGGCGATCTCCGCCTCCTTAAGAACTGGCGCCCGGTCTCCCTCCTCAGCACGGACTACAAAATCTTCGCCAGGGCGATGTCTGCTCGCCTTGGTGCCGTGCTGGACCACATGATCCACCCCGACCAGTCATACACGGTCCCGGGCCGGACAATCCACGACAACATCCATCTGGTCCGGGACCTCATCCATTGTTCCCAGGAGGCTGGTCTGTCGGTCGCCTTCCTATCCCTCGACCAAGAGAAGGCGTTCGACAGGGTGGATCACGACTATCTGCTCGGAACTCTGCGCGCTTTCGGGTTCGGGACGCATTTCGTCGCCCGGATCCGACTTTTGTACGCCGCCGCGGAGTGTCTGATTAAGGTTAACGGGTCCTTGACGGCGCCCCTTCGCTTTAGGAGAGGGGTGCGCCAGGGATGCCCCATGTCCGGCCAGTTATATGCTGTTTGCGTGGAGCCTTTCCTGCGCCTCTTGCGGACGAGGTTGACGGGACTGGCTCTGCAAGGGCCGGGCGTGGAGGTCGTCCTCTCGGCTTACGCCGATGACGTGCTCCTCGCGGTAGAGGATCCCGCTGACCTGCGGAGGATGCGTGAGTGCCAGGAGATTTACTCGGCCGCGTCCTCCGCCAGGATCAACTGGGAGAAATGTTCCGGACTCCTGGTGGGTCAGTGGCGGGTGGACTCCCTGCCGGAGGAGCTCAGGCCTTTTGCCTGGAGCACGACCCATCTCCTCTATCTGGGAGTCTACCTTAGCCCCGACGAGGGAGCCTGGCCGGCGAACTGGCAGGAGCTGGAGGCCAAGGTCGCCGCTCGCCTAGGGCGCTGGACAGGACTGCTCCGAGTGCTGTCCTACAGGGGTCGAGCGCTAGTCATAAACCAGCTGGTGGCCGCAATGCTGTGGTACCGGCTGGTCACTTTGACCCCTCCCCCTGCGTTTGTCGCCAAGATACAGAAGAAGCTGGTGGACTTCTTCTGGAACAACAGGAAGCACTGGGTCTCTGCCGCGGTCTTGAGTCTCCCGCTTGAGGAGGGCGGTCAGTCGTTGGTGTGCGTCAGCGCCCAGCTCGCGACTTTCCGTCTTCAGACCCTGCAGAGATACCTTTACGTCGAGCCCCCTCCTAGGTGGTGCGCTCTGGCGAGGTATTTCTTCCGCCAGCAGCTCGACCTCAATTATGACACGCAGCTCCTGTTTGTGAACTTGGGGGGTGCCAGGACCGCCCTCCGGGAGCTGCCTGTCTTTTACAGGGAACTCATCAGGGTCTGGAACAAAGTCTCCACCAAGCGCAGCTCTCCGCCGGCTGGAGTGGCGGCCGTCCTGCAGGAGCCGCTGCTCGGGAATCCGTACCTCCACGGCCGAGGCTTCATGTGGCGGTCGGAAGAGAGGGCTGTGGCTGGTGAGGTGACCAGGGTCAGGGACCTGCTCGATGGCGGAGGAGCGGGCTGGATGGCGCCAGACACGCTGGCGCGGCGCCTAAACTCTGCCAACGTCCGCCACGCGGCCGATGCCATCGAGTCGCTAAAAACAGCTCTGGGCCCTGACTCCGTTAGGTGCATCGAGGAGGCTCAAGCACGTGGGGAGATCCCGTCCGAACTGACCCCCGTCCGGACGGAATTCCTCATCGGCGCCAAACCCCGGAACCTCCCTCGGGGGCCGGCGCCTCACAACTTGAGCCGCCTCGGGGAAATCCCCTCCGTGCCTTTCAGTTCCGCGCGGAGGGGTTTCCTGTACGGGCTGCTCCTGCACACCCTCAACTTTGCCATCCTCGCCGGCCGTCCGGACACGCCATGGCGTACCATCTTGCCGTCCGGAGGAGGCGGGGGTCCCCGATGGAGGGCACTCTACGCAGGGGTCCTCCCACTATTCATCGGGGACTTGGCCTGGAGGGTGGTGCACGGAGCAGTGCCGTGCAACAAATTTTTAAGCCGGTTCACGGACTCCCAGGCCGCCTGCAATTTCTGCGGTCTGGAGGAGTCCGTGTTCCATGTTTTTATGGAGTGCACAAGGTTGCAGCCCCTGTTCCATTATTTGAAGGGGCTGCTCCTGAAATTCTGGCTGCACTTCAGTCCCACTCTCCTGATCTTTGGGCACCCTGTGTGGAGGGGAGCGGGTAGGTCCGAAGGCCTCCTCGTAGGACTGCTCCTGGGCACGGCCAAGGGTGCCATCAGCCGGTCCAGGCAGCGGGCGGTCGAGGGGGTCGTTCAACCTGACTGCCTGCCTCTCTTCCGCTCTTACATCCGGTCCAGGGTGTCCTTGGAGATGGAGCACGCGGTGTCCACCGGTACGCTCGCGGCCTTCCGCGAGAGGTGGGCACCGGAGGGACTGGAGTGCATCATCACGCCCGGCAACCAAATTTTAATTTGATTTTATGTTTTAAAGTTAATTTGTTTTAATTGCCGGTGCTTTTAGTGTCCCCTTCCCTTTTATAGGGGGCACTGGGGAAAAATTGTGATTTTAGTGCCCAAAAAAAAACAAAAAAGAAAAAGAAAAAAACACAAAAAAAAAAACACAAAAAAGGGGGAAAAAAAAAAAATGGGCCTTGTAAATGTCTGGAGTGTCACCCAGGTCGGGTGGCACCGTTTAAGGTTTTATGTTTTCACAGATAAACTCAAAAGAGTTTCATGCGCAAGGACCAATCGTGAAGCAGTGGAGGCGTGTCCTGCACAGTTGGAGCTGTGAGCAGTGAGAGAAGGAGCTAGCAACTTGAGCTCCTGCCTGGAGAGCCCTGAGACCAGCCCAGGAAGAGAAGGAAGGAAGGGGTTTCACCACCAACTTTACCCAGAGGGAGAGGAGGAAAAAGCAGAAAACTTTAACATCTTTATTACCATTCTGCAAGGAGTTGGAGAGAGGGGGAAAAACCAACAACCAACATCCAGTGTGGAAGGAGGGAGACTCTACATTCTACAGGTGGGTGTGGGTGCATTTCCCCAAACAGACTTTGTTGTATCGGTGGGGGGAGGAAAGAAGACCACTGAGGGCCGGAACATCGCGGGGGGTGTGTGTGTGTGTGGTAGTGTGTGTGGGGGCCTTGCTTACAACTAGGCCCCCCCCCCACAATTGGAACCCCCCCCACCCCCCACATTTGCCTAGCCTGGGATAGCTGGAGCTACCAGGCTGAAGATTGTTATTAATCACCCAATTAAAGATCGTTGGGAGTGCCTGGTGGCTCCAGCTACCCCAGGTGAAGACATCTTCTCCCCGCACCTGAAGACCACCTCAAAGACTTTTGTGTTTTGCCATCTGGGGAGTGCACCCACCCACAGCTGCGAGGAGAGACCTGCCCTCGCAGCCCCCCCCCCTTCCCACCCCCCCCTCTCTCTTTTCTCTGCTACTCTGTTTCTCCCCTCTCTCTCTGAGAACCCTTTCCTTCCAAATTTAAAAAAAAACAATTAAGACAACTGAGCAGAGGGAGCAAGGCCTCTCCCCAATTGTCAACGAGGGGAGAGGTGCCTCGTTAAGGGCTCCTCTGCTCAGTTAAATACACGAGGCCATTAAAGACCATTAAGGCCTGTGACTTTGGGGTGGGTGTAGCCCTTAAAGGGACCCCGTGATGGCGACCCCATCCACGCCGGTGGCAGGGCCAGCAAGGACGTATGCGCAGGTGGCAACCGCTTCCACAGCACCTCCTGCGCCACCCGCTGCCCTGCCACCATTTACACTTATAACAAAAAAACACGGGGTCAAGAGCTACACTCACCCCACAATGAGCATCGAGGAGTGCGTGCGGGCGATGGCTGGGGTAGTCGGCCCCTCGGCCATTGTCGCAGCCTCCAAGATGTCTGGGAAGGCTGTTTTCTTCCTGGGGTCGGAGCGGGCGGTGTCCCTGGCCCTCGAAAAGGGGCTCACGGTGGGCGGGACGTTCCTGCCGGTGGATCCTCTCGAGGCCACCGCGCAGAGGGTCATCGTGTCGAACGTCCCGCCCTTTGTTCCCGCTGGGCTCCTCCTCCCTCACCTACAACAACTGGGGGAGGTAAGGTCAGGGATCAACCCCATACCGCTCGGCCTCAGGGAGAACAGCCTGCGCCACGTGTTCTCCTTCCGCCGCCAGCTCTTTGTCCGGCTGGCGCGGGAGGACGTGACAGAAGGGCACTTTAATGTGGTGCACGAGGGGACTGCCTACCGCGTCTTCTGGACGTCGGACGGCGTGCGGTGCCATGCCTGCAGGGAGGTGGGGCATGTTCGTAAGAGCTGCCCCGCCTCCAAGGCCGCCAAACCACCGAAGGCGGCCAAGGCTGGCGCTGCCGCCACCCCTCCCCCTAGTTGCGTCCGCGTGCCGGGAGCCATGGGTGCGCGGGCATCGTCGGAGGCCTTTGTTTTCAGGGCCTCCGGCGGGGGGGAAGGAGAGCGTCCGAGCGGAAAGAAGGCGCGGAAGAAGGAGAAACATCTAGAGGCGGGTCCCCTCGGTGCGCCGGAAAGTCTGACCACCGCGCTCAGCCCAACCCAGTCACCGGCGAGCACGGGGTGCCCCGAGCCCGTGCCCGGGCCCTTGAATACCACCACAGAGGGGCCCAGGCGCGGGCAAGAAAAGGAAAAGGGGGGGGCGGAGCGGGAGGCCTCGGCAGACATGGAGGTCTCCCTGACTCCGCGCGCCCCCAGGAACAAAAAGAGGCACCGCCCCAATGAGGCGGAGGGGGAACAACATCCCTCCGCGGAGGAGGCGGTGCCCGCCGCGTGTCCCGCGTCCCCCACCAGCGCCCCCAAATTGCGCTGCAGGCGCGAGGAGTCTTTCCCCGGGGAGGGTGAGGCAGTCGAGGCTGCCCAGCCGCTGCCTCCTGGGGAGGGCGTGGAAGATCTGCCTGTCGTGGGGGGCGTGGGGCCAGTGGAAGAATGCGTAGCCGCCGGGTCGAGCGTCCCGGGGACCGAGGCGGGCGGGGCCGAAAAGGCCGAACCTGAGCCCGCCCAGCTATTATCCAACTTCCCCCGGGAGTCGCTCGACCCGGCAGAAAAACAATTTAGTGGTTTTAATGACACTGTAGATGCTGGGCCGGGGGGTGGCAGCGGGGAGGGGGAGGAACACCCACCCTCGCCCCTTACTTTGGAGCTGGAGCACTTGGAGGGCCTGGGGATTTCCTATGGCCGGGTCTCTCCTTGTTCTCCGGTTCCTGGGGCGGAGGGGGAACCCCTTCCGCTGTCATTTCCCGACCCAGCACCATTTTTAAAAGAGCCCAGTGGGGACTCCTCTGCCGACGATCCTGGGGGTGGGATCGGGGCAGTGCCAGGGCCGGTTGGAGCGGCCGGTTCATTTGCCGTACCTTGTGCGGTCGATGGGCCGGCTGCTGGCGGCCACCTCCCGGAGGAGGACGGGGACTCGGTGGGGGACGCGGGTGAAGACCTAGAGACCACCGCCAGTGAGGCGGTGGATCTGCTCGCGGCCGCCGCTGAGGCCCTCCTCGTTCCTGCAAAGGAACTCCGGGACTTTTTGGCCCAGAGCCGGGGTCGCCGCGACCAAGCCCGACTGGCCCTGGATAAATGGTCCGAGCCGGAGCTGATCAAGGGGTCCGTCCGCGCCGCCGTTAAAACCTTGGCCGCGGGCGGGCCCTTGACAAAGGAGCAGCACCTTGAGCTGCGCGAGCTCGAGGGACTCCTCGCTGGGCTGCGGAGGGAGCGGAGTTCAACAAAAGACTCCGCTCCCTCCCCCACAATAGGTTAAGGTAGAGGTTGCACTATGCTTTTGCCATGAAGATAACCATAGCCAGCCTCAACATCAACGGCGGCAGAGGGGCACGCCGTAGATTTGACAATTTTTCGCTCCTGCGGGAGGGGAAATATGCGGTGTGCTTCCTGCAAGAAACCCACACCGTTCCGGGAGACGAAGCCACGTGGCTCCTGGAATGGCAAGGAGAGGTCCGCATGAGCCACCTCACCGCCATTTCTAGTGGGGTGGCCATCTTGCTGGGCCCGCATTTTCAGCCGGAGATCTTGGGGGTCGAGGAGCCCGTGCCAGGCCGCTTGCTGCACGTAACGGTTCGCCTGGGGGACGTGCCGCTCCATCTCGTGAACGTGTACGCCCCTCATCCCGGCCCGCAGCAAACGCGCTTCTTTGAAGAGGTGTCCGCTCTTCTTGGCTCCGTCGACGTCGGCGACTGCATTGTCCTCGGGGGGGATTTTAACTGCACCCTCGAGGCGAGGGACCGCTCCGGTGCCCCGCAGTGCATGACGGCGATGGAGAAGTTGAGGGACCTGGTCGGGTCCTTCGACTTGGTGGACGTCTGGCGAAATCTCCACCCCGACTCCAGCGCCTTTACTTGGGTGAGGCCTGGAGTTGGATGGTCTAGAGTCGACCGCCTTTACGTGTCTCGGGCGTACGTTTCCTGCGTCCCGGCGGCCTCCATGCGGCCGGTGCCGTGTTCGGACCACCACCTGGTGTGGGCGGAGCTCGCTTCGCTCCGCGCGAGGACGGGGTCCGCGTACTGGCACTTTAACAACCGGCTGCTGGAGGACGTGCGGTTCCAGGACTCGTTCCGTCGATTCTGGTCCGACTGGAGAAGGAAGCAGGGGGGCTTCCCCTCCTTGAGGCTATGGTGGGACGTGGGCAAGGCTCACGTCCGCGTCTTCTGTCAAGAGTACGCGAGGGGGTCGACCAAGAGGCGGGCGGCCAGAGTCGGGCGCCTAGAAAAAGAGGTGCTCGACCTGGAAGCCCGTCTCGGTCAAGTCGTCCAGGACCCGGCCCTGCGGACGGTGTACGAAGCGAAGAAGGCCGCGCTGAAGGACCTGCAGCTCGTCGGGTCCCGAGGCGCGTTCGTGAGGTCGCGGATCCGGTTCCTGCGGGATCTGGACCGCGGCTCCCCCTTCTTCTACTCGCTGGAAAAAAGGCAGAGTGTCCGTAAGCAGCTCTTGACGCTGCTGGCCGACGACGGCTCTCTCGTCTCGGATCCGGAGGGCGTCAACAACAGGGTCCGTGAATATTACGGGGCTCTGTTCTCTCCGGATCCGTCCAGCGAGGAAGCGCGTAGAGTTTTGTGGGAGGACCTGCCGAAGGTCGGCCCGGAGGGCGCCGAAAATCTGGAAGCTCCGCTAAGCCTGGCGGAGCTGACCGGTGCCCTCGCCCGGCTCTCGAGGGGAAAATCCCCGGGGCTGGACGGGCTGACCGTGGAGTTCCACAGGGCGTTCTGGGACGTCCTGGGGAGCGACTACGCGCGGGTCCTGGGGGAAAGTCTGGCGACCGGGGAGATGCCCCTCTCTTGGCGCAGGGCAGTCATCGTCCTGCTGCCTAAGAAGGGCGATCTCCGCCTCCTTAAGAACTGGCGCCCGGTCTCCCTCCTCAGCACGGACTACAAAATCTTCGCCAGGGCGATGTCTGCTCGCCTTGGTGCCGTGCTGGACCACATGATCCACCCCGACCAGTCATACACGGTCCCGGGCCGGACGATCCACGACAACATCCATCTGGTCCGGGACCTCATCCATTGCTCCCAGGAGGCTGGTCTGTCGGTCGCCTTCCTATCCCTCGACCAAGAGAAGGCGTTCGACAGGGTGGATCACGACTATCTGCTCGGAACTCTGCGCGCTTTCGGGTTCGGGACGCATTTCGTCGCCCGGATCCGACTTTTGTACGCCGCCGCGGAGTGTCTGATTAAGGTTAACGGGTCCTTGACGGCGCCCCTTCGCTTTAGGAGAGGGGTGCGCCAGGGATGCCCCATGTCCGGCCAGTTATATGCCGTTTGCGTGGAGCCTTTCCTGCGCCTCTTGCGGACGAGGTTGACGGGACTGGCTCTGCAAGGGCCGGGCGTGGAGGTCGTCCTCTCGGCTTACGCCGATGACGTGCTCCTCGCGGTAGAGGATCCCGCTGACCTGCGGAGGATGCGTGAGTGCCAGGAGATTTACTCGGCCGCGTCCTCCGCCAGGATCAACTGGGAGAAATGTTCCGGACTCCTGGTGGGTCAGTGGCGGGTGGACTCCCTGCCGGAGGAGCTCAGGCCTTTTGCCTGGAGCACGACCCATCTCCTCTATCTGGGAGTCTACCTTAGCCCCGACGAGGGAGCCTGGCCGGCGAACTGGCAGGAGCTGGAGGCCAAGGTCGCCGCTCGCCTAGGGCGCTGGACAGGACTGCTCCGAGTGCTGTCCTACAGGGGTCGAGCGCTAGTTATAAACCAGCTGGTGGCCGCAATGCTGTGGTACCGGCTGGTCACTTTGACCCCTCCCCCTGCGTTTGTCGCCAAGATACAGAAGAAGCTGGTGGACTTCTTCTGGAACAACAGGAAGCACTGGGTCTCTGCCGCGGTCTTGAGTCTCCCGCTTGAGGAGGGCGGTCAGTCGTTGGTGTGCGTCAGCGCCCAGCTCGCGACTTTCCGCCTTCAGACCCTGCAGAGATACCTTTACGTCGAGCCCCCTCCTAGGTGGTGCGCTCTGGCGAGGTATTTCTTCCGCCAGCAGCTCGACCTCAATTATGACACGCAGCTCCTGTTTGTGAACTTGGGGGGTGCCAGGACCGCCCTCCGGGAGCTGCCTGTCTTTTACAGGGAACTCATCAGGGTCTGGAACAAAGTCTCCACCAAGCGCAGCTCTCCGCCGGCTGGAGTGGCGGCCGTCCTGCAGGAGCCGCTGCTCGGGAATCCGTACCTCCACGGCCGAGGCTTCATGTGGCGGTCGGAAGAGAGGGCTGTGGCTGGTGAGGTGACCAGGGTCAGGGACCTGCTCGATGGCGGAGGAGCGGGCTGGATGGCGCCAGACACGCTGGCGCGGCGCCTAAACTCTGCCAACGTCCGCCACGCGGCCGATGCCATCGAGTCGCTAAAAACAGCTCTGGGCCCTGACTCCGTTAGGTGCATCGAGGAGGCTCAAGCACGTGGGGAGATCCCGTCCGAACTGACCCCCGTCCGGACGGAATTCCTCATCGGCGCCAAACCCCGGAACCTCCCTCGGGGGCCGGCGCCTCACAACTTGAGCCGCCTCGGGGAAATCCCCTCCGTGCCTTTCAGTTCCGCGCGGAGGGGTTTCCTGTACGGGCTGCTCATGCACACCCTCAACTTTGCCATCCTCGCCGGCCGTCCGGACACGCCATGGCGCACCATCTTGCCGTCCGGAGGAGGCGGGGGTCCCCGATGGAGGGCACTCTACGCAGGGGCCCTCCCACTATTCATCGGGGACTTGGCCTGGAGGGTGGTGCACGGAGCAGTGCCGTGCAATAAATTTTTAAGCCGGTTCACGGACTCCCAGGCCGCCTGCAATTTCTGCGGTCTGGAGGAGTCCGTGTTCCATGTTTTTATGGAGTGCACAAGGTTGCAGCCCCTGTTCCACTATTTGAAGGGGCTGCTCCTGAAATTCTGGCTGCACTTCAGTCCCACTCTCCTGATCTTTGGGCACCCTGTGCGGAGGGGAGCGGGTAGGTCCGAAGGCCTCCTCGTAGGACTGCTCCTGGGCACGGCCAAGGGTGCCATCAGCCGGTCCAGGCAGCGGGCGGTCGAGGGGGTCGTTCAACCTGACTGCCTGCCTCTCTTCCGCTCTTACATCCGGTCCAGGGTGTCCTTGGAGATGGAGCACGCGGTGTACGCTCGCGGCCTTCCGCGAGAGGTGGGCACCGGAGGGACTGGAGTGCATCATCACGCCCGGCAACCAAATTTTAATTTGATTTTACGTTTTAAAGTTTAATTTGTTTTAATTGCCGGTGTTTTTAGTGTCCCCCTTCCCTTTTATAGGGGGCACTGGGGAAAATTGTGAATTTAGTGCCCAAAAAAAAAAAACCAAAAAAGAAAAACACAAAAAAAAACAAAAAAAAAAAGGGGGGAAAAAAAAAGGGCCTTGTAAATGTCTGGAGTGTCACCCAGGTTGGGTGGCACCGTTTAATGTTTTTATGTTTTGCAGGTAAACTTAAAAGAGTTTCATGCACAAGGAGATCCAAAAAGAGTTTCATGCACAAGGAACCAATCGTAGAGCAGTAGAGGCGTGTCCTGCTCAGTAGGAGTTGTGAGCAGTGAGGAGAGCAGCCATCAACTTGAGCTCCTGACTGGAGAGCCCTGAGACCAGCCCAGGAGGAGAAGGAAGGAAGGGGCTTACCTTCAACTTTCATCCAGAGGGAGAGGAGGAGAAAGCAGAAAACTTTAACATCTTTATTACCATTCTGCAGAGAGTTGGAGAGAGGGGGAAAAACCACAACAACCATCAGTGTGGAAGGAGGGAGACTCTACATTCTACAGGTGGGTGTGGGTGCATTTCCCCAAACAGACTTTGTTGTATCGGTGGGGGGAGGAAAGAAGACCACTGAGGGCCGGAACATCGCGGGGGGTGTGTGTGTGTGTGGTAGTGTGTGTGGGGGCCTTGCTTACAACTGGGCCCCCCCCACAATTGGAACCCCCCCCACCCCCCACATTTGCCTAGCCTGGGATAGCTGGAGCTACCAGGCTGAAGATTGTTGTTTTTCTTAATCATCCTATTAAAGATCGTTAAGGATTGTGTGCCTGGTGGCTCCAGCTACCCCAGGTGAAGACATCTTCTCCCCCCACCTGAAGACCACCTCAAAGACTTTTGTGTTTTGCCATCTGGGGAGTGCACCCACCCACAGCTGCGAGGAGAGACCTGCCCTCGCAGCCCCCCCCCCCTTCCCACCCCCCTCTCTCTTTCTCTGCTACTCTGTTTCTCCCCTCTCTCTCTGAGAACCCTTTCCTTCCAAATTTAAAAAAAAAAACAATTAAGACAACTGAGCAGAGGGAGCAAGGCCTCTCCCCAATTGTCAACGAGGGGAGAGGTGCCTCGTTAAGGGCTCCTCTGCTCAGTTAAATACACGAGGCCATTAAAGACCATTAAGGCCTGTGACTTTGGGGTGGGTGTAGCCCTTAAAGGGACCCCGTGATGGCGACCCCATCCACGCCGGTGGCAGGGCCAGCAAGGACGTATGCGCAGGTGGCAACCGCTTCCACAGCACCTCCTGCGCCACCCGCTGCCCTGCCACCATTTACACTTATAACAAAAAAACACGGGGTCAAGAGCTACACTCACCCCACAATGAGCATCGAGGAGTGCGTGCGGGCGATGGCTGGGGTAGTCGGCCCCTCGGCCATTGTCGCAGCCTCCAAGATGTCTGGGAAGGCTGTTTTCTTCCTGGGGTCGGAGCGGGCGGTGTCCCTGGCCCTCGAAAAGGGGCTCACGGTGGGCGGGACGTTCCTGCCGGTGGATCCTCTCGAGGCCACCGCGCAGAGGGTCATCGTGTCGAACGTCCCGCCCTTTGTTCCCGCTGGGCTCCTCCTCCCTCACCTACAACAACTGGGGGAGGTAAGGTCAGGGATCAACCCCATACCGCTCGGCCTCAGGGAGAACAGCCTGCGCCACGTGTTCTCCTTCCGCCGCCAGCTCTTTGTCCGGCTGGCGCGGGAGGACGTGACAGAAGGGCACTTTAATGTGGTGCACGAGGGGACTGCCTACCGCGTCTTCTGGACGTCGGACGGCGTGCGGTGCCATGCCTGCAGGGAGGTGGGGCATGTTCGTAAGAACTGCCCCGCCTCCAAGGCCGCCAAACCACCGAAGGCGGCCAAGGCTGGCGCTGCCGCCACCCCTCCCCCTAGTTGCGTCCGCGTGCCGGGAGCCATGGGTGCGCGGGCATCGTCGGAGGCCTTTGTTTTCAGGGCCTCCGGCGGGGGGGAGGGAGAGCGTCCGAGCGGAAAGAAGGCGCGGAAGAAGGAGAAACATCTAGAGGCGGGTCCCCTCGGTGCGCCGGAAAGTCTGACCACCGCGCTCAGCCCAACCCAGTCACCGGCGAGCGCGGGGTGCCCAGAGCCCGTGCCCGAGCCCTTGAACAACACCACAGAGGGGCCCGGGCGCGGGCAAGAAAAGGAAAAGGGGGGGGCGGAGCGGGAGGCCTCGGCAGACATGGAGGTCTCCCTGACTCCGCGCGCCCCCAGGAACAAAAAGAGGCACCGCCCCAATGACGCGGAGGGGGAACAATATCCCTCCGCGGAGGAGTCGGTGCCCGCCGCGTGTCCCGCGTCCCCCACCAGCGCCCCCAAATTGCGCTGCAGGCGCGAGGAGTCTTTCCCCGGGGAGGGTGAGACAGTTGAGGCTGCCCAGCCTCTGCCTCCCGGGGATGGAGTGGAAGATCTGCCTATCGTGGGGGGCGTGGGGACCGCGGAGGAATGCGTAGCCGCCGGGCCGGGCGTCCCGGGGACTGAGGCGGGCGAGGCCGAAAAGGCCGAACCTGAGCCCGCCCAGCTATTACCCAACTTCCCCCGGGAGTTGCTCGACCCGGCAGAAACAAAATATATTGATTTTAATGAAACTGTAGATGCTGGGCCGGGGGGTGGCAGCGGGGAGGGGGAGGAACACCCACCCTCGCCCCTTACTTTGGAGCTGGAGCACTTGGAGGGCCTGGGGATTTCCTATGGCCGGGTCTCTCCTTGTTCTCCGGTTCCTGGGGCGGAGGGGGAACCCCTTCCGCTGTCATTTCCCGACCCAGCACCATTTTTAAAAGAGCCCAGTGGGGACTCCTCTGCCGACGATCCTGGGGGTGGGATCGGGGCAGTGCCAGGGCCGGTTGGAGCGGCCGGTTCATTTGCCGTACCTTGTGCGGTCGATGGGCCGGCTGCTGGCGGCCACCTCCCGGAGGAGGACGGGGACTCGGTGGGGGACGCGGGTGAAGACCTAGAGACCACCGCCAGGGAGGCGGTGGATCTGCTCGCGGCCGCCGCTGAGGCCCTCCTCGTTCCTGCAAAGGAACTCCGGGACTTTTTGGCCCAGAGCCGGGGTCGCCGCGACCAAGCCCGACTGGCCCTGGAAAAATGGTCCGAGCCGGAGCTGATCAAGGGGTCCGTCCGCGCCGCCGTTAAAACCTTGGCCGCGGGCGGGCCCTTGACAAAGGAGCAGCACCTTGAGCTGCGCGAGCTCGAGGGACTCCTCGCTGGGCTGCGGAGGGAGCGGAGTTCAACAAAAGACTCCGCTCCCTCCCCCACAATAGGTTAAGGTAGAGGTTGCACTATGCTTTTGCCATGAAGATAACCATAGCCAGCCTCAACATCAACGGCGGCAGAGGGGCACGCCGTAGATTTGACAATTTTTCGCTCCTGCGGGAGGGGAAATATGCGGTGTGCTTCCTGCAAGAAACCCACACCGTTCCGGGAGACGAAGCCACGTGGCTCCTGGAATGGCAAGGAGAGGTCCGCATGAGCCACCTCACCGCCATTTCTAGTGGGGTGGCCATCTTGCTGGGCCCGCATTTTCAGCCGGAGATCTTGGGGGTCGAGGAGCCCGTGCCAGGCCGCTTGCTGCACGTAACGGTTCGCCTGGGGGACGTGCCGCTCCATCTCGTGAACGTGTACGCCCCTCATCCCGGCCCGCAGCAAACGCGCTTCTTTGAAGAGGTGTCCGCTCTTCTTGGCTCCGTCGACGTCGGCGACTGCATTGTCCTCGGGGGGGATTTTAACTGCACCCTCGAGGCGAGGGACCGCTCCGGTGCCCCGCAGTGCATGACGGCGATGGAGAAGTTGAGGGACCTGGTCGGGTCCTTCGACTTGGTGGACGTCTGGCGAAATCTCCACCCCGACTCCAGCGCCTTTACTTGGGTGAGGCCTGGAGTTGGATGGTCTAGAGTCGACCGCCTTTACGTGTCTCGGGCGTACGTTTCCTGCGTCCCGGCGGCCTCCATGCGGCCGGTGCCGTGTTCGGACCACCACCTGGTGTGGGCGGAGCTCGCTTCGCTCCGCGCGAGGACGGGGTCCGCGTACTGGCACTTTAACAACCGGCTGCTGGAGGACGTGCGGTTCCAGGACTCGTTCCGTCGATTCTGGTCCGACTGGAGAAGGAAGCAGGGGGGCTTCCCCTCCTTGAGGCTATGGTGGGACGTGGGCAAGGCTCACGTCCGCGTCTTCTGTCAAGAGTACGCGAGGGGGTCGACCAAGAGGCGGGCGGCCAGAGTCGGGCGCCTAGAAAAAGAGGTGCTCGACCTGGAAGCCCGTCTCGGTCAAGTCGTCCAGGACCCGGCCCTGCGGACGGTGTACGAAGCGAAGAAGGCCGCGCTGAAGGACCTGCAGCTCGTCGGGTCCCGAGGCGCGTTCGTGAGGTCGCGGATCCGGTTCCTGCGGGATCTGGACCGCGGCTCCCCCTTCTTCTACTCGCTGGAAAAAAGGCAGAGTGTCCGTAAGCAGCTCTTGACGCTGCTGGCCGACGACGGCTCTCTCGTCTCGGATCCGGAGGGCGTCAACAACAGGGTCCGTGAATATTACGGGGCTCTGTTCTCTCCGGATCCGTCCAGCGAGGAAGCGCGTAGAGTTTTGTGGGAGGACCTGCCGAAGGTCAGCCCGGAGGGCGCCGAAAATCTGGAAGCTCCGCTAAGCCTGGCGGAGCTGACCGGTGCCCTCGCCCGGCTCTCGAGGGGAAAATCCCCGGGGCTGGACGGGCTGACCGTGGAGTTCCACAGGGCGTTCTGGGACGTCCTGGGGAGCGACTACGCGCGGGTCCTGGGGGAAAGTCTGGCGACCGGGGAGATGCCCCTCTCTTGGCGCAGGGCAGTCATCGTCCTGCTGCCTAAGAAGGGCGATCTCCGCCTCCTTAAGAACTGGCGCCCGGTCTCCCTCCTCAGCACGGACTACAAAATCTTCGCCAGGGCGATGTCTGCTCGCCTTGGTGCCGTGCTGGACCACATGATCCACCCCGACCAGTCCTACACGGTCCCGGGCCGGACAATCCACGACAACATCCATCTGGTCCGGGACCTCATCCATTGCTCCCAGGAGGCTGGTCTGTCGGTCGCCTTCCTATCCCTCGACCAAGAGAAGGCGTTCGACAGGGTGGATCACGACTATCTGCTCGGAACTCTGCGCGCTTTCGGGTTCGGGACGCATTTCGTCGCCCGGATCCGACTTTTGTACGCCGCCGCGGAGTGTCTGATTAAGGTTAACGGGTCCTTGACGGCGCCCCTTCGCTTTAGGAGAGGGGTGCGCCAGGGATGCCCCATGTCCGGCCAGTTATACGCCGTTTGCGTGGAGCCTTTCCTGCGCCTCTTGCGGACGAGGTTGACGGGACTGGCTCTGCAAGGGCCGGGCGTGGAGGTCGTCCTCTCGGCTTACGCCGATGACGTGCTCCTCGCGGTAGAGGATCCCGCTGACCTGCGGAGGATGCGTGAGTGCCAGGAGATTTACTCGGCCGCGTCCTCCGCCAGGGTCAACTGGGAGAAATGTTCCGGACTCCTGGTGGGTCAGTGGCGGGTGGACTCCCTGCCGGAGGAGCTCAGGCCTTTTGCCTGGAGCACGACCCATCTCCTCTATCTGGGAGTCTACCTTAGCCCCGACGAGGAAGCCTGGCCGGCGAACTGGCAGGAGCTGGAGGCCAAGGTCGCCGCTCGCCTAGGGCGCTGGACAGGACTGCTCCGAGTGCTGTCCTACAGGGGTCGAGCGCTAGTCATAAACCAGCTGGTGGCCGCAATGCTGTGGTACCGGCTGGTCACTTTGACCCCTCCCCCTGCGTTTGTCGCCAAGATACAGAAGAAGCTGGTGGACTTCTTCTGGAACAACAGGAAGCACTGGGTCTCTGTCGCGGTCTTGAGTCTCCCGCTTGAGGAGGGCGGTCAGTCGTTGGTGTGCGTCAGCGCCCAGCTCGCGACTTTCCGTCTTCAGACCCTGCAGAGATACCTTTACGTCGAGCCCCCTCCTAGGTGGTGTGCTCTGGCGAGGTATTTCTTCCGCCAGCAGCTCGACCTCAATTATGACACGCAGCTCCTGTTTGTGAACTTGGGGGGTGCCAGGACCGCCCTCCGGGAGCTGCCTGTCTTTTACAGGGAACTCATCAGGGTCTGGAACAAAGTCTCCACCAAGCGCAGCTCTCCACCGGCTGGAGTGGCGGCCGTCCTGCAGGAGCCGCTGCTCGGGAATCCGTACCTCCACGGCCGAGGTTTCATGTGGCGGTCGGAAGAGAGGGCTGTGGCTGGTGAGGTGACCAGGGTCAGGGACCTGCTCGATGGCGGAGGAGCGGGCTGGATGGCGCCAGTCACGCTGGCGCGGCGCCTAAATTCTGCCAACGTCCGCCGCGCGGCCGATGCCATCGAGTCGCTAAAAACAGCTCTGGGCCCTGACTCCGTTAGGTGTATCGAGGAGGCTCAAGCACGTGGGGAGATCCCGTCCGAACTGACCCCCGTCCGGACGGAATTCCTCATCGGCGCCAAACCCCGGAACCTCCCTCGGGGGCCGGCGCCTCACAACTTGAGCCGCCTCGGGGAAATCCCCTCCGTGCCTTTCAGTTCCGCGCGGAGGGGTTTCCTGTACGGGCTGCTCCTGCACACCCTCAACTTTGCCATCCTCGCCGGCCGTCCGGACACGCCATGGCGTACCATCTTGCCGTCCGGAGGAGGCGGGGGTCCCCGATGGAGGGCACTCTACGCAGGGGTCCTCCCACTATTCATCGGGGACTTGGCCTGGAGGGTGGTGCACGGAGCAGTGCCGTGCAATAAATTTTTAAGCCGGTTCACGGACTCCCAGGCCGCCTGCAATTTCTGCGGTCTGGAGGAGTCCGTGTTCCATGTTTTTATTGAATGCACGAGGTTGCAGCCCCTGTTCCACTATTTGAAGGGGCTGCTCCTGAAATTCTGGCTGCACTTCAGTCCCACTCTCCTGATCTTTGGGCACCCTGTGCGGAGGGGAGCGGGTAGGTCCGAAGGCCTCCTCGTAGGACTGCTCCTGGGCACGGCCAAGGGTGCCATCAGCCGGTCCAGGCAGCGGGCGGTCGAGGGGGTCGTTCAACCTGACTGCCTGCCTCTCTTCCGCTCTTACATCCGGTCCAGGGTGTCCTTGGAGATGGAGCACGCGGTGTCCACCGGTACGCTCGCGGCCTTCCGCGAGAGGTGGGCACCGGAGGGACTGGAGTGCATCATCACGCCCGGCAACCAAATTTTAATTTGATTTTACGTTTTAAAGTTAATTTGTTTTAATTGCCGGTGCTTTTAGTGTCCCCTTCCCTTTTGTAGGGGGCACTGGGGAAAAATTGTGATTTTAGTGCCCAAAAAAAAAACAAAAAAAAAAAAGAAAAAACACAAAAAAAAAAACACAAAAAAGGGGGAAAAAAAAAAGGGCCTTGTAAATGTCTGGAGTGTCACCCAGGTCGGGTGGCACCGTTTAATGTTTTATGTTTTCACAGATAAACTCAAAAGAGTTTCATGCGCAAGGACCAATCGTGAAGCAGTGGAGGCGTGTCCTGCACAGTTGGAGCTGTGAGCAGTGAGAGAAGGAGCTAGCAACTTGAGCTCCTGCCTGGAGAGCCCTGAGACCAGCCCAGGAAGAGAAGGAAGGAAGGGGTTTCACCACCAACTTTACCCAGAGGGAGAGGAGGAAAAAGCAGAAAACTTTAACATCTTTATTACCATTCTGCAAGGAGTTGGAGAGAGGGGGAAAAACCAACAACCAACATCCAGTGTGGAAGGAGGGAGACTCTACATTCTACAGGTGGGTGTGGGTGCATTTCCCCAAACAGACTTTGTTGTATCGGTGGGGGGAGGAAAGAAGACCACTGAGGGCCGGAACATCGCGGGGGGTGTGTGTGTGTGTGGTAGTGTGTGTGGGGGCCTTGCTTACAACTAGGCCCCCCCCCCACAATTGGAACCCCCCCCACCCCCCACATTTGCCTAGCCTGGGATAGCTGGAGCTACCAGGCTGAAGATTGTTATTAATCACCCAATTAAAGATCGTTGGGAGTGCCTGGTGGCTCCAGCTACCCCAGGTGAAGACATCTTCTCCCCGCACCTGAAGACCACCTCAAAGACTTTTGTGTTTTGCCATCTGGGGAGTGCACCCACCCACAGCTGCGAGGAGAGACCTGCCCTCGCAGCCCCCCCCCCTTCCCACCCCCCCCTCTCTCTTTTCTCTGCTACTCTGTTTCTCCCCTCTCTCTCTGAGAACCCTTTCCTTCCAAATTAAAAAAAAAACAATTAAGACAACTGAGCAGAGGGAGCAAGGCCTCTCCCCAATTGTCAACGAGGGGAGAGGTGCCTCGTTAAGGGCTCCTCTGCTCAGTTAAATACACGAGGCCATTAAAGACCATTAAGGCCTGTGACTTTGGGGTGGGTGTAGCCCTTAAAGGGACCCCGTGATGGCGACCCCATCCACGCCGGTGGCAGGGCCAGCAAGGACGTATGCGCAGGTGGCAACCGCTTCCACAGCACCTCCTGCGCCACCCGCTGCCCTGCCACCATTTACACTTATAACAAAAAAACACGGGGTCAAGAGCTACACTCACCCCACAATGAGCATCGAGGAGTGCGTGCGGGCGATGGCTGGGGTAGTCGGCCCCTCGGCCATTGTCGCAGCCTCCAAGATGTCTGGGAAGGCTGTTTTCTTCCTGGGGTCGGAGCGGGCGGTGTCCCTGGCCCTCGAAAAGGGGCTCACGGTGGGCGGGACGTTCCTGCCGGTGGATCCTCTCGAGGCCACCGCGCAGAGGGTCATCGTGTCGAACGTCCCGCCCTTTGTTCCCGCTGGGCTCCTCCTCCCTCACCTACAACAACTGGGGGAGGTAAGGTCAGGGATCAACCCCATACCGCTCGGCCTCAGGGAGAACAGCCTGCGCCACGTGTTCTCCTTCCGCCGCCAGCTCTTTGTCCGGCTGGCGCGGGAGGACGTGACAGAAGGGCACTTTAATGTGGTGCACGAGGGGACTGCCTACCGCGTCTTCTGGACGTCGGACGGCGTGCGGTGCCATGCCTGCAGGGAGGTGGGGCATGTTCGTAAGAGCTGCCCCGCCTCCAAGGCCGCCAAACCACCGAAGGCGGCCAAGGCTGGCGCTGCCGCCACCCCTCCCCCTAGTTGCGTCCGCGTGCCGGGAGCCATGGGTGCGCGGGCATCGTCGGAGGCCTTTGTTTTCAGGGCCTCCGGCGGGGGGGAGGGAGAGCGTCCGAGCGGAAAGAAGGCGCGGAAGAAGGAGAAACATCTAGAGGCGGGTCCCCTCGGTGCGCCGGAAAGTCTGACCACCGCGCTCAGCCCAACCCAGTCACCGGCGAGCGCGGGGTGCCCCGAGCCCGTGCCCGGGCCCTTGAATACCACCACAGAGGGGCCCAGGCGCGGGCAAGAAAAGGAAAAGGGGGGGGCGGAGCGGGAGGCCTCGGCAGACATGGAGGTCTCCCTGACTCCGCGCGCCCCCAGGAACAAAAAGAGGCACCGCCCCAATGAGGCGGAGGGGGAACAACATCCCTCCGCGGAGGAGGCGGTGCCCGCCGCGTGTCCCGCGTCCCCCACCAGCGCCCCCAAATTGCGCTGCAGGCGCGAGGAGTCTTTCCCCGGGGAGGGTGAGGCAGTCGAGGCTGCCCAGCCGCTGCCTCCTGGGGAGGGCGTGGAAGATCTGCCTGTCGTGGGGGGCGTGGGGCCAGTGGAAGAATGCGTAGCCGCCGGGTCGAGCGTCCCGGGGACCGAGGCGGGCGGGGCCGAAAAGGCCGAACCTGAGCCCGCCCAGCTATTATCCAACTTCCCCCGGGAGTCGCTCGACCCGGCAGAAAAACAATTTAGTGGTTTTAATGACACTGTAGATGCTGGGCCGGGGGGTGGCAGTGGGAAGGGGGAGGAACACCCACCCTCGCCCCTTACTTTGGAGCTGGAGCACTTGGAGGGCCTGGGGATTTCCTATGGCCGGGTCTCTCCTTGTTCTCCGGTTCCTGGGGCGGAGGGGGAACCCCTTCCGCTGTCATTTCCCGACCCAGCACCATTTTTAAAAGAGCCCAGTGGGGACTCCTCTGCCGACGATCCTGGGGGTGGGATCGGGGCAGTGCCAGGGCCGGTTGGAGCGGCCGGTTCATTTGCCGTACCTTGTGCGGTCGATGGGCCGGCTGCTGGCGGCCACCTCCCGGAGGAGGACGGGGACTCGGTGGGGGACGCGGGTGAAGACCTAGAGACCACCGCCAGTGAGGCGGTGGATCTGCTCGCGGCCGCCGCTGAGGCCCTCCTCGTTCCTGCAAAGGAACTCCGGGACTTTTTGGCCCAGAGCCGGGGTCGCCGCGACCAAGCCCGACTGGCCCTGGATAAATGGTCCGAGCCGGAGCTGATCAAGGGGTCCGTCCGCGCCGCCGTTAAAACCTTGGCCGCGGGCGGGCCCTTGACAAAGGAGCAGCACCTTGAGCTGCGCGAGCTCGAGGGACTCCTCGCTGGGCTGCGGAGGGAGCGGAGTTCAACAAAAGACTCCGCTCCCTCCCCCACAATAGGTTAAGGTAGAGGTTGCACTATGCTTTTGCCATGAAGATAACCATAGCCAGCCTCAACATCAACGGCGGCAGAGGGGCACGCCGTAGATTTGACAATTTTTCGCTCCTGCGGGAGGGGAAATATGCGGTGTGCTTCCTGCAAGAAACCCACACCGTTCCGGGAGACGAAGCCACGTGGCTCCTGGAATGGCAAGGAGAGGTCCGCATGAGCCACCTCACCGCCATTTCTAGTGGGGTGGCCATCTTGCTGGGCCCGCATTTTCAGCCGGAGATCTTGGGGGTCGAGGAGCCCGTGCCAGGCCGCTTGCTGCACGTAACGGTTCGCCTGGGGGACGTGCCGCTCCATCTCGTGAACGTGTACGCCCCTCATCCCGGCCCGCAGCAAACGCGCTTCTTTGAAGAGGTGTCCGCTCTTCTTGGCTCCGTCGACGTCGGCGACTGCATTGTCCTCGGGGGGGATTTTAACTGCACCCTCGAGGCGAGGGACCGCTCCGGTGCCCCGCAGTGCATGACGGCGATGGAGAAGTTGAGGGACCTGGTCGGGTCCTTCGACTTGGTGGACGTCTGGCGAAATCTCCACCCCGACTCCAGCGCCTTTACTTGGGTGAGGCCTGGAGTTGGATGGTCTAGAGTCGACCGCCTTTACGTGTCTCGGGCGTACGTTTCCTGCGTCCCGGCGGCCTCCATGCGGCCGGTGCCGTGTTCGGACCACCACCTGGTGTGGGCGGAGCTCGCTTCGCTCCGCGCGAGGACGGGGTCCGCGTACTGGCACTTTAACAACCGGCTGCTGGAGGACGTGCGGTTCCAGGACTCGTTCCGTCGATTCTGGTCCGACTGGAGAAGGAAGCAGGGGGGCTTCCCCTCCTTGAGGCTATGGTGGGACGTGGGCAAGGCTCACGTCCGCGTCTTCTGTCAAGAGTACGCGAGGGGGTCGACCAAGAGGCGGGCGGCCAGAGTCGGGCGCCTAGAAAAAGAGGTGCTCGACCTGGAAGCCCGTCTCGGTCAAGTCGTCCAGGACCCGGCCCTGCGGACGGTGTACGAAGCGAAGAAGGCCGCGCTGAAGGACCTGCAGCTCGTCGGGTCCCGAGGCGCGTTCGTGAGGTCGCGGATCCGGTTCCTGCGGGATCTGGACCGCGGCTCCCCCTTCTTCTACTCGCTGGAAAAAAGGCAGAGTGTCCGTAAGCAGCTCTTGACGCTGCTGGCCGACGACGGCTCTCTCGTCTCGGATCCGGAGGGCGTCAACAACAGGGTCCGTGAATATTACGGGGCTCTGTTCTCTCCGGATCCGTCCAGCGAGGAAGCGCGTAGAGTTTTGTGGGAGGACCTGCCGAAGGTCAGCCCGGAGGGCGCCGAAAATCTGGAAGCTCCGCTAAGCCTGGCGGAGCTGACCGGTGCCCTCGCCCGGCTCTCGAGGGGAAAATCCCCGGGGCTGGACGGGCTGACCGTGGAGTTCCACAGGGCGTTCTGGGACGTCCTGGGGAGCGACTACGCGCGGGTCCTGGGGGAAAGTCTGGCGACCGGGGAGATGCCCCTCTCTTGGCGCAGGGCAGTCATCGTCCTGCTGCCTAAGAAGGGCGATCTCCGCCTCCTTAAGAACTGGCGCCCGGTCTCCCTCCTCAGCACGGACTACAAAATCTTCGCCAGGGCGATGTCTGCTCGCCTTGGTGCCGTGCTGGACCACATGATCCACCCCGACCAGTCATACACGGTCCCGGGCCGGACGATCCACGACAACATCCATCTGGTCCGGGACCTCATCCATTGCTCCCAGGAGGCTGGTCTGTCGGTCGCCTTCCTATCCCTCGACCAAGAGAAGGCGTTCGACAGGGTGGATCACGACTATCTGCTCGGAACTCTGCGCGCTTTCGGGTTCGGGACGCATTTCGTCGCCCGGATCCGACTTTTGTACGCCGCCGCGGAGTGTCTGATTAAGGTTAACGGGTCCTTGACGGCGCCCCTTCGCTTTAGGAGAGGGGTGCGCCAGGGATGCCCCATGTCCGGCCAGTTATACGCCGTTTGCGTGGAGCCTTTCCTGCGCCTCTTGCGGACGAGGTTGACGGGACTGGCTCTGCAAGGGCCGGGCGTGGAGGTCGTCCTCTCGGCTTACGCCGATGACGTGCTCCTCGCGGTAGAGGATCCCGCTGACCTGCGGAGGATGCGTGAGTGCCAGGAGATTTACTCGGCCGCGTCCTCCGCCAGGATCAACTGGGAGAAATGTTCCGGACTCCTGGTGGGTCAGTGGCGGGTGGACTCCCTGCCGGAGGAGCTCAGGCCTTTTGCCTGGAGCACGACCCATCTCCTCTATCTGGGAGTCTACCTTAGCCCCGACGAGGGAGCCTGGCCGGCGAACTGGCAGGAGCTGGAGGCCAAGGTCGCCGCCCGCCTAGGGCGCTGGACAGGACTGCTCCGAGTGCTGTCCTACAGGGGTCGAGCGCTAGTCATAAACCAGCTGGTGGCCGCAATGCTGTGGTACCGGCTGGTCACTTTGACCCCTCCCCCTGCGTTTGTCGCCAAGATACAGAAGAAGCTGGTGGACTTCTTCTGGAACAACAGGAAGCACTGGGTCTCTGCCGCGGTCTTGAGTCTCCCGCTTGAGGAGGGCGGTCAGTCGTTGGTGTGCGTCAGCGCCCAGCTCGCGACTTTCCGTCTTCAGACCCTGCAGAGATACCTTTACGTCGAGCCCCCTCCTAGGTGGTGCGCTCTGGCGAGGTATTTCTTCCGCCAGCAGCTCGACCTCAATTATGACACGCAGCTCCTGTTTGTGAACTTGGGGGGTGCCAGGACCGCCCTCCGGGAGCTGCCTGTCTTTTACAGGGAACTCATCAGGGTCTGGAACAAAGTCTCCACCAAGCGCAGCTCTCCGCCGGCTGGAGTGGCGGCCGTCCTGCAGGAGCCGCTGCTCGGGAATCCGTACCTCCACGGCCGAGGCTTCATGTGGCGGTCGGAAGAGAGGGCTGTGGCTGGTGAGGTGACCAGGGTCAGGGACCTGCTCGATGGCGGAGGAGCGGGCTGGATGGCGCCAGTCACGCTGGCGCGGCGCCTAAATTCTGCCAACGTCCGCCACGCGGCCGATGACATCGAGTCGCTAAAAACAGCTCTGGGCCCTGACTCCGTTAGGTGTATCGAGGAGGCTCAAGCACGTGGGGAGATCCCGTCCGAACTGACCCCCGTCCGGACGGAATTCCTCATCGGCGCCAAACCCCGGAACCTCCCTCGGGGGCCGGCGCCTCACAACTTGAGCCGCCTCGGGGAAATCCCCTCCGTGCCTTTCAGTTCCGCGCGGAGGGGTTTCCTGTACGGGCTGCTCCTGCACACCCTCAACTTTGCCATCCTCGCCGGCCGTCCGGACACGCCATGGCGCACCATCTTGCCGTCCGGAGGAGGCGGGGGTCCCCGATGGAGGGCACTCTACGCAGGGGTCCTCCCACTATTCATCGGGGACTTGGCCTGGAGGGTGGTGCACGGAGCAGTGCCGTGCAACAAATTTTTAAGCCGGTTCACGGACTCCCAGGCCGCCTGCAATTTCTGCGGTCTGGAGGAGTCCGTGTTCCATGTTTTTATTGAGTGCACAAGGTTGCAGCCCCTGTTCCATTATTTGAAGGGGCTGCTCCTGAAATTCTGGCTGCACTTCAGTCCCACTCTCCTGATCTTTGGGCACCCTGTGCGGAGGGGAGCGGGTAGGTCCGAAGGCCTCCTCGTAGGACTGCTCCTGGGCACGGCCAAGGGTGCCATCAGCCGGTCCAGGCAGCGGGCGGTCGAGGGGGTCGTTCAACCTGACTGCCTGCCTCTCTTCCGCTCTTACATCCGGTCCAGGGTGTCCTTGGAGATGGAGCACGCGGTGTCCACCGGTACGCTCGCGGCCTTCCGCGAGAGGTGGGCACCGGAGGGACTGGAGTGCATCATCACGCCCGGCAACCAAATTTTAATTTGATTTTACGTTTTAAAGTTAATTTGTTTTAATTGCCGGTGCTTTTAGTGTCCCCTTCCCTTTTATAGGGGGCACTGGGGAAAAATTGTGATTTTAGTGCCCAAAAAAAAAACAAAAAAAAAAAGAAAAAACACAAAAAAAAACACAAAAAAGGGGGAAAAAAAAAAAAAAAATGGGCCTTGTAAATGTCTGGAGTGTCACCCAGGTCGGGTGGCACCGTTTAATGTTTTATGTTTTCACAGATAAACTCAAAAGAGTTTCATGCGCAAGGACCAATCGTGAAGCAGTGGAGGCGTGTCCTGCACAGTTGGAGCTGTGAGCAGTGAGAGAAGGAGCTAGCAACTTGAGCTCCTGCCTGGAGAGCCCTGAGACCAGCCCAGGAAGAGAAGGAAGGAAGGGGTTTCACCACCAACTTTACCCAGAGGGAGAGGAGGAAAAAGCAGAAAACTTTAACATCTTTATTACCATTCTGCAAGGAGTTGGAGAGAGGGGGAAAAGACCAACAACATCCAGTGTGGAAGGAGGGAGACTCTACTTTCTACAGGTGGGTGTTGGTGCATTTCCCCAAAAAGACTTTGTTGTATCGGTGGGGGGAGGAAAGAAGACCACTGAGGGCCGGAACATCGCGGGGGGTGTGTGTGTGTGTGGTAGTGTGCGTGGGGGCCGTGCTTTCAACTAGGCCCCCCCCCACAATTGGAACCCCCCCCCACCCCCCACATTTGCCTAGCCTGGGATAGCTGGAGCTACCAGGCTGAAGATTGTTATTAATCACCCAATTAAAGATCGTTAGGAGTGCCTGGTGGCTCCAGCTACCCCAGGTGAAGACATCTTCTCCCCCCACCTGAAGACCACCTCAAAGACTTTTGTGTTTTGCCATCTGGGGAGTGCACCCACCCACAGCTGCGAGGAGAGACCTGCCCTCGCAGCCCCCCCCCCTTCCCACCCCCCTCTCTCTTTTCTCTGCTACTCTGTTTCTCCCCTCTCTCTCTGAGAACCCTTTCCTTCCAAATTTAAAAAAAAAACAATTAAGACAACTGAGCAGAGGGAGCAAGGCCTCTCCCCAATTGTCAACGAGGGGAGAGGTGCCTCGTTAAGGGCTCCTCTGCTCAGTTAAATACACGAGGCCATTAAAGACCATTAAGGCCTGTGACTTTGGGGTGGGTGTAGCCCTTAAAGGGACCCCGTGATGGCGACCCCATCCACGCCGGTGGCAGGGCCAGCAAGGACGTATGCGCAGGTGGCAACCGCTTCCACAGCACCTCCTGCGCCACCCGCTGCCCTGCCACCATTTACACTTATAACAAAAAAACACGGGGTCAAGAGCTACACTCACCCCACAATGAGCATCGAGGAGTGCGTGCGGGCGATGGCTGGGGTAGTCGGCCCCTCGGCCATTGTCGCAGCCTCCAAGATGTCTGGGAAGGCTGTTTTCTTCCTGGGGTCGGAGCGGGCGGTGTCCCTGGCCCTCGAAAAGGGGCTCACGGTGGGCGGGACGTTCCTGCCGGTGGATCCTCTCGAAGCCACCGCGCAGAGGGTCATCGTGTCGAACGTCCCGCCCTTTGTTCCCGCTGGGCTCCTCCTCCCTCACCTACAACAACTGGGGGAGGTAAGGTCAGGGATCAACCCCATACCGCTCGGCCTCAGGGAGAACAGCCTGCGCCACGTGTTCTCCTTCCGCCGCCAGCTCTTTGTCCGGCTGGCGCGGGAGGACATGACAGAAGGGCACTTTAATGTGGTGCACGAGGGGACTGCCTACCGCGTCTTCTGGACGTCGGACGGCGTGCGGTGCCATGCCTGCAGGGAGGTGGGGCATGTTCGCAAGAACTGCCCCGCCTCCAAGGCCGCCAAACCACCGAAGGCGGCCAAGGCTGGCGCTGCCGCCACCCCTCCCCCTAGTTGCGTCCGCGTGCCGGGATCCATGGGTGCGCGGGCATCGTCGGAGGCCTTTGTTTTCAGGGCCTCCGGCGGGGGGGAGGGAGAGCGTCCGACCGGAAAGAAGGCGCGGAAGAAGACAAAACATCAAGAGGCGGGTCCCCTCGGTGCGCCGGATAATTTGACCACCGCGCTCAGCCCAACCCCGTCACCGGCGAGCGCGGGGTGCCCCGAGCCCGTGCCCGAGCCCTTGAACAACACCACAGAGGGGCCCGGGCGCGGGCAAGAAAAGGAAAAGGGGGGGGCGGAGCGGGAGGCCTCGGCAGACATGGAGGTCTCCCTGACTCCGCGCGCCCCCAGGAACAAAAAGAGGCACCGCCCCAATGACGCGGAGGGGGAACAATATCCCTCCGCGGAGGAGTCGGTGCCCGCCGCGTGTCCCGCGTCCCCCACCAGCGCCCCCAAATTGCGCTGCAGGCGCGAGGAGTCTTTCCCCGGGGAGGGTGAGACAGTTGAGGCTGCCCAGCCTCTGCCTCCCGGGGATGGAGTGGAAGATCTGCCTGTCGTGGGGGGCGTGGGGACCGCGGAGGAATGCGTAGCCGCCGGGCCGGGCGTCCCGGGGACTGAGGCGGGCGAGGCCGAAAAGGCCGAACCTGAGCCCGCCCAGCTATTACCCAACTTCCCCCGGGAGTTGCTCGACCCGGCAGAAACAAAATATATTGATTTTAATGAAACTGTAGATGCTGGGCCGGGGGGTGGCAGCGGGGAGGGGGAGGAACACCCACCCTCGCCCCTTACTTTGGAGCTGGAGCACTTGGAGGGCCTGGGGATTTCCTATGGCCGGGTCTCTCCTTGTTCTCCGGTTCCTGGGGCGGAGGGGGAACCCCTTCCGCTGTCATTTCCCGACCCAGCACCATTTTTAAAAGAGCCCAGTGGGGACTCCTCTGCCGACGATCCTGGGGGTGGGATCGGGGCAGTGCCAGGGCCGGTTGGAGCGGCCGGTTCATTTGCCGTACCTTGTGCGGTCGATGGGCCGGCTGCTGGCGGCCACCTCCCGGAGGAGGACGGGGACTCGGTGGGGGACGCGGGTGAAGACCTAGAGACCACCGCCAGTGAGGCGGTGGATCTGCTCGCGGCCGCCGCTGAGGCCCTCCTCGTTCCTGCAAAGGAACTCCGGGACTTTTTGGCCCAGAGCCGGGGTCGCCGCGACCAAGCCCGACTGGCCCTGGAAAAATGGTCCGAGCCGGAGCTGATCAAGGGGTCCGTCCGCGCCGCCGTTAAAACCTTGGCCGCGGGCGGGCCCTTGACAAAGGAGCAGCACCTTGAGCTGCGCGAGCTCGAGGGACTCCTCGCTGGGCTGCGGAGGGAGCGGAGTTCAACAAAAGACTCCGCTCCCTCCCCCACAATAGGTTAAGGTAGAGGTTGCACTATGCTTTTGCCATGAAGATAACCATAGCCAGCCTCAACATCAACGGCGGCAGAGGGGCACGCCGTAGATTTGACAATTTTTCGCTCCTGCGGGAGGGGAAATATGCGGTGTGCTTCCTGCAAGAAACCCACACCGTTCCGGGAGACGAAGCCACGTGGCTCCTGGAATGGCAAGGAGAGGTCCGCATGAGCCACCTCACCGCCATTTCTAGTGGGGTGGCCATCTTGCTGGGCCCGCATTTTCAGCCGGAGATCTTGGGGGTCGAGGAGCCCGTGCCAGGCCGCTTGCTGCACGTAGCGGTTCGCCTGGGGGACGTGCCGCTCCATCTCGTGAACGTGTACGCCCCTCATCCCGGCCCGCAGCAAACGCGCTTCTTTGAAGAGGTGTCCGCTCTTCTTGGCTCCGTCGACGTCGGCGACTGCATTGTCCTCGGGGGGGATTTTAACTGCACCCTCGAGGCGAGGGACCGCTCCGGTGCCCCGCAGTGCATGACGGCGATGGAGAAGTTGAGGGACCTGGTCGGGTCCTTCGACTTGGTGGACGTCTGGCGAAATCTCCACCCCGACTCCAGCGCCTTTACTTGGGTGAGGCCTGGAGTTGGATGGTCTAGAGTCGACCGCCTTTACGTGTCTCGGGCGTACGTTTCCTGCGTCCCGGCGGCCTCCATGCGGCCGGTGCCGTGTTCGGACCACCACCTGGTGTGGGCGGAGCTCGCTTCGCTCCGCGCGAGGACGGGGTCCGCGTACTGGCACTTTAACAACCGGCTGCTGGAGGACGTGCGGTTCCAGGACTCGTTCCGTCGATTCTGGTCCGACTGGAGAAGGAAGCAGGGGGGCTTCCCCTCCTTGAGGCTATGGTGGGACGTGGGCAAGGCTCACGTCCGCGTCTTCTGTCAAGAGTACGCGAGGGGGTCGACCAAGAGGCGGGCGGCCAGAGTCGGGCGCCTAGAAAAAGAGGTGCTCGACCTGGAAGGCCGTCTCGGTCAAGTCGTCCAGGACCCGGCCCTGCGGACGGTGTACGAAGCGAAGAAGGCCGCGCTGAAGGACCTGCAGCTCGTCGGGTCCCGAGGCGCGTTCGTGAGGTCGCGGATCCGGTTCCTGCGGGATCTGGACCGCGGCTCCCCCTTCTTCTACTCGCTGGAAAAAAGGCAGAGTGTCCGTAAGCAGCTCTTGACGCTGCTGGCCGACGACGGCTCTCTCGTCTCGGATCCGGAGGGCGTCAACAACAGGGTCCGTGAATATTACGGGGCTCTGTTCTCTCCGGATCCGTCCAGCGAGGAAGCGCGTAGAGTTTTGTGGGAGGACCTGCCGAAGGTCAGCCCGGAGGGCGCCGAAAATCTGGAAGCTCCGCTAAGCCTGGCGGAGCTGACCGGTGCCCTCGCCCGGCTCTCGAGGGGAAAATACCCGGGGCTGGACGGGCTGACCGTGGAGTTCCACAGGGCGTTCTGGGACGTCCTGGGGAGCGACTACGCGCGGGTCCTGGGGGAAAGTCTGGCGACCGGGGAGATGCCCCTCTCTTGGCGCAGGGCAGTCATCGTCCTGCTGCCTAAGAAGGGCGATCTCCGCCTCCTTAAGAACTGGCGCCCGGTCTCCCTCCTCAGCACGGACTACAAAATCTTCGCCAGGGCGATGTCTGCTCGCCTTGGTGCCGTGCTGGACCACATGATCCACCCCGACCAGTCATACACGGTCCCGGGCCGGACGATCCACGACAACATCCATCTGGTCCGGGACCTCATCCATTGCTCCCAGGAGGCTGGTCTGTCGGTCGCCTTCCTATCCCTCGACCAAGAGAAGGCGTTCGACAGGGTGGATCACGACTATCTGCTCGGAACTCTGCGCGCTTTCGGGTTCGGGACGCATTTCGTCGCCCGGATCCGACTTTTGTACGCCGCCGCGGAGTGTCTGATTAAGGTTAACGGGTCCTTGACGGCGCCCCTTCGCTTTAGGAGAGGGGTGCGCCAGGGATGCCCCATGTCCGGCCAGTTATACGCCGTTTGCGTGGAGCCTTTCCTGCGCCTCTTGCGGACGAGGTTGACGGGACTGGCTCTGCAAGGGCCGGGCGTGGAGGTCGTCCTCTCGGCTTACGCCGATGACGTGCTCCTCGCGGTAGAGGATCCCGCTGACCTGCGGAGGATGCGTGAGTGCCAGGAGATTTACTCGGCCGCGTCCTCCGCCAGGATCAACTGGGAGAAATGTTCCGGACTCCTGGTGGGTCAGTGGCGGGTGGACTCCCTGCCGGAGGAGCTCAGGCCTTTTGCCTGGAGCACGACCCATCTCCTCTATCTGGGAGTCTACCTTAGCCCCGACGAGGGAGCCTGGCCGGCGAACTGGCAGGAGCTGGAGGCCAAGGTCGCCGCTCGCCTAGGGCGCTGGACAGGACTGCTCCGAGTGCTGTCCTACAGGGGTCGAGCGCTAGTCATAAACCAGCTGGTGGCCGCAATGCTGTGGTACCGGCTGGTCACTTTGACCCCTCCCCCTGCGTTTGTCGCCAAGATACAGAAGAAGCTGGTGGACTTCTTCTGGAACAACAGGAAGCACTGGGTCTCTGCCGCGGTCTTGAGTCTCCCGCTTGAGGAGGGCGGTCAGTCGTTGGTGTGCGTCAGCGCCCAGCTCGCGACTTTCCGTCTTCAGACCCTGCAGAGATACCTTTACGTCGAGCCCCCTCCTAGGTGGTGCGCTCTGGCGAGGTATTTCTTCCGCCAGCAGCTCGACCTCAATTATGACACGCAGCTCCTGTTTGTGAACTTGGGGGGTGCCAGGACCGCCCTCCGGGAGCTGCCTGTCTTTTACAGGGAACTCATCAGGGTCTGGAACAAAGTCTCCACCAAGCGCAGCTCTCCGCCGGCTGGAGTGGCGGCCGTCCTGCAGGAGCCGCTGCTCGGGAATCCGTACCTCCACGGCCGAGGCTTCATGTGGCGGTCGGAAGAGAGGGCTGTGGCTGGTGAGGTGACCAGGGTCAGGGACCTGCTCGATGGCGGAGGAGCGGGCTGGATGGCGCCAGACACGCTGGCGCGGCGCCTAAACTCTGCCAACGTCCGCCACGCGGCCGATGCCATCGAGTCGCTAAAAACAGCTCTGGGCCCTGACTCCGTTAGGTGCATCGAGGAGGCTCAAGCACGTGGGGAGATCCCGTCCGAACTGACCCCCGTCCGGACGGAATTCCTCATCGGCGCCAAACCCCGGAACCTCCCTCGGGGGCCGGCGCCTCACAACTTGAGCCGCCTCGGGGAAATCCCCTCCGTGCCTTTCAGTTCCGCGCGGAGGGGTTTCCTGTACGGGCTGCTCCTGCACACCCTCAACTTTGCCATCCTCGCCGGCCGTCCGGACACGCCATGGCGTACCATCTTGCCGTCCGGAGGAGGCGGGGGTCCCCGATGGAGGGCACTCTACGCGGGGGTCCTCCCACTATTCATCGGGGACTTGGCCTGGAGGGTGGTGCACGGAGCAGTGCCGTGCAACAAATTTTTAAGCCGGTTCACGGACTCCCAGGCCGCCTGCAATTTCTGCGGTCTGGAGGAGTCCGTGTTCCATGTTTTTATTGAGTGCACAAGGTTGCAGCCCCTGTTCCATTATTTGAAGGGGCTGCTCCTGAAATTCTGGCTGCACTTCAGTCCCACTCTCCTGATCTTTGGGCACCCTGTGCGGAGGGGAGCGGGTAGGTCCGAAGGCCTCCTCGTAGGACTGCTCCTGGGCACGGCCAAGGGTGCCATCAGCCGGTCCAGGCAGCGGGCGGTCGAGGGGGTCGTTCAACCTGACTGCCTGCCTCTCTTCCGCTCTTACATCCGGTCCAGGGTGTCCTTGGAGATGGAGCACGCGGTGTCCACCGGTACGCTCGCGGCCTTCCGCGAGAGGTGGGCACCGGAGGGACTGGAGTGCATCATCACGCCCGGCAACCAAATTTTAATTTGATTTTACGTTTTAAAGTTAATTTGTTTTAATTGCCGGTGCTTTTAGTGTCCCCTTCCCTTTTATAGGGGGCACTGGGGAAAAATTGTGATTTTAGTGCCCAAAAAAAAAACAAAAAAAAAGAAAAAAACACCAAAAAAAAACACAAAAAAGGGGGAAAAAAAATGGGCCTAGTAAATGTCTGGAGTGTCACCCAGGTCGGGTGGCACCGTTTAATGTTTTATGTTTTCACAGATAAACTCAAAAGAGTTTCATGCACAAGGAACCAATCGTGGAGCAGTGGAGGTGTGTCCTGCTCAGTTGGAGCTGTGAGCAGTGAGGAGAGCAGCTATCAACTTTGCTCCTGCCTGGAGAGCCCTGAGACCAGCCCAGGAGGAGAAGGAAGGAAGGGGCTTCAACACCAACTTTAACCCAGAGGGAGAGGAGGAGAACAGAAAACATTTTACATCTTTTACCATTCTGCAAGGAGTTGGAGAGAGGGGGAAAAACCAACAACATCCAGTGTGGAAGGAGGGAGACTCTACATTTCTACAGGTGGGTGTGGGTGCATTTCCCCAAACAGACTTTGTTGTATCGGTGGGGGGAGGAAAGAAGACCACTGAGGGCCGGAACATCGCGGGGGGTGTGTGTGTGTGTGGTAGTGTGCGTGGGGGCCGTGCTTACAACTAGGCCCCCCCCCACAATTGGAACCCCCCCCACCCCCCACATTTGCCTAGCCTGGGATAGCTGGAGCTACCAGGCTGAAGATTGTTATTAATCACCCAATTAAAGATCGTTAGGAGTGCCTGGTGGCTCCAGCTACCCCAGGTGAAGACATCTTCTCCCCCCACCTGAAGACCACCTCAAAGACTTTTGTGTTTTGCCATCTGGGGAGTGCACCCACCCACAGCTGCGAGGAGAGACCTGCCCTCGCAGCCCCCCCCCCTTCCCACCCCCCTCTCTCTTTTCTCTGCTACTCTGTTTCTCCCCTCTCTCTCTGAGAACCCTTTCCTTCCAAATTTAAAAAAAAAACAATTAAGACAACTGAGCAGAGGGAGCAAGGCCTCTCCCCAATTGTCAACGAGGGGAGAGGTGCCTCGTTAAGGGCTCCTCTGCTCAGTTAAATACACGAGGCCATTAAAGACCATTAAGGCCTGTGACTTTGGGGTGGGTGTAGCCCTTAAAGGGACCCCGTGATGGCGACCCCATCCACGCCGGTGGCAGGGCCAGCAAGGACGTATGCGCAGGTGGCAACCGCTTCCACAGCACCTCCTGCGCCACCCGCTGCCCTGCCACCATTTACACTTATAACAAAAAAACACGGGGTCAAGAGCTACACTCACCCCACAATGAGCATCGAGGAGTGCGTGCGGGCGATGGCTGGGGTAGTCGGCCCCTCGGCCATTGTCGCAGCCTCCAAGATGTCTGGGAAGGCTGTTTTCTTCCTGGGGTCGGAGCGGGCGGTGTCCCTGGCCCTCGAAAAGGGGCTCACGGTGGGCGGGACGTTCCTGCCGGTGGATCCTCTCGAAGCCACCGCGCAGAGGGTCATCGTGTCGAACGTCCCGCCCTTTGTTCCCGCTGGGCTCCTCCTCCCTCACCTACAACAACTGGGGGAGGTAAGGTCAGGGATCAACCCCATACCGCTCGGCCTCAGGGAGAACAGCCTGCGCCACGTGTTCTCCTTCCGCCGCCAGCTCTTTGTCCGGCTGGCGCGGGAGGACATGACAGAAGGGCACTTTAATGTGGTGCACGAGGGGACTGCCTACCGCGTCTTCTGGACGTCGGACGGCGTGCGGTGCCATGCCTGCAGGGAGGTGGGGCATGTTCGCAAGAACTGCCCCGCCTCCAAGGCCGCCAAACCACCGAAGGCGGCCAAGGCTGGCGCTGCCGCCACCCCTCCCCCTAGTTGCGTCCGCGTGCCGGGAGCCATGGGTGCGCGGGCATCGTCGGAGGCCTTTGTTTTCAGGGCCTCCGGCGGGGGGGAGGGAGAGCGTCCGACCGGAAAGAAGGCGCGGAAGAAGACAAAACATCAAGAGGCGGGTCCCCTCGGTGCGCCGGATAATTTGACCACCGCGCTCAGCCCAACCCCGTCACCGGCGAGCGCGGGGTGCCCCGAGCCCGTGCCCGAGCCCTTGAACAACACCACAGAGGGGCCCGGGCGCGGGCAAGAAAAGGAAAAGGGGGGGGCGGAGCGGGAGGCCTCGGCAGACATGGAGGTCTCCCTGACTCCGCGCGCCCCCAGGAACAAAAAGAGGCACCGCCCCAATGACGCGGAGGGGGAACAATATCCCTCCGCGGAGGAGTCGGTGCCCGCCGCGTGTCCCGCGTCCCCCACCAGCGCCCCCAAATTGCGCTGCAGGCGCGAGGAGTCTTTCCCCGGGGAGGGTGAGACAGTTGAGGCTGCCCAGCCTCTGCCTCCCGGGGATGGAGTGGAAGATCTGCCTGTCGTGGGGGGCGTGGGGACCGCGGAGGAATGCGTAGCCGCCGGGCCGGGCGTCCCGGGGACTGAGGCGGGCGAGGCCGAAAAGGCCGAACCTGAGCCCGCCCAGCTATTACCCAACTTCCCCCGGGAGTTGCTCGACCCGGCAGAAACAAAATATATTGATTTTAATGAAACTGTAGATGCTGGGCCGGGGGGTGGCAGCGGGGAGGGGGAGGAACACCCACCCTCGCCCCTTACTTTGGAGCTGGAGCACTTGGAGGGCCTGGGGATTTCCTATGGCCGGGTCTCTCCTTGTTCTCCGGTTCCTGGGGCGGAGGGGGAACCCCTTCCGCTGTCATTTCCCGACCCAGCACCATTTTTAAAAGAGCCCAGTGGGGACTCCTCTGCCGACGATCCTGGGGGTGGGATCGGGGCAGTGCCAGGGCCGGTTGGAGCGGCCGGTTCATTTGCCGTACCTTGTGCGGTCGATGGGCCGGCTGCTGGCGGCCACCTCCCGGAGGAGGACGGGGACTCGGTGGGGGACGCGGGTGAAGACCTAGAGACCACCGCCAGTGAGGCGGTGGATCTGCTCGCGGCCGCCGCTGAGGCCCTCCTCGTTCCTGCAAAGGAACTCCGGGACTTTTTGGCCCAGAGCCGGGGTCGCCGCGACCAAGCCCGACTGGCCCTGGAAAAATGGTCCGAGCCGGAGCTGATCAAGGGGTCCGTCCGCGCCGCCGTTAAAACCTTGGCCGCGGGCGGGCCCTTGACAAAGGAGCAGCACCTTGAGCTGCGCGAGCTCGAGGGACTCCTCGCTGGGCTGCGGAGGGAGCGGAGTTCAACAAAAGACTCCGCTCCCTCCCCCACAATAGGTTAAGGTAGAGGTTGCACTATGCTTTTGCCATGAAGATAACCATAGCCAGCCTCAACATCAACGGCGGCAGAGGGGCACGCCGTAGATTTGACAATTTTTCGCTCCTGCGGGAGGGGAAATATGCGGTGTGCTTCCTGCAAGAAACCCACACCGTTCCGGGAGACGAAGCCACGTGGCTCCTGGAATGGCAAGGAGAGGTCCGCATGAGCCACCTCACCGCCATTTCTAGTGGGGTGGCCATCTTGCTGGGCCCGCATTTTCAGCCGGAGATCTTGGGGGTCGAGGAGCCCGTGCCAGGCCGCTTGCTGCACGTAACGGTTCGCCTGGGGGACGTGCCGCTCCATCTCGTGAACGTGTACGCCCCTCATCCCGGCCCGCAGCAAACGCGCTTCTTTGAAGAGGTGTCCGCTCTTCTTGGCTCCGTCGACGTCGGCGACTGCATTGTCCTCGGGGGGGATTTTAACTGCACCCTCGAGGCGAGGGACCGCTCCGGTGCCCCGCAGTGCATGACGGCGATGGAGAAGTTGAGGGACCTGGTCGGGTCCTTCGACTTGGTGGACGTCTGGCGAAATCTCCACCCCGACTCCAGCGCCTTTACTTGGGTGAGGCCTGGAGTTGGATGGTCTAGAGTCGACCGCCTTTACGTGTCTCGGGCGTACGTTTCCTGCGTCCCGGCGGCCTCCATGCGGCCGGTGCCGTGTTCGGACCACCACCTGGTGTGGGCGGAGCTCGCTTCGCTCCGCGCGAGGACGGGGTCCGCGTACTGGCACTTTAACAACCGGCTGCTGGAGGACGTGCGGTTCCAGGACTCGTTCCGTCGATTCTGGTCCGACTGGAGAAGGAAGCAGGGGGGCTTCCCCTCCTTGAGGCTATGGTGGGACGTGGGCAAGGCTCACGTCCGCGTCTTCTGTCAAGAGTACGCGAGGGGGTCGACCAAGAGGCGGGCGGCCAGAGTCGGGCGCCTAGAAAAAGAGGTGCTCGACCTGGAAGGCCGTCTCGGTCAAGTCGTCCAGGACCCGGCCCTGCGGACGGTGTACGAAGCGAAGAAGGCCGCGCTGAAGGACCTGCAGCTCGTCGGGTCCCGAGGCGCGTTCGTGAGGTCGCGGATCCGGTTCCTGCGGGATCTGGACCGCGGCTCCCCCTTCTTCTACTCGCTGGAAAAAAGGCAGAGTGTCCGTAAGCAGCTCTTGACGCTGCTGGCCGACGACGGCTCTCTCGTCTCGGATCCGGAGGGCGTCAACAACAGGGTCCGTGAATATTACGGGGCTCTGTTCTCTCCGGATCCGTCCAGCGAGGAAGCGCGTAGAGTTTTGTGGGAGGACCTGCCGAAGGTCGGCCCGGAGGGCGCCGAAAATCTGGAAGCTCCGCTAAGCCTGGCGGAGCTGACCGGTGCCCTCGCCCGGCTCTCGAGGGGAAAATCCCCGGGGCTGGACGGGCTGACCGTGGAGTTCCACAGGGCGTTCTGGGACGTCCTGGGGGGCGACTACGCGCGGGTCCTGGGGGAAAGTCTGGCGACCGGGGAGATGCCCCTCTCTTGGCGCAGGGCAGTCATCGTCCTGCTGCCTAAGAAGGGCGATCTCCGCCTCCTTAAGAACTGGCGCCCGGTCTCCCTCCTCAGCACGGACTACAAAATCTTCGCCAGGGCGATGTCTGCTCGCCTTGGTGCCGTGCTGGACCACATGATCCACCCCGACCAGTCATACACGGTCCCGGGCCGGACAATCCACGATAACATCCATCTGGTCCGGGACCTCATCCATTGTTCCCAGGAGGCTGGTCTGTCGGTCGCCTTCCTATCCCTCGACCAAGAGAAGGCGTTCGACAGGGTGGATCACGACTATCTGCTCGGAACTCTGCGCGCTTTCGGGTTCGGGACGCATTTCGTCGCCCGGATCCGACTTTTGTACGCCGCCGCGGAGTGTCTGATTAAGGTTAACGGGTCCTTGACGGCGCCCCTTCGCTTTAGGAGAGGGGTGCGCCAGGGATGCCCCATGTCCGGCCAGTTATACGCCGTTTGCGTGGAGCCTTTCCTGCGCCTCTTGCGGACGAGGTTGACGGGACTGGCTCTGCAAGGGCCGGGCGTGGAGGTCGTCCTCTCGGCTTACGCCGATGACGTGCTCCTCGCGATAGAGGATCCCGCTGACCTGCGGAGGATGCGTGAGTGCCAGGAGATTTACTCGGCCGCGTCCTCCGCCAGGATCAACTGGGAGAAATGTTCCGGACTCCTGGTGGGTCAGTGGCGGGTGGACTCCCTGCCGGAGGAGCTCAGGCCTTTTGCCTGGAGCACGACCCATCTCCTCTATCTGGGAGTCTACCTTAGCCCCGACGAGGGAGCCTGGCCGGCGAACTGGCAGGAGCTGGAGGCCAAGGTCGCCGCTCGCCTAGGGCGCTGGACAGGACTGCTCCGAGTGCTGTCCTACAGGGGTCGAGCGCTAGTCATAAACCAGCTGGTGGCCGCAATGCTGTGGTACCGGCTGGTCACTTTGACCCCTCCCCCTGCGTTTGTCGCCAAGATACAGAAGAAGCTGGTGGACTTCTTCTGGAACAACAGGAAGCACTGGGTCTCTGCCACGGTCTTGAGTCTCCCGCTTGAGGAGGGCGGTCAGTCGTTGGTGTGCGTCAGCGCCCAGCTCGCGACTTTCCGTCTTCAGACCCTGCAGAGATACCTTTACGTCGAGCCCTCTCCTAGGTGGTGCGCTCTGGCGAGGTATTTCTTCCGCCAGCAGCTCGACCTCAATTATGACACGCAGCTCCTGTTTGTGAACTTGGGGGGTGCCAGGACCGCCCTCCGGGAGCTGCCTGTCTTTTACAGGGAACTCATCAGGGTCTGGAACAAAGTCTCCACCAAGCGCAGCTCTCCGCCGGCTGGAGTGGCGGCCGTCCTGCAGGAGCCGCTGCTCGGGAATCCGTACCTCCACGGCCGAGGCTTCATGTTGCGGTCGGAAGAGAGGGCTGTGGCTGGTGAGGTGACCAGGGTCAGGGACCTGCTCGATGGCGGAGGAGCGGGCTGGATGGCGCCAGACACGCTGGCGCGGCGCCTAAACTCTGCCAACGTCCGCCACGCGGCCGATGCCATCGAGTCGCTAAAAACAGCTCTGGGCCCTGACTCCGTTAGGTGCATCGAGGAGGCTCAAGCACGTGGGGAGATCCCGTCCGAACTGACCCCCGTCCGGACGGAATTCCTCATCGGCGCCAAACTCCGGAACCTCCCTCGGGGGCCGGCGCCTCACAACTTGAGCCGCCTCGGGGAAATCCCCTCCGTGCCTTTCAGTTCCGCGCGGAGGGGTTTCCTGTACGGGCTGCTCCTGCACACCCTCAACTTTGCCATCCTCGCCGGCCGTCCGGACACGCCATGGCGTACCATCTTGCCGTCCGGAGGAGGCGGGGGTCCCCGATGGAGGGCACTCTACGCAGGGGTCCTCCCACTATTCATCGGGGACTTGGCCTGGAGGGTGGTGCACGGAGCAGTGCCGTGCAACAAATTTTTAAGCCGGTTCACGGACTCCCAGGCCGCCTGCAATTTCTGCGGTCTGGAGGAGTCCGTGTTCCATGTTTTTATGGAGTGCACAAGGTTGCAGCCCCTGTTCCATTATTTGAAGGGGCTGCTCCTGAAATTCTGGCTGCACTTCAGTCCCACTCTCCTGATCTTTGGGCACCCTGTGCGGAGGGGAGCGGGTAGGTCCGAAGGCCTCCTCGTAGGACTGCTCCTGGGCACGGCCAAGGGTGCCATCAGCCGGTCCAGGCAGCGGGCGGTCGAGGGGGTCGTTCAACCTGACTGCCTGCCTCTCTTCCGCTCTTACATCCGGTCCAGGGTGTCCTTGGAGATGGAGCACGCGGTGTCCACCGGTACGCTCGCGGCCTTCCGCGAGAGGTGGGCACCGGAGGGACTGGAGTGCATCATCACGCCCGGCAACCAAATTTTAATTTGATTTTACGTTTTTTTAAGTTTAATTTGTTTTAATTGCCGGTGCTTTTAGTGTCCCCCTTCCCTTTTATAGGGGGCACTGGGGAAAATTGTGAATTTAGTGCCCAAAAAAAAAACCAAAAAAGAAAAACACAAAAAAAAACAAAAAAAAAAGGGGGGAAAAAAAAAAAAAGGGCCTTGTAATGTCTGGAGTGTCACCCAGGTCGGGTGGCACCGTTTAATGTTTTTATGTTTTGCAGGTAAACTTAAAAGAGTTTCATGCACAAGGAACCAATCGTAGAGCAGTAGAGGCGTGTCCTGCTCAGTAGGAGTTGTGAGCAGTGAGGAGAGCAGCCATCAACTTGAGCTCCTGACTGGAGAGCCCTGAGACCAGCCCAGGAGGAGAAGGAAGGAAGGGGCTTACCTTCAACTTTCATCCAGAGGGAGAGGAGGAGAAAGCAGAAAACTTTAACATCTTTATTACCATTCTGCAGAGAGTTGGAGAGAGGGGGAAAAACCACAACAACCATCAGTGTGGAAGGAGGGAGACTCTACATTCTACAGGTGGGTGTGGGTGCATTTCCCCAAACAGACTTTGTTGTATCGGTGGGGGGAGGAAAGAAGACCACTGAGGGCCGGAACATCGCGGGGGGTGTGTGTGTGTGTGGTAGTGTGTGTGGGGGCCTTGCTTACAACTGGGCCCCCCCCACAATTGGAACCCCCCCCACCCCCCACATTTGCCTAGCCTGGGATAGCTGGAGCTACCAGGCTGAAGATTGTTGTTTTTCTTAATCATCCTATTAAAGATCGTTAAGGATTGTGTGCCTGGTGGCTCCAGCTACCCCAGGTGAAGACATCTTCTCCCCCCACCTGAAGACCACCTCAAAGACTTTTGTGTTTTGCCATCTGGGGAGTGCACCCACCCACAGCTGCGAGGAGAGACCTGCCCTCGCAGCCCCCCCCCTTCCCACCCCCCTCTCTCTTTTCTCTGCTACTCTGTTTCTCCCCTCTCTCTCTGAGGCCTCTTCCTTCCAAATTTACAAAAAACAAAACCAATTAAGACAACTGAGCAGAGGGAGCAAGGCCTCTCCCCAATTGTCAACGAGGGGAGAGGTGCCTCGTTAAGGGCTCCTCTGCTCAGTTAATTTACGAGGCCAATTAAGACCATTAAGGCCTGTGACTTTGGGGTGGGTGTAGCCCTTAAAGGGACCCCGTGATGGCGACCCCATCCACGCCGGTGGCAGGGCCAGCAAGGACGTATGCGCAGGTGGCAACCGCTTCCACAGCACCTCCTGCGCCACCCGCTGCCCTGCCACCATTTACACTTATAACAAAAAAACACGGGGTCAAGAGCTACACTCACCCCACAATGAGCATCGAGGAGTGCGTGCGGGCGATGGCTGGGGTAGTCGGCCCCTCGGCCATTGTCGCAGCCTCCAAGATGTCTGGGAAGGCTGTTTTCTTCCTGGGGTCGGAGCGGGCGGTGTCCCTGGCCCTCGAAAAGGGGCTCACGGTGGGCGGGACGTTCCTGCCGGTGGATCCTCTCGAGGCCACCGCGCAGAGGGTCATCGTGTCGAACGTCCCGCCCTTTGTTCCCGCTGGGCTCCTCCTCCCTCACCTACAACAACTGGGGGAGGTAAGGTCAGGGATCAACCCCATACCGCTCGGCCTCAGGGAGAACAGCCTGCGCCACGTGTTCTCCTTCCGCCGCCAGCTCTTTGTCCGGCTGGCGCGGGAGGACATGACAGAAGGGCACTTTAATGTGGTGCACGAGGGGACTGCCTACCGCGTCTTCTGGACGTCGGACGGCGTGCGGTGCCATGCCTGCAGGGAGGTGGGGCATGTTCGCAAGAACTGCCCCGCCTCCAAGGCCGCCAAACCACCGAAGGCGGCCAAGGCTGGCGCTGCCGCCACCCCTCCCCCTAGTTGCGTCCGCGTGCCGGGAGCCATGGGTGCGCGGGCATCGTCGGAGGCCTTTGTTTTCAGGGCCTCCGGCGGGGGGGAGGGAGAGCGTCCGACCGGAAAGAAGGCGCGGAAGAAGACAAAACATCAAGAGGCGGGCCCCCTCGGTGCGCCGGATAATTTGACCACCGCGCTCAGCCCAACCCCGTCACCGGCGAGCGCGGGGTGCCCCGAGCCCGTGCCCGAGCCCTTGAACAACACCACAGAGGGGCCCGGGCGCGGGCAAGAAAAGGAAAAGGGGGGGGCGGAGCGGGAGGCCTCGGCAGACATGGAGGTCTCCCTGACTCCGCGCGCCCCCAGGAACAAAAAGAGGCACCGCCCCAATGACGCGGAGGGGGAACAATATCCCTCCGCGGAGGAGTCGGTGCCCGCCGCGTGTCCCGCGTCCCCCACCAGCGCCCCCAAATTGCGCTGCAGGCGCGAGGAGTCTTTCCCCGGGGAGGGTGAGACAGTTGAGGCTGCCCAGCCTCTGCCTCCCGGGGATGGAGTGGAAGATCTGCCTGTCGTGGGGGGCGTGGGGACCGCGGAGGAAAGCGTAGCCGCCGGGCCGGGCGTCCCGGGGACTGAGGCGGGCGAGGCCGAAAAGGCCGAACCTGAGCCCGCCCAGCTATTACCCAACTTCCCCCGGGAGTTGCTCGACCCGGCAGAAACAAAATATATTGATTTTAATGAAACTGTAGATGCTGGGCCGGGGGGTGGCAGCGGGGAGGGGGAGGAACACCCACCCTCGCCCCTTACTTTGGAGCTGGAGCACTTGGAGGGCCTGGGGATTTCCTATGGCCGGGTCTCTCCTTGTTCTCCGGTTCCTGGGGCGGAGGGGGAACCCCTTCCGCTGTCATTTCCCGACCCAGCACCATTTTTAAAAGAGCCCAGTGGGGACTCCTCTGCCGACGATCCTGGGGGTGGGATCGGGGCAGTGCCAGGGCCGGTTGGAGCGGCCGGTTCATTTGCCGTACCTTGTGCGGTCGATGGGCTGGCTGCTGGCGGCCACCTCCCGGAGGAGGACGGGGACTCGGTGGGGGACGCGGGTGAAGACCTAGAGACCACCGCCAGTGAGGCGGTGGATCTGCTCGCGGCCGCCGCTGAGGCCCTCCTCATTCCTGCAAAGGAACTCCGGGACTTTTTGGCCCAGAGCCGGGGTCGCCGCGACCAAGCCCGACTGGCCCTGGAAAAATGGTCCGAGCCAGAGCTGATCAAGGGGTCTGTCCGCGCCGCCGTTAAAACCTTGGCCGCGGGCGGGCCCTTGACAAAGGAGCAGCACCTTGAGCTGCGCGAGCTCGAGGGACTCCTCGCTGGGCTGCGGAGGGAGCGGAGTTCAACAAAAGACTCCGCTCCCTCCCCCACAATAGGTTAAGGTAGAGGTTGCACTATGCTTTTGCCATGAAGATAACCATAGCCAGCCTCAACATCAACGGCGGCAGAGGGGCATGCCGTAGATTTGACAATTTTTCGCTCCTGCGGGAGGGGAAATATGCGGTGTGCTTCCTGCAAGAAACCCACACCGTTCCGGGAGACGAAGCCACGTGGCTCCTGGAATGGCAAGGAGAGGTCCGCATGAGCCACCTCACCGCCATTTCTAGTGGGGTGGCCATCTTGCTGGGTCCGCATTTTCAGCCGGAGATCTTGGGGGTCGAGGAGCCCGTGCCAGGCCGCTTGCTGCACGTAACGGTTCGCCTGGGGGACGTGCCGCTCCATCTCGTGAACGTGTACGCCCCTCATCCCGGCCCGCAGCAAACGCGCTTCTTTGAAGAGGTGTCCGCTCTTCTTGGCTCCGTCGACGTCGGCGACTGCATTGTCCTCGGGGGGGATTTTAACTGCACCCTCGAGGCGAGGGACCGCTCCGGTGCCCCGCAGTGCATGACGGCGATGGAGAAGTTGAGGGACCTGGTCGGGTCCTTCGACTTGGTGGACGTCTGGCGAAATCTCCACCCCGACTCCAGCGCCTTTACTTGGGTGAGGCCTGGAGTTGGATGGTCTAGAGTCGACCGCCTTTACGTGTCTCGGGCGTACGTTTCCTGCGTCCCGGCGGCCTCCATGCGGCCGGTGCCGTGTTCGGACCACCACCTGGTGTGGGCGGAGCTCGCTTCGCTCCGCGCGAGGACGGGGTCCGCGTACTGGCACTTTAACAACCGGCTGCTGGAGGACGTGCGGTTCCAGGACTCGTTCCGTCGATTCTGGTCCGACTGGAGAAGGAAGCAGGGGGGCTTCCCCTCCTTGAGGCTATGGTGGGACGTGGGCAAGGCTCACGTCCGCGTCTTCTGTCAAGAGTACGCGAGGGGGTCGACCAAGAGGCGGGCGGCCAGAGTCGGGCGCCTAGAAAAAGAGGTGCTCGACCTGGAAGCCCGTCTCGGTCAAGTCGTCCAGGACCCGGCCCTGCGGACGGTGTACGAAGCGAAGAAGGCCGCGCTGAAGGACCTGCAGCTCGTCGGGTCCCGAGGCGCGTTCGTGAGGTCGCGGATCCGGTTCCTGCGGGATCTGGACCGCGGCTCCCCCTTCTTCTACTCGCTGGAAAAAAGGCAGAGTGTCCGTAAGCAGCTCTTGACGCTGCTGGCCGACGACGGCTCTCTCGTCTCGGATCCGGAGGGCGTCAACAACAGGGTCCGTGAATATTACGGGGCTCTGTTCTCTCCGGATCCGTCCAGCGAGGAAGCGCGTAGAGTTTTGTGGGAGGACCTGCCGAAGGTCGGCCCGGAGGGCGCCGAAAATCTGGAAGCTCCGCTAAGCCTGGCGGAGCTGACCGGTGCCCTCGCCCGGCTCTCGAGGGGAAAATCCCCGGGGCTGGACGGGCTGACCGTGGAGTTCCACAGGGCGTTCTGGGACGTCCTGGGGAGCGACTACGCGCGGGTCCTGGGGGAAAGTCTGGCGACCGGGGAGATGCCCCTCTCTTGGCGCAGGGCAGTCATCGTCCTGCTGCCTAAGAAGGGCGATCTCCGCCTCCTTAAGAACTGGCGCCCGGTCTCCCTCCTCAGCACGGACTACAAAATCTTCGCCAGGGCGATGTCTGCTCGCCTTGGTGCCGTGCTGGACCACATGATCCACCCCGACCAGTCATACACGGTCCCGGGCCGGACAATCCACGACAACATCCATCTGGTCCGGGACCTCATCCATTGTTCCCAGGAGGCTGGTCTGTCGGTCGCCTTCCTATCCCTCGACCAAGAGAAGGCGTTCGACAGGGTGGATCACGACTATCTGCTCGGAACTCTGCGCGCTTTCGGGTTCGGGACGCATTTCGTCGCCCGGATCCGACTTTTGTACGCCGCCGCGGAGTGTCTGATTAAGGTTAACGGGTCCTTGACGGCGCCCCTTCGCTTTAGGAGAGGGGTGCGCCAGGGATGCCCCATGTCCGGCCAGTTATATGCCGTTTGCGTGGAGCCTTTCCTGCGCCTCTTGCGGACGAGGTTGACGGGACTGGCTCTGCAAGGGCCGGGCGTGGAGGTCGTCCTCTCGGCTTACGCCGATGACGTGCTCCTCGCGATAGAGGATCCCGCTGACCTGCGGAGGATGCGTGAGTGCCAGGAGATTTACTCGGCCGCGTCCTCCGCCAGGATCAACTGGGAGAAATGTTCCGGACTCCTGGTGGGTCAGTGGCGGGTGGACTCCCTGCCGGAGGAGCTCAGGCCTTTTGCCTGGAGCACGACCCATCTCCTCTATCTGGGAGTCTACCTTAGCCCCGACGAGGGAGCCTGGCCGGCGAACTGGCAGGAGCTGGAGGCCAAGGTCGCCGCTCGCCTAGGGCGCTGGACAGGACTGCTCCGAGTGCTGTCCTACAGGGGTCGAGCGCTAGTCATAAACCAGCTGGTGGCCGCAATGCTGTGGTACCGGCTGGTCACTTTGACCCCTCCCCCTGCGTTTGTCGCCAAGATACAGAAGAACCTGGTGGACTTCTTCTGGAACAACAGGAAGCACTGGGTCTCTGCCGCGGTCTTGAGTCTCCCGCTTGAGGAGGGCGGTCAGTCGTTGGTGTGCGTCAGCGCCCAGCTCGCGACTTTCCGTCTTCAGACCCTGCAGAGATACCTTTACGTCGAGCCCCCTCCTAGGTGGTGTGCTCTGGCGAGGTATTTCTTCCGCCAGCAGCTCGACCTCAATTATGACACGCAGCTCCTGTTTGTGAACTTGGGGGGTGCCAGGACCGCCCTCCGGGAGCTGCCTGTCTTTTACAGGGAACTCATCAGGGTCTGGAACAAAGTCTCCACCAAGCGCAGCTCTCCACCGGCTGGAGTGGCGGCCGTCCTGCAGGAGCCGCTGCTCGGGAATCCGTACCTCCACGGCCGAGGTTTTATGTGGCGGTCGGAAGAGAGGGCTGTGGCTGGTGAGGTGACCAGGGTCAGGGACCTGCTCGATGGCGGAGGAGCGGGCTGGATGGCGCCAGTCACGCTGGCGCGGCGCCTAAATTCTGCCAACGTCCGCCGCGCGGCCGATGCCATCGAGTCGCTAAAAACAGCTCTGGGCCCTGACTCCGTTAGGTGTATCGAGGAGGCTCAAGCACGTGGGGAGATCCCGTCCGAACTGACCCCCGTCCGGACGGAATTCCTCATCGGCGCCAAACCCCGGAACCTCCCTCGGGGGCCGGCGCCTCACAACTTGAGCCGCCTCGGGGAAATCCCCTCCGTGCCTTTCAGTTCCGCGCGGAGGGGTTTCCTGTACGGGCTGCTCCTGCACACCCTCAACTTTGCCATCCTCGCCGGCCGTCCGGACACGCCATGGCGTACCATCTTGCCGTCCGGAGGAGGCGGGGGTCCCCGATGGAGGGCACTCTACGCAGGGGTCCTCCCACTATTCATCGGGGACTTGGCCTGGAGGGTGGTGCACGGAGCAGTGCCGTGCAACAAATTTTTAAGCCGGTTCACGGACTCCCAGGCCGCCTGCAATTTCTGCGGTCTGGAGGAGTCCGTGTTCCATGTTTTTATGGAGTGCACGAGGTTGCAGCCCCTGTTCCATTATTTGAAGGGGCTGCTCCTGAAATTCTGGCTGCACTTCAGTCCCACTCTCCTGATCTTTGGGCACCCTGTGCGGAGGGGAGCGGGTAGGTCCGAAGGCCTCCTCGTAGGACTGCTCCTGGGCACGGCCAAGGGTGCCATCAGCCGGTCCAGGCAGCGGGCGGTCGAGGGGGTCGTTCAACCTGACTGCCTGCCTCTCTTCCGCTCTTACATCCGGTCCAGGGTGTCCTTGGAGATGGAGCACGCGGTGTCCACCGGTACGCTCGCGGCCTTCCGCGAGAGGTGGGCACCGGAGGGACTGGAGTGCATCATCACGCCCGGCAACCAAATTTTAATTTGATTTTACGTTTTTTAAGTTTAATTTGTTTTAATTGCCGGTGCTTTTAGTGTCCCCCTTCCCTTTTATAGGGGGCACTGGGGAAAATTGTGAATTTAGTGCCCAAAAAAAAAAAACCAAAAAAGAAAAACACAAAAAAAAACAAAAAAAAAAAGGGGGGAAAAAAAAAGGGCCTTGTAAATGTCTGGAGTGTCACCCAGGTCGGGTGGCACCGTTTAATGTTTTTATGTTTTGCAGGTAAACTTAAAAGAGTTTCATGCATAAGGAGATCCAAAAAGAGTTTCATGCACAAGGAACCAATCGTAGAGCAGTAGAGGCGTGTCCTGCTCAGTAGGAGTTGTGAGCAGTGAGGAGAGCAGCCATCAACTTGAGCTCCTGACTGGAGAGCCCTGAGACCAGCCCAGGAGGAGAAGGAAGGAAGGGGCTTACCTTCAACTTTCATCCAGAGGGAGAGGAGGAGAAAGCAGAAAACTTTAACATCTTTATTACCATTCTGCAGAGAGTTGGAGAGAGGGGGAAAAACCACAACAACCATCAGTGTGGAAGGAGGGAGACTCTACATTCTACAGGTGGGTGTGGGTGCATTTCCCCAAACAGACTTTGTTGTATCGGTGGGGGGAGGAAAGAAGACCACTGAGGGCCGGAACATCGCGGGGGGTGTGTGTGTGTGTGGTAGTGTGTGTGGGGGCCTTGCTTACAACTGGGCCCCCCCCACAATTGGAACCCCCCCCACCCCCCACATTTGCCTAGCCTGGGATAGCTGGAGCTACCAGGCTGAAGATTGTTGTTTTTCTTAATCATCCTATTAAAGATCGTTAAGGATTGTGTGCCTGGTGGCTCCAGCTACCCCAGGTGAAGACATCTTCTCCCCCCACCTGAAGACCACCTCAAAGACTTTTGTGTTTTGCCATCTGGGGAGTGCACCCACCCACAGCTGCGAGGAGAGACCTGCCCTCGCAGCCCCCCCCCTTCCCACCCCCCTCTCTCTTTTCTCTGCTACTCTGTTTCTCCCCTCTCTCTCTGAGAACCCTTTCCTTCCAAATTTAAAAAAAAAACAATTAAGACAACTGAGCAGAGGGAGCAAGGCCTCTCCCCAATTGTCAACGAGGGGAGAGGTGCCTCGTTAAGGGCTCCTCTGCTCAGTTAAATACACGAGGCCATTAAAGACCATTAAGGCCTGTGACTTTGGGGTGGGTGTAGCCCTTAAAGGGACCCCGTGATGGCGACCCCATCCACGCCGGTGGCAGGGCCAGCAAGGACGTATGCGCAGGTGGCAACCGCTTCCACAGCACCTCCTGCGCCACCCGCTGCCCTGCCACCATTTACACTTATAACAAAAAAACACGGGGTCAAGAGCTACACTCACCCCACAATGAGCATCGAGGAGTGCGTGCGGGCGATGGCTGGGGTAGTCGGCCCCTCGGCCATTGTCGCAGCCTCCAAGATGTCTGGGAAGGCTGTTTTCTTCCTGGGGTCGGAGCGGGCGGTGTCCCTGGCCCTCGAAAAGGGGCTCACGGTGGGCGGGACGTTCCTGCCGGTGGATCCTCTCGAGGCCACCGCGCAGAGGGTCATCGTGTCGAACGTCCCGCCCTTTGTTCCCGCTGGGCTCCTCCTCCCTCACCTACAACAACTGGGGGAGGTAAGGTCAGGGATCAACCCCATACCGCTCGGCCTCAGGGAGAACAGCCTGCGCCACGTGTTCTCCTTCCGCCGCCAGCTCTTTGTCCGGCTGGCGCGGGAGGACGTGACAGAAGGGCACTTTAATGTGGTGCACGAGGGGACTGCCTACCGCGTCTTCTGGACGTCGGACGGCGTGCGGTGCCATGCCTGCAGGGAGGTGGGGCATGTTCGTAAGAACTGCCCCGCCTCCAAGGCCGCCAAACCACCGAAGGCGGCCAAGGCTGGCGCCGCCGCCACCCCTCCCCCTAGTTGCGTCCGCGTGCCGGGAGCCATGGGTGCGCGGGCATCGTCGGAGGCCTTTGTTTTCAGGGCCTCCGGCGGGGGGGAGGGAGAGCGTCCGAGCGGAAAGAAGGCGCGGAAGAAGGAGAAACATCTAGAGGCGGGTCCCCTCGGTGCGCCGGAAAGTCTGACCACCGCGCTCAGCCCAACCCAGTCACCGGCGAGCGCGGGGTGCCCCGAGCCCGTGCCCGGGCCCTTGAATACCACCACAGAGGGGCCCAGGCGCGGGCAAGAAAAGGAAAAGGGGGGGGCGGAGCGGGAGGCCTCGGCAGACATGGAGGTCTCCCTGACTCCGCGCGCCCCCAGGAACAAAAAGAGGCACCGCCCCAATGAGGCGGAGGGGGAACAACATCCCTCCGCGGAGGAGGCGGTGCCCGCCGCGTGTCCCGCGTCCCCCACCAGCGCCCCCAAATTGCGCTGCAGGCGCGAGGAGTCTTTCCCCGGGGAGGGTGAGACAGTTGAGGCTGCCCAGCCTCTGCCTCCCGGGGATGGAGTGGAAGATCTGCCTGTCGTGGGGGGCGTGGGGACCGCGGAGGAATGCGTAGCCGCCGGGCCGGGCGTCCCGGGGACTGAGGCGGGCGAGGCCGAAAAGGCCGAATCTGAGCCCGCCCAGCTATTACCCAACTTCCCCCGGGAGTCGCTCGACCCGGCAGATAAACAATTTATTGATTTTAATGAAACTGTAGATGCTGGGCCGGGGGGTGGCAGCGGGGAGGGGGAGGAACACCCACCCTCGCCCCTTACTTTGGAGCTGGAGCACTTGGAGGGCCTGGGGATTTCCTATGGCCGGGTCTCTCCTTGTTCTCCGGTTCCTGGGGCGGAGGGGGAACCCCTTCCGCGGTCATTTCCCGACCCAGCACCATTTTTAAAAGAGCCCAGTGGGGACTCCTCTGCCGACGATCCTGGGGGTGGGATCGGGGCAGTGCCAGGGCCGGTTGGAGCGGCCGGTTCATTTGCCGTACCTTGTGCGGTCGATGGGCCGGCTGCTGGCGGCCACCTCCCGGAGGAGGACGGGGACTCGGTGGGGGACGCGGGTGAAGACCTAGAGACCACCGCCAGGGAGGCGGTGGATCTGCTCGCGGCCGCCGCTGAGGCCCTCCTCGTTCCTGCAAAGGAACTCCGGGACTTTTTGGCCCAGAGCCGGGGTCGCCGCGACCAAGCCCGACTGGCCCTGGAAAAATGGTCCGAGCCGGAGCTGATCAAGGGGTCCGTCCGCGCCGCCGTTAAAACCTTGGCCGCGGGCGGGCCCTTGACAAAGGAGCAGCACCTTGAGCTGCGCGAGCTCGAGGGACTCCTCGCTGGGCTGCGGAGGGAGCGGAGTTCAACAAAAGACTCCGCTCCCTCCCCCACAATAGGTTAAGGTAGAGGTTGCACTATGCTTTTGCCATGAAGATAACCATAGCCAGCCTCAACATCAACGGCGGCAGAGGGGCACGCCGTAGATTTGACAATTTTTCGCTCCTGCGGGAGGGGAAATATGCGGTGTGCTTCCTGCAAGAAACCCACACCGTTCCGGGAGACGAAGCCACGTGGCTCCTGGAATGGCAAGGAGAGGTCCGCATGAGCCACCTCACCGCCATTTCAAGTGGGGTGGCCATCTTGCTGGGCCCGCATTTTCAGCCGGAGATCTTGGGGGTCGAGGAGCCCGTGCCAGGCCGCTTGCTGCACGTAACGGTTCGCCTGGGGGACGTGCCGCTCCATCTCGTGAACGTGTACGCCCCTCATCCCGGCCCGCAGCAAACGCGCTTCTTTGAAGAGGTGTCCGCTCTTCTTGGCTCCGTCGACGTCGGCGACTGCATTGTCCTCGGGGGGGATTTTAACTGCACCCTCGAGGCGAGGGACCGCTCCGGTGCCCCGCAGTGCATGACGGCGATGGAGAAGTTGAGGGACCTGGTCGGGTCCTTCGACTTGGTGGACGTCTGGCGAAATCTCCACCCCGACTCCAGCGCCTTTACTTGGGTGAGGCCTGGAGTTGGATGGTCTAGAGTCGACCGCCTTTACGTGTCTCGGGCGTACGTTTCCTGCGTCCCGGCGGCCTCCATGCGGCCGGTGCCGTGTTCGGACCACCACCTGGTGTGGGCGGAGCTCGCTTCGCTCCGCGCGAGGACGGGGTCCGCGTACTGGCACTTTAACAACCGGCTGCTGGAGGACGTGCGGTTCCAGGACTCGTTCCGTCGATTCTGGTCCGACTGGAGAAGGAAGCAGGGGGGCTTCCCCTCCTTGAGGCTATGGTGGGACGTGGGCAAGGCTCACGTCCGCGTCTTCTGTCAAGAGTACGCGAGGGGGTCGACCAAGAGGCGGGCGGCCAGAGTCGGGCGCCTAGAAAAAGAGGTGCTCGACCTGGAAGCCCGTCTCGGTCAAGTCGTCCAGGACCCGGCCCTGCGGACGGTGTACGAAGCGAAGAAGGCCGCGCTGAAGGACCTGCAGCTCGTCGGGTCCCGAGGCGCGTTCGTGAGGTCGCGGATCCGGTTCCTGCGGGATCTGGACCGCGGCTCCCCCTTCTTCTACTCGCTGGAAAAAAGGCAGAGTGTCCGTAAGCAGCTCTTGACGCTGCTGGCCGACGACGGCTCTCTCGTCTCGGATCCGGAGGGCGTCAACAACAGGGTCCATGAATATTACGGGGCTCTGTTCTCTCCGGATCCGTCCAGCGAGGAAGCGCGTAGAGTTTTGTGGGAGGACCTGCCGAAGGTCGGCCCGGAGGGCGCCGAAAATCTGGAAGCTCCGCTAAGCCTGGCGGAGCTGACCGGTGCCCTCGCCCGGCTCTCGAGGGGAAAATCCCCGGGGCTGGACGGGCTGACCGTGGAGTTCCACAGGGCGTTCTGGGACGTCCTGGGGAGCGACTACGCGCGGGTCCTGGGGGAAAGTCTGGCGACCGGGGAGATGCCCCTCTCTTGGCGCAGGGCAGTCATCGTCCTGCTGCCTAAGAAGGGCGATCTCCGCCTCCTTAAGAACTGGCGCCCGGTCTCCCTCCTCAGCACGGACTACAAAATCTTCGCCAGGGCGATGTCTGCTCGCCTTGGTGCCGTGCTGGACCACATGATCCACCCCGACCAGTCATACACGGTCCCGGGCCGGACGATCCACGACAACATCCATCTGGTCCGGGACCTCATCCATTGCTCCCAGGAGGCTGGTCTGTCGGTCGCCTTCCTATCCCTCGACCAAGAGAAGGCGTTCGACAGGGTGGATCACGACTATCTGCTCGGAACTCTGCGCGCTTTCGGGTTCGGGACGCATTTCGTCGCCCGGATCCGACTTTTGTACGCCGCCGCGGAGTGTCTGATTAAGGTTAACGGGTCCTTGACGGCGCCCCTTCGCTTTAGGAGAGGGGTGCGCCAGGGATGCCCCATGTCCGGCCAGTTATATGCCGTTTGCGTGGAGCCTTTCCTGCGCCTCTTGCGGACGAGGTTGACGGGACTGGCTCTGCAAGGGCCGGGCGTGGAGGTCGTCCTCTCGGCTTACGCCGATGACGTGCTCCTCGCGGTAGAGGATCCCGCTGACCTGCGGAGGATGCGTGAGTGCCAGGAGATTTACTCGGCCGCGTCCTCCGCCAGGATCAACTGGGAGAAATGTTCCGGACTCCTGGTGGGTCAGTGGCGGGTGGACTCCCTGCCGGAGGAGCTCAGGCCTTTTGCCTGGAGCACGACCCATCTCCTCTATCTGGGAGTCTACCTTAGCCCCGACGAGGGAGCCTGGCCGGCGAACTGGCAGGAGCTGGAGGCCAAGGTCGCCGCTCGCCTAGGGCGCTGGACAGGACTGCTCCGAGTGCTGTCCTACAGGGGTCGAGCGCTAGTTATAAACCAGCTGGTGGCCGCAATGCTGTGGTACCGGCTGGTCACTTTGACCCCTCCCCCTGCGTTTGTCGCCAAGATACAGAAGAAGCTGGTGGACTTCTTCTGGAACAACAGGAAGCACTGGGTCTCTGCCGCGGTCTTGAGTCTCCCGCTTGAGGAGGGCGGTCAGTCGTTGGTGTGCGTCAGCGCCCAGCTCGCGACTTTCCGCCTTCAGACCCTGCAGAGATACCTTTACGTCGAGCCCCCTCCTAGGTGGTGCGCTCTGGCGAGGTATTTCTTCCGCCAGCAGCTCGACCTCAATTATGACACGCAGCTCCTGTTTGTGAACTTGGGGGGTGCCAGGACCGCCCTCCGGGAGCTGCCTGTCTTTTACAGGGAACTCATCAGGGTCTGGAACAAAGTCTCCACCAAGCGCAGCTCTCCGCCGGCTGGAGTGGCGGCCGTCCTGCAGGAGCCGCTGCTCGGGAATCCGTACCTCCACGGCCGAGGCTTCATGTGGCGGTCGGAAGAGAGGGCTGTGGCTGGTGAGGTGACCAGGGTCAGGGACCTGCTCGATGGCGGAGGAGCGGGCTGGATGGCGCCAGACACGCTGGCGCGGCGCCTAAACTCTGCCAACGTCCGCCACGCGGCCGATGCCATCGAGTCGCTAAAAACAGCTCTGGGCCCTGACTCCGTTAGGTGCATCGAGGAGGCTCAAGCACGTGGGGAGATCCCGTCCGAACTGACCCCCGTCCGGACGGAATTCCTCATCGGCGCCAAACCCCGGAACCTCCCTCGGGGGCCGGCGCCTCACAACTTGAGCCGCCTCGGGGAAATCCCCTCCGTGCCTTTCAGTTCCGCGCGGAGGGGTTTCCTGTACGGGCTGCTCATGCACACCCTCAACTTTGCCATCCTCGCCGGCCGTCCGGACACGCCATGGCGCACCATCTTGCCGTCCGGAGGAGGCGGGGGTCCCCGATGGAGGGCACTCTACGCAGGGGCCCTCCCACTATTCATCGGGGACTTGGCCTGGAGGGTGGTGCACGGAGCAGTGCCGTGCAATAAATTTTTAAGCCGGTTCACGGACTCCCAGGCCGCCTGCAATTTCTGCGGACTGGAGGAGTCCGTGTTCCATGTTTTTATGAAGTGCACAAGGTTGCAGCCCCTGTTCCACTATTTGAAGGGGCTGCTCCTGAAATTCTGGCTGCACTTCAGTCCCACTCTCCTGATCTTTGGGCACCCTGTGCGGAGGGGAGCGGGTAGGTCCGAAGGCCTCCTCGTAGGACTGCTCCTGGGCACGGCCAAGGGTGCCATCAGCCGGTCCAGGCAGCGGGCGGTCGAGGGGGTCGTTCAACCTGACTGCCTGCCTCTCTTCCGCTCTTACATCCGGTCCAGGGTGTCCTTGGAGATGGAGCACGCGGTGTCCACCGGTACGCTCGCGGCCTTCCGCGAGAGGTGGGCACCGGAGGGACTGGAGTGCATCATCACGCCCGGCAACCAAATTTTAATTTGATTTTACGTTTTAAAGTTTAATTTGTTTTAATTGCCGGTGTTTTTAGTGTCCCCCTTCCCTTTTATAGGGGGCACTGGGGAAAATTGTGAATTTAGTGCCCAAAAAAAAACCAAAAAAGAAAAACACAAAAAAAAACAAAAAAAAAAAGGGGGGAAAAAAAAAGGGCCTTGTAAATGTCTGGAGTGTCACCCAGGTCGGGTGGCACCGTTTAATGTTTTTATGTTTTGCAGGTAAACTTAAAAGAGTTTCATGCACAAGGAGATCCAAAAAGAGTTTCATGCACAAGGAACCAATCGTAGAGCAGTAGAGGCGTGTCCTGCTCAGTAGGAGTTGTGAGCAGTGAGGAGAGCAGCCATCAACTTGAGCTCCTGACTGGAGAGCCCTGAGACCAGCCCAGGAGGAGAAGGAAGGAAGGGGCTTACCTTCAACTTTCATCCAGAGGGAGAGGAGGAGAAAGCAGAAAACTTTAACATCTTTATTACCATTCTGCAGAGAGTTGGAGAGAGGGGGAAAAACCACAACAACCATCAGTGTGGAAGGAGGGAGACTCTACATTCTACAGGTGGGTGTGGGTGCATTTCCCCAAACAGACTTTGTTGTATCGGTGGGGGGAGGAAAGAAGACCACTGAGGGCCGGAACATCGCGGGGGGTGTGTGTGTGTGTGGTAGTGTGTGTGGGGGCCTTGCTTACAACTGGGCCCCCCCCACAATTGGAACCCCCCCCACCCCCCACATTTGCCTAGCCTGGGATAGCTGGAGCTACCAGGCTGAAGATTGTTGTTTTTCTTAATCATCCTATTAAAGATCGTTAAGGATTGTGTGCCTGGTGGCTCCAGCTACCCCAGGTGAAGACATCTTCTCCCCCCACCTGAAGACCACCTCAAAGACTTTTGTGTTTTGCCATCTGGGGAGTGCACCCACCCACAGCTGCGAGGAGAGACCTGCCCTCGCAGCCCCCCCCCCCTTCCCACCCCCCTCTCTCTTTCTCTGCTACTCTGTTTCTCCCCTCTCTCTCTGAGAACCCTTTCCTTCCAAATTAATAAAAAAAAAAAAAACAATTAAGACAACTGAGCAGAGGGAGCAAGGCCTCTCCCCAATTGTCAACGAGGGGAGAGGTGCCTCGTTAAGGGCTCCTCTGCTCAGTTAACATAAGAGGCCATTAAAGACCATTAAGGCCTGTGACTTTGGGGTGGGTGTAGCCCTTAAAGGGACCCCGTGATGGCGACCCCATCCACGCCGGTGGCAGGGCCAGCAAGGACGTATGCGCAGGTGGCAACCGCTTCCACAGCACCTCCTGCGCCACCCGCTGCCCTGCCACCATTTACACTTATAACAAAAAAACACGGGGTCAAGAGCTACACTCACCCCACAATGAGCATCGAGGAGTGCGTGCGGGCGATGGCTGGGGTAGTCGGCCCCTCGGCCATTGTCGCAGCCTCCAAGATGTCTGGGAAGGCTGTTTTCTTCCTGGGGTCGGAGCGGGCGGTGTCCCTGGCCCTCGAAAAGGGGCTCACGGTGGGCGGGACGTTCCTGCCGGTGGATCCTCTCGAGGCCACCGCGCAGAGGGTCATCGTGTCGAACGTCCCGCCCTTTGTTCCCGCTGGGCTCCTCCTCCCTCACCTACAACAACTGGGGGAGGTAAGGTCAGGGATCAACCCCATACCGCTCGGCCTCAGGGAGAACAGCCTGCGCCACGTGTTCTCCTTCCGCCGCCAGCTCTTTGTCCGGCTGGCGCGGGAGGACATGACAGAAGGGCATTTTAATGTGGTGCACGAGGGGACTGCCTACCGCGTCTTCTGGACGTCGGACGGCGTGCGGTGCCATGCCTGCAGGGAGGTGGGGCATGTTCGCAAGAACTGCCCCGCCTCCAAGGCCGCCAAACCACCGAAGGCGGCCAAGGCTGGCGCCGCCGCCACCCCTCCCCCTAGTTGCGTCCGCGTGCCGGGAGCCATGGGTGCGCGGGCATCGTCGGAGGCCTTTGTTTTCAGGGCCTCCGGCGGGGGGGAGGGAGAGCGTCCGGCCGGAAAGAAGGCGCGGAAGAAGACAAAACATCAAGAGGCGGGTCCCCTCGGTGCGCCGGATAATTTGACCACCGCGCTCAGCCCAACCCCGTCACCGGCGAGCGCGGGGTGCCCCGAGCCCGTGCCCGAGCCCTTGAACAACACCACAGAGGGGCCCGGGCGCGGGAAAGAAAAGGAAAAGGGGGGGGCGGAGCGGGAGGCCTCGGCAGACATGGAGGTCTCCCTGACTCCGCGCGCCCCCAGGAACAAAAAGAGGCACCGCCCCAATGACGCGGAGGGGGAACAATATCCCTCCGCGGAGGAGTCGGTGCCCGCCGCGTGTCCCGCGTCCCCCACCAGCGCCCCCAAATTGCGCTGCAGGCGCGAGGAGTCTTTCCCCGGGGAGGGTGAGACAGTTGAGGCTGCCCAGCCTCTGCCTCCCGGGGATGGAGTGGAAGATCTGCCTGTCGTGGGGGGCGTGGGGACCGCGGAGGAATGCGTAGCCGCCGGGCCGGGCGTCCCGGGGACTGAGGCGGGCGAGGCCGAAAAGGCCGAACCTGAGCCCGCCCAGCTATTACCCAACTTCCCCCGGGAGTTGCTCGACCCGGCAGAAACAAAATATATTGATTTTAATGAAACTGTAGATGCTGGGCCGGGGGGTGGCAGCGGGGAGGGGGAGGAACACCCACCCTCGCCCCTTACTTTGGAGCTGGAGCACTTGGAGGGCCTGGGGATTTCATATGGCCGGGTCTCTCCTTGTTCTCCGGTTCCTGGGGCGGAGGGAGAACCCCTTCCGCTGTCATTTCCCGACCCAGCACCATTTTTAAAAGAGCCCAGTGGGGACTCCTCTGCCGACGATCCTGGGGGTGGGATCGGGGCAGTGCCAGGGCCGGTTGGAGCGGCCGGTTCATTTGCCGTACCTTGTGCGGTCGATGGGCCGGCTGCTGGCGGCCACCTCCCGGAGGAGGACGGGGACTCGGTGGGGGACGCGGGTGAAGACCTAGAGACCACCGCCAGGGAGGCGGTGGATCTGCTCGCGGCCGCCGCTGAGGCCCTCCTCGTTCCTGCAAAGGAACTCCGGGACTTTTTGGCCCAGAGCCGGGGTCGCCGCGACCAAGCCCGACTGGCCCTGGAAAAATGGTCCGAGCCGGAGCTGATCAAGGGGTCCGTCCGCGCCGCCGTTAAAACCTTGGCCGCGGGCGGGCCCTTGACAAAGGAGCAGCACCTTGAGCTGCGCGAGCTCGAGGGACTCCTCGCTGGGCTGCGGAGGGAGCGGAGTTCAACAAAAGACTCCGCTCCCTCCCCCACAATAGGTTAAGGTAGAGGTTGCACTATGCTTTTGCCATGAAGATAACCATAGCCAGCCTCAACATCAACGGCGGCAGAGGGGCACGCCGTAGATTTGACAATTTTTCGCTCCTGCGGGAGGGGAAATATGCGGTGTGCTTCCTGCAAGAAACCCACACCGTTCCGGGAGACGAAGCCACGTGGCTCCTGGAATGGCAAGGAGAGGTCCGCATGAGCCACCTCACCGCCATTTCTAGTGGGGTGGCCATCTTGCTGGGCCCGCATTTTCAGCCGGAGATCTTGGGGGTCGAGGAGCCCGTGCCAGGCCGCTTGCTGCACGTAACGGTTCGCCTGGGGGACGTGCCGCTCCATCTCGTGAACGTGTACGCCCCTCATCCCGGCCCGCAGCAAACGCGCTTCTTTGAAGAGGTGTCCGCTCTTCTTGGCTCCGTCGACGTCGGCGACTGCATTGTCCTCGGGGGGGATTTTAACTGCACCCTCGAGGCGAGGGACCGCTCCGGTGCCCCGCAGTGCATGACGGCGATGGAGAAGTTGAGGGACCTGGTCGGGTCCTTCGACTTGGTGGACGTCTGGCGAAATCTCCACCCCGACTCCAGCGCCTTTACTTGGGTGAGGCCTGGAGTTGGATGGTCTAGAGTCGACCGCCTTTACGTGTCTCGGGCGTACGTTTCCTGCGTCCCGGCGGCCTCCATGCGGCCGGTGCCGTGTTCGGACCACCACCTGGTGTGGGCGGAGCTCGCTTCGCTCCGCGCGAGGACGGGGTCCGCGTACTGGCACTTTAACAACCGGCTGCTGGAGGACGTGCGGTTCCAGGACTCGTTCCGTCGATTCTGGTCCGACTGGAGAAGGAAGCAGGGGGGCTTCCCCTCCTTGAGGCTATGGTGGGACGTGGGCAAGGCTCACGTCCGCGTCTTCTGTCAAGAGTACGCGAGGGGGTCGACCAAGAGGCGGGCGGCCAGAGTCGGGCGCCTAGAAAAAGAGGTGCTCGACCTGGAAGCCCGTCTCGGTCAAGTCGTCCAGGACCCGGCCCTGCGGACGGTGTACGAAGCGAAGAAGGCCGCGCTGAAGGACCTGCAGCTCGTCGGGTCCCGAGGCGCGTTCGTGAGGTCGCGGATCCGGTTCCTGCGGGATCTGGACCGCGGCTCCCCCTTCTTCTACTCGCTGGAAAAAAGGCAGAGTGTCCGTAAGCAGCTCTTGACGCTGCTGGCCGACGACGGCTCTCTCGTCTCGGATCCGGAGGGCGTCAACAACAGGGTCCGTGAATATTACGGGGCTCTGTTCTCTCCGGATCCGTCCAGCGAGGAAGCGCGTAGAGTTTTGTGGGAGGACCTGCCGAAGGTCGGCCCGGAGGGCGCCGAAAATCTGGAAGCTCCGCTAAGCCTGGCGGAGCTGACCGGTGCCCTCGCCCGGCTCTCGAGGGGAAAATCCCCGGGGCTGGACGGGCTGACCGTGGAGTTCCACAGGGCGTTCTGGGACGTCCTGGGGGGCGACTACGCGCGGGTCCTGGGGGAAAGTCTGGCGACCGGGGAGATGCCCCTCTCTTGGCGCAGGGCAGTCATCGTCCTGCTGCCTAAGAAGGGCGATCTCCGCCTCCTTAAGAACTGGCGCCCGGTCTCCCTCCTCAGCACGGACTACAAAATCTTCGCCAGGGCGATGTCTGCTCGCCTTGGTGCCGTGCTGGACCACATGATCCACCCCGACCAGTCATACACGGTCCCGGGCCGGACGATCCACGATAACATCCATCTGGTCCGGGACCTCATCCATTGTTCCCAGGAGGCTGGTCTGTCGGTCGCCTTCCTATCCCTCGACCAAGAGAAGGCGTTCGACAGGGTGGATCACGACTATCTGCTCGGAACTCTGCGCGCTTTCGGGTTCGGGACGCATTTCGTCGCCCGGATCCGACTTTTGTACGCCGCCGCGGAGTGTCTGATTAAGGTTAACGGGTCCTTGACGGCGCCCCTTCGCTTTAGGAGAGGGGTGCGCCAGGGATGCCCCATGTCCGGCCAGTTATACGCCGTTTGCGTGGAGCCTTTCCTGCGCCTCCTGCGGACGAGGTTGACGGGACTGGCTCTGCAAGGGCCGGGCGTGGAGGTCGTCCTCTCGGCTTACGCCGATGACGTGCTCCTCGCGATAGAGGATCCCGCTGACCTGCGGAGGATGCGTGAGTGCCAGGAGATTTACTCGGCCGCGTCCTCCGCCAGGATCAACTGGGAGAAATGTTCCGGACTCCTGGTGGGTCAGTGGCGGGTGGACTCCCTGCCGGAGGAGCTCAGGCCTTTTGCCTGGAGCACGACCCATCTCCTCTATCTGGGAGTCTACCTTAGCCCCGACGAGGGAGCCTGGCCGGCGAACTGGCAGGAGCTGGAGGCCAAGGTCGCCGCTCGCCTAGGGCGCTGGACAGGACTGCTCCGAGTGCTGTCCTACAGGGGTCGAGCGCTAGTCATAAACCAGCTGGTGGCCGCAATGCTGTGGTACCGGCTGGTCACTTTGACCCCTCCCCCTGCGTTTGTCGCCAAGATACAGAAGAAGCTGGTGGACTTCTTCTGGAACAACAGGAAGCACTGGGTCTCTGCCGCGGTCTTGAGTCTCCCGCTTGAGGAGGGCGGTCAGTCGTTGGTGTGCGTCAGCGCCCAGCTCGCGACTTTCCGTCTTCAGACCCTGCAGAGATACCTTTACCTCGAGCCCCCTCCTAGGTGGTGTGCTCTGGCGAGGTATTTCTTCCGCCAGCAGCTCGACCTCAATTATGACACGCAGCTCCTGTTTGTGAACTTGGGGGGTGCCAGGACCGCCCTCCGGGAGCTGCCTGTCTTTTACAGGGAACTCATCAGGGTCTGGAACAAAGTCTCCACCAAGCGCAGCTCTCCACCGGCTGGAGTGGCGGCCGTCCTGCAGGAGCCGCTGCTCGGGAATCCATACCTCCACGGCCGAGGTTTTATGTGGCGGTCGGAAGAGAGGGCTGTGGCTGGTGAGGTGACCAGGGTCAGGGACCTGCTCGATGGCGGAGGAGCGGGCTGGATGGCGCCAGTCACGCTGGCGCGGCGCCTAAATTCTGCCAACGTCCGCCGCGCGGCCGATGCCATCGAGTCGCTAAAAACAGCTCTGGGCCCTGACTCCGTTAGGTGTATCGAGGAGGCTCAAGCACGTGGGGAGATCCCGTCCGAACTGACCCCCGTCCGGACGGAATTCCTCATCGGCGCCAAACCCCGGAACCTCCCTCGGGGGCCGGCGCCTCACAACTTGAGCCGCCTCGGGGAAATCCCCTCCGTGCCTTTCAGTTCCGCGCGGAGGGGTTTCCTGTACGGGCTGCTCCTGCACACCCTCAACTTTGCCATCCTCGCCGGCCGTCCGGACACGCCATGGCGTACCATCTTGCCGTCCGGAGGAGGCGGGGGTCCCCGATGGAGGGCACTCTACGCAGGGGTCCTCCCACTATTCATCGGGGACTTGGCCTGGAGGGTGGTGCACGGAGCAGTGCCGTGCAACAAATTTTTAAGCCGGTTCACGGACTCCCAGGCCGCCTGCAATTTCTGCGGTCTGGAGGAGTCCGTGTTCCATGTTTTTATGGAGTGCACGAGGTTGCAGCCCCTGTTCCATTATTTGAAGGGGCTGCTCCTGAAATTCTGGCTGCACTTCAGTCCCACTCTCCTGATCTTTGGGCACCCTGTGCGGAGGGGAGCGGGTAGGTCCGAAGGCCTCCTCGTAGGACTGCTCCTGGGCACGGCCAAGGGTGCCATCAGCCGGTCCAGGCAGCGGGCGGTCGAGGGGGTCGTTCAACCTGACTGCCTGCCTCTCTTCCGCTCTTACATCCGGTCCAGGGTGTCCTTGGAGATGGAGCACGCGGTGTCCACCGGTACGCTCGCGGCCTTCCGCGAGAGGTGGGCACCGGAGGGACTGGAGTGCATCATCACGCCCGGCAACCAAATTTTAATTTGATTTTACGTTTTAAAGTTAATTTGTTTTAATTGCCGGTGCTTTTAGTGTCCCCTTCCCTTTTATAGGGGGCACTGGGGAAAAATTGTGATTTTAGTGCCCAAAAAAAAAAAAAAAACAAAAAAGAAAAAACACAAAAAAAAAACACAAAAAAGGGGGAAAAAAAAATGGGCCTTGTAAATGTCTGGAGTGTCACCCAGGTCGGGTGGCACCGTTTAATGTTTTATGTTTTCACAGATAAACTCAAAAGAGTTTCATGCACAAGGACCCCCAGGTCCCTCTGCCCTGCAGCATGTTGTAATTTCTCCCCATTCAAATAATATTCCCTTTTACTGTTTTTTTTTCCCAAGGTGGATGACCTCACACTTTCCGACATTGTATTCCATCTGCCAAACCTTAGCCCATTTGCTTAACCTATCTAAATCTCTTTGCAGCCTCTCTGTGTCCTCTACACAACCCGCTTTCCCACTAATCTTTGTGTCATCTGAAAATTTTGTTACACTACACTCTGTCCCCTCTTCCAGGTCATCTATGTATATTGTAAACAGTTGTGGTCCCAGCACCGATCCCTGTGGCACACCACTAACCACCGATTTCCAACCCGAAAAGGGCCCATTGATCCCGACTCTCTGCTTTCTGTTAGCCAGCCAATTCTCTATCCATGCTAATACATTTCCTCTGACTCCGCGTACCTTTATCTTCTGCAGTAACCTTTTGTGTGGCACCTTATCGAATGCCTTTTGGAAATCTAAATACACCACATCCATCGGTACACCTCTATCCACCATGCTCGTTAGATCCTCAAAGAATTCCAGTAAATTAGTTAAACATGATTTCCCCTTCATGAATCCATGTTGCGTCTGCTTGATTGCACTATTCCTGTCTAGATGTCCCGCTATTTCTTCCTTAATGATAGCTTCAAGCATTTTCCCCACTACAGATGTTAAACTAACCGGCCTATAGTTACCTGCCTTTTGTCTGCCCCCTTTTTTAAACAGAGGCATTACATTAGCTGCTTTCCAATCCGCTGGTACCTCCCCAGAGTCCAAAGAATTTTGGTAGATTATAACGAATGCATCTGCTATAACTTCCGTCATCTCTTTTAATACCCTGGGATGCATTTCATCAGGACCAGGTGACTTGTCTACTTTGAGTCCTATTAGCCTGTCCAGCACTACCCCCCTAGTGATAGTGATTGTCTCAAGGTCCTCCCTTCCCACATTCCCGTGACCAGCAATTTTTGACATGGTTTTTGTGTCTTCCACTGTGAAGACCGAAGCAAAATAGTTGTTTAAAGTCTCAGCCATTTCCACATTTCCCATTATTAAATCCCCCTTCTCATCTTCTAAGGGACCAACATTTACTTTAGTCACTCTTTTCCGTTTTATATATCGGTAAAAGCTTTTACTATCTGTTTTTATGTTTTGCGCAAGTTTACTTTCGTAATCTATCTTTCCTTTCTTTATTGCTTTCTTTGGCGTTCTTTGCTGTCGTTTAAAATTTTCCCAATCTTCTAGTTTCCCACTAACCTTGGCCACCTTATATGCATTGGTTTTTAATTTGATACTCTCCTTGGTTATCCATGGCTGGTTATCCCTTCTCTTACCACCCTTCTTTTTCACTGGAATATATTTTTGTTGAGCACTATGAAAGAGCTCCTTAAAAGTCCTCCACTGTTCCTCAATTGTGCCACTGTTTAGTCTGTGTTCCCAGTCTACTTTAGCCAACTCTGCCCTCATCCCACTGTAGTCACCTTTGTTTAAGCATAGTATGCTCGTTTGAGACACGACTTCCTCACCCTCGATCTGTATTACAAATTCAACCAGACTGTGATCACTCATTCCGAGAGGATCTTTTACAAGGAGATCGTTTATTATTCCTGACTCATTACACAGGACCAGATCTAAGATAGCTTGCTCCCTTGTAGATTCTGTAACATACTGTCTAAGAAACAATCCCGTATGCATTCTATGAATTCCTCCTCCAGGCTACCCCGTGCGATTTGATTTGACCAATCGATATGTAGGTTACAATCCCCCATGATTACTGCCGTTCCTTTTTCACATGCCTCCATTATTCCCTTGATTATTGCCCGCCCCATCGTGAAGTTATTATTTGGGGGCCTATAAACTACGCCCAACAGTGACCTTTTCCCCTTACTATCTCTAATCTCCACCCACAATGATTCAACATTTTGTTCATTAGAGCCAATATCGTCTCTCACAACTGCCCTGATATCATCCTTTATTAACAGAGCTACCCCACCTCCTTTCCCTTCTTGTCTATCTTTCCGAATTGTCAGATACCCCTGTATGTTTAATTCCCAGTCTTGGCCACCCTGCAACCACGTTTCTGTAATGGCCACCAAATCATACCCATTTGTAATGATTTGTGCCGTCAACTCATTTACTTTATTTCGAATGCTGCGTGCGTTTAGGTAGAGTGTTTTAATACTAGTTTTTAATCCATGATTTTTAGTTTTGACCCCTCCTGCAGCCCCTTTATATTCAGTGGCCCTTTTTGTTTTTTACCTTGGGTTTCTCTGCCCTCCACTTTTACTCATCTCCTTTCTGTCTTTTGCTTTTGTCTCCTTTTTGTTTCCCTCTGTCTCCCTGCATTGGTTCCCATCCCCCTGCCATATTAGTTTAACTCCTCCCCAACACCACTAGCAAACACTCCCCCGAGGACATTGGTTCCAGTCTTGCCTAGGTGCAGACCGTCCGGTTTGTACTGCTCCCACCTCCCCCAGAACCGGTTCCAATGCCCCAGGAATTTGAATCCTTCCCTGCTGCACCACTGCTCAAGCCACATATTCATCTGAACTATCCTGCAATTCCTACTCTGACTAGCACGTGGCACTGGTAGCAATCCTGAGATTACTACTTTTGAGGTCCTACGTTTTAATTTAGCTCCTCGCTCCTCAAATTCGCCTCGTAGGACCTCATCCCTTTTTTTACCTATATCGTTGGTACCAATGTGCACCACGACAACTGGCTGTTCACCCTCCCTTTTCAGAATGTCCTGCACCCGCTCCGAGACATCCTTGACCTTTGCACCAGGGAGGCAACATACCATTCTGGAGTCTCGGTTGCGGCCGCAGAAACGCCTATCTATTCCCCTTACAATCGAATCCCCTTGATTCTATAGAAACAGAAACTTCCCTCCAGTGAGGTGCAGTGTAAAGGCCTGTTAGGTAATTATCTTACATGAGTCCTCTGTTTCTCTGGGTAAAAAGGCTCACATGCTCTGGTTGAGATTGAGAAATTACTGGAATGAGGAATCGTGGCCTTCAACCCAGTTTCTGCCAAACTGCAATAGTAGAAATTATTTTTAGTGAGTTATATATAGTGACTATTATTTTGCAGTAATAAACTGCATTAAAATTTAGGACCCACTGGCTGTGGGCATATGGTTTTACAAAAGTAAAAGAAAACAGCTCGAAAACAGATTCATCCAAGTACAGTAAATTCATTACTGGGGAGCTTGAGATAAAAGTAGAATCTTAGAAGTTTACAGCACGGAAGGAGGCCATTTCAGCCCATTGTGTCCGTGCCAGCCAACAAGAGACTATCAAGCCTAATCCCACTTTCCAGTTCTAGGTCCGTAACCGTGCAGGTTGCGGCACTTCAAGTGCATATCCAAGTAATTTTTAAATGTGGTGACGGTTTCTGCCTCTACCACCTTTTCAGGCAGTGAGTTCCAGACCCTCACAACCTTCTGTGTGAAGAAATTTCCCCTCAAATTCCTTCCAAACCTTCTACCAATTACTTTAAATTTATGCCCCCTGGTTGTTGATCGCTCTGCTAAAGGAAATAGGCCCTTTCTATCAACTAGTCATAAACCTCTTGCTCTCCTGGTTCATGATGTTAATTGAAGTCCCTCTATAGATTATCCTCATCCCAGGCCGTCCCTCTATAGATTGTCCTCATCACAGGCAGTCCCTCTATAGATTATCCTCATCCCAGGCCGTCCCTCTATAGATTGTCCTCATCACAGGCCGTCCCTCTATAGATTATCCTCATCACAGGCAGTCCCTCTATCGATTATCCTCATCACAGGCAGTCCCGCTATAGATTATCCTCAACTCAGGCAGTCCCTCTATAGATTATCCTCATCCCAGGCAGTCCCGCTATAGATTATCCTCAACTCAGGCAGTCCCTCTATAGATTATCCTCATCCCAGGCAGTCCCTCTATAGATTATCCTCATCACAGGCAGTCCCTCTATAGATTATCCTCATCCCAGGCCGTCCCTCTATAGATTATCCTCATCCCAGGCAGTCCCTCTATAGATTATCCTCATCACAGGCAGTCCCTCTATAGATTATCCTCATCCCAGGCAGTCCCTCTATAGATTATCCTCATCACAGGCAGTCCCTCTATAGATTATCCTCATCACAGGCAGTCCCTCTACAGATTATCCTCATCACAGGCAGTGCCTCTATAGATTATCCACATCACAGGCAGTGCCTCTATAGATTATCCTCATCACAGGCAGTCCCTCTATAGATTATCCTCATCGTAGGCAGTCCCTCTATAGATTATCCTCATCACAGGCAGTCCCTCTATAGATTATCCTCATCGTAGGCAGTCCCTCTATAGATTATCCTCATCACAGGCAGTCCCTCTATAGATTATCGTCATCACAGGCAGTCCCTCTATAGATTATCCCCATCACAGGCAGTCCCTCTATAGATTATCCTCATCGTAGGCAGTCCCTCTATAGATTATCCTCATCACAGGCAGTCCCTCTATAGATTATCCTCATCACAGGCAGTCCCTCTCGAGATTATCCTCATCACAGGCAGTCCCTCTCTAGATTATCCTCATCACAGGCCGTCCCTCTATAGATTTTCCTCATCGTAGGCAGTCCCTCTATAGATTATCCTCATCACAGGCAGTCCCTCTATAGATTATCCTCATCCCAGGCAGTCCCTCTATAGATTATCCTCATCACAGGCAGTCCCTCGAAAGATTATCCTCATCCCAGGCAGTCCCTCTATAGATTATTCTCATCACAGGCAGTCCCTCTATAGATTATCCCCATCACAGGCAGTTCCTCAATAGATTATCCTCATCGTAGGCAGTCCCTCTATAGATTATCCTCATCGTAGGCAGTCCCTCTATAGATTATCCTCATCACAGGCAGTCCCTCTATAGATCATCCTCATCGTAGGCAGTCCCTCTATAGATTATCCTCATCGTAGGCAGTCCCTCTATAGAATATCCTCATCGTAGGCAGTCCCTCTATAGATTATCCTCATCACAGGCCGTCCCGCTATAGATCATCCTCATCGTAGGCAGTCCCTCTATAGATTATCCTCATCACAGGCCGTCCCTCTATAGATTATCCTCATCACAGGCAGTCCCGCTATAGACTATCCTCATCGCAGGCAGTCCCTCTATAGATTATCCTCATCGCAGGCAGTCCCTCTATAGATTATCCTCATCACAGGCAGTCCCGCTATAGATTATCCCCATCACAGGCAGTCCCTCTAAAGATTATCCTCATCACAGGCAGTCCCTCTATAGATTATCCTCATCGTAGGCAGTCCCTCTATAGATTATCCTCATCGCAGGCAGTCCCTCTATAGATTATCCTCATCACAGGCAGTCCCGCTATAGATTATCCCCATCACAGGCAGTCCCTCTAAAGATTATCCTCATCACAGGCAGTCCCTCTATAGATTATCCTCATCGTAGGCAGTCCCTCTATAGATTATCCTCATCACAGGCAGTCCCTCTATAGATCATCCCCATCACAGGCAGTCCCTCTATAGATTATCCTCATCCCAGGCAGTCCCTCTATAGATTATCCTCATCACAGGCGGTCCCTCTATAGATTATCCTCATCCCAGGCAGTCCCTCTATAGATTATCCTCATCCCAGGCAGTCCCTCTATAGATTATCCTCATCACAGGCGGTCCCTCTATAGATTATCCTCATCACAGACAGTCCCTCTATAGATTATCCTCATCACAGGCAGTCCCTCTGTAGATCATCCTCATCATAGGCAGTCCCTCTATAGATTATCCCCATCACAGGCCGTACCTCTATAGATTATCCTCATCACAGGCAGTCCCGCTATAGATTATCCTCATCACAAGCCGTCCCTCTATAGATTATCCTCATCACAGGCAGTCCCTCTATAGATTATCCTCATCACAAGCCGTCCCTCTATAGATTATCCTCATCCCAGGCAGTCCCTCTATAGATCATCCTCATCACAGGCAGTCCCTCTATAGATTATCCTCATCACAGGCAGTCCCTCTATAGATTATCCTCATCACAGGCAGTCCCTCTATAGATTATCCTCATCACAGGCAGTCCCTCTATAGATCATCCCCATCAAAGGCAGTCCCTCTATAGATCATCCCCATCAAAGGCAGTCCCTCTATAGATCATCCTCATCACAAGCCGTCCCTCTATTGATTATCCTCATCACAGGCAGTCCCTCTATAGATTATCCTCATCACAAGCCGTCCCTCTATAGATTATCCTAATCCCAGGCAGTCCCTCTATAGATTATCCTCATCACAAGCCGTCCCTCTATAGTTTATCCTCATCACAGGCAGTCCCTCTATAGATTATCCTCATCACAGGCAGTCCCTCTATAGATCATCCCCATCACAGGCAGTCCCTCTATAGATTATCCTCATCACAGGCAGTCCCTCTATAGATTATCCTCATCACAGGCAGTCCCTCTATAGATCATCCTCATCGAAGGCAGTCCCTCTATAGATTATCCTCATCACAGGCCGTCCCTCTATAGATCATCCTCATCGTAGGCAGTCACTCTGTAGATTATCCTCATCACAGGCCGTCCCTCTATAGATTATCCTCATCGCAGGCCGTCCCTCTATAGATCATCCTCATCACAGGCAGTCCGTCTATAGATTATCCCCATCACAGGCAGTCCCTCTATAGATTATCCTCATCGCAGGCAGTCCCTCTATAGATTATCCTCATCGCAGGCAGTCCCTCTATAGATTATCCTCATCACAGGCAGTCCCTCTATAGATTATCCTCATCACAGGCAGTCCCTCTATAGATCATCCCCATCACAGGCAGTCCCTCTATAGATTATCCTCATCCCAGGCCGTCCCTCTATAGATTGTCCTCATCACAGGCCGTCCCTCTATAGATTATCCTCATCACAGGCAGTCCCTCGATAGATTATCCTCATCACAGGCAGTCCCTCTGTAGATTATCCTCATCACAGGCAGTCCCTCTATAGATCATCCCCATCACAGGCAGTCCCTCTATAGATCATCCCCATCACAGGCAGTCCCTCTATAGATTATCCTTATCGTAGGCAGTCCCTCTATAGATCATCCCCATCACAGGCAGTCCCTCTATAGATTATCCTCATCACAGGCAGTCCCTCTATAGATCATCCTCATCACAGGCAGTCCCTCTATAGATTATCCTCATCTCAGGCAGTCCCTCGATAGATTATCCTCATCGTAGGCAGTCCCTCTATAGATCATCCCCATCACAGGCAGTCCCTCTATAGATTATCCTCATCACAGGCAGTCCCTCTATAGATTATCCTCATCACAGGCAGTCCCTCTATAGATTATCCTCATCACAGGCAGTCCCTCTATAGATCATCCCCATCACAGGCAGTCCCTCTATAGATTATCCTCATCCCAGGCAGTCCCTCTATAGATTATCCTCATCGTAGGCAGTCCCTCTAAAGATCATCCCCATCACAGGCAGTCCCTCTATAGATCATCCCCATCGCAGGCAGTCCCTCTATAGATCATCCTCATCACAGGCAGTCCCTCTATAGATTATCCTCATCCCAGGCAGTCCCTCTATAGATTATCCTCATCACAGGCAGTCCCTCTATAGATTATCCCCATCACAGGCAGTCCCTCTATAGATTATCCTCATCGTAGGCAGTCCCTCTATAGATTATCCTCATCCCAGGCAGTCCCTCTAAAGATCATCCCCATCACAGGCAGTCCCTCTATAGATCATCCCCATCGCAGGCAGTCCCTCTATAGATCATCCCCATCACAGGCAGTCCCCCTATAGATCATCCTCATCGTAGGCAGTCCCTCTGTAGAATATCCTCATCGTAGGCAGTCCCTCTATAGATTATCCTCATCACAGGCCGTCCCGCTATAGATCATCCTCATCGTAGGCAGTCCCTCTATACATTATCCTCATCACAGGCCGTCCCTCTATAGATCATCCTCATCCCAGGCAGTCCCTCTACAGATTATCCTCATCTCAGGCAGTCCCTCTATAGATTATCCTCATCCCAGGCAGTCCCGCTATAGATTATCCTCATCTCAGGCAGTCCCTCTATAGATTATCCTCATCCCAGGCCGTCCCTCTATAGATTATCCTCATCCCAGGCAGTCCCTCTATAGATTATCCTCATCACAGGCAGTCCCTCTATAGATTATCCTCATCCCAGGCAGTCCCTCTATAGATTATCCACATCACAGGCAGTGCCTCTATAGATTATCCTCATCACAGGCAGTCCCTCTATAGATTATCCTCATCGTAGGCAGTCCCTCTATAGATTATCCTCATCACAGGCAGTCCCTCTATAGATTATCCTCATCCCAGGCAGTCCCTCTAGAGATTATCCCCATCACAGGCAGTCCCTCTATAGATTATCCTCATCGTAGGCAGTCCCTCTATAGATTATCCTCATCACAGGCAGTCCCTCTATAGATTATCCTCATCACAGGCAGTCCCTCTCGAGATTATCCTCATCGCAGGCCGTCCCTCTCTAGATTATCCTCATCACAGGCCGTCCCTCTATAGATTATCCTCATCCCAGGCAGTCCCTCTAGAGATTATCCCCATCACAGGCAGTCCCTCTATAGATCATCCCCATCCCAGGCAGTCCCTCTAGAGATTATCCTCATCACAGGCAGTCCCTCTATAGATTATCCTCATCCCAGGCAGACCCTCTATAGATTATACTCATCACAGGCAGTCCCTCTATAGATTATCCCCATCACAGGCAGTCCCTCTATAGATTATCCTCATCGTAGGCAGTCCCTCTATAGATTATCCTCATCGTATGCAGTCCCTCTATAGATTACCCTCATCACAGGCAGTCCCTCTATAGATTATCCTCATCGTAGGCAGTCCCTCTATAGAATATCCTCATCGTAGGCAGTCCCTCTATAGATTATCCTCATCACAGGCCGTCCCGCTATAGATCATCCTCATCGTAGGCAGTCCCTCTATAGATTATCCTCATCACAGGCAGTCCCTCTATAGATTATCCTCATCACAGGCCGTCCCTCGAAAGATCATCCTCATCGTAGGCAGTCCCTCTGTAGATTATCCTCATCACAGGCAGTCCCTCTATAGATTATCCTCATTGTAGGCGGTCCCTCTATAGATTATCCTCATCCCAGGCAGTCCCTCTTTAGATTATCCCCATCACAGGCAGTCCCTCTATAGAATATCCTCATCGTAGGCAGTCCCTCGATAGATTATCCTCATCCCAGGCAGTCCCTCTATAGATTATCCTCATCACTGGCAGTCCCTCTATAGATTATCCTCATCACAGGCAGTCCCTCTATAGATTATCCTCATCACAGGCAGTCCCTCTATAGATTATCCTCATCCCAGGTAGTCCCTCTATAGATTATCCTCATCCCAGGCAGTCCCTCTACAGATTATCCCTCTATAGATTATCCTCATCCCAGGCTGTCCCTGTATAGATTATCCTCATCACAGGCTGTCCCTCTATAGATTATCCTCATCGTAGGCAGTCCCTCTATAGATTATCCTCATCACAGGCAGTCCCGCTATAGATTATCCTCATCGTAGGCAGTCCCTCTATAGATTATCCCCATCACAGGCAGTCCCTCTATAGATTATCCTCATCACAGGCAGTCCCTCGATAGATTATCCTCATCCCAGGCAGTCCCGCTATAGATTATCCTCATCGGAGGCAGTCCCTCTATAGATTATCCTTATCGTAGGCAGTCCCTCTATAGATTATCCTCATAACAGGCCGTCCTTCTATAGACCATTTTCATCGTAGGCAGTCCCTCTGTAGATTATCCTCATCGTAGGCAGTCTCTCTATAGATTATCCTCATCACAGGCCGTCCCTCTATAGATCATCCTCATCGTAGGCAGTCCCTCTGTAGATTATCCTCATCGTAGGCAGTCCCTCTATCGATTATCCTCATCACAGGCCGTCCCTCTGCAGATCATCCTCATCGTAGGCAGTCCCTCTATAGATTATCCTCATCACAGGCAGTCCCTCTATAGATTATCCTCATCACAGGCAGTCCCTCTATAGATTATCCTCATCACAGGCAGTCCCTCTATAGATTATCCTCATCACAGGCCGTCCCTCTATAGATCATCCTCATCACAGGCAGTCCCTCTATAGATTATCCTCATCACAGGCAGTCCATCTATAGATTATCCTCATCGTAGGCAGTCCCTCTATAGATTATCCTCATCACAGGCCGTCCCTCTATAGATTATCCTCATCGTAGGCAGTCCCTCTATAGAATATCCTCATCACAGGCAGTCCCTCTATAGATTCTCCTCATCACAGGCAGTCCCTCTAGATATTATCCTCATCCCAGGCAGTCCCTCTATAGATTATCCTCATCACAGGCAGTCCCTCTATAGATTATCCTCATCACAGGCAGTCCCTCTATAGATTATCCTCATCCCAGGCAGTCCCTCTATAGATTATCCTCATCCCAGGCAGTCCCTCTACAGATTATCCTCATCACAGGCAGTCCCTCTATAGATTATCCTCATCCCAGGCTGTCCCTCTATAGATTATCCTCATCACAGGCAGTCCCTCTATAGATTATCCTCATCACAGGCAGTCCCTCTATAGATTATCCTCATCGTAGGCAGTCCCTCTATAGATTATCCTCATCCTAGGCAGTCCCTCTATAGATTATCCCCATCACAGGCAGTCCCTCTATAGATTATCCTCATCACAGGCAGTCCCTCGATAGATTATCCTCATCCCAGGCAGTCCCGCTATAGATTATCCTCATCGTAGGCAGTCCCTCTATAGATTATCCCCATCACAGGCAGTCCCTCTATAGATTATCCTCATAACAGGCCGTCCTTCTATAGACCATTTTCATCGTTGGCAGTCCCTCTCTAAATTATCCTCATCGTAGGCAGTCCCTCTATAGATTATCATCAGTCACAGGCCGTCCCTCTATAGATCATCCTCATCATAGGCAGTCCCTCTATAGATTATCCTTATCACAGGCAGTCCCTCTGTAGATCATCCTCATCGTAGGCAGTCCCTCTATAGATTATCCTCATCACAGGCAGTCCCTCTATAGATTATCCTCATCACAGGCAGTCCCTCTATAGATTATCCCCATCACAGGCCGTCCCTCTATAGATCATCCTCATCACAGGCAGTCCCTCTATAGATTATCCTCATCACAGGCAGTCCCTCTATAGATTATCCTCATCCCAGGCAGTCCCTCTATAGATTATCCTCATCACAGGCAGTCCCTCTATAGATTATCCTCATCACAGGCAGTCCCTCTATAGATTATCCTCATCACAGGCAGTCCCTCTATAGATTATCCTCATCCCAGGTAGTCCCTCTATAGATTATCCTCATCCCAGGCAGTCCCTCTACAGATTATCCTCATCACAGGCAGTCCCTCTATAGATTATCCTCATCGTAGGCAGTCCCTCTATAGATTATCCCCATCACAGGCAGTCCCTCTATAGATTATCCTCATCACAGGCAGTCCCTCGATAGATTATCCTCATCCCACGCAGTCCCGCTATAGATTATCCTCATCGTAGGCAGTCCCTCTATAGATTATCCTCATCGTAGGCAGTCCCTCTATAGATTATCCTCATAACAGGCCGTCCTTCTATAGACCATTTTCATCGTAGGCAATCCCTCTATAGATTATCCTCATCGTAGGCAGTCCCTCTGTAGATTATCCTCATCGTAGGCAGTCTCTCTATAGATTATCCTCATCACAGGCCGTCCCTCTATAGATCATCCTCATCGTAGGCAGTCCCTCTGTAGATTATCCTCATCGTAGGCAGTCCCTCTATCGATTATCCTCATCACAGGCCGTCCCTCTGCAGATCATCCTCATCGTAGGCAGTCCCTCTATAGATTATCCTCATCACAGGCAGTCCCTCTATAGATTATCCTCATCCCAGGTAGTCCCTCTATAGATTATCCTCATCCCAGGCAGTCCCTCTACAGATTATCCTCATCCCAGGCAGTCCCGCTATAGATTATCCTCATCTCAGGCAGTCCCTCTATAGATTATCCTCATCACAGGCAGTCCCTCTATAGATTATCCTCATCCCAGGCAGTCCGTCTATAGAATATCCTCATCACAGGCAGTCCCTCTATAGATTATCCTCATCACAGGCAGTCCCTCTATAGATTATCCTCATCCCAGGCAGTCCGTCTATAGATTATCCCCATCACAGGCAGTCCCTCTATAGATTATCCTCATCGCAGGCAGTCCCTCTATAGATTATCCTCATCGCAGGCAGTCCCTCTATAGATTATCCTCATCGCAGGCAGTCCCTCTATAGATTATCCTCATCACAGGCAGTCCCTCTATAGATCATCCCCATCACAGGCAGTCCCTCTATAGATTATCCTCATCCCAGGCCGTCCCTCTATAGATTGTCCTCATCACAGGCCGTCCCTCTATAGATTATCCTCATCACAGGCAGTCCCTCGATAGATTACCCTCATCACAGGCAGTCCCTCTGTAGATTATCCTCATCACAGGCAGTCCCTCTATAGATCATCCCCATCACAGGCAGTCCCTCTATAAATTATCCCCATCACAGGCAGTCCCTCTATAGATCATCCCCATCACAGGCAGTCCCTCTATAGATTATCCCCATCACAGGCAGTCCCTCTATAGATCATCCCCATCACAGGCAGTCCCTCTATAGATTATCCTTATCGTAGGCAGTCCCTCTATAGATCATCCCCATCACAGGCAGTCCCTCTGTAGATCATCCCCATCGCAGGCAGTCCCTCTATAGATCATCCTCATCACAGGCAGTCCCTCTATAGATTATCCTCATCTCAGGCAGTCCCTCGATAGATTATCCTCATCACAGGCAGTCCCTCTATAGATTATCCTCATTGTAGGCGGTCCCTCTATAGATTATCCTCATCCCAGGCAGTCCCTCTTTAGATTATCCCCATCACAGGCAGTCCCTCTATAGAATATCCTCATCGTAGGCAGTCCCTCGATAGATTATCCTCATCCCAGGCAGTCCCTCTATAGATTATCCTCATCACTGGCAGTCCCTCTATAGATTATCCTCATCACAGGCAGTCCCTCTATAGATTATCCTCATCACAGGCAGTCCCTCTATAGATTATCCTCATCCCAGGTAGTCCCTCTATAGATTATCCTCATCCCAGGCAGTCCCTCTACAGATTATCCCTCTATAGATTATCCTCATCCCAGGCTGTCCCTGTATAGATTATCCTCATCACAGGCTGTCCCTCTATAGATTATCCTCATCGTAGGCAGTCCCTCTATAGATTATCCTCATCACAGGCAGTCCCGCTATAGATTATCCTCATCGTAGGCAGTCCCTCTATAGATTATCCCCATCACAGGCAGTCCCTCTATAGATTATCCTCATCACAGGCAGTCCCTCGATAGATTATCCTCATCCCAGGCAGTCCCGCTATAGATTATCCTCATCGGAGGCAGTCCCTCTATAGATTATCCTTATCGTAGGCAGTCCCTCTATAGATTATCCTCATAACAGGCCGTCCTTCTATAGACCATTTTCATCGTAGGCAATCCCTCTATAGATTATCCTCATCGTAGGCAGTCCCTCTGTAGATTATCCTCATCGTAGGCAGTCTCTCTATAGATTATCCTTATCGTAGGCAGTCCCTCTATAGATTATCCTCATCACAGGCCGTCCCTCTATAGATCATCCTCATCGTAGGCAGTCCCTCTGTAGATTATCCTCATCGTAGGCAGTCCCTCTATCGATTATCCTCATCACAGGCCGTCCCTCTGCAGATCATCCTCATCGTAGGCAGTCCCTCTATAGATTATCCTCATCACAGGCAGTCCCTCTATAGATTATCCTCATCACAGGCAGTCCCTCTATAGATTATCCTCATCACAGGCAGTCCCTCTATAGATTATCCTCATCACAGGCCGTCCCTCTATAGATCATCCTCATCACAGGCAGTCCCTCTATAGATTATCCTCATCACAGGCAGTCCATCTATAGATTATCCTCATCGTAGGCAGTCCCTCTATAGATTATCCTCATCACAGGCCGTCCCTCTATAGATTATCCTCATCGTAGGCAGTCCCTCTATAGAATATCCTCATCACAGGCAGTCCCTCTATAGATTCTCCTCATCACAGGCAGTCCCTCTAGATATTATCCTCATCCCAGGCAGTCCCTCTATAGATTATCCTCATCACAGGCAGTCCCTCTATAGATTATCCTCATCACAGGCAGTCCCTCTATAGATTATCCTCATCCCAGGCAGTCCCTCTATAGATTATCCTCATCCCAGGCAGTCCCTCTACAGATTATCCTCATCACAGGCAGTCCCTCTATAGATTATCCTCATCCCAGGCTGTCCCTCTATAGATTATCCTCATCACAGGCAGTCCCTCTATAGATTATCCTCATCACAGGCAGTCCCTCTATAGATTATCCTCATCGTAGGCAGTCCCTCTATAGATTATCCTCATCCTAGGCAGTCCCTCTATAGATTATCCCCATCACAGGCAGTCCCTCTATAGATTATCCTCATCACAGGCAGTCCCTCGATAGATTATCCTCATCCCAGGCAGTCCCGCTATAGATTATCCTCATCGTAGGCAGTCCCTCTATAGATTATCAACATCACAGGCAGTCCCTCTATAGATTATCCTCATAACAGGCCGTCCTTCTATAGACCATTTTCATCGTTGGCAGTCCCTCTCTAAATTATCCTCATCGTAGGCAGTCCCTCTATAGATTATCATCAGTCACAGGCCGTCCCTGTATAGATCATCCTCATCATAGGCAGTCCCTCTATAGATTATCCTTATCACAGGCAGTCCCTCTGTAGATCATCCTCATCGTAGGCAGTCCCTCTATAGATTATCCTCATCACAGGCAGTCCCTCTATAGATTATCCTCATCACAGGCAGTCCCTCTATAGATTATCCTCATCACAGGCAGTCCCTCTATAGATTATCCCCATCACAGGCCGTCCCTCTATAGATCATCCTCATCACAGGCAGTCCCTCTATAGATTATCCTCATCACAGGCAGTCCCTCTATAGATTATCCTCATCCCAGGCAGTCCCTCTATAGATTATCCTCATCACAGGCAGTCCCTCTATAGATTATCCTCATCACAGGCAGTCCCTCTATAGATTATCCTCATCACAGGCAGTCCCTCTATAGATTATCCTCATCCCAGGTAGTCCCTCTATAGATTATCCTCATCCCAGGCAGTCCCTCTACAGATTATCCTCATCACAGGCAGTCCCTCTATAGATTATTCTCATCCCAGGCTGTCCCTCTATAGATTATCCTCATCACAGGCTGTCCCTCTATAGATTATCCTCATCGTAGGCAGTCCCTCTATAGATTATCCTCATCACAGGCAGTCCCTCTATAGATTATCCTCATCACAGGCAGTCCCTCTATAGATTATCCTCATCGTAGGCAGTCCCTCTATAGATTATCCCCATCACAGGCAGTCCCTCTATAGATTATCCTCATCACAGGCAGTCCCTCGATAGATTATCCTCATCCCACGCAGTCCCGCTATAGATTATCCTCATCGTAGGCAGTCCCTCTATAGATTATCCTCATCGTAGGCAGTCCCTCTATAGATTATCCTCATAACAGGCCGTCCTTCTATAGACCATTTTCATCGTAGGCAATCCCTCTATAGATTATCCTCATCGTAGGCAGTCCCTCTGTAGATTATCCTCATCGTAGGCAGTCTCTCTATAGATTATCCTCATCACAGGCCGTCCCTCTATAGATCATCCTCATCGTAGGCAGTCCCTCTGTAGATTATCCTCATCGTAGGCAGTCCCTCTATCGATTATCCTCATCACAGGCCGTCCCTCTGCAGATCATCCTCATCGTAGGCAGTCCCTCTATAGATTATCCTCATCACAGGCAGTCCCTCTATAGATTATCCTCATCCCAGGTAGTCCCTCTATAGATTATCCTCATCCCAGGCAGTCCCTCTACAGATTATCCTCATCCCAGGCAGTCCCGCTATAGATTATCCTCATCTCAGGCAGTCCCTCTATAGATTATCCTCATCACAGGCAGTCCCTCTATAGATTATCCTCATCACAGGCAGTCCCTCTACAGATTATCCTCATCCCAGGCAGTCCCTCTACAGATTATCCTCATCCCAGGCAGTCCCTCTACAGATTATCCTCATCACAGGCAGTCCCTCTATAGATTATGCTCATCCCAGGCAGTCCCTCTATAGATTATCCTCATCACAGGCAGTGCCTCTATAGATTATCCACATCACAGGCAGTGCCTCTATAGATTATTCTCATCACAGGCAGTCCCTCTATAGATTATCCTCATCGTAGGCAGTCCCTCTATAGATTATCCTCATCACAGGCAGTCCCTCTATAGATTATCCTCATCCCAGGCAGTCCGTCTATAGATTATCCCCATCACAGGCAGTCCCTCTATAGATTATCCTCATCGCAGGCAGTCCCTCTATAGATTATCCTCATCGCAGGCAGTCCCTCTATAGATTATCCTCATCACAGGCAGTCCCTCTATAGATTATCCTCATCACAGGCAGTCCCTCTATAGATCATCCCCATCACAGGCAGTCCCTCTATAGATTATCCTCATCCCAGGCCGTCCCTCTATAGATTGTCCTCATCACAGGCCGTCCCTCTATAGATTATCCTCATCACAGGCAGTCCCTCGATAGATTATCCTCATCACAGGCAGTCCCTCTGTAGATTATCCTCATCACAGGCAGTCCCTCTATAGATCATCCCCATCACAGGCAGTCCCTCTATAAATTATCCCCATCACAGGCAGTCCCTCTATAGATCATCCCCATCACAGGCAGTCCCTCTATAGATTATCCCCATCACAGGCAGTCCCTCTATAGATCATCCCCATCACAGGCAGTCCCTCTATAGATTATCCTTATCGTAGGCAGTCCCTCTATAGATCATCCCCATCACAGGCAGTCCCTCTATAGATCATCCCCATCGCAGGCAGTCCCTCTATAGATCATCCTCATCACAGGCAGTCCCTCTATAGATTATCCTCATCTCAGGCAGTCCCTCGATAGATTATCCTCATCGTAGGCAGTCCCTCTATAGATCATCCCCATCACAGGCAGTCCCTCTATAGATTATCCTCATCACAGGCAGTCCCTCTATAGATTATCCTCATCACAGGCAGTCCCTCTTTCGATCATCCTCATCATAGGCAGTCCCTCTATAGATCATCCTCATCACAGGCAGTCCCTCTATAGATCATCCTCATCACAGGCAGTCCCTCTGTAGATTATCCTCATCTCAGGCAGTCCCTCTATAGATTATCCTCATCCCAGGCAGTCCCGCTATAGATTATCCTCATCTCAGGCAGTCCCTCTATAGATTATCCTCATCACAGGCAGTCCCTCTATAGATTATGCTCATCCCAGGCAGTCCCTCTATAGATTATCCTCATCACAGGCAGTGCCTCTATAGATTATCCACATCACAGGCAGTGCCTCTATAGATTATCCTCATCACAGGCAGTCCCTCTATAGATTATCCTCATCGTAGGCAGTCCCTCTATAGATTATCCTCATCACAGGCAGTCCCTCTATAGATTATCCTCATCCCAGGCAGTCCCTCTATAGATTATCCCCATCACAGGCAGTCCCTCTATAGATTATCCTCATCGTAGGCAGTCCCTCTATAGATTATCCTCATCACAGGCAGTCCCTCTATAGATTATCCTCATCACAGGCAGTCCCTCTCGAGATTATCCTCATCACAGGCAGTCCCTCTCTAGATTATCCTCATCACAGGCCGTCCCTCTATAGATTATCCTCATCGTAGGCAGTCCCTCTAAAGATTATCCCCATCACAGGACTTCCCTCTATAGATTATCCTCATCACAGGCAGTCCCTCTATAGATCATCCCCATCACAGGCAGTCCCTCTATAGATTATCCTCATCCCAGGCAGTCCCTCTATAGATTATCCTCATCACAGGCAGTCCCTCTATAGATTATCCTCATCCCAGGCAGTCCCTCTATAGATTATCCTCATCACAGGCAGTCCCTCTATAGATTATCCCCATCACAGGCAGTCCCTCTATAGATTATCCTCATCGTAGGCAGTCCCTCTATAGATTATCCTCATCACAGGCAGTCCCCCTATAGATCATCCTCATCGTAGGCAGTCCCTCTGTAGAATATCCTCATCGTAGGCAGTCCCTCTATAGATTATCCTCATCACAGGCCGTCCCGCTATAGATCATCCTCATCGTAGGCAGTCCCTCTATACATTATCCTCATCACAGGCCGTCCCTCTATAGATCATCCTCATCCCAGGCAGTCCCTCTACAGATTATCCTCATCTCAGGCAGTCCCTCTATAGATTATCCTCATCCCAGGCAGTCCCGCTATAGATTATCCTCATCTCAGGCAGTCCCTCTATAGATTATCCTCATCCCAGGCAGTCCCTCTATAGATTATCCTCATCACAGGCAGTCCCTCTATAGATTATCCTCATCCCAGGCCGTCCCTCTATAGATTATCCTCATCCCAGGCAGTCCCTCTATAGATTATCCTCATCACAGGCAGTCCCTCTATAGATTATCCTCATCCCAGGCAGTCCCTCTATAGATTATCCTCATCACAGGCAGTGCCTCTATAGATTATCCACATCACAGGCAGTGCCTCTATAGATTATCCTCATCACAGGCAGTCCCTCTATAGATTATCCTCATCCCAGGCAGTCCCTCTAGAGATTATCCCCATCACAGGCAGTCCCTCTATAGATTATCCTCATCGTAGGCAGTCCCTCTAAAGATTATCCCCATCACAGGCCTTCCCTCTATAGATTATCCTCATCACAGGCAGTCCCTCTATAGATCATCCCCATCCCAGGCAGTCCCTCTATAGATTATCCTCATCACAGGCAGTCCCTCTATAGATTATCCTCATCCCAGGCAGACCCTCTATAGATTATACTCATCACAGGCAGTCCCTCTATAGATTATCCCCATCACAGGCAGTCCCTCTATAGATTATCCTCATCGTAGGCAGTCCCTCTATAGATTATCCTCATCGTATGCAGTCCCTCTATAGATTACCCTCATCACAGGCAGTCCCTCTATAGATTATCCTCATCGTAGGCAGTCCCTCTATAGAATATCCTCATCGTAGGCAGTCCCTCTATAGATTATCCTCATCACAGGCCGTCCCGCTATAGATCATCCTCATCGTAGGCAGTCCCTCTATAGATTATCCTCATCACCGGCCGTCCCTCGAAAGATCATCCTCATCGTAGGCAGTCCCTCTGTAGATTATCCTCATCACAGGCAGTCCCTCTATAGATTATCCTCATTGTAGGCGGTCCCTCTATAGATTATCCTCATCCCAGGCAGTCCCTCTTTAGATTATCCCCATCACAGGCAGTCCCTCTATAGAATATCCTCATCGTAGGCAGTCCCTCGATAGATTATCCTCATCCCAGGCAGTCCCTCTATAGATTATCCTCATCACTGGCAGTCCCTCTATAGATTATCCTCATCACAGGCAGTCCCTCTATAGATTATCCTCATCACAGGCAGTCCCTCTATAGATTATCCTCATCCCAGGCAGTCCCTCTACAGATTATCCCTCTATAGATTATCCTCATCCCAGGCTGTCCCTGTATAGATTATCCTCATCACAGGCTGTCCCTCTATAGATTATCCTCATCGTAGGCAGTCCCTCTATAGATTATCCTCATCACAGGCAGTCCCGCTATAGATTATCCTCATCGTAGGCAGTCCCTCTATAGATTATCCCCATCACAGGCAGTCCCTCTATAGATTATCCTCATCACAGGCAGTCCCTCGATAGATTATCCTCATCCCAGGCAGTCCCGCTATAGATTATCCTCATCGGAGGCAGTCCCTCTATAGATTATCCTTATCGTAGGCAGTCCCTCTATAGATTATCCTCATAACAGGCCGTCCTTCTATAGACCATTTTCATCGTAGGCAATCCCTCTATAGATTATCCTCATCGTAGGCAGTCCCTCTGTAGATTATCCTCATCGTAGGCAGTCTCTCTATAGATTATCCTCATCACAGGCCGTCGCTCTATAGATCATCCTCATCGTAGGCAGTCCCTCTGTAGATTATCCTCATCGTAGGCAGTCCCTCTATAGATTATCCTCATCACAGGCCGTCCCTCTGCAGATCATCCTCATCACAGGCAGTCCCTCTATAGATTATCCCCATCACAGGCCGTCCCTCTATAGATCATCCTCATCACAGGCAGTCCCTCTATAGATTATCCTCATCACAGGCAGTCCATCTATAGATTATCCTCATCGTAGGCAGTCCCTCTATAGATTATCCTCATCACAGGCCGTCCCTCTATAGATTATCCTCATCGTAGGCAGTCCCTCTATAGAATATCCTCATCACAGGCAGTCCCTCTATAGATTCTCCTCATCACAGGCAGTCCCTCTAGATATTATCCTCATCCCAGGCAGTCCCTCTATAGATTATCCTCATCACAGGCAGTCCCTCTATAGATTATCCTCATCACAGGCAGTCCCTCTATAGATTATCCTCATCCCAGGCAGTCCCTCTATAGATTATCCTCATCCCAGGCAGTCCCTCTACAGATTATCCTCATCACAGGCAGTCCCTCTATAGATTATCCTCATCCCAGGCTGTCCCTCTATAGATTATCCTCATCACAGGCAGTCCCTCTATAGATTATCCTCATCACAGGCAGTCCCTCTATAGATTATCCTCATCGTAGGCAGTCCCTCTATAGATTATCCTCATCCTAGGCAGTCCCTCTATAGATTATCCCCATCACAGGCAGTCCCTCTATAGATTATCCTCATCACAGGCAGTCCCTCGATAGATTATCCTCATCCCAGGCAGTCCCGCTATAGATTATCCTCATCGTAGGCAGTCCCTCTATAGATTATCCCCATCACAGGCAGTCCCTCTATAGATTATCCTCATAACAGGCCGTCCTTCTATAGACCATTTTCATCGTTGGCAGTCCCTCTCTAAATTATCCTCATCGTAGGCAGTCCCTCTATAGATTATCATCAGTCACAGGCCGTCCCTCTATAGATCATCCTCATCATAGGCAGTCCCTCTATAGATTATCCTTATCACAGGCAGTCCCTCTGTAGATCATCCTCATCGTAGGCAGTCCCTCTATAGATTATCCTCATCACAGGCAGTCCCTCTATAGATTATCCTCATCACAGGCAGTCCCTCTATAGATTATCCTCATCACAGGCAGTCCCTCTATAGATTATCCCCATCACAGGCCGTCCCTCTATAGATCATCCTCATCACAGGCAGTCCCTCTATAGATTATCCTCATCACAGGCAGTCCCTCTATAGATTATCCTCATCCCAGGCAGTCCCTCTATAGATTATCCTCATCACAGGCAGTCCCTCTATAGATTATCCTCATCACAGGCAGTCCCTCTATAGATTATCCTCATCCCAGGTAGTCCCTCTATAGATTATCCTCATCCCAGGCAGTCCCTCTACAGATTATCCTCATCACAGGCAGTCCCTCTATAGATTATTCTCATCCCAGGCTGTCCCTCTATAGATTATCCTCATCACAGGCTGTCCCTCTATAGATTATCCTCATCGTAGGCAGTCCCTCTATAGATTATCCTCATCACAGGCAGTCCCTCTATAGATTATCCTCATCACAGGCAGTCCCTCTATAGATTATCCTCATCGTAGGCAGTCCCTCTATAGATTATCCCCATCACAGGCAGTCCCTCTATAGATTATCCTCATCACAGGCAGTCCCTCGATAGATTATCCTCATCCCACGCAGTCCCGCTATAGATTATCCTCATCGTAGGCAGTCCCTCTATAGATTATCCTCATCGTAGGCAGTCCCTCTGTAGATTATCCTCATCGTAGGCAGTCTCTCTATAGATTATCCTCATCACAGGCCGTCCCTCTATAGATCATCCTCATCGTAGGCAGTCCCTCTGTAGATTATCCTCATCGTAGGCAGTCCCTCTATCGATTATCCTCATCACAGGCCGTCCCTCTGCAGATCATCCTCATCGTAGGCAGTCCCTCTATAGATTATCCTCATCACAGGCAGTCCCTCTATAGATTATCCCCATCACAGGCAGTCCCTCTGTAGATTATCCTCATCACAGGCAGTCCCTCTGTAGATTATCCTCATCACAGGCAGTCCCTCTATAGATTATCCTCATCACAGGCAGTCCCTCTATAGATTATCCCCTTCACAGGCCGTCCCTCTATAGATCATCCTCATCACAGGCAGTCCCTCTATAGATTATCCTCATCACAGGCAGTCCATCTATAGATTATCCTCATCGTAGGCAGTCCCTCTATAGATTATCCTCATCCCAGGCAGTCCCTCTATAGATTATCCTCATCACAGGCAGTCCCTCTATAGATTATCCTCATCCCAGGCAGTCCCTCTATAGATTATCCTCATCACAGGCAGTCCCTCTATAGATTATCCCCATCACAGGCAGTCCCTCTATAGATTATCCTCATCCCAGGCAGTCCCTCTATAGATTATCCTCATGGTAGGCAGTCCCTCTATAGAATATCCTCATCACAGGCAGTCCCTCTATAGATTCTCCTCATCACAGGCAGTCCCTCTATAGATTATCCTCATCACAGGCCGTCCCTCTATAGATTATCCTCATCCCAGGCAGTCCCTCTATCGATTATCCCCATCGTAGGCAGTCCCTCTATAGATTATCCTCATCACAGGCAGTCCCTCTATAGATTATCCTCATGGTAGGCAGTCCCTCTATAGATCATTCCCATCAAAGGCAGTCCCTCTATAGATTATCCTCATCACAGGCAGTCCCTCTATAGATTATCCTCATCACAGGCAGTCCCTCTATAGATCATCCCCATCACAGGCAGTCCCTCTATAGATCATCCCCATCACAGGCAGTCCCTCTATAGATCATCCCCATCACAGGCAGTCCCTCTATAGATTATCCTCATCACAGGCAGTCACTCTATAGATTATCCTCATCACAGGCAGTCCCTCTATAGATCATCCTCACCATAGGCAGTCCCTCTATAGATCATCCTCATCACAGGCAGTCCCTCTATAGATCATCCTCATCACAGGCAGTCCCTCTATAGATCATCCTCATCACAAGCAGTCCCTCTATAGATTATCCTCAACTCAGGCAGTCCCTCTATAGATTATCCTCATCCCAGGCAATCCCTCTATAGATTATCCTCATCACAGGCAGTCCCTCTATAGATTATCCTCATCCCAGGCAGTCCCTCTATAGATTATCCTCATCACAGGCAGTGCCTCTATAGATTATCCACATCACAGGCAGTGCCTCTATAGATTATCCTCATCACAGGCAGTCCCTCTATAGATTATCCTCACCGTGTGCAGTCCCTCTATAGATTATCCTCATCACAGGCAGTCCCTCTATAGATTATCCTCATCCCAGGCAGTCCCTCTATAGATTATCCCCATCACAGGCAGTCCCTCTATAGATTATCCTCATCGTAGGCAGTCCCTCTATAGATTATCCTCATCACAGGCAGTCCCTCTATAGATTATCCTCATCACAGGCAGTCCCTCTCGAGATTATCCTCATCACAGGCAGTCCCCCTCTAGATTATCCTCATCACAGGCCGTCCCTCTATAGATTATCCTCATCGTAGGCAGTCCCTCTAAAGATTATCCCCATCACAGGCCTTCCCTCTATAGATTATCCTCATCACAGGCAGTCCCTCTATAGATCATCCCCATCACAGGCAGTCCCTCTATAGATTATCCACATCCCAGGCAGTCCCTCTATAGATTATCCTCATCACAGGCAGTCCCTCTATAGATTATCCTCATCCCAGGCAGTCCCTCTATAGATTATCCTCATCACAGGCAGTCCCTCTATAGATTATCCCCATCACAGGCAGTTCCTCAATAGATTATCCTCATCGTAGGCAGTCCCTCTATAGATCATCCTCATCGTAGGCAGTCCCTCTATAGAATATCCTCATCGTAGGCAGTCCCTCTATAGATTATCCTCATCGTAGGCAGTCCCTCTATAGAATATCCTCATCGTAGGCAGTCCCTCTATAGATTATCCTCATCACAGGCCGTCCCGCTATAGATCATCCTCATCGTAGGCAGTCCCTCTATAGATTATCCTCATCACTTGCCGTCCCTCTATAGATCATCCTCATCGCAGGCAGTCCCTCTGTAGATTATCCTCATCACAGGCAGTCCCTCTATAGATTATCCTCATCGCAGGCAGTCCCTCTATAGATTATCCCCATCACAGGCAGTCCCTCTATAGATTATCCTCATCACAGGCAGTCCCTCTATAGATTATCCCCATCACAGGCAGTCCCTCTAAAGATTATCCTCATCACAGGCAGTCCCTCTATAGATTATCCTCATTGTAGGCAGTCCCTCGATAGATTATCCTCATCACAGGCAGTCCCTCTATAGATCATCCCCATCACAGGCAGTCCCTCTATAGATTATCCTCATCCCAGGCAGTCCCTCTATAGATTATCCTCATCACAGGCAGTCCCTCTATAGATTATCCCCATCACAGGCAGTCCCTCTATAGATTATCCTCATCACAGGCAGTCCCTCTATAGATTATCCCCATCACAGGCAGTCCCTCTAAAGATTATCCTCATCACAGGCAGTCCCTCTATAGATTATCCTCATTGTAGGCAGTCCCTCGATAGATTATCCTCATCACAGGCAGTCCCTCTATAGATCATCCCCATCACAGGCAGTCCCTCTATACATCATCCTCATCACAGACAGTCCCTCTATAGATTATCCTCATCACAGGCAGTCCCTCTATAGATCATCCTCATCATAGGCAGTCCCTCTATAGATTATCCCCATCACAGGCCGTACCTCTATAGATTATCCTCATCGTAGGCAGTCCCTCTATAGATTATCCTCATCGTAGGCAGTCCCTCTATAGATTATCCTCATCGTAGGCAGTCCCTCTGTAGATTATCCTCATCACAGGCAGTCCCTCTATAGATCATCCTCATCGTAGGCAGTCCCTCTATAGATTATCCTCATCGTAGGCAGTCCCTCTATAGAATATCCTCATCGTAGGCAGTCCCTCTATAGATTATCCTCATCACAGGCCGTCCCGCTATAGTTCATCCTCATCGTAGGCAGTCCCTCTATAGATTATCCTCATCACCGGCCATCCCTCTATAGATCATCCTCATCGTAGGCAGTCCCTCTGTAGATTATCCTCATCACAGGCAGTCCCTCTATAGATTATCCTCATTGTAGGCGGTCCCTCTATAGATTATCCTCATCCCAGGCAGTCCCTCTTTAGATTATCCCCATCACAGGCAGTCCCTCTACAGAATATCCTCATCGTAGGCAGTCCCTCTATAGATTATCCTCATCCCAGGCAGTCCCTCTATAGATTATCCTCATCACAGGCAGTCCCTCTATAGATTATCCTCATCACAGGCAGTCCCTCTATAGATTATCCTCATCACAGGCAGTCCCTCTATAGATTATCCTCATCCCAGGTAGTCCCTCTATAGATTATCCTCATCCCAGGCAGTCCCTCTATAGATTATCCCTCTATAGATTATCCTCATTCCAGGCTGTCCCTGTATAGATTATCCTCATCACAGGCTGTCCCTCTATAGATTATCCTCATCGTAGGCAGTCCCTCTATAGATTATCCTCATCACAGGCAGTCCCGCTATAGATTATCCTCATCGTAGGCAGTCCCTCTATAGATTATCCCCATCACAGGCAGTCCCTCTATAGATTATCCTCATCACAGGCAGTCCCTCGATAGATTATCCTCATCCCAGGCAGTCCCGCTATAGATTATCCTCATCGGAGGCAGTCCCTCTATAGATTATCCTTATCGTAGGCAGTCCCTCTATAGATTATCCTCATAACAGGCCGTCCTTCTATAGACCATTTTCATCGTAGGCAATCCCTCTATAGATTATCCTCATCGTAGGCAGTCCCTCTGTAGATTATCCTCATCGTAGGCAGTCTCTCTATAGATTATCCTCATCACAGGCCGTCCCTCTATAGATCATCCTCATCGTAGGCAGTCCCTCTGTAGATTATCCTCATCGTAGGCAGTCCCTCTATCGATTATCCTCATCACAGGCCGTCCCTCTGCAGATCATCCTCATCGTAGGCAGTCCCTCTATAGATTATCCTCATCACAGGCAGTCCCTCTATAGATTATCCTCATCACAGGCAGTCCCTCTATAGATTATCCTCATCACAGGCAGTCCCTCTATAGATTATCCTCATCACAGGCAGTCCCTCTATAGATTATCCTCATCACAGGCAGTCCCTCTATAGATTATCCCCATCACAGGCCGTCCCTCTATAGATCATCCTCATCACAGGCAGTCCCTCTATAGATTATCCTCATCACAGGCAGTCCCTCTATAGATTATCCTCATCACAGGCAGTCCCTCTATAGATTATCCTCATCACAGGCAGTCCCTCTATAGATTATCCTCATCACAGGCAGTCCCTCTATAGATTATCCTCATCACAGGCAGTCCCTCTATAGATTATCCCCATCACAGGCCGTCCCTCTATAGATCATCCTCATCACAGGCAGTCCCTCTATAGATTATCCTCATCACAGGCAGTCCATCTATAGATTATCCTCATCGTAGGCAGTCCCTCTATAGATTATCCTCATCACAGGCCGTCCCTCTATAGATTATCCTCATCGTAGGCAGTCCCTCTATAGAATATCCTCATCACAGGCAGTCCCTCTTTTGATTCTCCTAATCACAGGCAGTCCCTCTAGATATTATCCTCATCCCAGGCAGTCCCTCTATAGATTATCCTCATCCCAGGCAGTCCCTCTTTAGATTATCCCCATCACAGGCAGTCCCTCTATAGAATATCCTCATCGTAGGCAGTCCCTCTATAGATTATCCTCATCCCAGGCAGTCCCTCTATAGATTATCCTCATCACAGGCCGTCCCTCTATAGATTATCCTCATCGTAGGCAGTTCCTCTAAAGATTATCCCCATCACAGGCGGTCCCTCTATAGATTATCCTCATCCCAGGCAGTCCCTCTATAGATTATCCTCATCACAGGCAGTCCCTCTATAGATCATCCCCATCACAGGCAGTCCCTCTATACATCATCCTCATCACAGACAGTCCCTCTATAGATTATCCTCATCACAGGCAGTCCCTCTATAGATCATCCTCATCATAGGCAGTCCCTCTACAGATTATCCCCATCACAGGCCGTACCTCTATAGATTATCCTCATCGTAGGCAGTCCCTCTATAGATTATCCTCATCGTAGGCAGTCCCTCTATAGATTATCCTCATCGTAGGCAGTCCCTCTGTAGATTATCCTCATCACAGGCAGTCCCTCTATAGATCATCCTCATCGTAGGCAGTCCCTCTATAGATTATCCTCATCGTAGGCAGTCCCTCTATAGAATATCCTCATCGTAGGCAGTCCCTCTATAGATTATCCTCATCACAGGCCGTCCCGCTATAGATCATCCTCATCGTAGGCAGTCCCTCTATAGATTATCCTCATCACAGGCAGTCCCTCTATAGATTATCCTCATCCCAGGTAGTCCCTCTATAGATTATCCTCATCCCAGGCAGTCCCTCGACAGATTATCCCTCTATAGATTATCCTCATCCCAGGCTGTCCCTGTATAGATTATCCTCATCACAGGCTGTCCCTCTATAGATTATCCTCATCGTAGGCAGTCCCTCTATAGATTATCCTCATCGTAGGCAGTCCCTCTATAGATTATCCCCATCACAGGCAGTCCCTCTATAGATTATCCTCATCACAGGCAGTCCCTCGATAGATTATCCTCATCCCAGGCAGTCCCGCTATAGATTATCCTCATCGGAGGCAGTCCCTCTATAGATTATCCTTATCGTAGGCAGTCCCTCTATAGATTATCCTCATAACAGGCCGTCCTTCTATAGACCATTTTCATCGTAGGCAATCCCTCTATAGATTATCCTCATCGTAGGCAGTCCCTCTGTAGATTATCCTCATCGTAGGCAGTCTCTCTATAGATTATCCTCATCACAGGCCGTCCCTCTATAGATCATCCTCATCGTAGGCAGTCCCTCTGTAGATTATCCTCATCGTAGGCAGTCCCTCTATCGATTATCCTCATCACAGGCCGTCCCTCTGCAGATCATCCTCATCGTAGGCAGTCCCTCTATAGATTATCCTCATCACAGGCAGTCCCTCTATAGATTATCCTCATCACAGGCAGTCCCTCTATAGATTATCCTCATCACAGGCAGTCCCTCTATAGATTATCCTCATCACAGGCAGTCCCTCTATAGATTATCCTCATCACAGGCAGTCCCTCTATAGATTATCCCCATCACAGGCCGTCCCTCTATAGATCATCCTCATCACAGGCAGTCCCTCTATAGATTATCCTCATCACAGGCAGTCCATCTATAGATTATCCTCATCGTAGGCAGTCCCTCTATAGATTATCCTCATCACAGGCCGTCCCTCTATAGATTATCCTCATCGTAGGCAGTCCCTCTATAGAATATCCTCATCACAGGCAGTCCCTCTATAGATTATCCTCATCACAGGCAGTCCCTCTAGATATTATCCTTATCCCAGGCAGTCCCTCTATAGATTATCCTCATCACAGGCAGTCCCTCTATAGATTATCCTCATCACAAGCAGTCCCTCTATAGATTATCCTCATCCCAGGCAGTCCCTCTATAGATTATCCTCATCCCAGGCAGTCCCTCTACAGATTATCCTCATCACAGGCAGTCCCTCTATAGATTATCCTCATCCCAGGCTGTCCCTCTATAGATTATCCTCATCACAGGCTGTCCCTCTATAGATTATCCTCATCGTAGGCAGTCCCTCTATAGAATATCCTCATCACAGGCAGTCCCTCTATAGATTATCCTCATCACAGGCAGTCCCTCTATAGATTATCCTCATCGTAGGCAGTCCCTCTATAGATTATCCTCATCCTAGGCAGTCCCTCTCTAAATTATCCTCATCGTAGGCAGTCCCTCTATAGATTATCATCAGTCACAGGCCGTCCCTCTATAGATCATCCTCATCATAGGCAGTCCCTCTATAAATTATCCTTATCACAGGCAGTCCCTCTGTAGATCATCCTCATCGTAGGCAGTCCCTCTATAGATTATCCTCATCACAGGCAGTCCCTCTATAGATTATCCTCATCACAGGCAGTCCCTCTATAGATCATCCTCATCACAGGCAGTCCCTCTATAGATTATCCTCATTGTAGGCGGTCCCTCTATAGATTATCCTCATCCCAGGCAGTCCCTCTATAGATTATCACCATCACAGGCAGTCCCTCTGTAGATTATCCTCATCGTAGGCAGTCCCTCTATAGATTATCCTCATCACAGGCAGTCCCTCTATAGATTATCCTCATCACAGGCAGTCCCTCTATAGATCATCCTCATCACAGGCAGTCCCTCTATAGATTATCCTCATCACAGGCAGTCCCCCTATAGATCATCCTCATCGTAGGCAGTCCCTCTATAGATTATCCTCATCGTAGGCAGTCCCTCTGTAGATTATCCTCATCGTAGGCAGTCCCTCTATAGATTATCCCCATCACAGGCAGTCCCTCTATAGACTATCCTCATCACAGGCAGTCCCTCTATAGATTATCCTCATCCCAGGCAGTCCCTCTATAGATTATCCTCATCACAGGCAGTCCCTCTAAAGATTATCCTCATCCCAGGTAGTCCCTCTATAGATTATCCTCATCCCAGGCAGTCCCTCTACAGATTATCCTCATCACAGGCAGTCCCTCTATAGATTATTCTCATCCCAGGCTGTCCCTCGATAGATTATCCTCATCACAGGCTGTCCCTCTATAGATTATCCTCATCGTAGGCAGTCCCTCTATAGATTATCCTCATCACAGGCAGTCCCTCTATAGATTATCCTCATCACAGGCAGTCCCTCTATAGATTATCCTCATCGTAGGCAGTCCCTCTATAGATTATCCCCATCACAGGCAGTCCCTCTATAGATTATCCTCATCACAGGCAGTCCCTCGATAGATTATCCTCATCCCAGGCAGTCCCGCTATAGATTATCCTCATCGTAGGCAGTCCCTCTATAGATTATCCTCATCGTAGGCAGTCCCTCTATAGATTATCCTCATAACAGGCCGTCCTTCTATAGACCATTTTCATCGTAGGCAATCCCTCTATAGATTATCCTCATCGTAGGCAGTCCCTCTGTAGATTATCCTCATCACAGGCCGTCACTCTATAGATCATCCTCATCGTAGGCAGTCCCTCTGTAGATTATCCTCATCACAGGCCGTCACTCTATAGATCATCCTCATCGTAGGCAGTCTCTCTGTAGATTATCCTCATCACAGGCCGTCACTCTATAGATCATCCTCATCGTAGGCAGTCCCTCTGTAGATTATCCTCATCGTAGGCAGTCCCTCTATCGATTATCCTCATCACAGGCCGTCCCTCTGCAGATCATCCTCATCGTAGGCAGTCCCTCTATAGATTATCCTCATCACAGGCAGTCCCTCTATAGATTATCCTCATCACAGGCCGTCCCTCTATAGATCATCCTCATCACAGGCAGTCCCTCTATAGATTATCCTCATCACAGGCAGTCCATCTATAGATTATCCTCATCGTAGGCAGTCCCTCTATAGATTATCCTCATCCCAGGCAGTCCCTCTATAGATTATCCTCATCACAGGCAGTCCCTCTATAGATTATCCTCATCCCAGGCAGTCCCTCTATAGAATATCCTCATCACAGGCAGTCCCTCTATAGATTCTCCTCATCACAGGCAGTCCCTCTATAGATTATCCTCATCACAGGCAGTCCCTCTATAGATTATCCTCATCACAGGCAGTCCCTCTATAAATTATCCCCATCACAGGCAGTCCCTCTACAGATTATCCTCATCACAGGCAGTCCCTCTATAGATTATCCTCATCACAGGCAGTCCCTCTATAGATTATCCTCATCACAGGCAGTCCCTCTGTAGATCATCCCCATCACAGGCAGTCCCTCTATAGATTATCCTCATCCCAGGCAGTCCCTCTATAGAATATCCTCATCACAGGCAGTCCCTCTATAGATTATCCTCATCCCAGGCAGTCCCTCGATAGATTATCCTCATCACAGGCAGTCCCTCTATAGATCATCCCCATCACAGGCAGTCCCTCTATACATCATCCTCATCACAGACAGTCCCTCTATAGATTATCCTCATCACAGGCAGTCCCTCTATAGATCATCCTCATCATAGGCAGTCCCTCTATAGATTATCCCCATCACAGGCCGTACCTCTATAGATTATCCCCATCACAGGCAGTCCCTCTATAGATTATCCTCATCACAAGCCGTCCCTCTATAGATTATCCTCATCACAGGCAGTCCCTCTATAGATTATCCTCATCACAAGCCGTCCCTCTATAGATTATCCTCATCCCAGGCAGTCCCTCTATCGATTATCCCCATCGTAGGCAGTCCCTCTATAGATTATCCTCATCACAGGCAGTCCCTCTATAGATTATCCTCATGGTAGGCAGTCCCTCTATAGATCATCCCCATCAAAGGCAGTCCCTCTATAGATTATCCTCATCACAGGCAGTCCCTCTATAGATCATCCCCATCACAGGCAGTCCCTCTATACATCATCCCCATCACAGGCAGTCCCTCTATAGATCATCCCCATCACAGGCAGTCCCTCTATAGATTATCCTCATCACAGGCAGTCCCTCTATAGATTATCCTCATCACAGGCAGTCCCTCTATAGATCATCCTCACTATAGGCAGTCCCTCTATAGATCATCCTCATCACAGGCAGTCCCTCTATAGATCATCCTCATCACAAACAGTCCCTCTATAGATTATCCTCATCCCAGGCAGTCCCTCTATAGATTATCCTCATCTCAGGCAGTCCCTCTATAGATTATCCTCATCCCAGGCAGTCCCGCTATAGATTATCCTCAACTAAGGCAGTCCCTCTATAGATTATCCTCATCCCAGGCAGTCCCTCTATAGATTATCCTCATCACAGGCAGTCCCTCTATAGATTATCCTCATCCCAGGCCGTCCCTCTGTAGATTATCCTCATCCCAGGCAATCCCTCTATAGATTATCCTCATCACAGGCAGTCCCTCTATAGATTATCCTCATCTCAGGCAGTCCCTCTATAGATTATCCTCATCACAGGCAGTGCCTCTATAGATTATCCACATCACAGGCAGTGCCTCTATAGATTATCCTCATCACAGGCAGTCCCTCTATAGATTATCCTCATCGTAGGCAGTCCCTCTATAGATTATCCTCATCACAGGCAGTCCCTCTATAGATTATCCTCATCCCAGGCAGTCCCTCTATAGATTATCCCCATCACAGGCAGTCCCTCTATAGATTATCCTCATCGTAGGCAGTCCCTCTATAGATTATCCTCATCACAGGCAGTCCCTCTATAGATTATCCTCATCACAGGCAGTCCCTCTCGAGATTATCCTCATCACAGGCAGTCCCCCTCTAGATTATCCTCATCACAGGCCGTCCCTCTGTAGATTATCCTCATCGTAGGCAGTCCCTCTAAAGATTATCCCCATCACAGGCCTTCCCTCTATAGATTATCCTCATCCCAGGCAGTCCATCTATAGATTATCCTCATCACAGGCAGTCCCTCTATAGATTATCCCCATCACAGGCAGTTCTTCAATAGATTATCCTCATCGTAGGCAGTCCCTCTATAGATTATCCTCATCGTAGGCAGTCCCTCTATAGATTATCCTCATCACAGGCAGTCCCTCTATACATCATCCTCATCGTAGGCAGTCCCTCTATAGATTATCCTCATCGTAGGCAGTCCCTCTATAGAATATCCTCATCGTAGGCAGTCCCTCTATAGATTATCCTCATCACAGGCCGTCCCGCTATAGATCATCCTCATCGTAGGCAGTCCCTCTATAGATTATCCTCATCACAGGCCGTCCCTCTATAGATCATCCTCATCGTAGGCAGTCCCTCTGTAGATTATCCTCATCACAGGCAGTCCCTCTATAGATTATCCTCATCGCAGGCAGTCCCTCTATAGATTATCCCCATCACAGGCAGTCCCTCTATAGATTATCGTCATCACAGGCAGTCCCTCTATAGATTATCCTCATCACAGGCAGTCCCTCTATAGATTATCCTCATCGCAGGCAGTCCCTCTGTAGATTATCGTCATCACAGGCAGTCCCTCTATAGATTATCCCCATCACAGGCAGTCCCTCTATAGATTATCCTCATCGCAGGCAGTCCCTCTGTAGATTATCGTCATCACAGGCAGTCCCTCTATAGATTATCCCCATCACAGGCAGTCCCTCTAAAGATTATCCTCATCACAGGCAGTCCCTCTATAGATTATCCTCATCGTAGGCAGTCCCTCTATAGATTATCCTCATCACAGGCAGTCCCTCTATAGATCATCCCCATCACAGGCAGTCCCTCTATAGATTATCCTCATCCCAGGCAGTCCCTCTATAGATTATCCTCATCACAGGCGGTCCCTCTATAAATTATCCTCATCACAGGCAGTCCCTCTATAGATTATCCTCATCCCAGGCAGTCCCTCTATAGATTATCATCATCCCAGGCAGTCCCTCTATAGATTATCCTCATCACAGGCAGTCCCTCTATAGATCATCCCCATCACAGGCAGTCCCTCTATACATCATCCTCATCACAGACAGTCCCTCTATAGATTATCCTCATCACAGGCAGTCCCTCTATAGATCATCCTCATCCCAGGCTGTCCCTCGATAGATTATCCTCATCACAGGCTGTCCCTCTATAGATTATCCTCATCGTAGGCAGTCCCTCTATAGATTATCCTCATCACAGGCAGTCCCTCTATAGATTATCCTCATCACAGGCAGTCCCTCTACAGATTATCCTCATCGTAGGCAGTCCCTCTATAGATTATCCCCATCACAGGCAGTCCCTCTATAGATTATCCTCATCACAGGCAGTCCCTCGATAGATTATCCTCATCCCAGGCAGTCCCGCTATAGATTATCCTCATCGTAGGCAGTCCCTCTATAGATTATCCTCATCGTAGGCAGTCCCTCTATAGATTATCCTCATAACAGGCCGTCCTTCTATAGACCATTTTCATCGTAGGCAATCCCTCTATAGATTATCCTCATCGTAGGCAGTCCCTCTGTAGATTATCCTCATCGTAGGCAGTCTCTCTATAGATTATCCTCATCACAGGCCGTCACTCTATAGATCATCCTCATCGTAGGCAGTCCCTCTGTAGATTATCCTCATCGTAGGCAGTCCCTCTATCGATTATCCTCATCACAGGCCGTCCCTCTGCAGATCATCCTCATCGTAGGCAGTCCCTCTATAGATTATCCTCATCACAGGCAGTCCCTCTATAGATTATCCTCATCACAGGCAGTCCCTCTATAGATTATCCTCATCACAGGCAGTCCCTCTATAGATTCTCCTCATCACAGGCAGTCCCTCTATAGATTATCCTCATCACAGGCAGTCCCTCTATAGATTATCCTCATCACAGGCAGTCCCTCTATAAATTATCCCCATCACAGGCAGTCCCTCTACAGATTATCCTCATCACAGGCAGTCCCTCTATAGATTATCCTCATCACAGGCAGTCCCTCTATAGATTATCCTCATCCCAGGCAGTCCCTCGATAGATTATCCTCATCACAGGCAGTCCCTCTATAGATCATCCCCATCACAGGCAGTCCCTCTATACATCATCCTCATCACAGACAGTCCCTCTATAGATTATCCTCATCACAGGCAGTCCCTCTATAGATCATCCTCATCATAGGCAGTCCCTCTATAGATTATCCCCATCACAGGCCGTACCTCTATAGATTATCCCCATCACAGGCAGTCCCTCTATAGATTATCCTCATCACAAGCCGTCCCTCTATAGATTATCCTCATCACAGGCAGTCCCTCTATAGATTATCCTCATCACAAGCCGTCCCTCTATAGATTATCCTCATCCCAGGCAGTCCCTCTATAGATTATCCTCATCACAGGCAGTCCCTCTATAGATTATCCTCATCACAGGCAGTCCCTCTATAGATCATCCCCATCACAGGCAGTCCCTCTATAGATCATCCCCATCACAGGCAGTCCCTCTATAGATTATCCTCATCACAGGCCGTCCCTCTATAGATTATCCTCATCCCAGGCAGTCCCTCTATCGATTATCCCCATCGTAGGCAGTCCCTCTATAGATTATCCTCATCACAGGCAGTCCCTCTATAGATTATCCTCATGGTAGGCAGTCCCTCTATAGATCATCCCCATCAAAGGCAGTCCCTCTATAGATTATCCTCATCACAGGCAGTCCCTCTATAGATCATCCCCATCACAGGCAGTCCCTCTATAGATCATCCCCATCACAGGCAGTCCCTCTATAGATTATCCTCATCACAGGCAGTCCCTCTATAGATTATCCTCATCACAGGCAGTCCCTCTATAGATCATCCTCACCATAGGCAGTCCCTCTATAGATCATCCTCATCACAGGCAGTCCCTCTATAGATCATCCTCATCACAAGCAGTCCCTCTATAGATTATCCTCATCCCAGGCAGTCCCTCTATAGATTATCCTCATCTCAGGCAGTCCCTCTATAGATTATCCTCATCCCAGGCAGTCCCGCTATAGATTATCCTCAACTCAGGCAGTCCCTCTATAGATTATCCTCATCCCAGGCAGTCCCTCTATAGATTATCCTCATCACAGGCAGTCCCTCTATAGATTATCCTCATCCCAGGCCGTCCCTCTGTAGATTATCCTCATCCCAGGCAATCCCTCTATAGATTATCCTCATCACAGGCAGTCCCTCTATAGATTATCCTCATCCCAGGCAGTCCCTCTATAGATTATCCTCATCACAGGCAGTGCCTCTATAGATTATCCACATCACAGGCAGTGCCTCTATAGATTATCCTCATCACAGGCAGTCCCTCTATAGATTATCCTCATCGTAGGCAGTCCCTCTATAGATTATCCTCATCACAGGCAGTCCCTCTATAGATTATCCTCATCCCAGGCAGTCCCTCTATAGATTATCCCCATCACAGGCAGTCCCTCTATAGATTATCCTCATCGTAGGCAGTCCCTCTATAGATTATCCTCATCACAGGCAGTCCCTCTCGAGATTATCCTCATCACAGGCAGTCCCCCTCTAGATTATCCTCATCACAGGCCGTCCCTCTGTAGATTATCCTCATCGTAGGCAGTCCCTCTAAAGATTATCCCCATCACAGGCCTTCCCTCTATAGATTATCCTCATCCCAGGCAGTCCCTCTATAGATTATCCTCATCACAGGCAGTCCCTCTCGAGATTATCCTCATCACAGGCAGTCCCCCTCTAGATTATCCTCATCACAGGCCGTCCCTCTGTAGATTATCCTCATCGTAGGCAGTCCCTCTAAAGATTATCCCCATCACAGGCCTTCCCTCTATAGATTATCCTCATCACAGGCAGTCCCTCTATAGATTATCCCCATCACAGGCAGTTCTTCAATAGATTATCCTCATCGTAGGCAGTCCCTCTATAGATTATCCTCATCGTAGGCAGTCCCTCTATAGATTATCCTCATCACAGGCAGTCCCTCTATACATCATCCTCATCGTAGGCAGTCCCTCTATAGATTATCCTCATCGTAGGCAGTCCCTCTATAGAATATCCTCATCGTAGGCAGTCCCTCTATAGATTATCCTCATCACAGGCCGTCCCGCTATAGATCATCCTCATCGTAGGCAGTCCCTCTATAGATTATCCTCATCACAGGCCGTCCCTCTATAGATCATCCTCATCGTAGGCAGTCCCTCTGTAGATTATCCTCATCACAGGCAGTCCCTCTATAGATTATCCTCATCGCAGGCAGTCCCTCTATAGATTATCCTCATCGCAGGCAGTCCCTCTGTAGATTATCGTCATCACAGGCAGTCCCTCTATAGATTATCCCCATCACAGGCAGTCCCTCTAAAGATTATCCTCATCACAGGCAGTCCCTCTATAGATTATCCTCATCGTAGGCAGTCCCTCTATAGATTATCCCCATCACAGGCAGTCCCTCTAAAGATTATCCTCATCACAGGCAGTCCCTCTATAGATTATCCTCATCGTAGGCAGTCCCTCTATAGATTATCCTCATCACAGGCAGTCCCTCTATAGATCATCCCCATCACAGGCAGTCCCTCTATAGATTATCCTCATCCCAGGCAGTCCCTCTATAGATTATCCTCATCACAGGCGGTCCCTCTATAGATTATCATCATCCCAGGCAGTCCCTCTATAGATTATCCTCATCACAGGCAGTCCCTCTATAGATCATCCCCATCACAGGCAGTCCCTCTATACATCATCCTCATCACAGACAGTCCCTCTATAGATTATCCTCATCACAGGCAGTCCCTCGAAAGATCATCCTCATCCCAGGCTGTCCCTCGATAGATTATCCTCATCACAGGCTGTCCCTCTATAGATTATCCTCATCGTAGGCAGTCCCTCTATAGATTATCCTCATCACAGGCAGTCCCTCTATAGATTATCCTCATCACAGGCAGTCCCTCTACAGATTATCCTCATCGTAGGCAGTCCCTCTATAGATTATCCCCATCACAGGCAGTCCCTCTATAGATTATCCTCATCACAGGCAGTCCCTCTATAGATTATCCTCATCACAGGCAGTCCCTCGATAGATTATCCTCATCACAGGCAGTCCCGCTATAGATTATCCTCATCGTAGGCAGTCCCTCTATAGATTATCCTCATCGTAGGCAGTCCCTCTATAGATTATCCTCATAACAGGCCGTCCTTCTATAGACCATTTTCATCGTAGGCAATCCCTCTATAGATTATCCTCATCGTAGGCAGTCCCTCTGTAGATTATCCTCATCGTAGGCAGTCTCTCTATAGATTATCCTCATCACAGGCCGTCACTCTATAGATCATCCTCATCGTAGGCAGTCCCTCTGTAGATTATCCTCATCGTAGGCAGTCACTCTATCGATTATCCTCATCACAGGCCGTCCCTCTGCAGATCATCCTCATCGTAGGCAGTCCCTCTATAGATTATCCTCATCACAGGCAGTCCCTCTATAGATTATCCTCATCACAGGCAGTCCCTCTATAGATTATCCTCATCACAGGCAGTCCCTCTATAGATTATCCTCATCACAGGCAGTCCCTCTATAGATTATCCCCATCACAGGCCGTCCCTCTATAGATCATCCTCATCACAGGCAGTCCCTCTATAGATTATCCTCATCACAGGCAGTCCATCTATAGATTATCCTCATCGTAGGCAGTCCCTCTATAGATTATCCTCATCCCAGGCAGTCCCTCTATAGATTATCCTCATCACAGGCAGTCCCTCTATAGATTATCCTCATCCCAGGCAGTCCCTCTATAGAATATCCTCATCACAGGCAGTCCCTCTATAGATTCTCCTCATCACAGGCAGTCCCTCTATAGATTATCCTCATCACAGGCAGTCCCTCTATAGATTATCCTCATCACAGGCAGTCCCTCTATAAATTATCCCCATCACAGGCAGTCCCTCTACAGATTATCCTCATCACAGGTAGTCCCTCTATAGATTATCCTCATCACAGGCAGTCCCTCGATAGATTATCCTCATCACAGGCAGTCCCTCTGTAGATCATCCCCATCACAGGCAGTCCCTCTATAGATTATCCTCATCCCAGGCAGTCCCTCTATAGATTATCCTCATCACAGGCAGTCCCTCTATAGATTATCCTCATCCCAGGCAGTCCCTCGATAGATTATCCTCATCACAGGCAGTCCCTCTATAGATCATCCCCATCACAGGCAGTCCCTCTATACATCATCCTCATCACAGACAGTCCCTCTATAGATTATCCTCATCACAGGCAGTCCCTCTATAGATCATCCTCATCATAGGCAGTCCCTCTATAGATTATCCCCATCACAGGCCGTACCTCTATAGATTATCCCCATCACAGGCAGTCCCTCTATAGATTATCCTCATCACAAGCCGTCCCTCTATAGATTATCCTCATCACAGGCAGTCCCTCTATAGATTATCCTCATCACAAGCCGTCCCTCTATAGATTATCCTCATCCCAGGCAGTCCCTCTATAGATTATCCTCATCACAGGCAGTCCCTCTATAGATTATCCTCATCACAGGCAGTCCCTCTATAGATTATCCTCATCACAGGCAGTCCCTCTATAGATCATCCCCATCACAGGCAGTCCCTCTATAGATCATCCCCATCACAGGCAGTCCCTCTATAGATTATCCTCATCACAGGCCGTCCCTCTATAGATTATCCTCATCCCAGGCAGTCCCTCTATCGATTATCCCCATCGTAGGCAGTCCCTCTATAGATTATCCTCATCACAGGCAGTCCCTCTATAGATTATCCTCATGGTAGGCAGTCCCTCTATAGATCATCCCCATCAAAGGCAGTCCCTCTATAGATTATCCTCATCACAGGCAGTCCCTCTATAGATTATCCTCATCACAGGCAGTCCCTCTATAGATCATCCCCATCACAGGCAGTCCCTCTATACATCATCCCCATCACAGGCAGTCCCTCTATAGATCATCCCCATCACAGGCAGTCCCTCTATAGATTATCCTCATCACAGGCAGTCCCTCTATAGATCATCCTCATCACAGGCAGTCCCTCTATAGATCATCCTCACCATAGGCAGTCCCTCTATAGATCATCCTCATCACAGGCAGTCCCTCTATAGATCATCCTCATCACAGGCAGTCCCTCTATAGATCATCCTCATCACAAGCAGTCCCTCTATAGATTATCCTCATCCCAGGCAGTCCCTCTATAGATTATCCTCATCTCAGGCAGTCCCTCTATAGATTATCCTCATCCCAGGCAGTCCCTCTATAGATTATCCTCATCTCAGGCAGTCCCTCTATAGATTATCCTCAACTCAGGCAGTCCCTCTATAGATTATCCTCATCCCAGGCAGTCCCTCTATAGATTATCCTCATCACAGGCAGTCCCTCTATATATTATCCTCATCCCAGGCCGTCCCTCTTTAGATTATCCTCATCCCAGGCAATCCCTCTATAGATTATCCTCATCACAGGCAGTCCCTCTATAGATTATCCTCATCCCAGGCAGTCCCTCTATAGATTATCCTCATCACAGGCAGTGCCTCTATAGATTATCCACATCACAGGCAGTGCCTCTATAGATTATCCTCATCACAGGCAGTCCCTCTATAGATTATCCTCATCGTAGGCAGTCCCTCTATAGATTATCCTCATCACAGGCAGTCCCTCTATAGATTATCCTCATCCCAGGCAGTCCCTCTATAGATTATCCCCATCACAGGCAGTCCCTCTATAGATTATCCTCATCGTAGGCAGTCCCTCTATAGATTATCCTCATCACAGGCAGTCCCTCTCGAGATTATCCTCATCACAGGCAGTCCCCCTCTAGATTATCCTCATCACAGGCCGTCCCTCTATAGATTATCCTCATCGTAGGCAGTCCCTCTAAAGATTATCCCCATCACAGGCCTTCCCTCTATAGATTATCCTCATCCCAGGCAGTCCCTCTATAGATTATCCTCATCACAGGCAGTCCCTCTATAGATTATCCCCATCACAGGCAGTTCTTCAATAGATTATCCTCATCGTAGGCAGTCCCTCTATAGATTATCCTCATCGTAGGCAGTCCCTCTATAGATTATCCTCATCACAGGCAGTCCCTCTATACATCATCCTCATCGTAGGCAGTCCCTCTATAGATTATCCTCATCGTAGGCAGTCCCTCTATAGAATATCCTCATCGTAGGCAGTCCCTCTATAGATTATCCTCATCACAGGCCGTCCCGCTATAGATCATCCTCATCGTAGGCAGTCCCTCTATAGATTATCCTCATCACAGGCCGTCCCTCTATAGATCATCCTCATCGTAGGCAGTCCCTCTGTAGATTATCCTCATCACAGGCAGTCCCTCTATAGATTATCCTCATCGCAGGCAGTCCCTCTATAGATTATCCTCATCACAGGCAGTCCCTCTATAGATTATCCCCATCACAGGCAGTCCCTCTAAAGATTATCCTCATCACAGGCAGTCCCTCTATAGATTATCCTCATCGTAGGCAGTCCCTCTATAGATTATCCTCATCACAGGCAGTCCCTCTATAGATCATCCCCATCACAGGCAGTCCCTCTATAGATTATCCTCATCCCAGGCAGTCCCTCTATAGATTATCCTCATCACAGGCGGTCCCTCTATAGATTATCATCATCCCAGGCAGTCCCTCTATAGATTATCCTCATCACAGGCAGTCCCTCTATAGATCATCCCCATCACAGGCAGTCCCTCTATACATCATCCTCATCACAGACAGTCCCTCTATAGATTATCCTCATCACAGGCAGTCCCTCTATAGATCATCCTCATCATAGGCAGTCCCTCTATAGATTATCCCCATCACAGGCCGTACCTCTATAGATTATCCTCATCACAGGCAGTCCCGCTATAGATTATCCTCATCACAAGCCGTCCCTCTATAGATTATCCTCATCACAGGCAGTCCTTCTATAGATTATCCTCATCACAAGCCGTCCCTCTATAGATTATCCTCATCCCAGGCAGTCCCTCTATAGATTATCCTCATCACAGGCAGTCCCTCTATAGATTATCCTCATCACAGGCAGTCCCTCTATAGATTATCCTCATCACAGGCAGTCCCTCTATAGATCATCCCCATCAAAGGCAGTCCCTCTATAGATCATCCTCATCACAAGCCGTCCCTCTATAGATTATCCTCATCACAGGCAGTCCCTCTATAGATTATCCTCATCACAAGCCGTCCCTCTATAGATTATCCTAATCCCAGGCAGTCCCTCTACAGATTATCCTCATCACAGGCAGTCCCTCTATACATTATCCTCATCACAGGCAGTCCCTCTATAGATCATCCCCATCACAGGCAGTCCCTCGAAAGATTATCCTCATCACAGGCAGTCCCTCTATAGATTATCCTCATCACAGGCAGTCCCTCTATAGATCATCCTCATCGAAGGCAGTCCCTCTATAGATTATCCTCATCACAGGCCGTCCCTCTATAGATCATCCTCATCGTAGGCAGTCACTCTGTAGATTATCCTCATCGCAGGCCGTCCCTCTATAGATCATCCTCATCACAGGCAGTCCGTCTATAGATTATCCCCATCACAGGCAGTCCCTCTATAGATTATCCTCATCGCAGGCCGTCCCTCTATAGATCATCCTCATCACAGGCAGTCCGTCTATAGATTATCCCCATCACAGGCAGTCCCTCTATAGATTATCCTCATCGCAGGCAGTCCCTCTATAGATTATCCTCATCGCAGGCAGTCCCTCTATAGATTATCCTCATCGCAGGCAGTCCCTCTATAGATTATCCTCATCACAGGCAGTCCCTCTGTAGATCATCCCCATCACAGGCAGTCCCTCTATAGATTATCCTCATCCCAGGCCGTCCCTCTGTAGATTATCCTCATCAAAGGCAGTCCCTCTATAGATCATCCCCATCACAGGCAGTCCCTCTATAGATCATCCCCATCACAGGCAGTCCCTCTCGAGATTATCCTCATCACAGGCAGTCCCCCTCTAGATTATCCTCATCACAGGCCGTCCCTCTATAGATTATCCTCATCGTAGGCAGTCCCTCTAAAGATTATCCCCATCACAGGCCTTCCCTCTATAGATTATCCTCATCCCAGGCAGTCCCTCTATAGATTATCCTCATCACAGGCAGTCCCTCTATAGATTATCCCCATCACAGGCAGTTCTTCAATAGATTATCCTCATCGTAGGCAGTCCCTCTATAGATTATCCTCATCGTAGGCAGTCCCTCTATAGATTATCCTCATCACAGGCAGTCCCTCTATACATCATCCTCATCGTAGGCAGTCCCTCTATAGATTATCCTCATCGTAGGCAGTCCCTCTATAGAATATCCTCATCGTAGGCAGTCCCTCTATAGATTATCCTCATCACAGGCCGTCCCGCTATAGATCATCCTCATCGTAGGCAGTCCCTCTATAGATTATCCTCATCACAGGCCGTCCCTCTATAGATCATCCTCATCGTAGGCAGTCCCTCTGTAGATTATCCTCATCACAGGCAGTCCCTCTATAGATTATCCTCATCGCAGGCAGTCCCTCTATAGATTATCCCCATCACAGGCAGTCCCTCTATAGATTATCCTCATCGCAGGCAGTCCCTCTATAGATTATCCTCATCACAGGCAGTCCCTCTATAGATTATCCCCATCACAGGCAGTCCCTCTAAAGATTATCCTCATCACAGGCAGTCCCTCTATAGATTATCCTCATCGTAGGCAGTCCCTCTATAGATTATCCTCATCACAGGCAGTCCCTCTATAGATCATCCCCATCACAGGCAGTCCCTCTATAGATTATCCTCATCCCAGGCAGTCCCTCTATAGATTATCCTCATCACAGGCGGTCCCTCTATAGATTATCATCATCCCAGGCAGTCCCTCTATAGATTATCCTCATCACAGGCAGTCCCTCTATAGATCATCCCCATCACAGGCAGTCCCTCTATACATCATCCTCATCACAGACAGTCCCTCTATAGATTATCCTCATCACAGGCAGTCCCTCTATAGATCATCCTCATCATAGGCAGTCCCTCTATAGATTATCCCCATCACAGGCCGTACCTTTATAGATTATCCTCATCACAGGCAGTCCCGCTATAGATTATCCTCATCACAAGCCGTCCCTCTATAGATTATCCTCATCACAGGCAGTCCCTCTATAGATTATCCTCATCACAAGCCGTCCCTCTATAGATTATCCTCATCCCAGGCAGTCCCTCTATAGATTATCCTCATCACAGCCAGTCCCTCTATAGATTATCCTCATCACAGGCAGTCCCTCTATAGACTATCCTCATCACAGGCAGTCCCTCTATAGATCATCCCCATCAAAGGCAGTCCCTCTATAGATCATCCTCATCACAAGCCGTCCCTCTATAGATTATCCTCATCACAGGCAGTCCCTCTATAGATTATCCTCATCACAAGCCGTCCCTCTATAGATTATCCTAATCCCAGGCAGTCCCTCTACAGATTATCCTCATCACAGGCAGTCCCTCTATACATTATCCTCATCACAGGCAGTCCCTCTATAGATTATCCCCATCACAGGCAGTCCCTCTATAGATCATCCCCATCACAGGCAGTCCCTCGAAAGATTATCCTCATCACAGGCAGTCCCTCTATAGATTATCCTCATCACAGGCAGTCCCTCTATAGATCATCCTCATCGAAGGCAGTCCCTCTATAGATTATCCTCATCACAGGCAGTCCCTCTATAGATTATCCTCATCGCAGGCCGTCCCTCTATAGATCATCCTCATCACAGGCAGTCCGTCTATAGATTATCCCCATCACAGGCAGTCCCTCTATAGATTATCCTCATCGCAGGCAGTCCCTCTATAGATTATCCTCATCGCAGGCAGTCCCTCTATAGATTATCCTCATCACAGGCAGTCCCTCTATAGATTATCCTCATCACAGGCAGTCCCTCTATAGATCATCCCCATCACAGGCAGTCCCTCTATAGATTATCCTCATCCCAGGCCGTCCCTCTATAGATTATCCTCATCACAGGCAGTCCCTCTGTAGATTATCCTCATCACAGGCAGTCCCTCTATAGATCATCCCCATCACAGGCAGTCCCTCTATAGATCATCCCCATCACAGGCAGTCCCTCTATAGATTATCCTCATCACAGGCAGTCCCTCTATAGATTATCCTCATCACAGGCAGTCCCTCTATAGATCATCCCCATCACAGGCAGTCCCTCTATAGATCGTCCCCATCACAGGCAGTCCCTCTGTAGATTATCCTCATGGTAGGCAGTCCCTCTATAGATCATCCCCATCAAAGGCAGTCCCTCTATAGATCATCCTCATGGTAGGCAGTCCCTCTATAGATCATCCCCATCAAAGGCAGTCCCTCTATAGATTATCCTCATCACAGGCAGTCCCTCTATAGATTATCCTCATCACAGGCAGTCCCTCTATAGATCATCCCCATCACAGGCAGTCCCTCTATACATCATCCCCATCACAGGCAGTCCCTCTTTAGATCATCCCCATCACAGGCAGTCCCTCTATAGATTATCCTCATCACAGGCAGTCCCTCTATAGATTATCCTCATCACAGGCAGTCCCTCTATAGATTATCCTCATCACAGGCAGTCCCTCTATAGATTATCCTCATCACAGGCAGTCCCTCTATAGATCATCCTCACCATAGGCAGTCCCTCTATAGATCATCCTCATCACAGGCAGTCCCTCTATAGATCATCCTCATCACAGGCAGTCCCTCTATAGATCATCCTCATCACAAGCAGTCCCTCTATAGATTATCCTCATCCCAGGCAGTCCCTCTATAGATTATCCTCATCTCAGGCAGTCCCTCTATAGATTATCCTCATCCCAAGCAGTCCCGCTATAGATTATCCTCAACTCAGGCAGTCCCTCTATAGATTATCCTCATCCCAGGCAGTCCCTCTATAGATTATCCTCATCACAGGCAGTCCCTCTATAGATTATCCTCATCCCAGGCCGTCCCTCTATAGATTATCCTCATCCCAGGCAATCCCTCTATAGATTATCCTCATCACAGGCAGTCCCTCTATAGATTATCCTCATCCCAGGCAGTCCCTCTATAGATTATCCTCATCACAGGCAGTGCCTCCATAGATTATCCTCATCGTAGGCAGTCCCTCTATAGATTATCCTCATCACAGGCAGTCCCTCTATAGATTATCCTCATCCCAGGCAGTCCCTCTATAGATTATCCCCATCACAGGCAGACCCTCTATAGATTATCCACATCGTAGGCAGTCCCTCTATGGATTATCCTCATCACAGGCAGTCCCTCTCGAGATTATCCTCATCACAGGCAGTCCCCCTCTAGGTTATCCTCATCACAGGCCGTCCCTCTATAGATTATCCTCATCGTAGGCAGTCCCTCTAAAGATTATCCCCATCACAGGCCTTCCCTCTATAGATTATCCTCATCCCAGGCAGTCCCTCTATAGATTATCCTCATCACAGGCAGTCCCTCTATAGATTATCCCCATCACAGGCAGTTCTTCAATAGATTATCCTCATCGTAGGCAGTCCCTCTATAGATTATCCTCATCGTAGGCAGTCCCTCTATAGGTTATCCTCATCACAGGCAGTCCCTCTATACATCATCCTCATCGTAGGCAGTCCCTCTATAGATTATCCTCATCGTAGGCAGTCCCTCTATAGAATATCCTCATCGTAGGCAGTCCCTCTATAGATTATCCTCATCACAGGCCGTCCCGCTATAGATCATCCTCATCGTAGGCAGTCCCTCTATAGATTATCCTCATCACAGGCCGTCCCTCTATAGATCATCCTCATCGTAGGCAGTCCCTCTGTAGATTATCCTCATCACAGGCAGTCCCTCTATAGATTATCCTCATCGCAGGCAGTCCCTCTATAGATTATCCCCATCACAGGCAGTCCCTCTATAGATTATCCTCATCGCAGGCAGTCCCTCTATAGATTATCCTCATCACAGGCAGTCCCTCTATAGATTATCCCCATCACAGGCAGTCCCTCTAAAGATTATCCTCAACACAGGCAGTCCCTCTATAGATTATCCTCATCGTAGGCAGTCCCTCTATAGATTATCCTCATCACAGGCAGTCCCTCTATAGATTATCCCCATCACAGGCAGTCCCTCTATAGATTATCCTCATCCCAGGCAGTCCCTCTATAGATTATCCTCATCACAGGCGGTCCCTCTATAGATTATCATCATCCCAGGCAGTCCCTCTATAGATTATCCTCATCACAGGCAGTCCCTCTATAGATCATCCCCATCACAGGCAGTCCCTCTATACATCATCCTCATCACAGACAGTCCCTCTATAGATTATCCTCATCACAGGCAGTCCCTCTATAGATCATCCTCATCATAGGCAGTCCCTCTATAGATTATCCCCATCACAGGCCGTACCTCTATAGATTATCCTCATCACAGGCAGTCCCGCTATAGATTATCCTCATCACAAGCCGTCCCTCTATAGATTATCCTCATCACAGGCAGTCCCTCTATAGATTATCCTCATCACAAGCCGTCCCTCTATAGATTATCCTCATCCCAGGCAGTCCCTCTATAGATTATCCTCATCACAGGCAGTCCCTCTATAGATTATCCTCATCACAGGCAGTCCCTCTATAGATTATCCTCATCACAGGCAGTCCCTCTATAGATCATCCCCATCAAAGGCAGTCCCTCTATAGATCATCCTCATCACAAGCCGTCCCTCTATAGATTATCCTCATCACAGGCAGTCCCTCTATAGATTATCCTCATCACAAGCCGTCCCTCTATAGATTATCCTAATCCCAGGCAGTCCCTCTACAGATTATCCTCATCACAGGCAGTCCCTCTATACATTATCCTCATCACAGGCAGTCCCTCTATAGATCATCCCCATCACAGGCAGTCCCTCTATAGATTATCCTCATCACAGGCAGTCCCTCTATAGATTATCCTCATCACAGGCAGTCCCTCTATAGATCATCCCCATCACAGGCAGTCCCTCTATAGATTATCCTCATCCCAGGCCGTCCCTCTATAGATTGTCCTCATCACAGGTCGTCCCTCTATAGATTATCCTCATCACAGGCAGTCCCTCGATAGATTATCCTCATCACAGGCAGTCCCTCTGTAGATTATCCTCATCACAGGCAGTCCCTCTGTAGATCATCCCCATCACAGGCAGTCCCTCTATAGATCATCCCCATCACAGGCAGTCCCTCTATAGATTATCCTCATCGTAGGCAGTCCCTCTATAGATCATCCCCATCACAGGCAGTCCCTCTATAGATTATCCTCATCACAGGCAGTCCCTCTATAGATTATCCTCATCACAGGCAGTCCCTCTATAGATCATCCCCATCACAGGCAGTCCCTCTATAGATCATCCCCATCACAGGCAGTCCCTCTATAGATCATCCTCATCACAGGCAGTCCCTCTATAGATCATCCTCATCGTAGGCAGTCCCTCGATAGATCATCCCCATCACAGGCAGTCCCTCTATAGATTATCCTCATCACAGGCAGTCCCTCTATAGATTATCCTCATCACAGGCAGTCCCTCTATAGATCATCCCCATCACAGGCAGTCCCTCTATAGATCATCCCCATCACAGGCAGTCCCTCTATAGATCATCCTCATCACAGGCAGTCCCTCTATAGAGTATCCTCATCTCAGGCAGTCCCTCGATAGATTATCCTCATCGTAGGCAGTCCCTCTTTTGATCATCCCCATCACAGGCAGTCCCTCTATAGATCATCCCCATCACAGGCAGTCCCTCTATAGATTATCCTCATCTCAGGCAGTCCCTCTAAAGATTATTCTAATCCCAGGCATTTCCGCTATAGATTATCCTCATCTCAGGCAGTCCCTCTATAGATTATCCTCATCACAGGCAGTGCCTCTATAGATTATCCTCATCACAGGCAGTCCCTCTATAGATTATCCTCATCTCAGGCAGTCCCTCTATAGATTATCCTCATCACAGGCAGTCCCTCTATAGATTATGCTCATCCCAGGCAGTCCCTCTATAGATTATCCTCATCACAGGCAGTGCCTCTGTAGATTATCCACATCACAGGCAGTGCCTCTATAGATTATCCTCATCACAGGCAGTCCCTCTATAGATTATCCTCATCGTAGGCAGTCCCTCTATAGATTATCCTCATCACAGGCAGTCCCTCTGTAGATTATCCTCATCCCAGGCAGTCCCTCTATAGATTATCCCCATCACAGGCAGTCCCTCTATAGATTATCCTCATCGTAGGCAGTCCCTCTATAGATTATCCTCATCACAGGCAGTCCCTCTATAGATTATCCTCATCACAGGCAGTCCCTCTCGAGATTATCCTCATCACAGGCAGTCCCTCTCTAGATTATCCTCATCACAGGCCGTCCCTCTAAAGATTATCCTCATCGTACGCAGTCCCTCTAAAGATTATCCCCATCACAGGCAGTCCCTCGAAAGATTATCCTCATCCCAGGCAGTCCCGCTATAGATTATCCTCATCTCAGGCAGTCCCTCTATAGATTATCCTCATCACAGGCAGTCCCTCTATAGATTATGCTCATCCCAGGCAGTCCCTCTATAGATTATCCTCATCACAGGCAGTGCCTCTATAGATTATCCACATCACAGGCAGTGCCTCTATAGATTATCCTCATCACAGGCAGTCCCTCTATAGATTATCCTCATCGTAGGCAGTCCCTCTATAGATTATCCTCATCACAGGCAGTCCCTCTATAGATTATCCTCATCCCAGGCAGTCCCTCTATAGATTATCCCCATCACAGGCAGTCCCTCTATAGATTATCCTCATCGTAGGCAGTCCCTCTATAGATTATCCTCATCACAGACAGTCCCTCTATAGATTATCCCCATCACAGGCCGTACCTCTATAGATTATCCTCATCACAGGCAGTCCCGCTATAGATTATCCTCATCACAAGCCGTCCCTCTATAGATTATCCTCATCACAGGCAGTCCCTCTATAGATTATCCTCATCACAAGCCGTCCCTCTATAGATTTTCCTCATCCCAGGCAGTCCCTCTATAGATTATCCTCATCACAGGCAGTCCCTCTATAGATTATCCTCATCACAGGCAGTCCCTCTATAGATTATCCTCATCACAGGCAGTCCCTCTATAGATCATCCCCATCAAAGGCAGTCCCTCTATAGATCATCCTCATCACAAGCCGTCCCTCTATAGATTATCCTCATCACAGGCAGTCCCTCTATAGATTATCCTCTTCACAAGCCGTCCCTCTGTAGATTATCCTAATCCCAGGCAGTCCCTCTATAGATTATCCTCATCACAGGCAGTCCCTCTATACATTATCCTCATCACAGGCAGTCCCTCTATAGATCATCCCCATCACAGGCAGTCCCTCTATAGATTATCCTCATCACAGGCAGTCCCTCTATAGATTATCCTCATCACAGGCAGTCCCTCTATAGATCATCCTCATCGAAGGCAGTCCCTCTATAGATTATCCTCATCACAGGCCGTCCCTCTATAGATCATCCTCATCGTAGGCAGTCACTCTGTAGATTATCCTCATCACAGGCAGTCCCTCTATAGATTATCCTCATCACAGGCAGTCCCTCTATAGATTATCCTCATCACAAGCCGTCCCTCTATAGATTATCCTAATCCCAGGCAGTCCCTCTATAGATTATCCTCATCACAGGCAGTCCCTCTATACATTATCCTCATCACAGGCAGTCCCTCTATAGATCATCCCCATCACAGGCAGTCTCTCTATAGATTATCCTCATCACAGGCAGTCCCTCTATAGATTATCCTCATCACAGGCAGTCCCTCTATAGATCATCCTCATCGAAGGCAGTCCCTCTATAGATTATCCTCATCACAGGCCGTCCCTCTATAGATCATCCCCATCGTAGGCAGTCACTCTGTAGATTATCCTCATCACAGGCAGTCCCTCTATAGATTATCCTCATCGCAGGCCGTCCCTCTATAGATCATCCTCATCACAGGCAGTCCGTCTATAGATTATCCCCATCACAGGCAGTCCCTCTATAGATTATCCTCATCGCAGGCAGTCCCTCGATAGATTATCCTCATCTCAGGCAGTCCCTCGATAGATTATCCTCATCGTAGGCAGTCCCTCTATAGATCATCCCCATCACAGGCAGTCCCTCTATAGATTATCCTCATCACAGGCAGTCCCTCTATAGATTATCCTCATCACAGGCAGTCCCTCTATAGATCATCCTCATCATAGGCAGTCCCTCTATAGATCATCCTCATCACAGGCAGTCCCTCTAGAGATCATCCTCATCACAGGCAGTCCCTCTATAGATCATCCTCATCACAAGCAGTCCCTCTATAGATTATCCTCATCCCAGGCAGTCCCTCTATAGATTATCCTCATCTCAGGCAGTCCTTCTATAGATTATCCTCATCCCAGGCAGTCCCGCTATAGATTATCCTCATCTCAGGCAGTCCCTCTGTAGATTATCCTCATCACAGGCAGTCCCTCTATAGATTATGCTCATCCCAGGCAGTCCCTCTATAGATTATCCTCATCACAGGCAGTGCCTCTATAGATTATCCACATCACAGGCAGTGCCTCTATAGATTATCCTCATCACAGGCAGTCCCTCTATAGATTATCCTCATCGTAGGCAGTCCCTCTATAGAGTATCCTCATCTCAGGCAGTCCCTCGATAGATTATCCTCATCGTAGGCAGTCCCTCTATAGATCATCCCCATCACAGGCAGTCCCTCTATAGATTATCCTCATCACAGGCAGTCCCTCTATAGATCATCCTCATCATAGGCAGTCCCTCTATAGATCATCCTCATCACAGGCAGTCCCTCTATAGATTATCCTCATCGTAGGCAGTCCCTCTATAGATTATCCTCATCACAGGCAGTCCCTCTATAGATTATCCTCATCACAGGCAGTCCCTCTATAGATCATCCTCATCATAGGCAGTCCCTCTATAGATCATCCTCATCACAGGCAGTCCCTCTATAGATCATCCTCATCACAGGCAGTCCCTCTATAGATTATCCTCATCACAGGCAGTCCCTCTATAGATTATCCTCATCCCAGGCAGTCCCTCCATAGATTATCCCCATCACAGGCAGTCCCTCTATAGATTATCCTCATCGTAGGCAGTCCCTCTATAGATTATCATCATCACAGGGAGTCCCTCTATAGATTATCCTCATCACAGGCAGTCCCTCTCGAGATTATCCTCATCACAGGCAGTCCCTCTCTAGATTATCCTCATCACAGGCCGTCCCTCTAAAGATTATCCTCATCGTAGGCAGTCCCTCTAAAGATTATCCCCATCACAGGCCTTCCCTCTATAGATTATCCTCATCACAGGCAGTCCCTCTATAGATCATCCCCATCACAGGCAGTCCCTCTATAGATTATCCTCATCCCAGGCAGTCCCTCTATAGATTATCCTCATCCCAGGCAGTCCCGCTATAGATTATCCTCATCTCAGGCAGTCCCTCTATAGATTATCCTCATCACAGGCAGTCCCTCTATAGATTATCCTCATCTCAGGCAGTCCCTCTATAGATTATCCTCATCCCAGGCAGTCCCGCTATAGATTATCCTCATCTCAGGCAGTCCCTCTATAGATTATCCTCATCACAGGCAGTCCCTCTATAGATTATGCTCATCCCAGGCAGTCCCTCTATAGATTATCCTCATCACAGGCAGTGCCTCTATAGATTATCCACATCACAGGCAGTGCCTCTATAGATTATCCTCATCACAGGCAGTCCCTCTATAGATTATCCTCATCGTAGGCAGTCCCTCTATAGATTATCCTCATCACAGGCAGTCCCTCTATAGATTATCCTCATCCCAGGCAGTCCCTCTATAGATTATCCCCATCACAGGCAGTCCCTCTATAGATTATCCTCATCGTAGGCAGTCCCTCTATAGATTATCCTCATCACAGGCAGTCCCTCTATAGATTATCCTCATCACAGGCAGTCCCTCTATAGATCATCCTCATCATAGGCAGTCCCTCTATAGATTATCCCCATCACAGGCCGTACCTCTATAGATTATCCTCATCACAGGCAGTCCCGCTATAGATTATCCTCATCACAAGCCGTCCCTCTATAGATTATCCTCATCACAGGCAGTCCCTCTATAGATTATCCTCATCACAAGCCGTCCCTCTATAGATTATCCTCATCCCAGGCAGTCCCTCTATAGATTATCCTCATCACAGGCAGTCCCTCTATAGATTATCCTCATCACAGGCAGTCCCTCTATAGATTATCCTCATCACAGGCAGTCCCTCGAAAGATCATCCCCATCAAAGGCAGTCCCTCTATAGATCATCCTCATCACAAGCCGTCCCTCTATAGATTATCCTCATCACAGGCAGTCCCTCTATAGATTATCCTCATCACAAGCCGTCCCTCTATAGATTATCCTAATCCCAGGCAGTCCCTCTATAGATTATCCTCATCACAGGCAGTCCCTCGATAGATTATCCTCATCACAGGCAGTCCCTCTGTAGATTATCCTCATCACAGGCAGTCCCTCTATAGATCATCCCCATCACAGGCAGTCCCTCTATAGATCATCCCCATCACAGGCAGTCCCTCTATAGATTATCCTCATCGTAGGCAGTCCCTCTATAGATCATCCCCATCACAGGGAGTCCCTCTATAGATTATCCTCATCACAGGCAGTCCCTCTATAGATTATCCCCATCACAGGCAGTCCCTCTATAGATTATCCTCATTGTAGGCAGTCCCTCTATAGATTATCCTCATCACAGGCAGTCCCTCTTTTGATTATCCTCATCACAGGCAGTCCCTCTATAGATCATCCCCATCACAGGCAGTCCCTCTATAGATCATCCCCATCACAGGCAGTCCCTCTAGAGATTATCCCCATCACAGGCAGTCCCTCTATAGATTATCCTCATCGTAGGCAGTCCCTCTATAGATTATCCTCATCACAGGCAGTCCCTCTATAGATTATCCTCATCCCAGGCAGTCCCTCTATAGATTATCCCCATCACAGGCAGTCCCTCTATAGATTATCCTCATTGTAGGCAGTCCCTCTATAGATTATCCTCATCACAGGCAGTCCCTCTTTTGATTATCCTCATCACAGGCAGTCCCTCTATAGATTATCCTCATCGTAGGCAGTCCCTCTATAGATTATCCTCATCACAGGCAGTCCCTCTATAGATTATCCTCATCCCAGGCAGTCCCTCTATAGATTATCCTCATCACAGGCAGTCCCTCTATAGATCATCCTCATCGAAGGCAGTCCCTCTATAGATTATCCTCATCACAGGCCGTCCCTCTATAGATCATCCTCATCGTAGGCAGTCACTCTGTAGATTATCCTCATCACAGGCAGTCCCTTGATAGATTATCCTCATCTCAGGCAGTCCCTCGATAGATTATCCTCATCGTAGGCAGTCCCTCTATAGATCATCCCCATCATAGGCAGTCCCTCTATAGATCATCCTCATCACAGGCAGTCCCTCTATAGATCATCCTCATCACAGGCAGTCCCTCTATAGATCATCCTCATCACAAGCAGTCCCTCTATAGATCATCCTCATCACAGGCAGTCCCTCTATAGATCATCCTCATCACAGGCAGTCCCTCTATAGATCATCCTCATCACAAGCAGTCCCTCTATAGATTATCCTCATCCCAGGCAGTCCCTCTATAGATTATCCTCATCTCAGGCAGTCCCTCTATAGATTATCCTCATCCCAGGCAGTCCCGCTATAGATTATCCTCATCTCAGGCAGTCCCTCTATAGATTATCCTCATCACAGGCAGTCCCTCTATAGATTATGCTCATCCCAGGCAGTCCCTCTATAGATTATCCTCATCACAGGCAGTGCCTCTATAGATTATCCACATCACAGGCAGTGCCTCTATAGATTATCCTCATCACAGGCAGTCCCTCTATAGATTATCCTCATCGTAGGCAGTCCCTCTATAGATTATCCTCATCACAGGCAGTCCCTCTATAGATTATCCTCATCCCAGGCAGTCCCTCTATAGATTATCCCCATCACAGGCAGTCCCTCTATAGATTATCCTCATTGTAGGCAGTCCCTCTATAGATTATCCTCATCACAGGCAGTCCCTCTTTTGATTATCCTCATCACAGGCAGTCCCTCTCGAGATTATCCTCATCACAGGCAGTCCCTCTCTAGATTATCCTCATCACAGGCCGTCCCTCTATAGATTATCCTCATCGTAGGCAGTCCCTCTAAAGATTATCCCCATCACAGGCCTTCCCTCTATAGATTATCCTCATCACAGGCAGTCCCTCTATAGATCATCCCCATCACAGGCAGTCCCTCTATAGATTATCCTCATCCCAGGCAGTCCCTCTATAGATTATCCTCATCACAGGCAGTCCCTCTATAGATTATCCTCATCCCAGGCAGTCCCTCTATAGATTATCCTCATCACAGGCAGTCCCTCTATAGATTATCCCCATCACAGGCAGTCCCTCTATAGATTATCCTCATCGTAGGCAGTCCCTCTATAGATTATCCTCATCACAGGCAGTCCCCCTATAGATCATCCTCATCGTAGGCAGTCCCTCTATAGATTATCCTCATCGTAGGCAGTCCCTCTACAGAATATCCTCATCGTAGGCAGTCCCTCTATAGATTATCCTCATCTCAGGCCGTCCCGCTATAGATCATCCTCATCGTAGGCAGTCCCTCTATAGATTATCCTCATCACAGGCCGTCCCTCTATAGATCATCCTCATCCCAGGCAGTCCCTCTATAGATTATCCTCATCTCAGGCAGTCCCTCTATAGATTATCCTCATCCCAGGCAGTCCCGCTATAAATTATCCTCATCTCAGGCAGTCCCTCTATAGATTATCCTCATCCCAGGCAGTCCCTCTATAGATTATCCTCATCACAGGCAGTCCCTCTATAGATTATCCTCATCCCAGGCCGTCCCTCTATAGATTATCCTCATCCCAGGCAGTCCCTCTATAGATTATCCTCATCACAGGCAGTCCCTCTATAGATTATCCTCATCCCAGGCAGTCCCTCTATAGATTATCCTCATCACAGGCAGTGCCTCTATAGATTATCCACATCACAGGCAGTGCCTCTATAGATTATCCTCATCACAGGCAGTCCCTCTCTAGATTATCCTCATCGTAGGCAGTCCCTCGATAGATTATCCTCATCACAGGCAGTCCCTCGATAGATAATCCTCATCCCAGGCAGTCCCTCTAGAGATTATCCCCATCACAGGCAGTCCCTCTATAGATTATCCTCATCGTAGGCAGTCCCTCTATAGATTATCCTCATCACAGGCAGTCCCTCTATAGATTATCCTCATCACAGGCAGTCCCTCTCGAGATTATCCTCATCGTAGGCAGTCCCTCTAAAGATTATCCCCATCACAGGCCTTCCCTCTATAGATTATCCTCATCACAGGCAGTCCCTCTATAGATCATCCCCATCCCAGGCAGTCCCTCTATAGATTATCCTCATCACAGCCAGTCCCTCTATAGATTATCCTCATCCCAGGCAGTCCCTCTATAGATTATCCTCATCACAGGCAGTCCCTCTATAGATTATCCCCATCACAGGCAGTCCCTCTATAGATTATCCTCATCGTAGGCAGTCCCTCTATAGATTATCCTCATCGTAGGCAGTCCCTCTATAGATTATCCTCATCACAGGCAGTCCCTCTATAGATCATCCTCATCGTAGGCAGTCCCTCTATAGATTATCCTCATCGTAGGCAGTCCCTCTATAGAATATCCTCATCGTAGGCAGTCCCTCTATAGATTATCCTCATCACAGGCCGTCCCGCTATAGATCATCCTCATCGTAGGCAGTCCCTCTATAGATTATCCTCATCACCGGCCGTCCCTCTATAGATCATCCTCATCGTAGGCAGTCCCTCTGTAGATTATCCTCATCACAGGCAGTCCCTCTATAGATTATCCTCATTGTAGGCGGTCCCTCTATAGATTATCCTCATCCCAGGCAGTCCCTCTATAGATTATCCCCATCACAGGCAGTCCCTCTATAGATTATCCTCATCGTAGGCAGTCCCTCTATAGATTATCCTCATCCCAGGCAGTCCCTCTATAGATTATCCTCATCACAGGCAGTCCCTCTATAGATTATCCTCATCCCAGGCAGTCCCTCTACAGATTATCCCTCTATAGATTATCCTCATCCCAGGCTGTCCCTCTCTAGATTATCCTCATCACAGGCTGTCCCTCTATAGATTATCCTCATCGTAGGCAGTCCCTCTATAGATTATCCTCATCACAGGCAGTCCCGCTATAGATTATCCTCATCGTAGGCAGTCCCTCTATAGATTATCCTCATCACAGGCAGTCCCTCGATAGATTATCCTCATCCCAGGCAGTCCCGCTATAGATTATCCTCATCGGAGGCAGTCCCTCTATAGATTATCCTTATCGTAGGCAGTCCCTCTATAGATTATCCTCATAACAGGCCGTCCTTCTATAGACCATTTTCATCGTAGGCAATCCCTCTATAGATTATCCTCATCGTAGGCAGTCCCTCTGTAGATTATCCTCATCGTAGGCAGTCTCTCTATAGATTATCCTCATCACAGGCCGTCCCTCTATAGATCATCCTCATCGTAGGCAGTCCCTCTGTAGATTATCCTCATCGTAGGCAGTCCCTCTATCGATTATCCTCATCACAGGCCGTCCCTCTGCAGATCATCCTCATCGTAGGCAGTCCCTCTATAGATTATCCTCATCACAGGCAGTCCCTCTATAGATTATCCTCATCACAGGCAGTCCCTCTATAGATTATCCTCATCACAGGCAGTCCCTCTATATATTATCCTCATCACAGGCAGTCCCTCTATAGATTATCCTCATCACAGGCAGTCCCTCTATAGATTATCCCCATCACAGGCCGTCCCTCTATAGATCATCCTCATCACAGGCAGTCCCTTTATGGATTATCCTCATCACAGGCAGTCCATCTATAGATTATCCTCATCGTAGCCAGTCCCTCTATAGATTATCCTCATCACAGGCCGTCCCTTAATAGATTATCCTCATCGTAGGCAGTCCCTCTATAGAATATCCTCATCACAGGCAGTCCCTCTATAGATTCTCCTCATCACAGGCAGTCCCTCTAGATATTATCCTCATCCCAGGCAGTCCCTCTATAGATTATCCTCATCACAGGCAGTCCCTCTATAGATTATCCTCATCACAGGCAGTCCCTCTATAGATTATCCTCATCCCAGGCAGTCCCTCTATAGATTATCCTCATCCCAGGCAGTCCCTCTACAGATTATCCTCATCACAGGCAGTCCCTCTATAGATTATCCTCATCCCAGGCTGTCCCTCTATAGATTATCCTCATCACAGGCTGTCCCTCTGTAGATTATCCTCATCGTAGGCAGTCCCTCTGTAGAATATCCTCATCACAGGCAGTCCCTCTATAGATTATCCTCATCACAGGCAGTCACTCTATAGATTATCCTCATCGTAGGCAGTCCCTCTATAGATTATCCTCATCCTAGGCAGTCCCTCTGTAGATTATCCCCATCACAGGCAGTCCCTCTATAGATTATCCTCATCACAGGCAGTCCCTCGATAGGTTATCCTCATCCCAGGCAGTCCCGCTATAGATTATCCTCATCGTAGGCAGTCCCTCTATAGATTATCCTCATCACAGGCAGTCCCTCTATAGATTATCCTCATCACAGGCAGTCCCTCTATAGATCATCCTCATCACAGGCAGTCCCTCTATAGATTATCCTCATTGTAGGCGGTCCCTCGAGAGATTATCCTCATCCCAGGCAGTCCCTCTATAGATTATCCTCATCACAGGCAGTCCCTCTATAGATTATCCTCATCCCAGGCAGTCCCTCTATAGATTATCCTCATCCCAGGCAGTCCCTCTACAGATTATCCTCATCACAGGCAGTCCCTCTATAGATTATTCTCATCCCAGGCTGTCCCTCTATAGATTATCCTCATCACAGGCTGTCCCTCTATAGATTATCCTCATCGTAGGCAGTCCCTCTATAGATTATCCTCATCACAGGCAGTCCCTCTATAGATTATCCTCATCACAGGCAGTCCCTCTATAGATTATCCTCATCGTAGGCAGTCCCTCTATAGATTATCCCCATCACAGGCAGTGCGTCTATAGATTATCCTCATCACAGGCAGTCCCTCGATAGATTATCCTCATCCCAGGCAGTCCCGCTATAGATTATCCTCATCGTAGGCAGTCCCTCTATAGATTATCCTCATCGTAGGCAGTCCGTCTATAGATTATCCTCATAACAGGCCGTCCTTCTATAGACCATTTTCATCGTAGGCAATCCCTCTATAGATTATCCTCATCGTAGGCAGTCCCTCTGTAGATTATCCTCATCGTAGGCAGTCTCTCTATAGATTATCCTCATCACAGGCCGTCCCTCTATAGATCATCCTCATCGTAGGCAGTCCCTCTATAGATTATCCTCATCGTAGGCAGTCCCTCTATCGATTATCCTCATCACAGGCCGTCCCTCTGCAGATCATCCTCATCGTAGGCAGTCCCTCTATAGATTATCCTCATCACAGGCAGTCCCTCTATAGATTATCCTCATCACAGGCAGTCCCTCTATAGATTATCCTCATCACAGGCAGTCCCTCTATAGATTATCCTCATCACAGGCAGTCCCTCTATAGATTATCCCCATCACAGGCCGTCCCTCTATAGATCATCCTCATCACAGGCAGTCCCTCTATAGATTATCCTCATCACAGGCAGTCCATCTATAGATTATCCTCATCATAGGCAGTCCCTCTATAGATTATCCTCATCCCAGGCAGTCCCTCTATAGATTATCCTCATCACAGGCAGTCCCTCTATAGATTATCCTCATCGTAGGCAGTCCCTCTATAGATTATCCCCATCACAGGCAGTCCCTCTATAGATTATCCTCATCCCAGGCAGTCCCTCTATAGATTATCCTCATCACAGGCAGTCCCTCTATAGATTATCCTCATCCTAGGCAGTCCCTCGATAGATTATCCTCATCACAGGCAGTCCCTCTATAGATCATCCCCATCACAGGCAGTCCCTCTATGCATCATCCTCATCAGAGACAGTCCCTCTATAGATTATCCTCATCACAGGCAGTCCCTCTATAGATCATCCTCATCATAGGCAGTCCCTCTATAGATTACCCCATCACAGGCCGTACCTCTATAGATTATCCCCATCACAGGCAGTCCCTCTATAGATTATCCTCATCACAAGCCGTCCCTCTATAGATTATCCTCATCACAGGCAGTCCCTCTATAGATTATCCTCATCACAAGCCGTCCCTCTATAGATTATCCTCATCCCAGGCAGTCCCTCTATAGATTATCCTCATCACAGGCAGTCCCTCTATAAATTATCCCCATCACAGGCAGTCCCTCTGCAGATTATCCTCATCACAGGCAGTCCGCTATCGATTATCCTCATCGCAGGCAGTCCCTCTATAAATTATCCCCATCACAGGCAGTCCCTCTATAGATCATCCCCATCACAGGCAGTCCCTCTATAGATCATCCCCATCACAGGCAGTCCCTCTATAGATTATCCTCATCACAAGCCGTCCCTCTATAGATCATCCTCATCACAGGCAGTCCCTCTTTCGATTATCCTCATCACAGGCAGTCCCTCTATAGATTATCCTCATCACAGGCAGTCCCTCTATAGATCATCCCCATCACAGGCAGTCCCTCTATACATCCTCATCACAGGCCGTCCCTCTATAGATTATCCCCATCACAGGCAGTCCCTCTATAGATTATCCCCATCACAGACAGCCCCTCTATAGATCATCCTCATCAGAGGCAGTCCCTCTATAGATTATCCTCATCACAGGCAGTCCCTCTATAGATCATCCTCATCACAGGCAGTCCCTCTATAGATTATCTTCATCGCAGGCAGTCCCTCTATAGATTATCCTCATCACAGGCAGTCCCTCTACAGATTATCCTCATCACAGGCAGTCTCTCTATCGATTATCCTCATCCCAGGCAGTCCCTCTATAGATTATCCTCATCACAGGCAGTCCATCTATAGATTATCCTCATCACAGGCAGTCCCTCTATAGATTATCTTCATCCCAGGCAGTCGCTCTATCGATTATCCCCATCGTAGGCAGTCCCTCTATAGATTATCCTCATCACAGGCAGTCCCTCTATAGATCATCCCCATCACAGGCAGTCCCTCTATAGATTATCCTCATCGTAGGCAGTCCCTCTATAGATTATCCTCATCCCAGGCAGTCCCTCTATAGATTATCCTCATCACAGGCAGTCCCTCTATAGATTATCCTCATCACAGGCAGTCCCTCTATAGATTATCCTCATCGTAGGCAGTCCCTCTATAGATTCTCCTCATCACAGGCAGTCCCTCTATAGATTATCGTCATCCCAGGCAGTCCCTCTATAGATTATCCCCATCCCAGGCAGTCCCTCTATAGGTTATCCTCATCGTAGGCAGTCCCTCTATAGATTATCCCCATCCCAGGCAGTCCCTCTATAGGTTATCCTCATCGTAGGCAGTCCCTCTATAGATTATCCCCATCCCAGGCAGTCCCTCTATAGATTATCCTCATAACAGGCCGTCCTTCTATAGACCATTTTCATCGTAGGCAGTCCCTCTATAAATTATCCTCATCGTAGGCAGTCCCTCTATAGATTATCATCATCACAGGCCGTCCCTCTATAGATCATCCTCATCATAGGCAGTCCCTCTATAGATTATCCTCATCGTAGGCAGTCCCTCTATAGATTATCCTTATCACAGGCCGTCCCTCTGTAGATCATCCTCATCGTAGGCAGTCCCTCTATAGATTATCCTCATCACAGGCAGTCCCTCTATAGATTATCCTCATCACAGGCAGTCCCTCTATAGATCATCCTCATCACAGGCAGTCCCTCTATAGATTATCCTCATTGTAGGCGGTCCCTCTATAGATTATCCTCATCCCAGGCAGTCCCTCTATAGATTATCCCCATCACAGGCAGTCCCTCTTTCGATTATCCTCATCACAGGCAGTCCCTCTATAGATTATCCTCATCCCAGGTAGTCCCTCTATAGATTATCCTCATCCCAGGCAGTCCCTCTACAGATTATCCTCATCACAGGCAGTCCCTCTATAGATTATCCTCATCCCAGGCTGTCCCTCTATAGATTATCCTCATCACAGGCTGTCCCTCTATAGATTATCGTCATCGTAGGCAGTCCCTCTATAGATTATCCTCATCACAGGCAGTCCCTCTATAGATTATCCTCATCGTAGGCAGTCCCTCTATAGATTATCCTCATCCCAGGCAGTCCCTCCATAGATTATCTCCATCACAGGCAGTCCCTCTATAGATTATCCTCATCACAGGCAGTCCCTCGATAGATTATCCTCATCCCAGGCAGTCCCGCTATAGATCATCCTCATCGTAGGCAGTCCCTCTATAGATTATCCTTATCGTAGGCAGTCCCTCTATAGATTATCCTCATAACAGGCCGTCCTTCTATAGACCATTTTCATCGTAGGCAATCCCTCTATAGATTATCCTCATCGTAGGCAGTCCCTCTGTAGATTATCCTCATCGTAGGCAGTCTCTCTATAGATTATCCTCATCACAGGCCGTCCCTCGATAGATCATCCTCATCGTAGGCAGTCCCTCTGTAGATTATCCTCATCGTAGGCAGTCCCTCTATCGATTATCCTCATCACAGGCCGTCCCTCTGCAGATCATCCTCATCGTAGGCAGTCCCTCTATAGATTATCCTCATCACAGGCAGTCCCTCTATAGATTATCCCCATCACAGGCCGTCCCTCTATAGATTATCCCCATCACAGGCCGTCCCTCTATAGATCATCCTCATCACAGGCAGTCCATCTATAGATTATCCTCATCACAGGCAGTCCATCTATAGATTATCCTCATCGTAGGCAGTCCCTCTATAGATTATCCTCATCCCAGGCAGTCCCTCTGTAGATTATCCTCATCACAGGCAGTCCCTCTATAGATTATCCTCATCCCAGGCAGTCCCTCTTTCGATTATCCTCATCACAGGCAGTCCCTCTATAGATTATCCCCATCACAGGCAGTCCCTCTATAGATTATCCTCATCCCAGGCAGTCCCTCTATAGATTATCCTCATGGTAGGCAGTCCCTCTATAGAATATCCTCATCACAGGCAGTCCCTCTATAGATTCTCCTCATCACAGGCAGTCCCTCTATAGATCATCCTCATCGTAGGCAGTCCCTCTATAGATTATCATCATCGTAGGCAGTCTCTCTGTCGATTATCCTCATCGTAGGCAGTCCCTCTATAGATTATCCTCATCACAGGCCGTCCCGCTATAGATCATCCTCATCGTAGGCAGTCCCTCTATAGATTATCCTCATCACAGGCCGTCCCTCTATAGATTATCCTCATCGTAGGCAGTCCCTCTATAGAATATCCTCATCACAGGCAGTCCCTCTATAGATTCTCCTCATCACAGGCAGTCCCTCTATAGATTATCCTCATCACAGGCAGTCCCTATATAGATTATCCCCATCACAGGCAGTCCCTCTATAGATTATCCTCATCCCAGGCAGTCCCTCTATAGATTATCCTCATGGTAGGCAGTCCCTCTATAGAATATCCTCATCACAGGCAGTCCCTCTATAGATTCTCCTCATCACAGGAAGTCTCTCTATAGATCATCCTCACCGTAGGCAGTCCCTCTATAGATTATCCTCATCGTAGGCAGTCCCTCTATAGATTATCCTCATCGTAGGCAGTCCCTCTATAGATTATCCTCATCACAGGCCGTCCCGCTATAGATCATCCTCATCGCAGGCAGTCCCTCTATAGATTATCCTCATCACAGGCCGTCCCTCTATAGATCATCCTCATCGTAGGCAGTCCCTCTGTAGATTATCTTCATCACAGGCAGTCCCTCTATAGATTATCATCATCCCAGGCAGTCCCTCAATAGATTATCCCCATCACAGGCAGTCCCTCTATAGATTATCCTCATCACAGGCAGTCCCTCTATAGATTATCCTCATCACAGGCAGTCCCTCTATAAATTATCCCCATCACAGGCAGTCCCTCTACAGATTATCCCCATCACAGGCAGTCCCTCTATAGATTATCCTCATCGTAGGCAGTCCCTCTATAGATTATCCTCATCACAGGCAGTCCCTCTGTAGATCATCCCCATCACAGGCAGTCCCTCTATAGATTATCCTCATCCCAGGCAGTCCCTCTATAGATTATCCTCATCACAGGCAGTCCCTCTATAGATTATCCTCATCCCAGGCAGTCCCTCTATAGATTATCCTCATCACAGGCAGTCCCTCTATAGATCATCCCCATCACAGGCAGTCCCTCTATACATCATCCTCATCACAGACAGTCCCTCTATAGATTATCCTCATCACAGGCAGTCCCTCTATAGATTATCCCCAGCACAGGCCGTACCTCTATAGATTATCCCCATCACGGGCAGTCCCTCTATAGATTATCCTCATCACAAGCCGTCCCTCTATAGATTATCCTCATCCCAGGCAGTCCCTCTATAGATTATCCTCATCCCAGGCAGTCCCTCTATAGATTATCCTCATCACAGGCAGTCCCTCTATAGATTATCCTCATCACAGGCAGTCCCTCTATAGATTATCCTCATCACAGGCAGTCCCTCTATAGATCATCCCCATCACAGGCAGACCCTCTATAGATCATCCCCATCACAGGCAGTCCCTCTATAGATTATCCTCATCACAGGCCGTCCCTCTATAGATCATCCTCATCACAGGCAGTCCCTCTTTCGATTATCCCCATCACAGGCAGTCCCTCTATAGATTATCCTCATCGCAGGCAGTCCCTCTATAGATTATCCTCATCACAGGCAGTCCCTCTATAAATTATCCCCATCACAGGCAGTCCCTCTACAGATTATCCTCATCACAGGCAGTCCCTCTATAGATTATCTTCATCCCAGGAAGTCCCTCTATCGATTATCCCCATCGTAGGCAGTCCCTCTATAGATTATCCTCATCACAGGCAGTCCCTCTATAGATCATCCCCATCACAGGCAGTCCCTCTATACATCCTCATCACAGGTCGTCCCTCTATAGATTATCCCCATCACACGCAGTCCCTCTATAGATTATCCCCATCACAGACAGCCCCTCTATAGATTATCTCCATCACAGACAGTCCCTCTATAGATCATCCTCATCACAGGCAGTCCCTCTATAGATCATCCTCATCACAGGCAGTCCCTCTATAGATTATCCTCATCCCAGGCAGTCCCTCTATAGAATATCCCCATCACAGGCAGTCCCTCTATAAATTATCCCCATCACAGGCAGTCCCTCTCCAGATTATCCTCATCACAGGCAGTCCCTCTATCGATTATCCTCATCACAGGCAGTCCCTCTATAGATTATCCTCATCACAGGCAGTCCCTCTATAGATTATCCTCATCACAGGCAGTCCCTCTATAGATTATCTTCATCCCAGGCAGTCCCTCTATCGATTATCCCCATCGTAGGCAGTCCCTCTATAGATCATCCCCATCACAGGCAGTCCCTCTATACATCCTCATCACAGGCCGTCCCTCTATAGATTATCCCCATCACAGGCAGTCCCTCTATAGATTATCCACATCACAGACAGCCCCTCTATAGATCATCCTCATCAGAGGCAGTCCCTCTATAGATCATCCTCATCACAGGCAGTCCCTCTATAGATTATCCCCATCACAGACAGTCCCTCTATAGATCATCCTCATCACAGGCAGTCCCTCTATAGATCATCCTCATCACAGGCAGTCCCTCTATAGATCATCCTCATCCCAGGCAGTCCCTCTATAGATTATCCTCATCACAGGCAGTCCCTCTATAGATTATCCTCATCCCAGGCAGTCCCTCTATAGATTATCCTCATCCCAGGCAGTCCCTCTATAGATTATCCTCATCACAGGCAGTCCCTCTATAGATTATCCTCATCCCAGGCAGTCCCTCTATAGATTATCCTCATCCCAGGCAGTCCCTCTATAGATTATCCTCATCACAGGCAGTCCCTCTCCAGATTATCCTCATCACAGGCAGTCCCTCTATAGATTATCCTCATCCCAGGCAGTCCCTCTATAGATTATCCTCATCACAGGCAGTCCCTCTATAGATTATCCTCATCACAGGCAGTCCCTCTATCGATTATCTTCATCCCAGGCAGTCCCTCTATCGATTATCCCCATCGTAGGCAGTCCCTCTATCGATTATCCTCATCCCAGGCAGTCCCTCTATAGATTATCCTCATCACAGGCAGTCCCTCTATAGATTATCCTCATCACAGGCAGTCCCTCTATCGATTATCTTCATCCCAGGCAGTCCCTCTATCGATTATCCCCATCGTAGGCAGTCCCTCTATAGATCATCCCCATCACAGGCAGTCCCTCTATACATCCTCATCACAGGCCGTCCCTCTATAGATTATCCCCATCACAGGCAGTCCCTCTATAGATTATCCCCATCACAGACAGCCCCTCTATAGATCATCCTCATCAGAGGCAGTCCCTCTATAGATTATCCTCGTCACAGGCAGTCCCTCTATAGATTATCCCCATCACAGACAGCCCCTCTATAGATCATCCTCATCAGAGGCAGTCCCTCTATAGATCATCCTCATCACAGGCAGTCCCTCTATAGATTATCCCCATCACAGACAGTCCCTCTATAGATCATCCTCATCACAGGCAGTCCCTCTATAGATAATCCTCATCACAGGCAGTCCCTCTATAGATCATCCTCATCACAGGCAGTCCCTCTATCGATTATCCCCATCGTAGGCAGTCCCTCTATAGATTATCCTCATCCCAGGCAGTCCCTCCAGAGATTATCCTCATCACAGGCAGTCCCTCTATAGATTATCCTCATCACAGGCAGTCCCTCTATAGATTATCCTCATCGTAGGCAGTCCCTCTATAGATTCTCCTCATCACAGGCAGTCCCTCTATAGATTATCCTCATCCCAGGCAGTCCCTCTATAGATTATCCCCATCACAGGCAGTCCCACTATAGATCATCCTCATCCCAGGCAATCCCTCGTTAGATTATCCTCATCCCAGGCATTCCCGCTATAGATTATCCTCATCGTAGGCAGTCCCTCTATAGATTATCCTCATCGTAGGCAGTCCCTCTATAGATTATCCTCATAACAGGCCGTCCTTCTATAGACCATTTTCATCGTAGGCAGTCCCTCTATAAATTATCCTCATCGTAGGCAGTCCCTCTATAGATTATCATCATCACAGGCCGTCCCTCTATAGATCATCCTCATCATAGGCAGTCCCTCTATAGATTATCCTCATCGTAGGCAGTACCTCTATAGATTATCCTTATCACAGGCCGTCCCTCTGTAGATCATCCTCATCGTAGGCAGTCCCTCTATAGATTATCCTCATCACAGGCAGTCCCTCTATAGATTATCCTCATCACAGGCAGTCCCTCTATAGATCATCCTCATCACAGGCAGTCCCTCTATAGATTATCCTCATTGTAGGCGGTCCCTCTATAGATTATCCTCATCCCAGGCAGTCCCTCTATAGATTATCCCCATCACAGGCAGTCCCTCTATTGATTATCCTCATCGTAGGCAGTCCCTCTATAGATTATCCTCATCCCAGGCAGTCCCTCTATAGATTATCCTCATCACAGGCAGTCCCTCTATAGATTATCCTCATCCCAGGCAGTCCCTCTATAGATTATCCTCATCACAGGCAGTCCCTCTATAGATTATCCTCATCACAGGCAGTCCCTCTGTAGATTATCCTCATCACAGGCAGTCCCTCTATAGATTATCCTCATCCCAGGTAGTCCCTCTATAGATTATCCTCATCCCAGGCAGTCCCTCTACAGATTATCCTCATCACAGGCAGTCCCTCTATAGATTATCCTCATCCCAGGCTGTCCCTCTATAGATTATCCTCATCACAGGCAGTCCCTCTATAGATTATCCTCATCGTAGGCAGTCCCTCTATAGATTATCCTCATCCCAGGCAGTCCCTCTATAGATTATCCCCATCACAGGCAGTCCCTCGATAGATTATCCTCATCACAGGCAGTCCCTCGATAGATTATCCTCATCCCAGGCAGTCCCGCTATAGATCATCCTCATCGCAGGCAGTCCCTCTATAGATTATCCTTATCGTAGGCAGTCCCTCTATAGATTATCCTCATAACAGGCCGTCCTTCTATAGACCATTTTCATCGTAGGCAATCCCTCTATAGATTATCCTCATCGTAGGCAGTCCCTCTGTAGATTATCCTCATCGTAGGCAGTCTCTCTATAGATTATCCTCATCACAGGCCGTCCCTCTATAGATCATCCTCATCGTAGGCCGTCCCTCTGCAGATCATCCTCATCGTAGGCAGTCCCTCTATAGATTATCCTCATCACAGGCAGTCCCTCTATAGATTATCCTCATCACAGGCAGTCCCTCTATAGATTATCCTCATCACAGGCAGTCCCTCTATAGATTATCCTCATCACAGGCAGTCCCTCTATAGATTATCCCCATCACAGGCCGTCCCTCTATAGATCATCCTCATCACAGGCAGTCCATCTATAGATTATCCTCATTACAGGCAGTCCATCTATAGATTATCCTCATCGTAGGCAGTCCCTCTATAGATTATCCTCATCCCAGGCAGTCCCTCTATAGATTATCCTCATCACAGGCAGTCCCTCTATAGATTATCCTCATCCCAGGCAGTCCCTCTATAGATTATCCTCATCGTAGGCAGTCCCTCTATAGATTATCCTCATCACAGGCCGTCCCGCTATAGATCATCCTCATCATAGGCAGTCCCTCTATAGATTATCCTCATCACAGGCAGTCCCTCTATAGATTATCCTCATCGTAGGCAGTCCCTCTATAGAATATCCTCATCACAGGCAGTCCCTCTATAGATTCTCCTCATCACAGGCAGTCCCTCTAGATATTATCCTCATCCCAGGCAGTCCCTCTACAGATTATCCTCATCACAGGCAGTCCCTCTATAGATTATCCTCATCACAGGCAGTCCCTCTATAGATTATCCTCATCCCAGGCAGTCCCTCTATAGATTATCCTCATCCCAGGCAGTCCCTCTACAGATTATCCTCATCACAGGCAATCCCTCTATAGATTATCCTCATCCCAGGCTGTCCCTCTATAGATTATCCTCATCACAGGCTGTCCCTCTATAGATTATCCTCATCGTAGGCAGTCCCTCTATAGAATATCCTCATCACAGGCAGTCCCTCTATAGATTATCCTCATCACAGGCAGTCCCTCTATAGATTATCCTCATCGTAGGCAGTCCTTCTATAGATTATCCTCATCCCAGGCAGTCCCTCTTTTGATTATCCCCATCACAGGCAGTCCCTCTATAGATTATCCTCATCACAGGCAGTCGCTCTATAGATTATCCCCATCACAGGCAGTCCCGCTATAGATTATCCTCATCGTAGGCAGTCCCTCTATAGATTATCCTCATCATAGGCAGTCCCTCTATAGATTATCCTCATAACAGGCCGTCCTTCTATAGACCATTTTCATCGTAGGCAGTCCCTCTCTAAATTATCCTCATCGTAGGCAGTCCCTCTATAGATTATCATCAGTCACAGGCCGTCCCTCTATAGATCATCCTCATCATAGGCAGTCCCTCTATAGATTATCCTTATCACAGGCAGTCCCTCTGTAGATCATCCTCATCGTAGGCAGTCCCTCTATAGATTATCCTCATCACAGGCTGTCCCTCTATAGATTATCCTCATCACAGGCAGTCCCTCTATAGATCATCCTCATCACAGGCAGTCCCTCTATAGATTATCCTCATTGTAGGCGGTCCCTCTATAGATTATCCTCATCCCAGGCAGTCCCTCTATAGATTATCCCCATCACAGGCAGTCCCTCTATAGATTATCCTCATCGTAGGCAGTCCCTCTATAGATTATCCTCATCCCAGGCAGTCCCTCTATAGATTATCCTCATCACAGGCAGTCCCTCTATAGATTATCCTCATCACAGGCAGTCCCTCTATAGATTATCCTCATCCCAGGTAGTCCCTCTATAGATTATCCTCATCCCAGGCAGTCCCTCTACAGATTATCCTCATCACAGGCAGTCCCTCTATAGATTATCCTCATCCCAGGCTGTCCCTCTATAGATTATCCTCATCACAGGCAGTCCCTCTATAGATTATCCTCATCACAGGCAGTCCCTCTATAGATTATCCTTATCACAGGCAGTCCCTCTATAGATTATCCTCATCGTAGGCAGTCCCTCTATAGATTATCCTCATCGTAGGCAGTCCCTCTATAGATTATCCTCATCGTAGGCAGTCCCTCTATAGATTATCCTCATAACAGGCCGTCCTTCTATAGACCATTTTCATCGTAGGCAATCCCTCTATAGATTATCCTCATCGTAGGCAGTCCCTCTATAGATTATCCTCATCGTAGGCAGTCTCTCTATAGATTATCCTCATCACAGGCCGTCCCTCTATGGATCATCCTCATCGTAGGCAGTCCCTCTGTAGATTATCCTCATCGTAGGCAGTCCCTCTATCGATTATCCTCATCACAGGCCGTCCCTCTGCAGATCATCCTCATCGTAGGCAGTCCCTCTATAGATTATCCTCATCACAGGCAGTCCCTCTATAGATTATCCTCATCACAGGCAGTCCCTCTATAGATTATCCTCATCCCAGGCAGTCCCTCTATAGATTATCCTCATCACAGGCAGTCCCTCTATAGATTATCCTCATCACAGGCAGTCCCTCTATAGATTATCCTCATCCCAGGCTGTCCCTCTATAGATTATCCTCATCACAGGCTGTCCCTCTCTAGATTATCCTCATCGTAGGCAGTCCCTCTATAGAATATCCTCATCAGAGGCAGTCCCTCTATAGATTATCCTCATCACAGGCAGTCCCTCTATAGATTATCCTCATCGTAGGCAGTCCCTCTATAGATTATCCTCATCCCAGGCAGTCCCTCTATAGATTATCCTCATCACAGGCAGTCCCTCGATAGATTATCCTCATCCCAGGCAGTCCCGTTATAGATTATCCTCATCGTAGGCAGTCCCTCTATAGATTATCCTCATCGTAGGCAGTCCCTCTATAGATTATCCTCATAACAGGCCGTCCTTCTATAGACCATTTTCATCGTAGGCAGTCCCTCTCTAAATTATCCTCATCGTAGGCAGTCCCTCTATAGATTATCATCAGTCACAGGCCGTCCCTCTATAGATCATCCTCATCATAGGCAGTCCCTCTATAGATTATCCTTATCACAGGCAGTCCCTCTGTAGATCATCCTCATCGTAGGCAGTCCCTCTATAGATTATCCTCATCACAGGCAGTCCCTCTATAGATTATCCTCATCACAGGCAGTCCCTCTATAGATCATCCTCATCACAGGCAGTCCCTCTATAGATTATCCTCATTGTAGGCAGTCCCTCTATAGATTATCCTCATCACAGGCAGTCCCTCTATAGATTATCCTCATCACAGGCAGTCCCTCTATAGATTATCCCCATCACAGGCCGTCCCTCTATAGATCATCCTCATCACAGGCAGTCCATCTATAGATTATCCTCATTACAGGCAGTCCATCTATAGATTATCCTCATCGTAGGCAGTCCCTCTATAGATTATCCTCATCCCAGGCAGTCCCTCTATAGATTATCCTCATCCCAGGCAGTCCCTCTATAGATTATCCTCATCACAGGCAGTCCCTCTATAGATTATCCCCATCACAGGCAGTCCCTCTATAGATTATCCTCATCCCAGGCAGTCCCTCTATAGATTATCCTCATCGTAGGCAGTCCCTCTATAGATTATCCTCATCACAGGCCGTCCCGCTATAGATCATCCTCATCATAGGCAGTCCCTCTATAGATTATCCTCATCACAGGCAGTCCCTCTATAGATTATCCTCATCGTAGGCAGTCCCTCTATAGAATATCCTCATCACAGGCAGTCCCTCTATAGATTCTCCTCATCACAGGCAGTCCCTCTAGATATTATCCTCATCCCAGGCAGTCCCTCTACAGATTATCCTCATCACAGGCAGTCCCTCTATAGATTATCCTCATCACAGGCAGTCCCTCTATAGATTATCCTCATCCCAGGCAGTCCCTCTATAGATTATCCTCATCCCAGGCAGTCCCTCTACAGATTATCCTCATCACAGGCAATCCCTCTATAGATTATCCTCATCCCAGGCTGTCCCTCTATAGATTATCCTCATCACAGGCTGTCCCTCTATAGATTATCCTCATCGTAGGCAGTCCCTCTATAGAATATCCTCATCACAGGCAGTCCCGCTATAGATTATCCTCATCACAGGCAGTCCCTCTATAGATTATCCTCATCGTAGGCAGTCCCTCTATAGATTATCCTCATCCCAGGCAGTCCCTCTTTTGATTATCCCCATCACAGGCAGTCCCTCTATAGATTATCCTCATCACAGGCAGTCCCTTGATAGATTATCCTCATCCCAGGCAGTCCCGCTATAGATTATCCTCATCGTAGGCAGTCCCTCTATAGATTATCCTCATCGTAGGCAGTCCCTCTATAGATTATCCTCATAACAGGCCGTCCTTCTATAGACCATTTTCATCGTAGGCAGTCCCTCTCTAAATTATCCTCATCGTAGGCAGTCCCTCTATAGATTATCATCAGTCACAGGCCGTCCCTCTATAGATCATCCTCATCATAGGCAGTCCCTCTATAGATTATCCTTATCACAGGCAGTCCCTCTGTAGATCATCCTCATCGTAGGCAGTCCCTCTATAGATTATCCTCATCACAGGCTGTCCCTCTATAGATTATCCTCATCACAGGCAGTCCCTCTATAGATTATCCTCATTGTAGGCGGTCCCTCTATAGATTATCCTCATCCCAGGCAGTCCCTCTATAGATTATCCCCATCACAGGCAGTCCCTCTATAGATTATCCTCATCGTAGGCAGTCCCTCTATAGATTATCCTCATCCCAGGCAGTCCCTCTATAGATTATCCTCATCACAGGCAGTCCCTCTATAGATTATCCTCATCACAGGCAGTCCCTCTATAGATTATCCTCATCCCAGGTAGTCCCTCTATAGATTATCCTCATCCCAGGCAGTCCCTCTACAGATTATCCTCATCACAGGCAGTCCCTCTATAGATTATCCTCATCCCAGGCTGTCCCTCTATAGATTATCCTCATCACAGGCTGTCCCTCTATAGATTATCCTCATCGTAGGCAGTCCCTCTATAGATTATCCTCATCACAGGCAGTCCCTCTATAGATTATCCTTATCACAGGCAGTCCCTCTATAGATTATCCTCATCGTAGGCAGTCCCTCTATAGATTATCCTCATCCCAGGCAGTCCCTCTATAGATTATCCCCATCACAGGCAGTCCCTCTATAGATTATCCTCATCACAGGCAGTCCCTCGATAGATTATCCTCATCCCAGGCAGTCCCGCTATAGATTATCCTCATCGTAGGCAGTCCCTCTATAGATTATCCTCATCGTAGGCAGTCCCTCTATAGATTATCCTCATAACAGGCCGTCCTTCTATAGACCATTTTCATCGTAGGCAATCCCTCTATAGATTATCCTCATCGTAGGCAGTCCCTCTGTAGATTATCCTCATCGTAGGCAGTCCCTCTATCGATTATCCTCATCACAGGCCGTCCCTCTGCAGATCATCCTCATCGTAGGCAGTCCCTCTATAGATTATCCTCATCACAGGCAGTCCCTCTATAGATTATCCTCATCACAGGCAGTCCCTCTATAGATTATCCTCATCACAGGCAGTCCCTCTATAGATTATCCTCATCACAGGCAGTCCCTCTATAGATTATCCTCATCCCAGGCAGTCCCTCTACAGATTATCCTCATCCCAGGCAGTCCCTCTACAGACTATCCTCATCACAGGCAGTCCCTCTATAGATTATCCTCATCCCAGGCTGTCCCTCTATAGATTATCCTCATCACAGGCTGTCCCTCTCTAGATTATCCTCATCGTAGGCAGTCCCTCTATAGAATATCCTCATCAGAGGCAGTCCCTCTATAGATTATCCTCATCACAGGCAGTCCCTCTATAGATTATCCTCATCGTAGGCAGTCCCTCTATAGATTATCCTCATCCCAGGCAGTCCCTCTATAGATTATCCTCATCCCAGGCAGTCCCTCTATAGATTATCCTCATCCCAGGCAGTCCCTCTACAGATTATCCTCATCACAGGCAGTCCCTCTATAGATTATCCTCATCCCAGGCTGTCCTTCTATAGATTATCCTCATCACAGGCTGTCCCTCTATAGATTATCCTCATCGTAGGCAGTCCCTCTATAGAATATCCTCATCACAGGCAGTCCCGCTATAGATTATCCTCATCACAGGCAGTCCCTCTATAGATTATCCTCATCGTAGGCAGTCCCTCTATAGATTATCCTCATCCCAGGCAGTCCCTCTTTTGATTATCCCCATCACAGGCAGTCCCTCTATAGATTATCCTCATCACAGGCAGTCCCTTGAAAGATTATCCTCATCCCAGGCAGTCCCGCTAAAGATTATCCTCATCGTAGGCAGTCCCTCTATAGATTATCCTCATCGTAGGCAGTCCCTCTATAGATTATCCTCATAACAGGCCGTCCTTCTATAGACCATTTTCATCGTAGGCAGTCCCTCTCTAAATTATCCTCATCGTAGGCAGTCCCTCTATAGATTATCATCAGTCACAGGCCGTCCCTCTATAGATCATCCTCATCATAGGCAGTCCCTCTATAGATTATCCTTATCACAGGCAGTCCCTCTGTAGATCATCCTCATCGTAGGCAGTCCCTCTATAGATTATCCTCATCACAGGCAGTCCCTCTATAGATTATCCTCATCACAGGCAGTCCCTCTATAGATCATCCTCATCACAGGCAGTCCCTCTATAGATTATCCTCATTGTAGGCGGTCCCTCTATAGATTATCCTCATCCCAGGCAGTCCCTCTATAGATTATCCCCATCACAGGCAGTCCCTCTATAGATTATCCTCATCGTAGGCAGTCCCTCTATAGATTATCCTCATCCCAGGCAGTCCCTCTATAGATTATCCTCATCACAGGCAGTCCCTCTATAGATTATCCTCATCACAGGCAGTCCCTCTATAGATTATCCTCATCCCAGGTAGTCCCTCTATAGATTATCCTCATCCCAGGCAGTCCCTCTACAGATTATCCTCATCACAGGCAGTCCCTCTATAGATTATCCTCATCCCAGGCTGTCCCTCTATAGATTATCCTCATCACAGGCTGTCCCTCTATAGATTATCCTCATCGTAGGCAGTCCCTCTATAGATTATCCTCATCCCAGGCAGTCCCTCTATAGATTATCCCCATCACAGGCAGTCCCTCTATAGATTATCCTCATCCCAGGCAGTCCCTCTATAGATTATCCTCATCACAGGCAGTCCCTCGATAGATTATCCTCATCCCAGGCAGTCCCGCTATAGATTATCCTCATCGTAGGCAGTCCCTCTATAGATTATCCTCATCGTAGGCAGTCCCTCTATAGATTATCCTCATAACAGGCCGTCCTTCTATAGACCATTTTCATCGTAGGCAATCCCTCTATAGATTATCCTCATCGTAGGCAGTCCCTCTGTAGATTATCCTCATCGTAGGCAGTCTCTCTATAGATTATCCTCATCACAGGCCGTCCCTCTATGGATCATCCTCATCGTAGGCAGTCCCTCTGTAGATTATCCTCATCGTAGGCAGTCCCTCTATCGATTATCCTCATCACAGGCCGTCCCTCTGCAGATCATCCTCATCGTAGGCAGTCCCTCTATAGATTATCCTCATCACAGGCAGTCCCTCTATAGATTATCCTCATCACAGGCAGTCCCTCTATAGATTATCCTCATCACAGGCAGTCCCTCTATAGATTATCCTCATCCCAGGTAGTCCCTCTATAGATTATCCTCATCCCAGGCAGTCCCTCTACAGATTATCCTCATCACAGGCAGTCCCTCTATAGATTATCCTCATCCCAGGCTGTCCCTCTATAGATTATCCTCATCACAGGCTGTCCCTCTATAGATTATCCTCATCGTAGGCAGTCCCTCTATAGATTATCCTCATCACAGGCAGTCCCTCTATAGATTATCCTCATCACAGGCAGTCCCTCTATAGATTATCCTCATCGTAGGCAGTCCCTCTATAGATTATCCTCATCCCAGGCAGTCCCTCGATAGATTATCCTCATCCCAGGCAGTCCCGCTATAGATTATCCTCATCCCAGGCAGTCCCGCTATAGATTATCCTCATCGTAGGCAGTCCCTCTATAGATTATCCTCATCCCAGGCAGTCCCTCGATAGATTATCCCCATCACAGGCAGTCCCTCTATAGATTATCCTCATCACAGGCAGTCCCTCGATAGATTATCCTCATCCCAGGCAGTCCCGCTATAGATTATCCTCATCGTAGGCAGTCCCTCTATAGATTATCCTCATCGTAGGCAGTCCCTCTATAGATTATCCTCATAACAGGCCGTCCTTCTATAGACCATTTTCATCGTAGGCAATCCCTCTGTAGATTATCCTCATCGTAGGCAGTCCCTCTGTAGATTATCCTCATCGTAGGCAGTCTCTCTATAGATTATCCTCATCGTAGGCAGTCTCTCTATAGATTATCCTCATCACAGGCCGTCCCTCTATGGATCATCCTCATCGTAGGCAGTCCCTCTGTAGATTATCCTCATCGTAGGCAGTCCCTCTATCGATTATCCTCATCACAGGCCGTCCCTCTGCAGATCATCCTCATCGTAGGCAGTCCCTCTATAGATTATCCTCATCACAGGCAGTCCCTCTATAGATTATCCTCATCACAGGCAGTCCCTCTATAGATTATCCTCATCCCAGGCAGTCCCTCTATAGATTATCCTCATCCCAGGCAGTCCCTCTACAGACTATCCTCATCACAGGCAGTCCCTCTATAGATTATCCTCATCCCAGGCTGTCCCTCTATAGATTATCCTCATCACAGGCTGTCCCTCTATAGATTATCCTCATCGTAGGCAGTCCCTCTATAGATTATCCTCATCCCAGGCAGTCCCTCTATAGATTATCCTCATCACAGGCAGTCCCTCGATAGATTATCCTCATCCCAGGCAGTCCCGCTATAGATTATCCTCATCGTAGGCAGTCCCTCTATAGATTATCCTCATCGTAGGCAGTCCCTCTATAGATTATCCTCATAACAGGCCGTCCTTCTATAGACCATTTTCATCGTAGGCTGTCCCTCTCTAAATTATCCTCATCGTAGGCAGTCCCTCTATAGATTATCATCAGTCACAGGCCGTCCCTCTATAGATCATCCTCATCATAGGCAGTCCCTCTATAGATTATCCTTATCACAGGCAGTCCCTCTGTAGATCATCCTCATCGTAGGCAGTCCCTCTATAGATTATCCTCATCACAGGCAGTCCCTCTATAGATTATCCTCATCACAGGCAGTCCCTCTATAGATCATCCTCATCACAGGCAGTCCCTCTATAGATTATCCTCATTGTAGGCGGTCCCTCTATAGATTATCCTCATCCCAGGCAGTCCCTCTATAGATTATCCCCATCACAGGCAGTCCCTCTGTAGATTATCCTCATCGTAGGCAGTCCCTCTATAGATTATCCTCATCCCAGGCAGTCCCTCGATAGACTATCCTCATCACAGGCAGTCCCTCTATAGATTATCCTCATCGTAGGCAGTCCCTCTATAGATTATCCTCATCACAGGCAGTCCCTCTATAGATTATCCTCATCACAGGCAGTCCCTCTATAGATTATCCTCATCACAGGCAGTCCCTCTATAGATTATCCTCATCCCAGGTAGTCCCTCTATAGATTATCCTCATCCCAGGCAGTCCCTCTACAGATTATCCTCATCACAGGCAGTCCCTCTATAGATTATTCTCATCCCAGGCTGTCCCTCTATAGATTATCCTCATCACAGGCTGTCCCTCTATAGATTATCCTCATCGTAGGCAGTCCCTCTATAGATTATCCTCATCACAGGCAGTCCCTCTATAGATTATCCTCATCGTAGGCAGTCCCTCTATAGATTATCCTCATCGTAGGCAGTCCCTCTATAGATTATCCTCATCCCAGGCAGTCCCTCTATAGATTATCCCCATCACAAGCAGTCCCTCTATAGATTATCCTCATCACAGGCAGTCCCTCGATAGATTATCCTCATCCCAGGCAGTCCCGCTATAGATTATCCTCATCGTAGGCAGTCCCTCTATAGATTATCCTCATCGTAGGCAGTCCCTCTATAGATTATCCTCATAACAGGCCATCCTTCTATAGACCATTTTCATCGTAGGCAATCCCTCTATAGATTATCCTCATCGTAGGCAGTCCCTCTGTAGATTATCCTCATCGTAGGCAGTCTCTCTATAGATTATCCTCATCACAGGCCGTCCCTCTATGGATCATCCTCATCGTAGGCAGTCCCTCTGTAGATTATCCTCATCGTAGGCAGTCCCTCTATCGATTATCCTCATCACAGGCCGTCCCTCTGCAGATCATCCTCATCGTAGGCAGTCCCTCTATAGATTATCCTCATCACAGGCAGTCCCTTTATAGATTATCCTCATCACAGGCAGTCCCTCTATAGATTATCCTCATCACAGGCAGTCCCTCTATAGATTATCCTCATCACAGGCAGTCCCTCTATAGATTATCCTCATCCCAGGCAGTCCCTCTACAGATTATCCTCATCCCAGGCAGTCCCTCTACAGACTATCCTCATCACAGGCAGTCCCTCTATAGATTATCCTCATCCCAGGCTGTCCCTCTATAGATTATCCTCATCACAGGCTGTCCCTCTATAGATTATCCTCATCGTAGGCAGTCCCTCTATAGAATATCCTCATCACAGGCAGTCCCTCTATAGATTATCCTCATCACAGGCAGTCCCTCTATAGACTATCCTCATCACAGGCAGTCCCTCTATAGATTATCCTCATCCCAGGCAGTCCCTCTATAGATTATCCTCATCACAGGCAGTCCCTCTATAGATTATCCTCATCACAGGCAGTCCCTCTATAGATTATCCTCATCACAGGCAGTCCCTCTATAGATTATCCTCATCCCAGGTAGTCCCTCTATAGATTATCCTCATCCCAGGCAGTCCCTCTACAGATTATCCTCATCACAGGCAGTCCCTCTATAGATTATCCTCATCCCAGGCTGTCCCTCTATAGATTATCCTCATCACAGGCTGTCCCTCTATAGATTATCCTCATCGTAGGCAGTCCCTCTATAGATTATCCTCATCACATGCAGTCCCTCTATAGATTATCCTCATCACAGGCAGTCCCTCTATAGATTATCCTCATCGTAGGCAGTCCCTCTATAGATTATCCTCATCCCAGGCAGTCCCTCTATAGATTATCCCCATCACAGGCAGTCCCTCTATAGATTATCCTCATCACAGGCAGTCCCTCGATAGATTATCCTCATCCCAGGCAGTCCCGCTATAGATTATCCTCATCGTAGGCAGTCCCTCTATAGATTATCCTCATCGTAGGCAGTCCCTCTATAGATTATCCTCATAACAGGCCGTCCTTCTATAGACCATTTTCATCGTAGGCAATCCCTCTGTAGATTATCCTCATCGTAGGCAGTCTCTCTATAGATTATCCTCCTCACAGGCCGTCCCTCTATGGATCATCCTCATCGTAGGCAGTCCCTCTGTAGATTATCCTCATCGTAGGCAGTCCCTCTATCGATTATCCTCATCACAGGCCGTCCCTCTGCAGATCATCCTCATCGTAGGCAGTCCCTCTATAGATTATCCTCATCACAGGCAGTCCCTCTATAGATTATCCTCATCCCAGGCAGTCCCTCTATAGATTATCCTCATTCCAGGCAGTCCCTCTACAGACTATCCTCATCACAGGCAGTCCCTCTATAGATTATCCTCATCCCAGGCTGTCCCTCTATAGATTATCCTCATCACAGGCTGTCCCTCTATAGATTATCCTCATCGTAGGCAGTCCCTCTATAGATTATCCTCATCCCAGGCAGTCCCTCTATAGATTATCCTCATCACAGGCAGTCCCTCGATAGATTATCCTCATCCCAGGCAGTCCCGCTATAGATTATCCTCATCGTAGGCAGTCCCTCTATAGATTATCCTCATCGTAGGCAGTCCCTCTATAGATTATCCTCATAACAGGCCGTCCTTCTATAGACCATTTTCATCGTAGGCAGTCCCTCTCTAAATTATCCTCATCGTAGGCAGTCCCTCTATAGATTATCATCAGTCACAGGCCGTCCCTCTATAGATCATCCTCATCATAGGCAGTCCCTCTATAGATTATCCTTATCACAGGCAGTCCCTCTGTAGATCATCCTCATCGTAGGCAGTCCCTCTATAGATTATCCTCATCACAGGCAGTCCCTCTATAGATTATCCTCATCACAGGCAGTCCCTCTATAGATCATCCTCATCACAGGCAGTCCCTCTATAGATTATCCTCATTGTAGGCGGTCCCTCTATAGATTATCCTCATCCCAGGCAGTCCCTCTATAGATTATCCCCATCACAGGCAGTCCCTCTGTAGATTATCCTCATCGTAGGCAGTCCCTCTATAGATTATCCTCATCCCAGGCAGTCCCTCTATAGACTATCCTCATCACAGGCAGTCCCTCTATAGATTATCCTCATCCCAGGCTGTCCCTCTATAGATTATCCTCATCACAGGCTGTCCCTCTATAGATTATCCTCATCACAGGCAGTCCCTCTATAGATTATCCTCATCGTAGGCAGTCCCTCTATAGATTATCCTCATCACAGGCAGTCCCTCTATAGATTATCCTCATCGTAGGCAGTCCCTCTATAGATTATCCTCATCACAGGCAGTCCCTCTATAGATTATCCTCATCACAGGCAGTCCCTCTATAGATTATCCTCATCGTAGGCAGTCCCTCTATAGATTATCCTCATCCCAGGCAGTCCCTCTATAGATTATCCCCATCACAGGCAGTCCCTCTATAGATTATCCTCATCACAGGCAGTCCCTCGATAGATTATCCTCATCCCAGGCAGTCCCGCTATAGATTATCCTCATCGTAGGCAGTCCCTCTATAGATTATCCTCACCTAGGCAGTCCCTCTATAGATTATCCTCATAACAGGCCGTCCTTCTATAGACCATTTTCATCGTAGGCAATCCCTCTGTAGATTATCCTCATCGTAGGCAGTCCCTCTGTAGATTATCCTCATCGTAGGCAGTCTCTCTATAGATTATCCTCATCACAGGCCGTCCCTCTATAGATCATCCTCATCGTAGGCAGTCCCTCTGTAGATTATCCTCATCGTAGGCAGTCCCTCTATCGATTATCCTCATCACAGGCCGTCCCTCTGCAAATCATCCTCATCGTAGGCAGTCCCTCTATAGATTATCCTCATCACAGGCAGTCCCTCGATAGATTATCCTCATCACAGGCAGTCCCTCTATAGATTATCCTCATCACAGGCAGTCCCTCTATAGATTATCCTCATCACAGGCAGTCCCTCTATAGATTATCCCCATCACAGGCCGTCCCTCTATAGATCATCCTCATCACAGGCAGTCCCTCTATAGATTATCCTCATCACAGGCAGTCCATCTGTAGATTATCCTCATCGTAGGCAGTCCCTCCATAGATTATCCTCATCACAGGCAGTCCCTCTGTAGATCATCCCCATCACAGGCAGTCCCTCTATAGATTATCCTCATCCCAGGCAGTCCCTCTATAGATTATCCTCATCACAGGCAGTCCCTCTATAGATTATCCTCATCCCAGGCAGTCCCTCTATAGATTATCCTCATCACAGGCAGTCCCTCTATAGATCATCCCCATCACAGGCAGTCCCTCTATACATCATCCTCATCACAGACAGTCCCTCTATAGATTATCCTCATCACAGGCAGTCCCTCTATAGATCATCCTCATCATAGGCAGTCCCTCTATAGATTATCCCCATCACAGGCCGTACCTCTATAGATTATCCCCATCACAGGCAGTCCCTCTATAGATTATCCTCATCACAAGCCGTCCCTCTATAGATTATCCTCATCACAGGCAGTCCCTCTATAGATTGTCCTCATCACAAGCCGTCCCTCTATAGATTATCCTCATCCCAGGCAGTCCCTCTATAGATTATCCTCATCCCAGGCAGTCCCTCTATAGATTATCCTCATCACAGGCAGTCCCTCTATAGATTATCCTCATCACAGGCAGTCCCTCTATAGATCATCCCCATCACAGGCAGTCCCTCTATAGATCATCCCCATCACAGGCAGTCCCTCTATAGATTATCCTCATCACAGGCCGTCCCTCTATAGATCATCCTCATCACAGGCAGTCCCTCTTTCGATTATCCCCATCACAGGCAGTCCCTCTATAGATTATCCTCATCGCAGGCAGTCCCTCTATAGATTATCCTCATCACAGGCAGTCCCTCTATAAATTATCCCCATCACAGGCAGTCCCTCTTTCGATTATCCCCATCACAGGCAGTCCCTCTATAAATTATCCCCATCACAGGCAGTCCCTCTTTCGATTATCCTCATCCCAGGCAGTCCCTCTATAGATTATCCTCATCACAGGCAGTCCCTCTATAGATTATCCTCATCACAGGCAGTCCCTCTATAGATTATCTTCATCCCAGGCAGTCCCTCTATCGATTATCCCCATCGTAGGCAGTCCCTCTATAGATTATCCTCATCACAGGCAGTCCCTCTATAGATTATCCCCATCACAGACAGCCCCTCTATAGATCATCCTCATCAGAGGCAGTCCCTCTATAGATTATCCTCATCACAGGCAGTCCCTCTATAGATCATCCTCATCACAGGCAGTCCCTCTATAGATTATCCCCATCACAGACAGTCCCTCTATGGATCATCCTCATCACAGGCAGTCCCTCTATAGATCATCCTCATCACAGGCAGTCCCTCTATGGATTATCCTCATTGTAGGCGGTCCCTCTATAGATTATCCTCATCCCAGGCAGTCCCTCTATAGATTATCCCCATCACAGGCAGTCCCTCTATAGATTATCCTCATCGTAGGCAGTCCCTCTATAGATTATCCTCATCCCAGGCAGTCCCTCTATAGATTATCCTCATCACAGGCAGTCCCTCTATAAATTATCCCCATCACAGGCAGTCCCTCTACAGATTATCCTCATCACAGGCAGTCCCTCTATCGATTATCCTCATCCCAGGCAGTCCCTCTATCGATTATCCTCATCGTAGGCAGTCCCTCTATAGATTATCCTCATCACAGGCAGTCCCTCTATAGATTATCCTCATCACAGGCCGTCCCTCTATAGATTATCCTCATCACAGGCAGTCCCTCTATAGATTATCCTCATCACAGGCAGTCCCTCTATAGATTATCCTCATCACAGGCAGTCCCTCTATAGATTATCCTCATCACAGGCAGTCCCTCTATAGATTATCCCCATCACAGGCAGTCCCTCTATAGATTATCCTCATCACAGGCAGTCCCTCTATAGATTATCCTCATCACAGGCAGTCCCTCTATAGATTATCCTCATCACAGGCAGTCCCTCTATAGATTATCCTCATCACAGGCAGTCCCTCTATAGATTATCCTCATCACAGGCAGTCCCTCTGTAGATTATCCTCATTGTAGGCAGTCCCTCTGTAGATTATCCTCATCGTAGGCAGTCCCTCTATAGATTATCCTCATCGTAGGCAGTCCCTCGATAGATTATCCTCATCCCAGGCAGTCCCTCTATAGATTATCCTCATCCCAGGCAGTCCCTCTATAGATTATCCTCATCACAGGCTGTCCCTCTATAGATTATCCTCATCCCAGGCAGTCCCTCTATAGATTATCCTCATCACAGGCAGTCCCTCTATAGATTATCCTCATCACAGGCAGTCCCTCTATAGATTATCCTCATCGTAGGCAGTCCCTCTATAGATTATCCTCATCACAGGCAGTCCCTCTATAGATTATCCTCATCGTAGGCAGTCCCTCTATAGATTATCCTCATCCCAGGCAGTCCCTCTATAGATTATCCTCATCCCAGGCAGTCCCTCTATAGATCATCCCCATCACAGGCAGTCCCTCTATAGATTATCCTCATCGTAGGCAGTCCCTCTATAGATTATCCTCATCACAGGCAGTCCCTCTATAGATTATCCTCATCCCAGGCAGTCCCTCTGTAGATTATCCCCATCCCAGGCAGTCCCTCTATAGATTATCCTCATCGTAGGCAGTCCCTCTATAGATTACCCTCATCCCAGGCAGTCCCTCTATAGATTATCCTCATCACAGGCAGTCCCTCTATAGATTATCCTCATCACAGGCAGTCCCTCTATAGATTATCCTCATCGTAGGCAGTCCCTCTATAGATTATCCTCATCCCAGGCAGTCCCTCTATAGATTATCCTCATCCCAGGCTGTCCCTCTATAGATTATCCTCATCACAGGCTGTCCCTCTATAGATTATCCTCATCGTTGGCAGTCCCTCTATAGATTATCCTCATCACAGGCAGTCCCTCGATAGATTATCCTCATCACAGGCAGTCCCTCTATAGATTATCCTCATCGTAGGCAGTCCCTCTATAGATTATCCTCATCCCAGGCAGTCCCTCTATAGATTATCCCCATCACAGGCAGTCCCTCTATAGATTATCCTCATCGTAGGCAGTCCCTCTATAGATTATCCTCATCCCAGGCAGTCCCTCTATAGATTATCCTCATCCCAGGCAGTCCCGCTATAGATTATCCTCATCGTAGGCAGTCCCTCTGTAGATTATCCTCATCGTAGGCAGTCCCTCTATACATTATCCTCATCGTAGGCAGTCCCTCTATAGATTATCCTCATCACAGGCCGTCCCTCTATAGATCATCCTCATCGTAGGCACTCCCTCTATAGATTATCCTCATCGTAGGCAGTCCCTCTATAGATTATCCTCATCACAGGCCGTCCCTCTGTAGATCATCCTCATCGTAGGCAGTCCCTCTATAGATTATCCTCATGACAGGCAGTCCCTCTATAGATTATCCTCATCACAGGCAGTCCCTCTATAGATTATCCTCATCACAGGCAGTCCCTCTATAGATTATCCTTATCACAGGCAGTCCCTCTGTAGATCATCCTCATCGTAGGCAGTCCCTCTATAGATTATCCTCATCACAGGCAGTCCCTCTATAGATTATCCTCATCACAGGCAGTCCCTCTATAGATTATCCTCATCCCAGGCAGTCCCTCTATAGATTATCCCCATCACAGGCAGTCCCTCTGTAGATTATCCTCATCGTAGGCAGTCCCTCTATAGATTATCCTCATCACAGGCAGTCCCTCTGTAGATTATCCTCATCACAGGCAGTCCCTCTATAGATTATCCTCATCACAGGCAGTCCCTCTATAGATTATCCTTATCACAGGCAGTCCCTCTGTAGATCATCCTCATCGTAGGCAGTCCCTCTATAGATTATCCTCATCGCAGGCAGTCCCTCTATAGATTATCCTCATCGCAGGCAGTCCCTCTATAGATTATCCTCATCACAGGCAGTCCCTCTATAGATTATCCTCATCACAGGCAGTCCCTCTATAGATTATCCTCATCCCAGGTAGTCCCTCTATAGATTATCCTCATCCCAGGCAGTCCCTCTACAGATTATCCTCATCACAGGCAGTCCCTCTATAGATTATTCTCATCCCAGGCTGTCCCTCTATAGATTATCCTCATCACAGGCTGTCCCTCTATAGATTATCCTCATCGTAGGCAGTCCCTCTATAGATTATCCTCATCACAGGCAGTCCCTCTATCGATTAGCCTCATCACAGGCAGTCCCTCTATAGATTATCCTCATCGTAGGCAGTCCCTCTATAGATTATCCTCATCCCAGGCAGTCCCTCTATAGATTATCCCCATCACAGGCAGTCCCTCTATAGATTATCCTCATCACAGGCAGTCCCTCTATAGATTATCCCCATCACAGGCAGTCCCTCTATAGATTATCCTCATCCCAGGCAGTCCCGCTATAGATTATCCTCATCACAGGCAGTCCCTCTATCGATTATCCTCATCACAGGCCGTCCCTCTGCAGATCATCCTCATCGTAGGCAGTCCCTCTATAGATTATCCTCATCACAGGCAGTCCCTCGATAGATTATCCTCATCACAGGCAGTCCCTCTATAGATTATCCTCATCACAGGCAGTCCCTCTATAGATTATCCTCATCACAGGCAGTCCCTCTATAGATTATCCTCATCACAGGCAGTCCCTCTATCGATTATCCTCATCACAGGCCGTCCCTCTGCAGATCATCCTCATCGTAGGCAGTCCCTCTATAGATTATCCTCATCCCAGGCAGTCCCTCTGTAGATCATCCCCATCACAGGCAGTCCCTCTATAGATTATCCTCATCCCAGGCAGTCCCTCTATAGATTATCCTCATCACAGGCAGTCCCTCTATAGATTATCCTCATCCCAGGCAGTCCCTCTATAGATTATCCTCATCACAGGCAGTCCCTCTATAGATCATCCCCATCACAGGCAGTCCCTCTATACATCATCCTCATCACAGACAGTCCCTCTATAGATTATCCTCATCACAGGCAGTCCCTCTATAGATCATCCTCATCATAGGCAGTCCCTCTATAGATTATCCCCATCACAGGCCGTACCTCTATAGATTATCCCCATCACAGGCAGTCCCTCTATAGATTATCCTCATCATAAGCCGTCCCTCTATAGATTATCCTCATCACAGGCAGTCCCTCTATAGATTGTCCTCATCACAAGCCGTCCCTCTATAGATTATCCTCATCCCAGGCAGTCCCTCTATAGATTATCCTCATCCCAGGCAGTCCCTCTATAGATTATCCTCATCACAGGCAGTCCCTCTATAGATTATCCTCATCACAGGCAGTCCCTCTATAGATCATCCCCATCACAGGCAGTCCCTCTATAGATCATCCCCATCACAGGCAGTCCCTCTATAGATTATCCTCATCACAGGCCGTCCCTCTGTAGATCATCCTCATCACAGGCAGTCCCTCTTTCGATTATCCCCATCACAGGCAGTCCCTCTATAGATTATCCTCATCGCAGGCAGTCCCTCTATAGATTATCCTCATCACAGGCAGTCCCTCTATAAATTATCCCCATCACAGGCAGTCCCTCTTTCGATTATCCCCATCACAGGCAGTCCCTCTATAGATTATCCCCATCGTAGGCAGTCCCGCTATAGATTATCCCCATCACAGGCAGTCCCTCTATAGATTATCCTCATCACAGGCAGTCCCTCTATAGATTATCCCCATCACAGGCAGTCCCTCTATAGATTATCCTCATCACAGGCAGTCCCTCTATAGATTATCCTCATCACAGGCAGTCCCTCTATAGATTATCCTCATCACAGGCAGTCCCTCTATAGATTATCCTCATCACAGGCAGTCCCTCTATAGATTATCCTCATCACAGGCAGTCCCTCTGTAGATTATCCTCATTGTAGGCAGTCCCTCTGTAGATTATCCTCATCGTAGGCAGTCCCTCTATAGATTATCCTCATCGTAGGCAGTCCCTCTATAGATTATCCTCATCCCAGGCAGTCCCTCTATAGATTATCCTCATCCCAGGCAGTCCCTCTATAGATTATCCTCATCACAGGCTGTCCATCTATAGATTATCCTCATCACAGGCAGTCCCTCTATAGATTATCCTCATCACAGGCAGTCCCTCTATAGATTATCCTCATCGTAGGCAGTCCCTCTATAGATCATCCTCATCACAGGCAGTCCCTCTATAGATCATCCTCATCACAGGCAGTCCCTCTATAGATTATCCCCATCACAGACAGTCCCTCTATAGATCATCCTCATCACAGGCAGTCCCTCTATAGATCATCCTCATCACAGGCAGTCCCTCTATAGATCATCCTCATCACAGGCAGTCCCTCTATAGATTATCCTCATTGTAGGCGGTCCCTCTATAGATTATCCTCATCCCAGGCAGTCCCTCTGTAGATTATCCCCATCACAGGCAGTCCCTCTATAGATTATCCTCATCGTAGGCAGTCCCTCTATAGATTATCCTCATCCCAGGCAGTCCCTCTATAGATTATCCTCATCACAGGCAGTCCCTCTATAGATCATCCCCATCACAGGCAGTCCCTCTATAGATTATCCTCATCGTAGGCAGTCCCTCTATAGATTATCCTCATCACAGGCAGTCCCTCTATAGATTATCCTCATCCCAGGCAGTCCCTCTGTAGATTATCCCCATCCCAGGCAGTCCCTCTATAGATTATCCTCATCACAGGCAGTCCCTCTATAGATTATCCTCATTGTAGGCAGTCCCTCTATAGATTATCCTCATCATAAGCCGTCCCTCTATAGATTATCCTCATTGTAGGCGGTCCCTCTATAGATTATCCTCATCCCAGGCAGTCCCTCTGTAGATTATCCCCATCACAGGCAGTCCCTCTATAGATTATCCTCATCGTATGCAGTCCCTCTATAGATTACCCTCATCCCAGGCAGTCCCTCTATAGATTATCCTCATTGTAGGCAGTCCCTCTGTAGATTATCCTCATCGTAGGCAGTCCCTCTATAGATTATCCTCATCACAGGCAGTCCCTCTATAGATTATCCCCATCACAGGCAGTCGCTCTATAGATTATCCCCATCACAGGCAGTCCCTCTATAGATCATCCCCATCACAGGCAGTCCCTCTATAGATTATCCTCATCACAGGCAGTCCCTCTATAGATCATCCTCATCACAGGCAGTCCCTCTATAGATTATCCCCATCACAGGCAGTCCCTCTATAGATTATCCCCATCACAGGCAGTCCCTCTATAGATTATCCCCATCACAGGCAGTCCCTCTACAGATTATCCTCATCGTAGGCAGTCCCTCTATAGATTATCCCCATCACAGGCAGTCCCTCTATAGATTATCCCCATCACAGGCAGTCCCTCTATAGATTATCCCCATCACAGGCAGTCCCTCTATAGATTATCCTCATCACAGGCAGTCCCTCTATAGATCATCCTCATCACAGGCAGTCCCTCTATAGATTATCCTCATCACAGGCAGTCCCTCTATAGATTATCCCCATCGTAGGCAGTCCCTCTATTGATTATCCTCATCACAGGCAGTCCCTCTATAGATTATCCCCATCACAGGCAGTCCCTCTACAGATTATCCTCATCGTAGGCAGTCCCTCTATTGATTATCCTCATCACAGGCAGTCCCTCTATAGATTATCCTCATCCCAGGCAGTCCCTCTATAGATTATCCTCATCACAGGCAGTCCCTCTATAGATTATCCTCATCACAGGCAGTCCCTCTATAGATTATCCTCATCACAGGCAGTCCCTCTATAGATTATCCTCATTGTAGGCAGTCCCTCTATAGATTATCCTCATCCCAGGCAGTCCCTCTGTAGATTATCCTCATCACAGGCAGTCCCTCTATAGATTATCCTCATCCCAGGCAGTCCCGCTATAGATTATCCTCATCGTAGGCAGTCCCTCTATAGATTATCCTCATCACAGGCCGTCCCTCTGTAGATCATCCTCATCACAGGCAGTCCCTCTATAGATTATCCTCATCGTAGGCAGTCCCTCTATAGATTATCCTCATCACAGGCAGTCCCTCTATCGATTATCCTCATCCCGGCAGTCCCGCTATAGATTATCCTCATTGTAGGCAGTCCCTCTATAGATTATCCTCATCACAGGCAGTCCCTCTATAGATTATCCTCATCGTAGGCAGTCCCTCTATAGATTATCCTCATCACAGGCAGTCCCTCTATAGATTATCCTCATCGTAGGCAGTCCCTCTATAGATTATCCTCATCACAGGCAGTCCCTCTATAGATTATCCTCATCCCAGGCAGTCCCTCTATAGATTATCCTCATCACAGGCAGTCCCTCTATAGATTATCCTCATCCCAGGCAGTCCCTCTATAGATTATCCTCATCGTAGGCAGTCCCTCTATAGATTATCCTCATCCCAGGCAGTCCCTCTATAGATTATCCTCATCGTAGGCAGTCCCTCTATAGATTATCCTCATCACAGGCAGTCCCTCTATAGATTATCCTCATCACAGGCCGTCCCTCTATAGATTATCCCCATCACAGGCAGTCCCTCTATAGATTATCCTCATTGTAGGCAGTCCCTCTATAGATTATCCTCATCGTAGGCAGTCCCTCTACAGATTATCCTCATCGTAGGCAGTCCCTCTATAGATTATCCTCAAGATTTGCTTCCACTCTAAAAGTGAATTCTCAGGTGACTGAACAGTCCAATACAGGCCCTGTCACAGGTGGGACAGATCGTCGTTGAGGGAAGGGATGCGTGGGACAGGTTTGCCGTACGCTCCTTCCGCTGCCTGCGCTTGCTTTCTGCATGCTCTTGGCGATGAGACTTGAGGTGCTCAGCACCCTCCTGGATAATCTTCCTCCACTTAGTGCGGTCTTTGGCCAGGGACTCCCAGGAGTTGGTGGGGATGTTGCATTTTTATCAAAGAGGCTTTGAGGGTGTCCTTGTAACTTTTCCTCTGCCCACCTGGGGCTCACTTGCTGTGTAGGAGTTCCGAGTCGAGCGCTTGCTTTGGGAGTCTTGTGTCAGGCATGCAAACAATGTGGCCCGCCCAACGGAGCTGGTTGAGTGTGGTCAGTGCTTCGATGCTGGGGTGTTGGTCTGATCAAGGACACTAACGTTGGTGCGTCTGTCCTCCCAGGGGATTTGCAGGATCTTGCAGAGACATCGTTGGTGGTATTTCTCCAGCGATTTGAGGTGCCTACTGTACATGGTCCATGTCTCTGAGCCATACAGGAGGGCAGGTATCACTACAGCCCTGTCGTCCATGAGTTTGTGGCAAATTTGAGGGACTGATCTTCGAACACTCTCTTTCTCAGGCGGCCGAAGGCTGCACTGGCGCACTGGAGGTGGTGTTGAACCTTGTCATCGATGCCTGCCCTTGCTGATAATAGGTCCACTTTGTCCAGGGCCATGCCATGGATCTTGATGACTGGGAGGCAGTGCTGTGTGGCGGGGTCAGGTTGGTGGAGGATCTTTGTCTTACGGATGTTTAGTGTAAGGTCCATGCTTTTGTACGCCTCAGTGAAGATGTTGACTATGACTTGGAGTTCAGTCTCTGAATTTGCGCAGATGCAGGCATCGTCCGCGTACTGTAGCTCGACGACAGAGGTTGGGATGGTCTTGGATCTGGCCTGGAGACGACGAAGGTTGAACAGGTTCCCACTGGTTCTGTAGTTTAGTTCCACTCCACCGGGGAGCTTGTTGCGTGTGAGGTGGAGTATTGCAGTGAGGAAGATCGAGAAGAGGGTTGGCGCGAAGATGCAGCCCTGCTTGACCCCGGCCTGGACGTGGATTGGGTCTGTGATAGATCCGTTGGTCACGATCACGGCCTGCATGTCATCGTGGAGCAGGCGGAGGATGATAACAAACTTTTGGGGACAGCCGAAACGGAGGAGGACGCTCCATAATCCCTCGCGGTTGACAGTAATATAGCACCTTCAACATAGCAAAACGTCCCAAGGCGCTCCACAGGAGTGTTTTAAGATGAAAGAAATAAATTTGACACCGAGCCACATAAGATGGAACTTACGACAGGTAACCAAAAGCTTGGTCAAAGAGGTAAATTTTAAGAAAAGAAAGACTTGCATTGATATAGCGCCTTTCATGACCACCGGACATCTCAAAACGCTTTACAGTCAATGAAGTACTTTTGGAGTGCAGTCACTGTTGTAATGTGGGAAACCCAGCAGCCAACTTGTGCACAGCAAGCTCCCACAAACAGCAAAGTGATAATGACCAGATAATCTGTTTTAGTTATGATGATTGAGGGATAATATTGGCCCAGGACACCGGGGATAACTCCCCTGCTCTTCTTCGAAATAGTGCCTTGGGATCTTTTACATCCACCAGAGAGGGCAGACGGGGCCTCGGTTTAACGTCTTATCCGAAAGGAGCGTCTTAAAGGAGGAAAGAGAGGTAGCGAGGCGGAGAGGTTTAGGCAGGGAGTTCCAGAGCTTGGGGCCCAGGCAGCTGAACCTGCATTGATATAGCGCCTCTAGCCTAGTGAAACCTCCCAAGGTGCTTCACAGTACTGATCATCAAATATAATTTGACCCCAGCCACTTGAGCAGATATCAGGACAGCTTGGGTCAAAGAGGTAGGTTTTAAGTCACGTCCTAAAGGAGGAGAGAGAGTTTTAGGGAGGGAATTCCAGAGTGTAGGGCCCAGGCAGCTGAAGGCATGGCCACCCACGGTGGAGCGATTAAAATCGTGGTTGCGCAAGAGGCCGGAATTGGAGGAGCGCAGAGATCTTAAAGGCTTGTAGGGCTGGAGGAGATTATGGAGATAGATAGAAACCCTCACCACATTTAAAAAGTACTTGGATGTGCACTTGAAGTGCCATAACCTGCAGGGTTACGGACCAAGAGCTGTAACACCACTTTTTAAAAAAGGAAGGAGAGAGAAAACGGGGAATTATAGACTGGTTAGCCTGACATCAGTAGTGGGGAAAATGTTGGAATCAATTATTAAAGATGAAATAACAGCGCATTTGGAAAGCAGTGACAGGATCGGTCCAAGTCAGCATGGATTTATGAAAGGGACATCATGCTTGACAAATCTTCTGGAATTTTTTGAGGATGTAACTAGTAGAGTGGACAAGGGAGAACCAGTGGATGTGGTGCATTTGGACTTTCAAAAGGCTTTTGACAAGGTCCCACACAAGAGATTGGTGTGCAAAATTAAAGCACATGGTATTGGGGGCAATGTACTGGTGTGGATAGAGAACTGGTTGGCAGACAGGAAGCAGAGAGTCGGGATAAACGGGTCCTTTTCAGAATGGCAGGCAGTGACTAGTGGGGTGCTGCAGGGCTCTGTGCTGGGACCCCAACTATTTACAATATACATTAATGATTTGGATGAAGGAATTGAGTGTAATATCGCCAAGTTTGCAGATGACACTAAGCTGGGTGGCGGTGTGAGCTGTGAGGAGGACACTAAGAGGCTGCAGTGTGACTTGGACAGGTTAGGTGAGTGGGCAAATGCATGGCAGATGCAGTATAATGTGGATAAATGTGAGGTTATCCACTTTGGGGGCAAAAACACGAAGGCAGAATATTATCTGAATGGCGGCAGATTAGAAAAATGGGAAGTGCAACAAGACCTGGGTGTCATGGTTCATCAGTCATTGAAAGTTGGCATGCAGGTACAGCAGGTGGTGAAGAAGGCAAATGGTATGTTGACCTTCATAGCTAAGAGTTTTGAGTATAGGAGCAGGGAGGTCTTACTGCAGTTGTACAGGGCCTTGGTGAGGCCTCACCTGGAATATTGTGTTCAGTTTTGATCTCCTAATCTGAGGAAGGACATTCTTGCTATTGAGGGAGTGCAGCGAAGGTTCACCAGACTGATTCACGGGATGGCTGGACTGACATATGAGGGGAGACTGGATCAACTGGGCCTGTATTCACTGGAGTGTAGAAGGATGAGAGGGGATCTCATAGAAACATATAAAATTCTGACGGGACTGGACAGGTTAGATGCAGGAAGAATGTTCCCAATGTTGGGGAAGTCCAGAACCAGGGGACACAGTCTAAGGATAAGGGGTAAGCCATTCAGATTAGGAGAAACTACTTCACTCAAAAGAGAGTTGTTAACCTGTGGAATTCCCTACTGCAGAGAGTTGTTGATGCCAGTTCATTGGATATATTCCAGGGGGAGTTAGATATGGCCTTTATGGCTAAAGGAATCAAGGGGTATGGAGAGAAAGCAGGAAAGGGGTACTGAGGTGAATGATCAGCCATGATCTTATTGAATGGCGGTGCAGGCTCGAAGGGCTGAATGGCCTACTACTCCACCTATTTTCTATGTTTCTATGAAGTCCTTCGCCAATACACGATGTTGCTGATAGACACATTGAATTCAATATTTCAACAGAGCGTTAGACCTATCAGCTTACTGAGTTCTTGATAAATAGCACCAACTAACGCGAGAAGAGTAATCTATTTCTGACAGCTTGCCAGGCTTGCGTACAAATACTTGGGTTTTCTGGGAGCCGACAGTAGCGAGTAGGCCGTGATAGAAAATCACACCCTTAAAGGAAAGCCGAAGAAATTAGCAAAAAAGGACGGAAGATGTTGCATTTCAATCTAAGAGATTGCAAGGTAAACTGTAGACAAAGTGTGCTGACAAATTCAGGGACTGCTAGTAAATAAAGCCAGAACGCTATAGAACACTGCATCACAACGGAAAGTCAGTGGCTGTGTACAGCGTCCGAGGAACGCAGACGAAAGTATCCCATTAACGAAAGGCTGCAAGCTTAGAAGAAAAAATGATGTGTTTAAGAGTAAACTGTGGCACTTCCACACAGCCGGGGACAAAGCAGTAGAGCATATTTCAAAGGCAATTATTTAAATAGGTGTGCAGTAAAATAGTTCAAGCATTTAAATATCCTTTATGTTGCTGGCAATTTTCCAGAACCATTGTTTTGGTTTACTTTTTGTGTGCCTTTACACTACAAGCAACTAATTATCATAACTGGGCGGGAAAAGAAATGTCTATTTTTCAACTACTCCGTGCTCCTAGACCAGATTTCTGGGTCTGCAGATCCAAGTGAGGGCTCATGCCTCAGCATTCTGGAATATTATAGTACTTGTTGCCTTCTAGTCCTTTTACATGGGTGTTCTGAATATCTTCTTAAATGTATGCCGAAGGAGGAGTGGAAAGTCTTTAACGCAGTTACACAAATAAAATCTGTTACGGAGAAACATTCTCGAAGGAAATGATTTTGGTTCATTGAGATAGCAAAATGGTTAACCCTTCTAAAGGTATTTTACAACTCGGATCAGCAAATCTGCTCCCATGTGCTGTTCAGTTCTGATCTCCCTTCTAGCCTGTTTCCTTCGTTAATCTAAAACCCTTCCTTACTGAATCCTTTTCTGCTCCTTCTCTGTTAACCTGAATGATTTCCCCCTGCCTTTGCTGGTATAGCATGTCCAGTTGGCCTTGATTCTATAGAAGCAGAAACTTCCCTCCAGTGAGATGCTGTGTAAAGGCCAGTTAGGTAATTATCCTACATGAGTCCTCTGTTTCTCTGGGTACAAAGGCTCACATGCTCTGGTTGCGATTGAGAAATTACTGGAATGAGGAATCGTGGCATTCTGCCAAACTGCAATAGTAGAATTTATTTTTAAGTGAGTTATATAAAGTGACTATTATTTTGCAGTAATAAACTGCATTAAAATGTAATAAGCCGAGAATCATTATTCTTCATTGTATATTGCCACATGTCAGCAATTTACCGGCTGTGGGCATGTGCTCTTACAAAAGTAAAAGAAAACAGGCCCAAAACAGAATCATCCCAGTACGGTAAATTCATTAATGGAGAGCTTCAGATAAAATCATAAATCTCTTGTTCTCCTGGTTTATGATAATTAAAGTCCTTCATTTAATTATGGCTTTGAAATCACTCTCGGGTATTGACTATTCTGTGTGTAAATCATTGAACCCCTTGATTACTTTCCAGCCTTCTAACAATTCCAGGGTATTCATTATTCTAGGCTTCCGCCAGCAGCGCGACCTCAATTATGACACGCAGCTCCTGTTTGTGAACTTGGGGGGTGCCAGGACCGCCCTCCGGGAGCTGCCTGTCTTTTACAGGGAACTCACCAGGGTCTGGAACAAAGTCTCCACCAAGCGCAGCTCTCCGCCGGCTGGAGTGGCGGCCGTCCTGCAGGAGCCGCTGCTCGGGAATCCGTACCTCCACGACCGAGGGTTTATGTGGCGGTCGGAAGAGAGGGCTGTGGCTGGTGAGGTGACCAGGGTCAGGGACCTGCTCGATGGCGGAGGAGCGGGCTGGATGGCGCCAGACACGCTGGCGCGGCGCCTAAACTCTGCCAACGTCCGCCACGCGGCCGATGCCATCGAGTCGCTAAAAACAGCTCTGGGCCCTGACTCCGTTAGGTGCATCGAGGAGGCTCAAGCACGTGGGGAGATCCCGTCCGAACTGACCCCCGTCCGGACGGAATTCCTCATCGGCGCCAAACCCCGGAACCTCCCTCGGGGGCCGGCGCCTCACAACTTGAGCCGCCTCGGGGAAATCCCCTCCGTGCCTTTCAGTTCCGCGCGGAGGGGTTTCCTGTACGGGCTGCTCCTGCACACCCTCAACTTTGCCATCCTCGCCGGCCGTCCGGACACGCCATGGCGTACCATCTTGCCGTCCGGAGGAGGCGGGGGTCCCCGATGGAGGGCACTCTACGCAGGGGTCCTCCCACTATTCATCGGGGACTTGGCCTGGAGGGTGGTGCAAGGAGCAGTGCCGTGCAATAAATTTTTAAGCCGGTTCACGGACTCCCAGGCCGCCTGCAATTTCTGCGGTCTGGAGGAGTCCGTGTTCCATGTTTTTATTGAGTGCACGAGGTTGCAGCCCCTGTTCCATTATTTGAAGGGGCTGCTCCTGAAATTCTGGCTGCACTTCAGTCCCACTCTCCTGATCTTTGGGCACCCTGTGCGGAGGGGAGCGGGTAGGTCCGAAGGCCTCCTCGTAGGACTGCTCCTGGGCACGGCCAAGGGTGCCATCAGCCGGTCCAGGCAGCGGGCAGTCGAGGGGGTCGTTCAACCTGACTGCCTGCCTCTCTTCCGCTCTTACATCCGGTCCAGGGTGTCCTTGGAGATGGAGCACGCGGTGTCCACCGGTACGCTCGCGGCCTTCCGCGAGAGGTGGGCACCGGAGGGACTGGAGTGCATCATCACGCCCGGCAACCAAATTTTAATTTGATTTTACGTTTTAAAGTTTAATTTGTTTTAATTGCCGGTGCTTTTAGTGTCCCCCTCCCCTTTTATAGGGGGCACTGGAAAAAATTTGATTTTAGCGCCCCAAAAAAAAAAGGAAAAAAAAAAAAGGGGCCTTGAAAATGTCTGCTGTGTCACCCAGGCGGGTGGCACGGTTTAATGTTTATGTTTATTTTCAGGTAAACTCAAAAGAGTTTCATTATTCTAGACACAAGCTGCCTGAACTCCTTGAATAGCCTACTGTCTTGCAGTTGCTGCATTCTATAGAGTGTTTGAAATTATTAGGTCAGATTTTCCTCTTTATTGCACCTGGAGAATGCCCTGTTTCCTGGTGCAGTGAGGACCATTGTGTCAGATCTCCGCACACACAACACTGCCCTGGGATTCCCCAAAATAATGTAATTGGGCCTTCAATTAGAGTAGATGCAGACCCAGTGTAAGAATATTAATGAAGTAGGAGGAGATGTTCCCAGCCTACAACATCACTTTACTTTTAGTCTGCCAGGGGGCTGTCCCAAAAAAAGGGATGCCTGACAAAACCTGGTGTTGGGGCTTACACTGGGACCCTCCAGAGTCTGCAGGAATTTCAGGGGTCCTGGTGCAGCCCAGACAATTGGAGGCAAAAGATTTCCTCTCGGGTTTATCTTGGGGGTGGGTGGTTAGCAGCCAGAGAGCCCTGATGCCGGCCACTAGAAATGTAGCTGCAAGTTCTAGGGACTGTAACTCTGCTGCTGTTTCTGCTCCTTGATCGCCGCTCAAAGTCCTGCCAGGGTGCGTGATTGTGTTAGGGACACACCCAGGTGTCTGTCGGGTGCCCAGCATAGGTCTGAAGAGTAAAGTCAGCCCGAGTATTTTGTAATCATTCCCAGGTATCCACTGTTTTGCACACAAACAATTCTGATCTTTAGTTTTGCTTCAGTAGATCCTCTTCATTTGATGCATTAAAAGAGATTCAGTAATGCTGTACTCTGATTTGTTCCCAGGCTTGGCAGGATGTTGGTCTTTCCCTTTCCACAACCAGCAATGAGGCCTGCAAAATGTATGATGCTATTCTGACCCAGGTGAGGCTTCTGTGCCAATAAAATGTATTAAATCCATTGATCCCCAACCATCACAAGGCATCGTCACATCTAAGACTGCACAGAAATTGGTTATTCAGCCCAACTGGTCTGTGCTGGTATTTACACTCCACATGACCTACCTTTCTTCCACCCTACCTGCTCGAGAGCCTCCTCATCTCGTGTTGCAATGCTTGAGATTTTTATGAAAAGTGATTATCTGCAGGAACATATTCGTGTCCTTCTGCGCATGCACGCGGTCGAACCCAACCCTTTTTGCGCATGCGCACCCCTTGCACGCTGGCAGAGGTCCGGCTACGCATGCGCAGTATCTCGCAGTGCAGTGTGGCCCACGTTTTGTTCAGGTTCATGGATCAAGGCCCTGGAGAAGCTTGGATTGAAAGGGGAGAGACTGGGGAGACGGAGAGAGAAAGGGGGGATCGGAGGGAGGGGAGATCTGAGAGAGAGAGACAGATGGGGGCAGATTGGAGAGGTGAGGAAAGAGATAAGAACAGGGGAATCAGAGGGTGTAGAGAGGAGGTCAGGAACTCGGTGTGGGGAAGGGGGTGTGGGAGGTAAAGAGTACAGAGAGCACAGTGGGAATGGCGGAAGAACGTGATCCAGGTCTAAGGGCGGGGGGTGGGGTGGGGTTGAGTGCAAGAATGTGGTCCAGGTGGTAAGACAGGATCAAATCCAGAAATCACGACACCGTCACTTCACTTCATACCCAATAAATCTCTTCACGATCCGTGACCTACACACAATGCCCCATCTATGGCGCGGGGAGAGGGAGGGGGGGATTAGGTCAGGAACTTGTTGGGGATAGATGGTCATGAATCTGTGGGGGAGGAATATGGGCAGGGGGAGAAGGTCAAGAACCTGGGGGTCTTACCCCATGAGAGTGAGCCCTGTCTGTTCCAAGTGAGCTCTGTTCTGTCTGGAGTCGGCAGTCAGAATGGACCAAATTATACTTTGCAAAGGGAAACTGCGGGGGTCTTATCCTCCAAGGGAGCAATCAGAACTTGAATGAATTAAATACAAGGCCACTCAACAGGGATGGGGAGAAGCAGCATGAACAAGCAGCTTTTCCCTTGCTTATCACAATGCTATTGGGGCAGTGGCAGCAAGCGACAGGCCTCCATTACTGCAAGGCCATCGAGGTGAGCAGATGGTTGGGCCAGCCAGCGAGCAATTGAGCAAAGGTAACTAAGCTGCAAGCAAGGGCAGGCCAAATGATCCAGTGCTGGGGTAGCCATTTAACAAACACTGAGTGAAGAGAGCCACGGCAGTAGTGGAAATACTAAACGAAGAGGCAGACGAGTGGAGCAGGGCCCAGAATTGGAATCCATGCTAATTGGCCAAACAGGAGTGAGGGGAACATAAAAACACAGATCTCTGTTTGCCCCAATTTGTTCTTGTGATGTAGGTGAGACTGGCAAGGGATTATTTATTACCCTATTTCTGTTACCCTGACAGATTAGAAGTCAACCACATAATGTGGGGCTGGAGTCACATGTAGACCAGACGCAGCTACAGGTGGCAGGTTCTCTTTGATGAAAGACATTAGTAAAACAGTTGGGTTTTTACAGTCATTTTCTGGTGCAAAGCCACAAATTACCAGATTGTATTGAATTCAGTTTCACAACTTGTCATGGGGGGATTTTTGGAGTCATAATCTCAGGGTTGCTCATCCAGTACCATAACCAAGAGGCTACTCTTGAGGAAGTTTAATAATTTGGTCACAGAAAACGGTTAAATATATCCAAGCGAGCTAGCACCAGAAAAATATCACTGCCATTAAAACCCAAGTGGTTCACCAATGTGCTTTTTGTAAAGGAACCTGCTGCCCCTAACAGACTTGGCCTACAGGTGCCTCCAGTCTCCCAATGTTATTGATGTTTAGCAAGCCACACAGTTGTAAAAACAATTACTTCAAGTTGAAGCCAACCACCACTTTCTCACAGCAACTAAGGATGAGCAGTAAATGAAGCCTTGCCAGGATCACCTACATCCTGGGAACAAATAAAAACTTGTTTCTGTGCATATTTCCAGTACCCTAGTGGTAAAAGGCAGATTGTTGTTCCCGAGACACACTGGGGGTGAATTTCCACAGCATTTTCTGACCGTCTGACAACTGAGGCAGAAGAGGCACCAAAATAACAGAAAATTGGAGCAAACAGTCTTTGTTTTTCCCAGGTTTCCGTGGCTCTTCCGCTGAAGTTACGGCAGATATAGGGAGAACTACTGACTTCGGTACAAACAAAAGGTTAAGTTTCTGTCCCGATGCAGTGCAGCCCTACTTGTTGAAGCTACCTTTTGCAGAGTATTGGGTGTTGGCTTGATTTATAACAGTGGTTTGGGGAGAGTAGGGCCAAGATGGTCAGTGGCTGCGCTACTGATGGTGGAACAGAAAAAGGAAGGATTTACAAGAATCCAGAGTCCGAAGTCCTGAATAGCTTGGGCTGGCAGTGATTGCAGAGGTAGGATGGGAGGAGATCATGGAGGGATTTGCAAATGAAAACAAAGATTTTTAACATGGAAACGTTAAAACCAGTAGTGGGAGAAGAGTTTCAACCCATGATTCTGGCCTGAAATCTGAGCCAATGTCCACGATGCTATTAAATCTCTTGGAGGCAGGGACAGTGTTGTTTTAAAGCAAAATAATCGGAGAAACAGAATTAAGAGCAGCAGGCAGTCTTAGTTTTTATTTATAGCCAGGATTTAAAAAAATCAATTTCTAATTTTTTTTTCTGTGGAAGAATTATTATAGGACTTTTAAACTTGGCTCGGTGCACCAGATATTGCGTGAATGGAGCACTGACAGGGTTACTGGACCAACTGGAAGCTTCCTTCATGGCCTTGCTGAATACACTGATTAACAGCAGGCTGTTGTTCACAAATAGGCTGCATTGTGATTCATTAACACTTGTCTCCAGTTCCAAAGGAGCAAGTTCAGTGCTACCTTCCCGTATTTTGCAATTTGGGGTTTTCATTCGACTGAGCACTGTGCATCACCAGAGTACGACCACGTTGGGAAATGCTTGTTTACATGGGGCCAGTCCCAGCTGACAGAAACTCCAACTAAGAATTGATCACAAGGGAATCCTAGTAATTCCACAATTGCTACCATTAATTAATCCTGAACAAAATGAGCCCACTTTGGCTACTGAACTGCTGCTGCACATGTTTCAACAAGTGTTTTACTAATTTCACAGTGGGCGAGTTGGTCTAATGACCCAAGTCTCGGAGGAATTGAGGGTTGTATGACTCGGCTAAAAGCTGCAGATCCAGACTTCGGTGAGTAGAGAATTATGTGACTGGCTCATCAGACTCCGATTCGAATGAATGAAACCACAGATTCCCGTTGCTCACCACATCCCCATCATACCATCTCTGTCTCACGGAATATCATAACGGGAAGGCATCGGAAAAGCTGGTTTTCAGCGCGCAATGCGCATGAGCTGAAATGTGAGACACCACAAAACAAAATTAATAAATTTATTGCAAATCAATTCACACATTTACATGAAAAATTTTAATTCATCATCCTGTGCAATCCCTTAGTGCCTGTCGTTTGTTGGGCTTTTCCTAATCCAATGCTCCTTCTCGGACTTAGTTTGAATTCAGCCCTGGCTCATGAGATGAAAATCTCAATAGCTGACTCCAGAGACTCCGTGATACGAGGTTAGACGATTGTAAACTAGCAACCTGTTAGTTGCAAGCCCATAACAGAAAATTAATCATAATTCAGCATTAACTGATGTTAAGTTATCAATGTTAATATCATTAGGATGGTTATTATGAAAATGAAAATCTCTCAATGGTCCATGCTAAGTCCCCAGTGACTGCAGCAAGGCTGATGGAAGGCTGCTGAGTTTCCGTACGAGAAACTTCAGGTGGTCTTGCAGGACGACCTTGAGCAGCTCTGGCTCTAGAAGGCCCGACTGCGGACTGTACCACCTCTGCAGGGGTGGCAGCAGTCTGGGCTGGCTGGCTGACAGGCAGCAGCAAGTGTAATGGTGAAGTGGCAGAGGTGGGAACAGGAATACTGTCATCTTGAGAGAGGACAGCAGGGTCCTTCTCCATTGACCCACTGCCACTCCCCTGGGCTGGCGCCTCAGCATTCCTAGCAATCTGTTGGCTGCTGCGACATCCTGAGAGCCCCACTCGACTGTGGTAAACCCAGCCATGATGGCGGAAGTCAGAGTTTGGGTGGCTTCAAGCTCCGACTGTAGGAGAGCAGTCTGCGCTTCCGCTACAGCACTAAGATGTTGGGTCGCTTCAGCCTGTGCTGCTTGAAGCTGTGACATTGCCCATCTTGCGCACCATCACGCCTTGGTCGCCATGGCCTTTTTGGGGGTGTACCATCATTTCCACGCTGGAAATCCTGGGCTCCATGCTCTGCGTAGAGCCCAATGCAGTGTTAGAGCCGGACTCCTCCACGCTCCTGGGCATTGCCGAGAGGCTCTCTGGCAGGTTTGTCATTGCACCCATCAATTTGGTGCACCTGCCCATCACCTTTCTTCTGAAGGCCTCCCCATCGAGGTCTCATCTGAGTCTTGTGCAGCAGAACTCGCCCTCCAGGGAGTTGGCCCCTGAGCTACCCTTGTGTCTGGTGCCTCAACCTGTGCCGATCCTGTTTCTACACGAGCCTCTAAAGATGCAGTGACGCGGCGTCTTCTTCCTCCTCTTCTCTCCCCTCGCTCTCTGCAATAACTTCGGGGATTGGTTGTTCAGATACTTGTTGATTATCTGAAAGCAAAAGGCATAAGAGTCCGGTTATAGTGAATGGGGGGGGGGGAGGGGGGGCGGAAGCCAGAAATACATGCATACAGCAGGAGTAGCTTGTCAGTGAGAAACTACTGTGGGCTGATGAGGCAGTGGGATATGAGAAGAAGGATTAAGAGTGAACATACTGTGGTCCCCATGGAGTTCACCCTTGCCGGTTGCCATGGTGTAGACCACATGCCACACAATTATTGGAGTACTTGCTCCTTCAACTGGCTGAAGTCCAGCATGTCTGCCTGGCCTGTCTGCTGCAGCTCCAGGCGATTATGTGCCAGCTTGGCCTGCAAGGGAAAGAGAAGTGTGTGAATGAGTTTAGTGCAATGTGTTTGGGTTATGTGCCTGCCATAGTTGAATAGCTGTCAGTGTGTGCAAGGTGTAAGATGTGGGTGGTTGCAGCAGTGGTAAGGCTGTGGGGGTGAAGTGAAGCTCTGATTGTGAGGTGTGAGTGCTGGGGGTGTGGTACATTGAGCAGTGTGTGAGGCTAGTGGTGCAGATGGTGGTATTGGATTGCTTTCTTGCTCTTTTTTGTTTCGTTGCTTTAACCGTAAGATTACACACATACTCAGTTGTAGTAATGGCAGGACCAGGTCGTTATTCAAAACTTCATACTACACAAAAATCAGTATGAAAGTTACTGAGGTACACTTCACAAAACTAGTGCATGCTCCCTTGCTTGTGGGAAACACACTCCCATTCTAGTGACTCTCCCAAGCAGTCTTCTCTCTCAACTCTTTATACAAAATCAGCTCTTTTAACTACATTCCATGCATACTATCAATGGTACCTCAAAAGTACATACAAATAAATAACAAACCGACAATGTAGACTAAACGACCAGCTTACCCATTATCCTGAAATCATTTCTTATTGCCTCAATTGATTCTTGCCATGAATTATTGTAAACACACAGTTAACCAGATTGACAGATTTGAATGGCTGAATGACTCTCACATCGTCTAGCACCTTGTGTTTTGTGGAGACATCCTCTGCTTTGGTCCAAACTTCAATACACTCCATGTTCATCAGAAAGCTGCTTCAATGTTTAACCCAGCATGTGCCATCTCAGACTGCGTCAAAAACAAGGTATTTCGCTCCCACAGGTGGTATGTGGCATTTGCTGAAGCCTTCACTCACCTTGACCAACCCTGTGAGGTCATTAAACTTCTTCCTGCACTGGATGGCAGTCCTGGGGAGCACAGTGCTGGCTGTCACATGGTCTGCAATCTCCTGCCACATTGTTTGGGATGTATAGGGCAAAGGCTTCCTGCCAGTTTGTGGGTAGAGGACAGCCCGCTTCTTCTCGCTGACTGAGTACCGCCAGAGCTTCATCGGAGAACGTCCAGGCGCTCTCCCTGGTGCAACGATCTGTCATGTGTACAGAACTCTTGCTTGTCCTTGAGCTGCTGCTTCTGCTGTTGGGGCAGTTGCAAACCCAACTGCCCTGACCATGAGGAGCAGTAGCATCAATGCATCTCTCCTTTAAGTAGTGGAAAAAGCCTATGCCAAACTTGACTGAATTAGACTGGCCCCGATATTAGTACATCTGTTCAGCGTTAAGCCAATGAGCAGCAATTTTAGTGCTGAAATCATGACTATAATCATGATCATAAATTTTGCGTGCTAGGTAGACCATTTTCAGATGGCGCAGCTTAAAATCGTTTGGCCTTAACACTGCCCATTTCGTGGCTATATCCAATTTTATTCCTGCCACTTACAACTGGAGCTGCTGTTGCATTATCATTTGGTAATTCTACGACCCAACCTTATAACATAACCCGCATGCATTATGCATATTTATTTACTCAAGCACAAGCTGAGATATAGACCCAAGTTTCCACACGATAAAAAACGGGCGCCCCTCCGAGCTGGGCGCCCGTATTTCGCGCCTAAAACGTGCCGGAAAAAAAACTCGCGATTCTGGAGAGCCCTGCAGCTCCTTGTCTGTTTGGCGCGGCGCCCAGGGGGGGCGGAGCCTACACTCACACCGATTTTGTAAGTGGGAGGGGGCGGTTACTATTTAAATTAGTTTTTTTCCTGCCGGCAACCCTGCGCGTGCGCGTTGGAGCGTTCGCGCACGCGCAGTGTGAAGGAAACATTGGCACTCAGCCATTTTTGTAGTTCTTTGTAGCTGTTTAATTTTTGAACATTTTTTAATAAAACCACATTGCCATCAGCACATCAGCACTGAGGCTTCCTGCAGCCTTCTCACTGTCTCCTTCCCGCCCGCCGTCAGGTGCTTTCTGCAAATTTGCCAATTGTCTAGTTTGACTACGAACACCCGACTCCCTTCTTTAGCAATCACCGTGCCCGCGATCCACTTGGGACCATGTCCATAGTTTAGCACACACACGGGGTCATTCAGATCAATTTCCCGTGACACAGTGGCACGACCATCATTTACATTTTGTTGCTGCCGCCTGCTCTCTACCTGATCATGCAGGTTGGGGTGAACCAGCGAGAGTCTGGTTTTAAGTGTCCTTTTCATGAGTAGCTCAGCCGGCGGCACCCCTGTGAGCGAGTGGGGTCTCGTGCAGTAGCTGAGCAGTACTCGGGACAGGTGGGTTTGGAGTGAGCTTCTGTGACTCGTTTAAGGCTCTGTTTGATTGTTTGTACTGCCCGCTCTGCCTGCCCATTGGAGGCTGGTTTAAACGGAGGCTGAGGTGACATGTTTGATCCCATTGCGGGTCATGAATTCTTTAAATTTGGCACTGGTGAAACATGGCCCGTTGTCACTGACCAGTATGTCAGGCAAACATGGCCCTCAGGCTTTCAATGGTGGGGGTGGCGGTGCTTCCAGACATTATTTCACATTCAATCCATTTTGAAAAAGCATCCAACACCACGAGGAACATTTTACTGAGAAACGGGCCCGCATAGTTGACATGGATCCTTGACCATGGTCTGGAGGGCCAGGACCACAAACAGCGTGGTGCCTCTCTGGGCGCGTTGCTCAACTGAGCACACACACTGTATTGCCGTACACAGGACTCTAAGTCAGAGTCGATACAGGGCCACCACAAGTGGGATCTGGCTATCGCCGTCATCATTATATACCCGGGTGTGTGCTGTGGAGATCCGAGATGAACGTCTCCCGCCCTTTTTGGGTAGCACTACACAGTTACCCCACAACAGGCAGTCTGCCTGAATGGACAGCTCATCCTTTCGCCGCTGGAACGGCTTGATTAGCTCTTGCATTTCAACGGGGATGTTGGCCCAGCTCCCATGCAGTACACAGATTTTTACTACGGACAGCAGAGGATCTTGGCTGGTCCAAGTCTTAACCTGGCGGGCCGTGACAGGTGATTTATTATTTTCAAACGCTTCCATGACCATCAACAAGTCTGCGGGCTGCACCACCATCAACAAGTTTGCAGACTGCCCCATTTCCACCCCCGTGGTGGGCAATGGTAGCCGACTGAGAGCATCCGCACGGTGCCTGGCCTCTGGCGGATGGTATAGTTATACGCTGATAGCGTGAGTGCCAACCTTTGTATGCGGGCTGAGGCATTAGTATTTATCCCCTTGTTTTCAGCGAACAGGGATATGAGGGGCTTGTGATCGGTTTCCAGCTCAAATTTGAGGCCAAACAGGTACTGATGCATTTTCTTTACCCCAACACACCCGCTAATGCCACTTTCCCGATCATGCTGTCGGCCCTCTCGGCCTTAGACAAGCTCCTGGAGGCAGAGGCGACAGGGGTTGCAACTTCCCCGCAACATTAGCTTGTTGTAATACACACCCAACTCCGTACGACGATGCATCACATGCTAGCACAAGTCTTTTACACGGTTATACAATACAAGCAGCTTGTTGGAGCATAAAATGTTTCTGGCTTTCTCAAAAGCAATTACTTGGTTTTTTGCCCATACCCAGTTCTCACCTTTACGCAATAACACATGTAGGGGCTCTAAGTGGGTGCTTAAACCCAGTAGGAAGTTACCAAAATAGTTGAGGAGTCCCAGGAACGACCGCAGCTCCGTGACGTTCTGTGGCCTGGGCGCGTTCCTGATAGCCTCTGTCTTGGTGTCTGTGGGCCGAATGCCATCCGCCGTGATCTTTCTCCCCAAAAACTCCCCTTCTGTTGCCGTGAAGACGCATTTCGACCTCTTCAGCTGCAGCCTCACGCGATCCAGTCGCTGGAGGAGTTCCTCCAGGTTTTGTCGGTGCTCGATGGTGTCCCGACCCGTGACCAATATGTCGTCCTGAAAAACCACCATGCGTGGTACCGACTTGAGTAGGCTCTCCATATTTCTCTGGAAGATCGCTGCAGCCGACCGAATTCCAAACGGGCATCTGTTGTAGATGAACAGTCCCTTGTGCGTGTTGATGCAGGTGAGGCCCTTCGAAGACTCCTCCAGCTCCTGGGTCATGTAGACCGAAGTCAGGTTGAGCTTGGTGAATGTCTTGCCTCCTGCCAGCATCCCAAATAGGTAGTGGGTATTGGTCCTGTAGCGAGAAACGATTAATAGTTACTTTATAATCGCCGCAAATCCTGACCGTGCCATCACTTTTGAGTAATGGAAGAATTGGGCTGGCCTACTTGCTGAATTCCACTGGGGAGATGATGCCCTCGCGTTGTAGCCTGTCCAATTCGATTTCCACTCTCTCCCTCATCATGTGAGGTACCGCGCGCCTTGTGGCGAATGGGTCGTGCCTCTGGGACCAAATGGATCCGCACCTTCGCCCCGGAAAAGTTTCCAATGCCTGGCTCAAAAAGGGAAGGAAATTTGTTAAGAACCTGGGTGCATGAGACCTCATCGACATGTGATAGCACTCGGATGTCATCCCAGTTCCAGCGGATTTTGACCAGCCAGCCCCTTCCAAGCCCGGGACAATCCAGAGTGGAAGTTCGTGCACCGTGCCCTCGTTGGTGACCTTGACCATGGCGCTGCCCAGGACAGTGATGAGCTCTTTGGTGTACGTTCTCAGTTTTGTGTGGATGGGGCTCAGGGCTGGTCTGAGTGCCTTGTTGCACCACAGTCTCTCAAACATCTTTTTACTCATGATGGATTGGCTAGCGCCAGTGTCCAGTTCCATGACTACGGATAAGCCATTCAATTTTACATTTAGCATTATAGGTGGACATTTTGTCGAAAATGTGTGCACCCCGTTTACTTCAGCATCTGCCTCCTCTCTCTGAGGCTCGAAATTGCTTTGATCCACCATGGACCGATCTTCCTCTGCCACGTGGTGGTTAGCAGGTTAACAGCTCGTCTGCAAGCTCATTGGAGGTGCCCCATTGTTCCACAGCTCTTGCAAACATACCCTTTGAAGCGGCATGAATAGGCTGAATAGAAGCCTCCACAACGCCAACAAGGTGTGAATTGCCTTGCATTCATATTTTGTTGCAGATTCTGAGTCATCTGGGTCACCTGAGGCCTGCTGGCAGTTGCAGATTCGTGGTTTCTGCCCTGTACATTTCTGCTCGCAAATGCAGTTCCAGTTAATTTATGAACATTGCTAGCATTTGTGTGCTGAGAGATTTGTTTGGTGTTATCACTGGTGGACATAAACGTCTGTGCTATCGCAATGGCCTTACTGAGGGTCGGTGTCTCTACAGTCAAAAGTTTTCGTAGGATGGTCTCGTGGCCAATGCCCAGTACAAAAAAGTCTCTGAGCATCTGCTCCAGGTAGCCATCAAGCTCACATTGTCCTGCAAGTTGCCTTAGCTCGGCAACGTAGCTCACCACTTCCTGACCTTCAGATCGCTGGCACGTGTAGAACCGGTACCTCGCCTCAGGTTAAGATGCTCCCAAACCAGTGTACACAGCTCCTCATATGACTTATCTGTGGGTTTCACCGGAGCCAGAAGGTTCTTCATGAGGCTGTAGGTCGGTGCCCCGCAGACTGTGAGGAGGACCGCTCTCCTTTTTGCAGCACTTCCTTCTCCGTCCAGCTCGTTGGCTACAAAGTACTGGTCTAGCCATTCGACATAGACTTCCAGGACCTCACCCTCCGAGAACTTCTCCAGGATGCCCACAGTTTGCTGCATCTTTGCGTTGGATTCGTATACTTGTTGCCAGTTATTGTGTTCCTAACACAGATGAGACTGCACACAGGGAGGTTAAAGTAACAGTGACCTCAGTCTTTATTAAGACACTCCAGAATGAGGAACAGGCCTTAGGGGCCGGCTTATATACAGTGCTCCCACGGGCTGCTGGGATCCCTTGGCACGTCAGAGGATGCACTCCCTGGTGGCGGAACATGGGAATGCATGCTTTACAAATACACAACAGTAATGATTTTTATTTTCAAATCTTCCACCCTCCCTGGGCCCGACTCCATCCTTGGCGGCACTTGGGCGGCAAGAGCCTTTGCCGCCGAGATTGAGAGCTCCCGCCCGCTGTCGCCCAGATTGATGGTGTAAGCCGTCGTTTGGCCGCCGGCTGGTACTGCCACCTATTTTAGTGGAATCTTCCTGGCAAAGTACCAGTTCGGTCTCTCAGCGGCCATTGGTGGTCCTTTGGGCGGGCCTTGGGTTTCACCGATTTCAAGCCCTATGATTCTGTAATCCTGAAATCTGTGAATCTTTTGTGCTGAAAAGTTCAGAGAAGGGACTGAGCAGAGGATAAGAACTCTGCTACTGCCCAAGGATAGTGCAGTTCTCACACAGTGGTGGCTGATTACAGTGTGGGATTGGCTAAAGGTCTTGGAACAGGTTTCCAGTTAGTGTCCCCACTGAGGGAATGATGTGTGGTAGGAGGGCACCCACAGGAGAGAAAACAATGAAGAAAATGAGGTGAGGTGAATTCAATAAATTAGTCCAGAAAAAATTATGGATATTGGCCACAGTACTCAATAAAATTGTTGCTCATTTTCCCCCCCACTTAAAGGTTTTTAACTCTCATTTTGCTTTTTAAGAACATAAGAGGAGGAGTAGTCCATTTTCTCCATCATTAAAAAGATCATAGCTGATCTTCTACCTCAACTCCACTTTCCCGCTCTATCCCCATATCCCTTGATTCCCTTAATGCCCCCAAATATATCGATCTCTGCCTTGAATATACACAACAACTGAGCATTTACAGCCCTCTTGGAGTAGAGAAATCCAAAGATTCACAACCCTCTGAGTGAAGAAATTTCTCCTTATCTCAGTCCTAACTTGCTGACTCCTCCTTATGAGACAGATTCCCTAGTTCTATACTCCCCAGCCAGGGGAAACACCCTCCTAACATCTACCCTGTCAAACCCCTTAAGAATTTTGTGTGTTTCAATGAGATCACTTCTCATTGTTCTAAACTCTAGGGAATATAGGCCTAGTCTACTCAATCTCTCCTCACAGGATAATCCCCTCATCCCAGGAATCAATCTAGTGAATCCTTGTTGCATTCCCTCGAAGACAAGTAAATCCTTCCTTGTGTAAGGAGACCAAAACTGTACACAGTACAGGAATGATCTTACCAAAACCCTAGATAATTGCAGCAAGACTTATTTACTCTTGTAATCCACTCCTTTTTGTAATAAAGGCTTACATACCATTTGCATTCCTAATTGCTTGCATTATGTTGTGTGTTAACTTTCTGTGATTCATTACACAGACACCCAGGTCCCTCTGATTACCAATAATTCCGAGGGGGGGAAATTGACCATTTTAAGGTGTTAACAGCGCCTGAGTGCTAATTTTAGCGGCAGGCAATATTTAGCGCTGGAGGTAGCAATATTGATTTTTAGCGCCCAAAGAGTGGAGTGGGGCGCTAAGGGAAGCGTTTCACACTTCTGTAAGGGCACGAAGCCGGTAGCGCTAGTGAAATTCTGGCACTAACGTAATGGCATCCTAGTGCTCAGAGAAGGTTAGCTGTAAAATATGAAACTTAAAAAACATTACAATTCAAATAGAAACATAGAAAATAGGTGCAGGAGTAGGCTATTTGGCCCTTCGAGTCTGCACCGCCATTCAATAAGATCATGGCTGATCATTCCCTAAGTACCCCTTTCCTGCTTTCTCTCCATACCCCTTGATCCCCTTAGCCGTAAGGGTCATCTCTAACTCCCTCTTGAATATATCCAATGAGCTGGCATCAACAACTCTCTGCAGCAGGGAATTCCATAGGTTAACAACTCTCTGAGTGAAGAAATTTCTCCTCATCTCAGTCCTAAATGGCCTACCCCTTATCCTAAGACTATGTCCCCTGGTTCTAGACTTCCTCAACATCAGGAACATTCTTCCCGCATCTAACCTGTCCAGTCCCATCAGAATCTTATACGTTTCTATGAGATCCCCTCTCATCCTTCTAAACTCCAGTGAATAAAGGCCCAGTTGATCCAGTCTCTCCTCATATGACAGTCCAGCCATCCCTGGAATCAGTCTGGTGAACCTTCGCTGCACTCCCTCAATAGCAAGAACGTCCTTCCTCAGATTAGGAGACCAAAACTGAACACAATATTCCAGGTGAGGCCTCACCAAGGCCCTGTACAACTGCAGTAAAACCTCCCTGCTCCTATATTCAAATTCCCTAGCTATGAAGGCCAACATACCATTTGCCTTCTTCACCGCTTGCTGTACCTGCATGCCCACTTTCAGTGACTGATGAACCATGACACCCAGGTCTCGTTGCACTCCCCTTTTCCTAATCTGCCGCCATTCAGATAATATTCTGCCTTTGTGTTTTTGCCCCCAAAATGGATAACCTCACATTTATCCACATTATACTGCATCTGCCATGCATTTGCCCACTCACCTAACCTGTCCAAATCACCCTGCAGCCTCTTAGCGTCCTCCTCACAGCTCTCACCGCCACCCAGTTTAGTGTCATCGCAAACTTGGACATATTACACTCAATTCCTTCATCTAAATCGTTAATGTATATTGTAAAGAGCTGGGATCCCAGCACTGAGCCCTGCGGCACTCCACTAGTCACTGCCTGCCATTCTGAAAAGGACCCGTTTATCCCGACTCTCTGCTTCCTGTCTGCCAACCAGTTCTCTATCCACATCAGTACATTACCCCCAATATCATGCGCTTTGATTTTGTACACCAATCTCTTGTGCGGGACCTTGTCAAAAGCCTTTTGAAAGTCCAAATACACCACATCCACTGGTTCTCCCTTGTCCACTCTGCTAGTTACATCCTCAAAAAATTCCAGAAGATTTGTCAAGCATGACTTCCCTTTCATAAATCCATGCTGACTTGGTCCGATCCTGTCACTGCTTTCCAAATGCGCTGCTATTTCATCCTTAATGATTGATTCCAACATTTTCCCAACTACTGATGTCAGGCTAACTGGTCTATAATTACCCGTTTTCTCTCTCCCTCCTTTTTTAAAAAGTGGTGTTACATTAGCTACCCTCCAGTCCATAGGAACTGATCCAGAGTCGATAGACTGTTGGAAAATGATCACCAATGCATCCACTATTTCTAGGGCCACTTCCTTAAGTACTCTGGGATGCAGACTATCAGGCCCCGAGGATTTATCGGCCTTCAATCCCATCAATTTCCCTAACACACTTTCCCGCCGAATAAGGATATCCTTCAGTTCCTCCTCCTCACTAGACCTACTGTCTCCTAGTACATTCGGAAGGTTATTTGTGTCTTCCTTCGTGAAGACAGAACCGAAGTATTTGGTCTGCCATTTCTTTGTTCACCATTATAAATTAACCTGAATCCGACTGCACTAATCTCTTTCCCTTCACATATTTATAGAAGCTTTTGCAGTCAGTTTTTATGTTCCCTGCAAGCTTCCTCTCGTACTCTATTTCCCCCCTCTTACTTAAACCTTCAGTCCCCCTGTTGAATTCTAAAAGAAGAAAAAAGAAGCTGAGGAGTGACCTAATCGAGGTCTTTAAAATTATGAAAGGTTTTGATAGAGTGGATACAGAGAGAGAATGTTGCTACTTGTGGGGAAGAGCATAACTAGAGGCCATCAATATAAGATAGTCACCAAGAAATCCAATCGGGAATTCAAAAATAAATTCTTTACCCGAAGAGGGGTGAGAATGCAGAACTCGCTACCACAGGGAGTGGTTGAAGCGAATAGTATAGATGCATTTAAGGGGAGGTTCGGCAAGCATATGGAAGAAGGGAATAGAGGGTTATACTGATAGATTTCGATGAGGAAAGATGGGAGGAGGCTCGGATGGAGCATAAATGCCGGTTTCTGTGTCGTATATCCTGTGTAATTTCTCACACCTCTTTGTTGCCTATCTCTGTTTGACTTCCTGCCTTTCTCTCTCAGTGATGGGACAGGTGGTCATAAACGGACTTGAACTGATTGGCACAGGACGCTCTGTTTGGCTGGATAAGGATTTGGATGCTGCGATTAAGAGGATGGTTGGACTTTCAAAGACACAAGAGATCACTGAGCGGGAACGTCTCCATGTGGAGGCAGTGGACATGTTTGCAAAAGGGTAAGGAGAGTTACCGCAAGACTGTTTACAGTCTGTGCTGGGACCCCAACTATTTACAATCTATATTATCGACTTGGAAGAAGGGACCCAGTGTAACATAGCCAAGTTTGCTGACAATACAAAGATGGGAGGAAAAGCAATGTGTGAGGTGGGGACACAAAATCTGCAAAAAGACATAGGCTAACTGAGTGGGCAAAAATTTGGCAGATGGAGTATAATGTTGGAAAGTGTGAGGTCATGCACTTTGGCAGAAAAAAAATCAAAGAGCAAGTTATTATTTAAATGGAGAAAGATTGCAAAGTGCTGCAGTACAGCGGGACCTGTGGGTACTTGTGCATGAAACACAAAAGGTTAGTATGCAGGTACAGCAAGTGATCAGGAAGGCCAATGGAATCTTGGCTTTTATTGCAAAGGGGATGGAGTATAAAAGCAGGGAAGTCTTGCTACAGTTGTACAGGGTATTGGTGAGGCCACACCTAGAATACTGCGTGCAGTTTTGGTTTCCATATTTACGAAATGATATACTTGCATTGGGGGCAGTTCAGAGAAGATTCACTAGGTTGATTTCGGAGATGAGGGGGTTGACTTATGAGGAAAGGTTGAGTAGGTTGGGCCTCTACTCATTGGAATTCAGAAGAATGAGAGGTGATCTTATTGAAACGTATAAGATTATGGCCCCAAGTTTCCACATGATTTGCTCCTGATTTTTAGGAGCAACTGATGTAGAACGGAGTATCTTAGAAATCGAAATTCTCGTCATTTAGTTTGCCCCAGTTCTAGTCAGTTAGAACAGTTTCACTTTGGAACAGAATTTTTTTTTCAAACGGGGGCGTCTCCGGCCACTTACGCCTGTTTTCAAAGTTTCGTCAGTGAAAACTTACTCCAAACTAACTTAGAATGGAGTAAATGAAGATTTTTGTACGCTCGAAAAAACCTTGTCTACACTTTAGAAAATCAGGCGTAGGTTACAAATCAGGCGTAGGGAATGGTGGGGGTGGGTTTAAAGGGAAGTTTACAAACATTAAACACTTCAGTTTTACAAATAAAGAGCCATCATCAATAATAAATGATAAATACATCAATAAATCAATCAAAAAAAATTAATAAGAAATAATTTTTTTTTTAAATCAATAAATAAAACATTTTCTACTTACCGACTGCAGCACCGGGAGCCCTCCAACAGCGTGCTGGGATGCCCCCCCCCCCTCAGTGTGCCCCTGTCAGTGTCTCTATCTCTCTGTCTGTCTGTGTGTCTCTCATTCTCTGTCTGTCAGTGTCTGTTTCTGACAGCGAGGGGAGGGGGAGGAGGGGGTTAGAGGGAGCAGAGGGAGGGAAGGGGAGGGATGGGGGAGGGGGGGAGGAGGGGGAGAGGGGGGGGAAAAGGGGAACAGGGGGAGAAAGGAGATGGGGGGAAGGAGATGGGGGGGGAAGGAGAGGGGGGGGGAAAGGAGGAGGGGGCGGAAAGGAGATGGGGGGGGGAAGGAAATGGGGGGGGGGAAGGAGTTTGCGGGGGCGGGGGGGAAGGAGAAGGGGCAGGGAGGCTGAACGGGCTGGGCCCGAGACTTCAGGCAGGGCCCGTCCCCAGCACCAGATTTACAGGTAGGTTTTTAAAAACTCTACTGAATTTAGGCAACTTGATTAATTAAATGTCTTTCAGCTCGTACTGCTAACTATTCACGGTATGTAGGAGCTGAGTGCCTCATGACAGCAACAACGACTTACATTCATATAGTGTCCAAATGTTCCAAGTTGTTTCACAGCAGTGTTATCTAACAAATTTTGACACTGAACCACATAAGGAAATATTAAGGCAGATGACCAAAAGCTTGGTCAAAGAGAAAGAAAGACTTGTATTTATATAACACCTTTCACAGCCACTGGACTTCTCAATGCCCTTTACAGCCAATGAAGTACTTTTGGAGTGCAGTCACTGTTGTAATGTAGGAAACACGGCAGCCATTTTGAGCACAAGCCAGCTCCCACAAACAGCAATGTGATAATGACCCGATAATCTCTTTTGTGTTATGTTGATTGAGGGATAAATGTTGGCCAGAACACCGAGGATAACTCCTCTGCTCTTCTTCAACATAATACCATGGAATCTTTTACATCCAGTTGAGAGAGCAAACGGGACCTTGGTTTAACCTCTCATCCAAAAGACAGTGCAGTACTCTCGCAGTGCTGCACTGGAGTGTCAGCCTAGATTTTTTGTGCTCAAGTCCCTGGATTGGGAGTTGAATCCATAACCTTCTGACTCAGAGGTGAGAGTGCTACCTACTGAGCCACCACAGCTGACAATGTGAGGTAGGTTTTCAGGAGTGTCTTAAAGGAGAGAGAAAGCGAGAAAGAGAGAGAGTTTAGGCAGGTAATTCCAGAGCTTGGGGCCTAAGCAGCTGAAAGCACGGCCATCAATGGTGGAGCAATTAAAAATCTGATGTGCAAGAGGCCAGAATTGGGGGAGTGCAGAGATCTGAGGGTTGTAGGGCTGGATGAGGTTACAGAGGTAGGGAGGGGTGAGGCTATGGCGGGATTTAAAAACAAGAATGTGAATTTTAAAATTGAGGTGTTGCTGGACTGGGAGCCAATGGAGGTCAGTGAGCAGAGGGATGGTGGGCAATGTTCCCTGTCATTTTTTGGGGGCGCCACGTGGTCCTTTAAGGAGCTGCACAGCCCATTCAATATGCGCAGTTTTTGCATTGAAAAGATGGAAAAGCACGGGTGAATGGGACTTGGTGTGAGTTAAGATATGGGCAGTTAAGATATGGGCAGCAGAGTTTTCTGATGAGCTTGTAATGTAGGGTGACAAATGGGAGACTGACCAGGAGATCATTGTAATAGTCTAGAGGTAGCAAAGGCATTGATGAGGGTTTCAGCAGCAGATGAGCTGAGACAGGGGCGGAGTCGGGCGATGTCATGGAGATGGAAATAGGCAGTCTTGGCGATGGGGTGAATATGTTGTCGGATGCTCATTTTGGGTCAAATTCAACATCAAGGTTGTGAACTGTCTGGTTCAGCCTCAGACAGTTTCCAGGGACAGAGATGGAGTCGGTGATTAGGGAACAGAGTTTATGATGGGGACCAAAGACAATGGCTTCAGTCTTCCCAATATTTAGTTGGAGGACGTTTCTGCTCGTCCAGTACTGGATGTCGGACAAGCAGATTAGGATAACTAGGTCCAGGTATTAAACGTGGAATAGAGAGGAGACAATAGGAGGGAGTCCAGAGTTAAAGTGATGGGATAAAGATGACAAAGATAGAGTGGCATTAGCTTGGAGTATCGATGAATTGATGTCCAGTTTCGGAGACAGGTGTGGAGGGCGAGTGAGTCCAGAAGCTATTTAAAGGGTAGAGTATTGGAGGATGCACTACTGGAGGTACTTCCGTGAGAATGAGTTCAGAATCGATCGCAGGGCACAAAAACGATGAAGTTGGAGGGCACCATAGATCCAGAGGCAGTGAAGAAGTGGACTATGGCCCATGTGACTGAGTTTCTGGCCAGGAACCACACTGCAGATGAAGCTGTAAAACCAATAAGCTTAACAGGTAACAGCAGTGGTGGGGGATGGGCTGAAGGCTAGACAAAGTTACCGTAAAAGTAAAGCAACTGAAGAGAAGAACATAGACAAAGCAGCTGAATCTTAGAGTAGTCCAGTGTAGAAGCATAGTCTTGATGTCCAGAGAAGTCCAGGAATTTGGAAGCCAAATTTGAGCAATGATCCAATGCTCACTGATGGAAAAAAAGAGCAGGCATGATCAGGAGATGGGCTGTGGGCCAGGTAACTTTAAACTAACAGTTAACTTGTAAATAGGTCTAAAATTCACCTACTATTAGGGCCAGGGGAACTTAAACAATGGAAGAGAGGAGATTGAGGGAAGAAAGGGCAATGGTTGGCCAAGGATAGAACTGCGCAGCAGAGGAGCTCACTCGGGAGTTGCCAGCCCAGGAGCCATCTTGAAATCTGTTACAAACAGTGGCACTGTCTGACTACACTGCAGTATCACGAGCGTGATGAAATAGTGGCTGAGTGATGGGATTACATACATTTACTTATTTTAGGAATGTGGGTATTATTATCCTGACTCTCTCCTCTTTAGGATGTTGACTCCTACATAGAAACATAGAGAATAGGTGCAGAAGTAGGCCATTTGGCCCTTCGAGCCTGCACCACCATTCAATATGATCATGCAACTTCAGTACCCCATTCCTGCTTTCTCTCCATACCCCGATCCCTTTATCCGTAAGGGCCACATCTAACTCCCTTTTGAATATATCTATCGAACTGGCCTCAACAACTTTCTGTGGTAGAGAATTCTACAGGTTCACAACTCTGAGTGAAGAAGTTTCTCCTCATCTCGGTCCTAAATGGCTTACCCCTTATCCTTAGACTGTGACCCCTGGTTCTGTACTTCCCCAAGATCGGGAACATTCTTCCTGCATCTAACCTGTCCAATCCTGTCAGAATTTTATATGTTTCTATGAGATCCCCTCTCATTCTTCTAAATTCCAGTGAATATAAGCCAAGTCGATCCAATCTTTCTTCATATGTCAGTACTGCCATCCCGGGCATCAGTGTGGTGAACCTTCGCTGCACTTCAATAGCAAGAATGTTCTTCCTCAGATTAGGAGACCAAAACTGTACACAACTGTACCAAGGCCCTGTACAACTGCAGTAAGACCTCCCTGCTCCTATACTCAAATCCTCTCGTTATGAAGGCCAAGATGCCATTTGCCTTCGTCACCGCCTGCTGTACCTGCATGCCAACTTTCAATGACTGATGTACCATGACACCCAGGTCTCGTTGCACCTCCCCTTTTCCTAATCTGTCACCATTCAGATAATATTCCGCCTCCCTGTTTTTGCCACCAAAGTGGATAACCTCACATTTATCTACATTATACTTCATCTGCCATGCATTTGCCCACTCACGTAACCTGTCCTGGTCACCCTGCAGCCTCTTAGCATCCTCCTCACAGCTCACAGTGCCACCCAGCTTAGTGTCATCTGCAAACTTGGAGATATTACATTCAATTCCTTCATCTAAATCATTGATGTATATTGTAAATAGCTGGGTGCCGAGCATTGAACCTTGCGGTACCCCACTAGTCACTGCCTGCCATTCTGAAAAGGACCCGTTTATTCTTACTCTTTGCTTCCTGTCTGCCAACCAGTTCTCTATCCACATCAATATATTACCCCCAATACCATGTGCTTTAATTTTGCACACTAATCTCTTGTGTGGGATTTTGTCAAAAGCCTTTTGAAAGTCCAAATACACCACATCCACTGGTTCTCCCTTGTCCATTCTACTTGTTGCATCCTCAAAAAATTCTGGAAGATTTGTCAAGCATGGTTTCCCTTTCATGAATCCGTGCTGAATTGGACTGATCTTGTCACTGCTTTCCAAATGTGCTGCTATTACATCTTTAATAATTGATTCCAAGATTTTTCCCACTACCGATGTCAGGCTAACCGATCTATAATTCCCTGTTTTCTTTCTCCCTCTTTTAAAAAGTGGGGTTACATTAGCTACCCTCCAATCCATAGGAACGGATCCAGAGTCCATAGAATGTTGGAAAATGATCACCAATGCATCCACTATTTTTAGGGCCATTTCCTTAAGTACTCTGGGATGCAGACTATCAGGCCCTGGGGATTTATCAGCTTTCAATCCCATCAATTTCCCTAACACAATTTCCTGACTAATAAGGATTTCTTTCAGTTCCTTCTTTCACGAGACCCTCGGTCCCCTAGTATTTCCAGAAGGTCTTCCTTAGTGAAGACAGAACCAAAGTATTTGTTCAGTTGGTCTGCCATTTCTTTGTTCCCCATTATAAATTCACCTGATTCTGACTGCAAGGGACCTACATTTGTCTTCACTAATCGTTTTCTCTTCACATATCTATAGAAGCTTTTGCAGTCAGTTTTTATGTTCTCTGCAAGTTTACTCTCGTACTCTATTTTCCCCCTCCTAATTAAACCCTTTGTCCCCCTCTGCTGAATTCTAAATTTCTCCCAGTCCTCAGGTTTGCTGCTTTTTCTGGCCAATTTATATGCCTCTTCCTTGGATTTAACACTATCCCTAATTTCCCTTGTTAGCCACGGTTGTGCCAACTTCCCCATTTTATTTTTACGCCAGACAGGGATGTACAATTGTTGAAGTTCATTCATGTGATCTTTAAATGTTTGCCATTGCATATCCACCGTCAACCCTTGGGTAAATATCATTTGCCAGTCTATCCTAGCCAATTCACGTCTCATACCATCGAAGTTACCTTTCTTTACGTTCAGGACCCTAGTCTCCGAATTAAGTGTGTCACTCTCCATCTTAATGAAGAATTCTACCATATTATGGTCACTCTTCCCCAAGGGGCCTCGCACAACAAGACTGCCAATTAATCCTCTCTCATTACACAAGAACCAGTCTAGGATGGCCTGCTCTCTAGTTGGCTCCTCGACATATTGGTCTAGAAAACCATCCCTTATACACTCCAGGAAATCCTCCTCCACCGTATTGCTACCAGTTTGGTTAGCCCAATCTATAAGTAGATTAAAGTCACCTTTATTGCATGCATCCCTAATTTCCTGTTTGATGCCATCCCCAACCTCAGTAGCACTGTTTGGTGGTCTGTACACAACTCCCACTAGCGTTTTCTGCCCTTTGGTGTTACGCAGCTCTACCCATACAGATTCTACATCATCCAAGCTAATGTCCTTCCTTACTATTGCGTTAATCTCCTCTTTAACCAGCAACGCTACCCCACCTCCTTTTCCCTGCTGTCTATCCTTCTTGAATATTGAATACCCCTGGATGTTGAGTTCCTAGCCTTGGTCACCCTGGAGCCATGTCTCCGTAATCCCAATGACATCATATCCTTTAACAGCTATCTGCGCAATTAATTCATCCACCTTATTACGAATGCTCCTCGCATTGAGACACAGAGCCTTCAGGCTTGTTTTTTTTTAAACTATCTTTTTCTTTTTAGAATTATGTTGTAGTGTCACCCTTTTTGATTGTTGGCTTTGATTTCTCTGCCCTCCGCCTTTCCTTATCTCCTTTCTACCTTTTGCTTCTGCCCCCATTTTACTTCCATCTGTCTCCCTGCATAGATTCCCATCCCAACAGCACTAGCAAACACTCCCCCAAGGACATTGGTTTTGGTCCTGCCCAGATGCAGAATGTCCGGTTTGTACTGGTCCTACCTCCCCCAGAACCGGTTCCAATGCCCCAGGAATTTGAATCCCTCCCTCTTGCACCATTCCTCAAGCCACGTATTCATCTTAACTATCTTGCTATTTTTACTTTGACTAGCACATGGCACTGGTAGCAATCCTGAGATTACTACCTTTGAGGTCCTACTTTTAAATTTAACTCCTAGCTCCCTAAATTCAGCTTGTAGGACCTCATCCCATTTTTTACCTATATGCACCACGACAACTGGCTGTTCACCCTCCCCCTCCAAAATGCTCTGCAGCCACTCCGAGACATCCTTGACCCTTGCACCAGGGAGGCAGCATACTATCCTGGAGTCTCGATTGCGGCCGCAGAAATGTCTAACTATTCCTCTTACAATAGAATCCCCTATCGCTATAGCTCGCCCACTCTTCTTCCTGCCCTCCTGTGCAGCAGAACCACCCATGGTGCCATGAACTTGCCTGCTGCTGCCTTCCCCTGATGAGTCATCACCTCCCACAGTATCTAAAACGGTATATCTGTTTTGGACGGCGATGACCGCAGGTGACCCCTGCACTACCTTCCTTCCACTGCCCTGTCTGATAGTCACCCATTCCCTATCTGCCTGAGTAACCTTTACCTGCATGTGACCAACTCACTAAACGTGCTATTCACGACATCCTCAGCATCGCAGATGCTCCAGAGTGAGTCCATGCGCAGTTCCAGTGCCGCAATGCAGTCTGTCAGGAGCTGCAGCTGGACACACTTCCTGCACACATAGTAGACATGAACAAGGCGCAGCTGAAAATTGTGAACACCAACACCCCTACTATAAACAGTGGGGATTGTAATGTGCACAGATGCAAGTTCAAATTGTATATCCTCTTCATAGGATTTTTCATTTTCAGCTTTTGTTTTGTTTTAAATGATTCTGGAGTTGCTCATTTTATATTTAACAAAAAATCCAGGTGAAAATTAATAGGAAAAATTCTGGGACATTTATTATAATGGAAATTAGGGGAAAATTCAGTGTTAAAAGAAATCAGTAAAATCCTGAGCATATTGAGATTTGACTTATACTGATTATAATATTAAATAAAAGTAGAATACAACAATTTAATCAAATATTTCATTTAATTATCATGAGCAGCTTATTTTAAATGTGTTATTTTTATAGATCCCAGTTCTTCCCATGCTGGATCAGGGTTTCAAACCCAAGTGGTCTTGGGAGCACTAAAAATAAGTTTGAGCTTTGGATAGACTTGCCAGGGAACAGCAAGACAGGGATACAACTGATATCTAAAGAGATCAGGAGACTGAGAAGAGGCGAGGGGAAATGAGGGAGAGACTGGGAAGAATGAGAAAACACTGTGGAAGGACTGAATTTCTGCAGAGAAATTGGGCATCCAACAAGTTCCAATCACATGGAGAGGAATAAGATATAAATAAAAGTATAATTTAAAATAAAATCAGTAGATGTCCTGGGAATGGTAGCATAGTGGTTATGTTACTGGAGAAACATAGAAACATAGAAACATAGAAAATAGGTGCAGGAGTAGGCCATTCGGCCCTTCTAGCCTGCACCGCCATTCAATGAGTTCATGGCTGAACATGCAACTTCAGTACCCCATTCCTGCTTTCTCACCATACCCCTTGATCCCCCTAGTAGTAAGGACTTCATCTAACTCCTTTTTGAACATATTTAGTGAATTGGCCTCAACAACTTTCTGTGTTAGAGAATTTCACAGGTTCACCACTCTCTGGGTGAAGAAATTCCTCCTCATCTCAGTCCTAAATGGCTTACCCCTTATCCTTAGACGGTGTCCCCTGGTTCTGGATTTCCCCAACATTGGGAACATTCTTCCTGCATCTAATCTGTCTAACCCCGTCAGAATTTTAAACGTTTCTATGAGGTCCTCTCTCATTCTTCTGAACTCCAGTGAATACAAGCCCAGTTGATCCAGTCTTTCTTGATAGGTCAGTCCCGCCATCCCGGGAATCAGTCTGGCGAACCTTCGCTGCACTCCCTCAAGAGCAAGAATGTCCTTCCTCAGGTTAGGAGACCAAAACTGTACACAATACTCCAGGTGTGGCCTCACCAAGGCCCTGTACAACTGTAGCAACACCTCCCTGCCCCTGTACTCAAATCCCCTCGCTATGAAGGCCAACATGCCATTTGCTTTCTTAACCGCCTGCTGTACCTGCATGCCAACCTTCAATGACTGATGTACCATGACACCCAGGTCTCTTTGCACCTCCCCTTTTCCTAATCTGTCACCATTCAGATAATAGTCTGTCTCTCTATTTTTACCACCAAAGCGGATAACCTCACATTTATCCACATTATACTTCATCTGCCATGCATTTGCCCACTCACCTAACCTATCCAAGTCGCTCTGCAGCCTCATAGCATCCTCCTCGCAGCTCACACTGCCACCCAACTTAGTGTCATCCGCAAATTTGGAGATACTACATTTAATCCCCTCGTCTAAATCATTAATGTACAGTGTAAACAGCTGGGGCCCCAGCACAGAACCTTGCGGTACCTCACTAGTCACTGCCTGCCATTCTGAAAAGTCCCCATTTACTCCTACTCTTTGCTTCCTGTCTGACAACCAGTTCTCAATCCATGTCAGCACACTACCCCCAATCCCATGTGCTTTAACTTTGCACATTAATCTCTTGTGTGGGATCTTGTCGAAAGCCTTCTGAAAGTCCAAATATACCACGTCAACTGGTTCTCCCTTGTCCACTCTACTGGAAACATCCTCAAAAAATTCCAGAAGATTTGTCAAGCATGATTTCCCTTTCACAAATCCATGCTGACTTGGACCTATCATATTACCTCTTTCCAAATGCACTGCTATGACATCCTTAATAATTGATTCCATCATTTTACCCACTACCGATGTCAGGCTGACCGGTCTATAATTCCCTGTTATCTCTCTCCCTCCTTTTTTAAAAAGTGGGGTTACATTGGCTACCCTCCACTCCATAGGAACTGATCCAGAGTCAATGGAATGTTGGAAAATGACTGTCAATGCATCCACTATTTCCAAGGCCAGCTCCTTAAGTACTCTGGGATGCAGTCCATCAGGCCCTGGGGATTTATCGGCCTTCAATCCCATCAATTTCCCCAACACAATTTCCTGACTAATAAGGATTTCCCTCAGTTCCTCCTCCTTACTAGACCCTCTGACCCCTTTTATATCCGGAAGGTTGTTTGTGTCCTCCTCAGTGAATACCGAACCAAAGTACTTGTTCAATTGGTCCGCCATTTCTTTGTTCCCCGTTATGACTTCCCCTGATTCTGACTGCAGGGGACCTACGTTTGTCTTTACTAACCTTTTTCTCTTTACATATCTATAGAAACTTTTGCAATCCGTTTTAATGTTCCCTGCAATCTTCATCTCGCACTCTCTTTTCCCTGCCCTAATCAAACCCTTTGTCCTCCTCTGCTGAGTTCTAAATTTCTCCCAGTCCCCAGGTTCGCTGCTATTTCTGGCCAATTTGTATGCCACTTCCTTGGCTTTAATACTATCCCTGATTTCCTTTGATCGCCACGGTTGAGCCACCTTCCCTTTTTTATTTTTACGCCAGACAGGAATGTATAATTGTTGTAGTTCATCCATGCGGTCTCTAAATGTCTGCCATTGCCCATTCATAGTCAACCCCTTCAGTATCATTCGCCAATCTATCCGAGCCAATTCACGCCTCATACCTTCAAAGTTACCCTTTTTTAAGTTCTGGACCATGGTCTCTGAATTAACTGTTTCATTCTCCATCCTAATGCAGAATTCCACCATATTATGGTCACTCTTCCCCAAGGGGCCTCGCACAACGAGATTGCTAATTAATCCTCTCTCATTACACAACACCCAGTCTAAGATGGCCACCCCCTAGTTGGTTTCTCGACATATTGGTCTAAAAAACCATCCCTTATGCACTCCAGGAAATCCTCCTCCACCGTATTGCTTCCAGTTTGGTTAGCCCAATCTATGTGCATATTAAAGTCACCCATTATAACTGCTGCACCTTTATTCGTAATCCAGAGGCCTGGTCTAATAATGCAGAAACATAAGTTCAAATCCCACCATGGCAGCTGGGGAATTTAAATTCAATGAATTAAATAAATCTGGAATTTTTTTTAAAAAGCTAGTATCGGTTCTAACTACCGGATTGTCATTTAAAAACCATCTGGTTCACTAAGTGTCCTTTTAGGGAAGGAAACCTTTCATCCTCACCTCACTCCAGACCCATAGCAATGTGGTTGATTCTTAAATGGCCGCAAAGTCACCATGGGAGTACCTTCCACCACACGGACTGCTGTGGTTCAAGAAGGTGGCTCACCACCACCTTTTCAAAGGCAATTAGGGATGGGCAATAAATGCTAGCCATGCTGGCGATGCCCACATCCCATGAATTAATAAAAAAGTATTCTGCTTGGTAAGTGAAATGATGCACTGCTTTATAATGACATTTAACAACAGGAGCAAAATGTATTAATTCACAAATGAGATGAAGCTATGTTTAAGGGGTGGTCCCTTTAAGGCCATAAAGGCTAAAGTAAATACAGTCATGTGTTTCAATCAGTGTTCAGTAAGGGAAGTTTACAGATTGGAAGATGCTTGTAAGTTTCTGGCTCCAGGTTAGGAAAAAAATCCATGAATAAAACTGCCTTTCTTTATTTTTTTACATACTTTGGACATTGTGAAGTGTAACAGGTAATTTTTGAGTTCTGTGTATATCAGGCGGGCAGTGGGCAGGCATTTGCTATGCCTGCCTGATGCTGTTAAAAGGAGGCCTAACCAATTTTCATGGTCCGGGCTCATTTCAATATTTCTGGAGGGCAGCTTGTCAAATGGGTCAGGGTGGAAAAATCCAGCACTTCCCCCGCTGTGCTGAGCCAGAAGTCGGTAATTAAAGGGGGTGAGGCAATGTGGGGGGGAGGGGGGCACGGAGGGACTGACAGCAGGGTGGAAAGATTTTCGTGGGACCATTTGCCTGTTACATCACTTTTATGACCAACTCGTAGTGTTAATACGCCTTGTTGCCTTAAACTCCTTTATCTTGTTTCTTCCCCGTCCCATCCTGTTATTTCCCTTCCTCCACTCCTTGAAAAAGGCTTCCTTTCTATCGTTGCTCTTTCTCCTCCATTCCCATTTCCTTCCCCCCTCTCCTTTTTCCCTCTCTCCTTGTCCTTTCCCTTCCCACTCTCCACTTCTCATCTTTGCCAATTTACCTTTTTATCTCTTCCTCTGCCCGCCCTCCCCCCCGCACTCTTCGCTCTAATTCCCTAAACTTTCTGTCCCTTACCCCATCCCAACTCCCTTTACTCTTCTTCTCCCTCCCTCTCTAACTGGCTAACTGCTGGTTTTGTAGTGCAATAATGGAAAGTAGCTGAAACCCTGCAGCAGCTAGATGTGGGCAGGTAGGTCCAGTCAGCTGGGGAGACTTAACAGCAGCGAGAAGGCCTGGGGCGGTGGTGATGAAAAGTAGGAAGGAAGACCCAAATGCCTTGGGGATCCTGGTGCTGATGCAAAGTGGGTGGCAAGGCACCGTGATACCAGGAAACAGGCAGGAAGGCCTGGGAGTCTGGTGGTGGATGTAAGAAGCAGAACGGCAGCAGTGGGGGCAGAGGTAAGATGATGCCGAGGCAGGCAGCAATCCAAGGAAGGCAAATAACAAGTAATTTTTAAAAAAGTTGTGGGCAATTGGTTGTGGAGAAAAGACAGTGGGAATTGTAATTCAGGAACAAAGAAGTAGTGGGGAACAGGTGTCGAGGACGAATAGAATAATGTAGAAAAGGCATTGGGGAACAAAGATTGGGAGAGATGTTTGGGAAGAATAAGAGTGGGGAACTGGAATTTGGGAACGAAAAGGACTAAGGGGAAGAAAGAATTGTAAGTAACTCTAATAGCAATACAGTGCAGAAAGGGATTTAATAAAAGTCATGGGCCCAAAATAAAAAACAAAATAGAAATAGAGGCAGAACAGGGGCCAAAACTGGAAAGAAAAGGTAGAATGGTGGGGGGGTGGGGGCACGTTAAAGAAGTGGCTACGATTTAAAGCAAAGGGGAAAATTGTGGGAGAGGAGAGTTAGAACAGGTGAAAATTCAGTTTTAAAAGAGCTACAACCAGGGGCTTAAAGTATGTTAGGAATGAATGTAAGAGGTTGAAAAAGTGCGCTGTTTATTAAAAAAAAATTCAGGATACACTGGCCTGGGACTGGAGCTCAAGGTCCAAAACTCGAGTGGAAGAAGGAAAACAAGGTTCAGAGAGGGCTGGGATGGGCCCAGAGAAAATAACAAAAAGGCCCCAAAACACAGACTGCAGTGACCAGCTCTGGTTGGACACATTACTGGAAATTTCATCATATGACCCGCTGCCCCACCCAGTCAAACCAACTTTTTTTCCCCATCTCCAATATTTTTATAACTACTAAACAAGTGTTCAAAGAAAATGCAAAAAACACTTTTTCTGAATGCCCGTATGATTTTTCTCCTGGGTTACTCACCGCATTATTCGGGAGATTATATGTTAATTCCTGGAAACTCCAGGATAATCCTGTAGGGTTGGTAACCCTAGGCTGCAGCAGGGGATTGAGTGGTATGGGCAGCTCGGAATGTGAACAGAGGAGCTACCACATCACCCTCTACTGGATAACAAGAATAGATTATCTGCTCATTATCAAGTTGCTGTTTGTGGGAGCTTGCTTTGCGCACATTGGGTGCCACATTTCCTACATTACAACACTGACTACACTCCAAAAATGCATAATTGGCTGTAAAGCGCTTTGAGGCGTCCATTGGTCGTGAAAGGCGCTACATAAATCCAAGTCTTTTCTTTTTGGGTGGAGGCCAGAATTAGGATTGCTGATTACATAGAATACACAGCACCGAAATAAGCCGCTCGGCCCAGTTGGTTCATGCCAGTGTTTATGCTTTACACAAGTGTCCTCCCATCCCTCTTCATCTAACACTATCAGCATAACCTTCTATTCCTTTCTCCCTCATATGTTTATCGAGCCTTCCCTTGTTAACATGGGAAATTCCATTATACACGTTGACCTTGAAATGTTGATATCGAACGTTACTCAGTTACTGAAAAATAACAAGTGATGGTTTTGGGACAGTAATTAAATACCACTTGTAAATTTTAAAATATATTATAGAAATAAATATATATAATTGTAAACTGACTGATTTATCTTCCATGGTGTACCCGGCAAAGCCATAAAAAAATACTACAGACTAGGGGTGAATTTCTGTAAGGGTGCTCCTGTTCATCCACTGTAACTGGCGAAAGAGCTGTGAAAACCCTGGAAAAACAGGGAGCAAGAGAATCCCCGGGTAAATTCACCCCCACTGTTTCTATATTCAGCTGAAGGAGGGATGTAGAGTCAAAATCATGTGATCTGTAAAATGTGAAATTGAACAAGGCTGTCCAGTTTCAGTTGTTAAAAACTGATTCAAAATGCATTTAGCATCTTGAATTCATCAAGGAAAATAATTTATACATTTTGATAAGGTTCATACTAACATCCTTTTGAATTCTTTAGGTCTCTTCCAAAAGCTTGTGACATATGGGAACAGATCCTTTTGTCCAAACCAACTGATCTGCTGGCATTGAAGCTGGCATACGATTCCTACTTCTATTTGGGACAGCAGCGACAATTAAGAGACTGCGTTGCACGGGTTCTTCCTCACTGGACATCACAAATTCCTTTCTATGGGTAGGTACTCTGTCTTGGTATCAGAAAATATGCCACCAGCAATTTTTTAGTAGCTACTTAATCCTGTGGCTTGATTAAGTAGGGAAGAAGGATATAAATAAGTCTCCACTATCCGTGATGTTGGATTTGAAATTCAGTAACTACTTCTTTGGCCTTCCCCAGAGGGAGATGTTCTTTTGATTAGCCTTGTTGTTCCACAGCTATCGTCAGTACGCTACAAGGAAATCTATCAATCACACCATCATATGGTTTCCATCAAAACTGTTTTAAGAACATAAGAAAAAGGAGCAGGAGTAGGCCACCTTGACCCTCGAGCCTGCTCCGCCATTTAATAAGATCATGGCTGATCTGATCATGGATTCAGCTCCACTTCCCCGCCCTCTCCCCATAACCCTTTTGTCATGTATGTACTTTTGGGATCACTGGTCACTGTTGGAGGCCATTGGGCTGCACGCACGTGTGTGCAGTCCAAGTATAAAAGGCCAGCCATTTTGTATATTAATCACTTTGGGCCTTAATAAAGCAAAGCCAAGGTCATACCTCTTGGAGTTAAACAGTACTCAGTCCAACAGTTATTGCATACACAACGTTTGGTGACAAGGCAACTTTGCATGCAAAAATTAGCACAATTGGATTGTTGGAGCGATTTGTGGAAGGAGAAGATTGGGCAGATTTTGTGAGCTGTTTGAGCCAGTTCTTCGTGGCCAACATAGAAACAAAGAAAATAGGTGCAGGTGTAGGCCATTCGGCCCTTCGAGCTTGCACCCCCATTCAATGAGTTCATGGCTGAACATGCAACTTCAGTACCCCAGTCCTGCTTTCTCGCCATACCCCTTGATCCCCCTAGTAGTAAGGACTACATCTAACTCCTTTTTGAATATATTTAGTGAATTGGCCTCAACAACTTTCTGTGGTAGAGAATTCCACAGGTTCACCACTCTCTGGGTGAAGAAGTTTCTCCTCATCTCGGTCCTAAATGGCTTACCCCTTATCCTTAGACTGTAACAAAATGGAGGAGGTCGGCGACGCAGATCGGCGCCGGGCGGTAATCCTCACGGTTTGCGTCCAAAAATTTATGGTCTGATAAAGAATCTACTCCTGCCTGTGAGTCCAACAGAGAAGACATATGAAGAATTGTGTACACTGGTACGAGACCACCTTAAGCCAGACGAAGGCATCATCATCTCGAGATACAGATTTTACAAGCACGTTCGCCCAGAGGCCAGAATGCAGTGGAATTTGTTGCCGACCTGAGACATCTAGTGGGACTGTGTAAGTTCGGGGCTGTGTTGGCAGACATGCTGCGGGACTTCTTTGTAATCGGCATCAGCCACGAGGTGATCCTGCGTAAACTACTGGCGGTGGAGACGTTGGACTTGAACAGGGCCATCACGATCGCTCAGTCATGCATGACAACGGATAGAAGTCTAAAGCAGATATCAGTGAAAAATCGAAACTCGGTAAGTACTGTAAATATGATTGGTTCGGCAGAGCGGCACATGGCAGGGTCTACCCGACTGCGTACGCGAAACCTGTGGCTGCCCAAAGTCATCCGATTTCTCCATGTTAGCATTGTGGGGGAAATCACCGGCACCAGCAGTGCCGATTTAAGCAATATAGTTGCAAAGGCTGTCTGATAGTGGGGCATCTCCAGTGCGAGTGTCTGCAGATGAGCAAGCGTGCTGCAACACACCACATGGAGGATGATGATCAGACTAGCGCGGATCCGGATATGCAATCCGAGATACCAGAGGAGGAAGTGTAGGGACGGTACTCGTTCCTAACTAAGAGCAAACCGATAATGATCAACATGAAATTTAATGGGGTGCCGGTATCAATGGAACGCTACTCGGCAGGAACTGGCTTGAAAAAATCAGATGCGATTGGAACGACATCAAAGCATTGTCGTCGGAGGAAGCTACAAGTGCCCAAGTATTGAGCAAGTTCCCCTCGCTGTTCAAACCAGGCATCGGCAATTTCACGGGAGCCAAGGTGCAGATCCACGTGGACTTGGATGCAAAACCCGTCCATCATAAAGCTTGGGCAGTTCAGTATATGATGTGGGAGAAGGTCGAAATCGAACTGGACAGATTCCAGCGTGGAAGGATCATATCACCGGTTGAATTTAATGAATGGGCCAGCCCCATTGTTCCTGTGCTGAAAAGTGATGGCACAGTCAGAATCTGTGGAGACTACAAGGCTACGATCAACAGGATTTCGAAACAGGATCAGTACCCATTACCGAAGGCTGATGACTTGTTTGCAATTCTAGCCAGGGGGAAGTCATTCACCAAACTGGACTTGACGTCGGCCTACATGACACAGGAGCTGTTTATTTATCACAGGTGCCCTTTTGGAATTCGCTCGGCTGCAGCAATATTTCAGAGGAACATGGAGAGTCTACTGAAGTCCGTTCCCAGAACCGTTGTGTTCCAAGATGAGATCTTGATCACAAGTCGTGACTTCGAGGAACATCTGAACAACCTGGAAGAGGATCGACATCGTCTGGACAAAGTAGGACTCCGACTGAAACGCTCGAAATGCGTCTTCATGGCACCAGAGGTCGAATTCCTGGGGAGGAATGTCGCTGCTGACTGCATCAGGCCCATGGACGCGAAAACGAAGGCCATCAAGAATGCACCCAAGCCACAGAATGTGACAGAGCTGCGTTCGTTCCTGGGTCTACTCAACTACTTCGGTAACTTCCTGCCTAAATTGAGCACCTTATTAGAACCACTGCACATGCTGCTAAGAAAAGGGGACAACTGGGTGTGGGGTGCGTCTCAAGACAAAGTTTTTGAGAAAGCCACTAATCTGCTTTGCTCTAACAAGCTGCTGGTACATTATGACTCGTAAACATTTAGTATTGGCCTGTGATGCTTCGTCATATGGAATTGGTTGTGTACTCCAACAAGTTAATGAGTCGGGTAAACTTCAACCAGTCGTGTATGCTTCAAAAAGTTTGTCTAAAGTGGAAAGAGCCTACAGCATGGTAGAGAAAGAAGCACTAGCCTGTGTGTATGGGGTAAAAAAGATGCATCAGTACCTGTTTGGTCTTCGGTTTTAACTGGAGACAAATCACAGGCCGCTCATTTCACTGTTCTCTGAAAACAAAGGTATCAATACCAGTGCTTCATCCTGCATCCAGAGGTGGGCGCTGACATTATCCGCTTATGATTATGTCATTCGCCATAGACCTGGCACCGAGAATTATGCCGATGCTTTGAGCCGTCTGCCGTTGCCCACACCGGAGGTGGAAACGCCACAACCGGCAGACCTATTGTTAGTTATGGATGCTTTTGAGAGTGAAGGAACCCCTGTCACGGCTCAACAAGCTGAAACCTGGACCAGCCAGGACCCGATTTTATCGGTGGTGAAGAGTTGCATCCTCAAAGGTGATTTGTCTGCCATACCCAAGCAAATGTGCGAGGAGACCAAACCTTACATTCGTCACAAAGACGAACTGTCTATTCAGTCGGATTATACACTGTGGGGCAATCGTATTGTTATGCCCAAGAAAGGGAGAGAGAAATTTGTACGTGAACTACATAGCACACATCCCGGCATTGTAATGATGAAAGCCATCGCCAGGTCTCCTGTATGGTGGCCGGGAATTGACTCAGCTGGAATCATGTGTGCATCAGTGCAACACTTGCATGCAGCTCAGCAAAGCACCAGCAGAATCGCCACTGAGTCTGTGGTTGTGGCTGTCTAAACCATGGTTCAGGATCCACATAGTCTTTGCAGGTCCCTTCCTGGGGAAGATGTTTTTAGTTGTGGTGGATACATATTCAAAGTGGATAGAGTGTATAATCATGTCATCCAGCACATCCACAGCTACCATTGAGAATCTGTGTCATGTTCGCGACACATGGTCTGCCTGACATCGTTGTTAGCGACAACGGATCGTGCTTCACCAGTCAGGAGTTTCAAGAGTTCATGAAACTCAGTGGTATCAAACATGTAAGGTCACAGCACCATTCAAACCTGCATCCAATGGGCAAACAGAATGTACTGTCCAAATCATAAAGCAGAGTATGAAGCGAATAACCCAAGGGTCACTGCAGACCCGCCTGTCATGCATACTGCTTAGTTACAGGACAAGACCACATGCTTACCGGGGTCTCGCCTGCTGAACTAATGATGAAGAGAGGTCTTAAGACCAAGCTATCTCTTGTACACCCTGACTTGAATAATCATGTTGAATATAGAAGACAAAGTCAGCAAGGGTATCACGATCACGCAGCTGTGTCACGTAATATTTCTGTAAATGATCCTGTATATGTTCTGAATTATAGTCAGGGTCCCAAGTGGATCGTTGGTACTATCTGTTGCCCTCCTTGGCCATGAGTATATATTGTCAAGCTCAAAAATGGGCAAACATGCAGGAAATATATGGATCAGACAAAGCTGCGGCAAACAGACGAACCGGAACAGTTGGCGGAAGAGACAATCGACGACCAACCAACCTACCCCCAGTCATCAGAGGACTCAGTGGCCATCAGTGAATCGGGACTTTCAATCACTGACATGTTCAATGAAAATGGACTTTCAATCCATGACATGGCCATTGCCACTCCCACCAGGTCAGCCACCCAGCCACCAGTCACAACAGACTCTGAACATTCACCCAAGGCTGGAGTTGAACTGAGACAGTCAACCCGGGAGCGTAAAACGCCGGATCGTCTCAATTTGTAAAAGACTGTGTTAATATCTCAGAGGGGGATATGTCATGAATGTACTTTTGGCGTCACTGTTGGAGGCCATTGGGCTGTAAGCATATGTGTGCAGCCCAAGTATAAAAGACCAGCCATTTTGTATATCAGTCACTTTGAGCCTTAATAAAGCAGAGCCAAAGTCATACCTTTTGGAGTTAAACAGTACTCAGTCTAACAGTTATTGCATACATAGCACCTTTATTCTCTTATCACTCAAAAATCTGTCTATCTCCGCCTTAAATATATTTAAAGACACAGCTTCCACAGCTCTCTGGGGCAGAGAATTCCATAGATTTACAATCCTCAGAGAAGAAATTCCTCCTCATCTCAATTTTAAATAAGGCGGCCCCTTATTCTGAGACTATGTCTCCTTGTTTTAGTTTCCCCTATGAGTGGAAATACCTACCCTCTCTGCATCCACCTTGTCGAGCCCCCTCATTATCTTATATGTTTTGATAAGATCACCTCTCATTCATTTGAACTCTAATGTATATAGGCGCAACCTATCTTCCTAAGTCAACCCGCTCATCTCCAGAATCAACCTAATGAACCTTCTCTGAACAGCCTCCAATGCAAGTATATCCTTCCTTAAATACAGAGATCAAAACTGTACGCAGTACTCCAGATGTGGCCTCATCAATACCCTGTACAGTTGTAGCAGGACTTCTCTGCTTTTATACTCTATCCCCCTTGCAATAAAGGCCAACATTCCATTTGCCTTCCTGATTACTTGCTGTACCTGCATACTTGTGTTTCATGCACAAGGAGCCAAAGTGGATAACCTCGCATTTTCCCATGTTATATTCCATCTGCCAAATTTTTGTCCACTCACTTAGCCTCTCTATATCCCTTTGCAGATGTTTTGTGTCCTCCTCACAATTTGCTTTTTCACCCATCTTTGTATCATCAGCAAACTTGGCTACATTAAACTTGGTCCCTTCATCTAAGTCATTAATATAAATTGTAAATATTTGAGGACCCAGCACCGATCCCTGCGGCACCCTACTAGTCACTGTTTGCCAACCGGAAAATGACCCATTTATCCCGATTCTCTGTTTTCTGTTAGTTAACCAATCCTTGAATTGTTCAGCAGGCCAGGGCCATTGGAGGGAGCAGCGTGCAGCGGCCCGCCTCGGAAATCGGCGCGGTCCCAGCCTGCAAGACCATCAGCAGGAGGGCGAAGGCTGCGAAGTCAGGTCGCTGATTGCAGTGCGGGCACGCACAGCAGGAGGAGCGAAGGAGCGACAAGAGTTCGTCGAGGGATGTGATCAGGACCCAGGAGAGGTGTGAGTTTGGGGCTCAGAGGAGGCAAGGGCCCAAGGTTAGAGAATGGGCCAGCCCACACTGCGATATGTGTGCAAGCTGGGTCCGTGCAGCAGAGCTGGTCTCCAGTGCGCGCTGGGTCCGTGCAGCAGAGCTGATCTCCAGTTGTTTTGGTTAATCCTTGCCACTGGACCAAGACCTAGCTCTGTCAAGCCCATGTGGTGGCTGTTTTATAACGGCCACCGCATGTTAAAAAAATCCACGCACAGGTAATCCACAACCTTCAAGATGTAGTTCGGGATCTGGAATAATAGTTCGGGATCTGGAACATTGAAACACCTGTGAACTCATCCTATTTTGGCGTGGAAGCAAGTCATCCTCGCTTCGAGGGACTGCCTATGATGATGGATATCCATGTTAATATATTACCCCCAACCCCGCAAACTTTTATCTTGTGCAGTAACCTTTTATGTGGCACCTTATCGAATGCCTTCTGGAAATCCAAATACACCACATCCATTGGTTCCCCCTTATCTACCCTGTTCGTTACATCCTCAAAGAACTCCAGCAAATTTGTCAAACATAATTTCCCTTTCAGAAAACCATGCTGACTCTGCTTTATTGAATTATGCTTTTCCAAATGTCCTGCTGCTGCTTCCTTAATAATGGACTCCAGCATTTTCCCAACGACAGATGTTAGACTAACTGGTCTGTAGTTTCCTGCTTATTGTCTGCCTTTTTTTTAAAATAGGGGCGTTACATTTGCGGTTTTCCAATCTGCTGGGACCACCCCAGGATCCAGGGAATTTTGGTAGATTACAACCAAGGCATCCACTATCTCTGCAGCCACTTCTTTTAAGACCCTAGGATGTAAGCCATCAGGTCCAGGGGACTTGTCCGCCTCTGGTCCCATTATTTTACCGAGTACTGCCTCTTTAGTGATAGTGATTGTATCCTCCCTACCTATAGCCCTTTGATTATCCACTATTGGAATGTTTTTAGTATCTTCTACCATCAAGACTGATACAAAATATTTGTTCAAAGTCTTTGCCATTTCCCTGTTTTCCCCATTATTAATTCCCCAGTCTCATCCTCTAGGGGACCAACATTTACTTTAGCCACTCTTTTTTCCTTTTTATGTACCTATAGAAACTCACTATCTGTATATTTTGTGCTAGTTTACTTTCATAATCTATCTTTACCAATCTTTATCATTTTTTTAGCCATTCTTTGCTGGCTTTTAAAAGTTTCCCAATCCTCTGGCCTCCCACTAGTCTTGGCCATATTGTATGCCCTTGTTTTCAATTTGATACCATCCCTTATTTTCTTAGTTAGCCACCGATGGTTATCATTTCTCTTACAGTCCATCAGGTCACTACTGTCTGTACTGTAGTTGGTGGTCCATCTTCTGACTTTTGAATTAACTTGGGGTTTTCTCAGGCTCTAAAACAAAAAGCAAAATGCAGGTTCTGGGAATTTTGAAATGAAAACAAAAAATGCTCGAAACACTCAGCAGGTCAAGTAGCATCTGTGTAGAAAGGAAGGTATAGGGTTAACATTTCAGTAGTTCTGACAGAAAGTCAGTGACCTGAAACGCTAATCTTTCCTTCCTTTCTCTACAGATGCGGCCCGACCTGCTGAGTGTTCCCAACAGTTTATTTTTTCTTCAGGCTCTGTCCTCTTTCCATTCAGCCCTCGTGTGGAACAAGCTTGGGGAGTAGAATGGCCTAGCCCTGTTCCTATGTTCCATTCTGTTCCTTCTTCACATCAATGACCTCCATTCATCATGAACATCATGCAACAAATTTGAATTTCTTTGCTTTGTTTTATTTATAACTGAAGAAGTAGATGGTTATTGTGATCTTAGATATAATTGGTATGTTGATTTTAAAATGCAGTAAGCAGAAAAGTTTTCTCTTGTCTGAAATTGACATTGTCTGATAGAGGCCCAGTTTTGAGCTGCTAGTTCTATTCTTAATCTGTCTCACTTGGCGATGCCACATGACATGATGGAGGATGTCCTTTGTGTAAATATTCCATTCTTGGCACAGTGCCACACGGACTGGATCTTTGTGCATCTATCTGTCACCGTAAGTGGTAAATTTAAAAACAACTATGGAGGCACAAAAGGCATCTCTAGGCAAATCCTGACCCATTGGCAAAGTAGATGTGCTGCTGTATGATATGGTTACAAGGCGGTTGTGTTACAATTATTTTCCCTTTTTAGTGCTCCAGTGCATCAGACCTTGCAGGATGTGGTAGCCAGACACAGTGCTATGTACATTACTCATTGGACCTAGTAAAAGATGTGTGAGAAGACTGCAACCTTTAATAATTTTGGAAAGCTAAGACTATCCAACAGTATTATATACCAGGTAGATGGTCCAAGATTCCATGCCACAAAGAGTTGCATGTTAACCGAATCTATGTTTACTGCTGGCCATGCCAAGCCCTATCACAGCCTTCCAAATCGTTTGTTGCTTCTCAAACCTAGCCATGTTCCAGCATAGCACAGAGTCAAGCTGCAACTCACAAGTGAAAGTGTTTTTTAAGACTTTCACGCATCAAATTGTAGTACAACTTAGGTGCATGATGCATGGTCAGTTAATGACATTCAAGATGGGCTGTAAGCTGTACGTCTTTCTGTTCATGCGTACGAGGATATAGAAATATGCAGACTTAACAACTTAGGGCTTTTTTAATCAGAACAATACAGATTATGGAGCAATATGATGGAATTTAAAATTATGAAAAGATAGAACAGGGTAGATAGAAGCAAAATAATTTTTCCAATCGTTGAAGGGTCCAGAATGGGCGGTGATGTACAGGTTGAAATGTAAGAGATTTCGAATGCAGAGCAAGTGAAATTTCTTTACAGACGAGTTGAGGCTTGGAAGAGTTAGTGGTTGAGGCAGAAACTATATCAACATTGAAGATCAGATTGGAGAAGTGGAGGAAGGAAGAGGAGATATGGGATTAGGGCAGGCAAATGGGATTAGGACTATTTGCTCAAATGTAGGGTAAATACTCACATGGACTGGTTGGGACAAATGTGATGTTTCCATGTTGTAACTTCTGTGTATTTCTATGACACTCAATACAAGAAAACAGACCTGAACTGAAGAAGGGATCAGAAATTGCAAGCCCTTGACTCCGTGGAATAGACCACCCTGAACATCCTTTAAATATAGGATTATGGAATAGGGAAGGTGAATCAGCACGACAAATACCACCCTGCTCCTGTCCCACGCCACACTCACTACCACACAGGTGTATAGTCAGCACATGTAGTATATTACAAGGCAAGTTATGTTTGAAGGTGTCTTCTCCAGCCAGTATTCTGTCTTTTTAGCTCTTGAAGAGCAGTCTGGCAGCACTGCCAAGAAGCAGTACACAGTTCTTGGGGTCACTTTCTTCAATGTTTGCCATCATTAGCATATCTGCACATTCCCAAGAATAACCATTTAGTGAATTTGAGAAGGTAGCATTGGGTGAGTTACCATGCTTAGGTGAGAAGGAGCACGTGTTGGTAATAGAGGAGAAGCAAAAACAGGATGGCACATGGTTATCATGAATGGTCGCTGTACTTTATCAAAGGCAGCAATGTAGTGATATTAGGCAGCCACTGTCATGCTCCTGTTGCTCTTCAGTAGGAAATGCAGCAGTCAAGTATTTGATACATGTGTGGCTACTGCATTAGCTTATACATCAATGTTAACTTGGAATGAGCCAAAGGCAGAAAAGTTGAGGGTAGTAGTGACCTTGACTGCCATTGGGTAGTGCGATGCTTATGTTGCAAATTGGGTGATGGTGTTATTGCAGCAGATGACAAAGCTCTGCAACTGGCTTCCTGCTTATAGAATATAATACCTGCTATCGCACACCAGTGAATACTGCTTCAATCAAGATTTGGATCTCCACTGCTGCTGGAAGAAAATAACCATCTGAATTTAACCAATTAGCTGTGAAAAATACCAGTCTCTGGATCAGATTATCCAATAATCCATTTCATATTGTACCGTGGAAGTTTACAGCACAGCGGAGGCCACTTGACCTATTGTGTCTGTGCTGTCTCTATGTTAGAACAATCCAAAATTTATCCCGGTCTCTCCCCATTGCCCTTAATCTTCCTTTGCTTCAAATATTTAATCCAAATCTCCCTTAAAAGATGCAATGGTCTGTGCATTTCATGCTCAACAACACTCATCTGTGTAAAGACATTTCTCCTATCTGCTCTCCTTAATGGCAATTTTAAATTGATGACCCCTCAGTACTGACTTTTTCTATACAATTGGTCACTTCTCCAAAAAAACTATTACATTTGACATGCCTTTAATAAACCTGCCTGTCTTTGATTAACCCTTGCATTTCGAAATGCTCACATTTTGGCCCAGAATTTGCAAGCAGCAGAAAAGTGAAGGCTGCTGGCTCTGAAGTACGCTCCACACAAGGATCTCGCAATCCCTATGTTAAGAACTTCGGGTTTTCTGACCTTGAATTCAATTCAACAGAATTTAATAGGAATCCCCTTGTACAAGCTGCTGTAACAGGCAGTCTAAGCAACCAATCAAAAGATAGAATTCTCACAAACAGCGAACAAGGAAATAAGTAAGCCCTTAAAATTCTAACTTTTTTAAATGGTTAGAGAGAGCAAAAGAAAGACTGGGGTTCCCACATGGGGAAAAGGCAACCCTGAACTAAAAATGCACAAACTTAAAAAAAAACTTGTTAAAAACATTTTTGAAAAGATTCTTAAAAATTGTAATTTTTATTAAAGTGGACAATTTCACACTGCACAAAAAGTAAAATTAGTTTTCCAGGCCCTTACATTTATTTAGCAGTCAATACGCTGTTAAATCCCCAGTTACACCTAATCCCTTTGGGTCTAACTTTTAGTGGGGAATTTAGCAGCGTATTTACTGCAGAAGAGCCAAATTTTTTGTCACCTTCAATGTTTTACAAGATTTCACTGATTGCCAGCTCTGTGGGGTGGGGGTGGGGGTGGTGTGGGCTGGGGGGGCGGGGGCGGAGGCACAGTACAGCCTGTTTCAGAGCTGTCATTGACAGACCGCAAATTTGGAACTTCTAGCATAGAGACAGTTCACCGTCATACTGCCGCTAACTCACGGCCTTTGGCCCCTATTTTCCACTTGTTGGATTTTTGGCACCCGCGCATGTTAATGTACGATTTTTTTTTTGTATACGTTCGCGCCAGAAAAGAAAATTGAGACTTTCGCCAAACAAATATTTGAATTTGGCGCCGTGCTCTCCAAAGTTGTCTGGGGGGAGGTGGGGAGCGGAGCTTCAAGTCTGCTCTAAAAACTCTCTGTGCATGCGCGAAAAAAGATCACCTCTTTGTGATCAGATTGTTTTTCCTGTTGTGATTGGATCGTGCTGGCTGGATCTTTCTGCAATTTAATTTTTAGCATTAAAGCCTGCTGAGAGAGAAGTGGAAGAGGAATTCAAAGGACAAGGAGAAGGAAGGGCTGTTTGATTTCTCCCACATGAAGTGGTATCCCTGGTAGATATCATTTAGAGGAAATGTGATCTGCTGGCAACTCAAGGGGAAAAGCAAAAAAAAGTAAAACCTGCTACAATGGCTCAACGTGGGATGATGTTGCTGTAGAGTACAATGCAGTAGCCATCACCCGGAGAATCGGTGGGGAGCTGAAAAAGAAGTGGCAGGATCTAGGACAGGTAGTTAAAGTATGGTGTGTGTGTGTGTGTGTGTGTGTGTGTCAGTCAGTCAGTCAGTCACCGGGGGGCCGTGAACAGACAGGGCTAAGGGTAGAGGCATCAGGGCGGACAAGAGGGGCACTATGCCCTCGTATTCGTTGAATAAGGGGAGGAGAGATATTTGTTTCTTGCTGTTACTTGTTTTGTTAATTGAAAAGTTTGATACAATAAAGTTTTGTTAATTGAAAATGTTAGTTTGCGAGAAGTTTAAGTTTGATACATGTTAATTGAAAATTTTAAAGTTTGATATTTCTTCATTGAAAAGTTAAGTTTGATACAAAATATTTTATTGAAGTGAACACTCAGGCAGAAAAATGTTCACGGATTAGCCGCTGACACAAGTCTCTAGCAATGGCTATAGGTGCCCTTGCTCGCCCCGTCCCCCTCCGCCGTCGTCCTGCGGCTTGAAGTGGTTCCTTCTCCTGCTGCTGGTCCTCCTCCTCCTCGTCGGTCTCCTCCAAATCCTCATCCCTCCTTCTCCCCTCAGGAAGATCTTCAATGTCCAGTACCTGTCCCCTCACGATGGCCAAGTTGTGCAGCATGCAGCACACGACAGTGAACTGAGCGACGTGGTGAAGGGAGTATTGCAGGTAGCCTCCAGAGTGGTCCAGGAATCGGAAACGCTGCTTTAAAATGCCAATTGTCTTCTCTATGATGTTTCGTTTCGTTACGTGGGACATATTGTACTGACGCTCTTCCTCCGTACGGGGTTTGCGTAGGGGGGTCATAAGCCAAGTGGCAAGCCCGTAACCTTTGTCCCCGAGCAACCAGTTCTGCCCTTCTGGCAGCTCCTGAAACATCGCAGATATAACACTCTCATGTAGGATGAAAGCATTATGGATGCTACCGGGATATTTGGCATTCCACTGCCACGATCTGCTGCAGATCATCGCACACCAGCTGCACGTTTAGGGAGTGAAACCCTTTCCTGTTGCAGTAAACTTTGGAATCTTCCAAGGGTGCTCTCAAGGCTATGTGGGTACAGTCAATTGCATTCTGTACCTTGGGGAAGCCAGTAATTCTGGAGAACCCCACAACCCTGTCTCTCATTGCTTGTGTGGTCATAGGAAAAGTGATGAACTGGTTCCTTTTGGCATACAGTGCAGCAATGGGTGGCGTGCTGCAAGATTGAGCATATGTCCCCAGTTGAAGCTTGAAATTATCTCGTAGCATAGAAGGCAAGTGCCGGTGTTGCCTTTACTTCTACAGGTAGGGCAGTCCTTTCACTTCTTGGCCGTATGTCTGCCCTGATTAGTTGGCAGATCTCAGTGATGACCTCCTTTCTGAATCGCAGCCTGTGAACACAGTCTGCCTCACTGGTATCAGCACTCTCCCTATAGACTCGCTGAGGGCAAGGGCTCCTCCTCATCAGTCTGTCTCCCCGGTATCGCCATCAAATTATTCGTCACCTCTGCATGGCATGTATGGCCAATGCCCTTATCACATCAGGCATGCTAAAAATTGCACCCATTATTATTGTTATTGTGCAGATAAATAGTTAAATCACTGACACCTTTCCTCTATGTTTCCCACCACAAGGCTGGGTGACGCCCTTGATCGGACCACACCCTGATCTGCGCATGCGTTTGTTTGTTTGTACAGTGATTTTCTTGGGTCACCTGTGACGAATGGTGATTTATAGCTTGCTTCTGTGCCTGTGCACAAAATGTCCCGTTTTGGATGCTGACCAAGCTCGAGGCACGGGTCGAAGGAGTGCCAGCCGGGCAGGATCGCAAACTCGGCCAGACAAAGGCACAACAACTCGACGCTCTGCTTCACAAGCAGCCCGGGATGTGGTGCTCGTGCCCATCCGAGCTTGCGATCCTGCCCGGCTGGCACTCCATCGACCCATGCCTGGAGCTTGGTCAGCAACAATTGTGTTGGGGTGGACAATCGCAATTTGGGTGAAAAAGAACCCAGCTGGACTGAGTTATTTCAGTTCTGGCCGAAAAAATTATATATTTGTATTTTACATTGCCTCGCTCCAAAAAACTCGGAAATTTCAGAGTACCCTGTCAAAAAAAAATCCATGCATTTGTACTTTATTTTGTCTTCTTTTGCCTGGCCCCAATGTCATTTTGTGCGCCGTGCCAAGTTCACAGAAGGTTTTTTCTTTCGGGGCTTTTGGGCTGTGTGCGCACTGAAAAAAAATCGTGGACAGCCAAAATCGCCAAACTGCACAAAAACGCGCCCGATCCCGTTTTCACTCATGTCTGCGCCAAAAATGTTTAAACTGGCGCACATGGTCGGCACTGGTGTACAAATGTTGTCGAAAGTTGGAAACTGAGGATTTCATGCCAAAAAATGGCGCACACCAAAATAACGGTGCACAATTGTGGCAAAAATAGGGGCATTTGTTTGGGTTCTAACAGTTCATTACAGTCTTTGTCCCTTTGAAAGTATTTTAGGCTACTTAGTATTTTAATGTTTCCCATTCATCACTTGACAACTGGACTTTCCTCTTTCTCTGCCCAGACAGATTTAAACTAATTTGACCATATCCTAACTCGCACCTAGTCCCATTCGCCCATCACCTATGTACTCGCTAACCTACATTGGCTCCTGATCCAGCAATGCCTCGATTTTTGAAATTCTCATCCTTTTTTTCAAATCCCTCCGTGGTCTTGTCCCTCCCTATCTCTGTAGCCTCCTCCGGCCTTGCAACCCTCTGAGATCTCTGTGCTCCTCCAATTCTGGTCTCTTGTGCATCCCCAATTTTCATTGCTCCACCAGTGGCGGCTGTGCTTTCAGATGCCCAGTCCCAAAGCTCAGGAATTCTCTCTCTAAACCTCTCCATCCCTTTCCCTCCTTTTTTAAGACATTCCTTAAAATTGACGTCTTTGACCAAGCTTTCGGTCACCTGTCTTAATGTCTCATTATGTGGCTTGGTGTCAAATTTTGTTTGATAACAGTCCTGTGAAGTGTCTCGGAATGTTTTACTCCATTAAAGACGCTAGATACATTGATTGTTGTTGTAGATGAGGGCTTCAAACATGTTGGGCTAGAAATGGACTTTGTGCAATGGTGTAAAATGGGTAATAGCGAATCGGCAGCCTACTTTACATCTCTCCTGACTTTTATTTCCATCAGTGGCTTCCATTCAGCACACCTGGGGAAGGAAATTTTTGAGAGTCATTACTGGGAACCAGCTGAAGAGCAGCCATGTGCAACATAATCAGTGATTATTAAAGAGACCGTACATCACAATTAAAAGCCACTGATTTGTCTTGATTACCTTGTGTTCTCCTGTGTAGTTACTTGAAAGGCATGTACTCATTCGGATTGATGGAGACAAACTTTTATGACCTGGCAGAAAAAACAGCCAAAGAGGTAAGTGATAATTAAAACATATCGCTATAAGTAAGTCAGCAGGGTGTTATTTTGGTGTCATGTTATATTCATCACATCGGTGATGGTGACTATCTGTTGTAACATAGAAACATAGAAAATAGGTGCAGGAGTAGGCCATTCGGCCCTTCGAGCCTGCACCACCATTCAATAAGATCATGGCTGATCATTCACCTCAGTTCCCGTTTCCCGCTTTCTCCCCATACCTCTTGATCCCTTTAGCCGTAAGGGCCATATCTAACTCCTGCTTGAATATATCCAATGAACTGGCATCAACAATTCTCTGCAATAGAGAATTCCACAGGTTAACAACTCTCTGAATGAAGAATTTTCTCCTCATCTCAGTCCTAAATGGCTTACCCCTTATCCTTAGACTGTGACCCGTGCTTCTGGACTTCCCCAACATCGGGAACATTCTTCCTGCATCTAACCTGTCCAGTCCTGTCAGAATTTTATCTGTCTCTGAGATCCTCTCTCATCCTTCTAAACTCCAGTGAATACAGGCCCGGTTGATTTAGTCTCTCCTCATATGTCAGTCCTGCCATCCCGGGAATCAGTCTGGTGAACCTTCGCTGCACTCCCTCAATAGCAAGAACGTCCTTCCTCAGATTAGGAGACCAAAACTGAACACAATATTCCAGATGAGGCCTCACCAAGGCCCTGTACAACTGCAGTAAGCCCTCCTTGCTCCTATACTCAAATCCCCTAGCTATGAAGGCCAACATACCATTTGCCGCCTTCACTGACTGCTGTACCTGCATACCAACTTTCAATGACTGATGTACCACGACACCCAGGTCTCGTTGGACCTCCCCTTTTCCTAATCTATGCCATTCAGATAATATTCTGCTTTCCTGTTTTTGCCACCAAAATGGATAACCTCACATTTATCCACATTATACTGCATCTGCCATGCATTTGCCCACTCACTTAACCTGTCCAAGTCACCCTGCAGCCTCTTAACATCCTCCTCACAGCTCACACCGCCACCCAGCTTAGTGTCATCTGCAAACTTGGAGATATTACACTCAATTCCTTCATCTAAATCATTGATGTATATTGTAAATAGCTGGGGTCCCAGCACTGACCCCACTAGTCACTGCCTGCCATTCTGAAAAAGACCCGTTTATCCCGACTCTCTGCTTCCTGTCTGTCAACTAGTTCTCTATCCACGTCAGTACATTACCTCCAATACCATGTGCTTTAATTTTGCACACCAATCTCTTGTGTGGGACCTAGTCAAAAGCCTTTTGAAAGTCCAAATACACCACATCCACTGGTTCTCCCTTGTCCACTCTACTAGTTACATCCTCAAAAAATTCCAGAAGATTTGTCAAGCATGATTTCCCTTTCATAAATCCATGCTGACTTGGACAGATCCTGTCACTGCTTTCCAAATGCACTGCTATTTCGTCTTTAATAATTGATTCCAACATTTTCCCCACTACTAATGTCAGGCTAACCGGTCTATAATTACCCACCTTCTCTCCCTCCTTTTTTAAAAAAGTGGTGTTACAGTAGCTACCCTCCAGTCCATAGGAACTGATCCAGAGTCGATAGACTGTTGGAAAATGATCACCAATGCATCCACTATTTCTAGGGCCACTTCCTTAAGTACTCTGGGATGCAGACTATCAGGCCCCGGGGATTTATCAGCCTTCAATCCCATCAATTTCCCTAACACAATTTCCCGCCTAATAAGGATTTCCTTCAGTCTTCCTTCTCACTAGACCTTCGGTCCCCTAGTATTTCCGGAAGGTTATTTGTATCTTCCTTCGTGAAGACAGAACCAAAGTATTTGTTCAACTGGTCTGCCATTTCTTTGTTCCCCATTATAAATTCACCTGAATCTGACTGCAAGGGACCTATGTTTGTCTTCACTAATCTTTTTCTCTTCACATGTCTATAGAAGCTTTTGCAGTCAGTTTTTATGTTCCCAGCAAGCTTCCTCTCCTACTCTATTTTCCCCCTCCTAATTAAACCCTTTGTCCTCCTCTGCTGAATTCTAAATTTCTCCCAGTCCTCAGGTTTGCTGCTTTTTCTGGCCAACTTATATGCCTTGGATTTAACACTATCCTTAATTTCCCTTGTTAGCCACGGTTGAGCCACCTTCCCCATTTTATTTTTATTCCAGACAGGGATGTACAATTGTTGAAGTTCATCCATGTGATCTTTAAATGTTTGCCAATGCCTATCCACCGTCAACCCTTTAAGTATCATTCGTCAGTCTAATCTAGCCAATTCACATCTCATACCATCGAAGTTACCTTTCCTTAAGTTCGGACCCTAGTCTCTGAATTAACTGTGTCACTCTCCATCTTAATAAAGAATTCTACCATATTATGGTCACTCTTCCCCAAGGGGCCTCACACAACAAGATTGCTAATTAGTCCTTTCTCATTACACATCACCCAGTCTAGGATGGCCAGCCCTCTAGTTGGTTCCTCGACATATTGGTCTAACTAGAGTAATCCTGTTGCATAGAAACATAGAAAATAGGTGCAGGAGTAGGCCATTCGGCCCTTCTAGCCTGCACCGCCATTCAATGAGTTCATGGCTGAACATGCAACTTCAGTACCCCATTCCTGCTTTCTCACCATACCCCTTGATTCCCCTAGTAGTAAGGACTTCATCTAACTCCTTTTTGAATATATTTAGTGAATTGGCCTCAACTACTTTCTGTGGTAGAGAATTCCACAGGTTCACCACTCTCTGGGTGAAGAAATTCCTCCTCATCTCGGTCCTAAATGGCTTCCCCCTTATCCTTAGACTGTGTCCCCTGGTTCTGGACTTCCCCAACATTGGGAACATTCTTCCTGCATCTAACCTGTCTAACCCCGTCAGAATTTTAAACGTTTCTATGAGGTCCCCTCTCATTCTTCTGAACTCCAGTGAATACAAGCCCAGTTGATCCAGTCTTTCTTGATAGGTCAGTCCCATGTATAACTGGCTTATTCTGCTCCATGCAACAGGATTACTCTAGTGCAAAATCCTAACATCCAGTTCAGTAAACATCAAGATTGATCAATCCCACCTAATTCCCTCCTACCAAAAAGAAGCATCTGTGTAAAACTCTGCATATTGGTCACTATGCCATTAGAAGGGTGTTTTGCCATTGAAGCATTCACATGGATGAAATGATACCCGGTCTTAGAAAGTCGGTGTTATGAGGAACGGTTAAAAAATTGGTATTTGGTATCACTTCAAGGTGACCTAAGAGAAGTTTTCAAAATGATGAAGTGGATTGATAAATAAAAAATATTCACACTGACATTGGGTTAAACGTCTATGTGACACCAGGATTAGTTTACAGAAACTCTGCTTGCAGTGAAGAGCATGTTCCAAGAGAGCATAGATTGGAGATTCAGCACGACAGTATTGTAATATAAATGGCTTTGAAGGACAACTAGATGTGGTTTTGGAGAAAGAGGGCATTAAAGGGTATTGTGAGAATGTGGGACTAAGATCAACCAGAAGTCAATACCCATATAATGTGGACTATTGGACCATTATCAAGATTATAAACCAAGGTACTGTCTGGTGATATACTCAGTTGTGCTTTGTAACTTCAAATTTTGACCAGATACTTCCCTTTCTGAGAAATGCTCAAACTATGCCACAGGTTACTCAACATTAATCACATTAGAAGAGTGGGGAAGAGGAAAGGCATGGGTGGTTGGGCGGTCAAAGATAGGAGTGAGCAGGTTGAAAAGGGAGAGAGGGAGGCATGGATGAGAAATGAAGGGTGCAGAGGGATGAAGGGAAATTATTTATCTCTTTAGAAGATGTAAAACTCTAAAGAGCTTTCCCACACTGCACTGAAAGCTGTTTAATTTAAATGGCAAATAGTGTAGTTTAAATAATATGCGAATTTCCTCTCGGGAATTCCCTCCAGACAATAAAAGCATAGCAGAAATAGATGTGATAATTGTAATGTATTTGCCTCATGGATTCTCTGCTTAAGAATTCATAGCAACACATTGCTATTAAGAACTAGTTGGTTTATTAACAAAGGTTTAACAATCACACTACACATTACTGCACATTCACCGGGCTCACAACTGCATACCTCATCGTGGATGATCTAGACCCAACTGACTGGGATTTTATTGAGTCTTGTGAACATCACGTGACTGGCTAAGCCACTCATAATGCAACAGCTCTACAAACCTGTGAGCATACACGAGTGCATGCATTACAATGATCACAGGAAGTAAGTGTATTACACTTACAGGAGTGCACAAATGGAAGACTTTTCATACCTACTCTAGTGTTGCTTACAGTGTGTTTGGACCCAGGGACCTTTGCCTGCCTGCCGTAATAACATGTTTCTTTGCTGTTTGGTTGGTAAATGGTTGCTTTCTTTCTGCTCCCTTTTTCCTTCTTTCTTTTCCAGGCCAGGGGAATGACATGGAGCCCTGAACAGTAATAGAATTTTAAAAAATGTTCGTGTTGGCCCCTTTACTCCTTTACCCAAGGAGGCAAAGAGAGACCTACATCGTGGCTCTGGGCGGAAGGGGACACCAGGCTTCTCATTCCCCTCCGCGGATAGTCGGCAGACTCCAGATTTTGCAGAAGCATGGGGCAAGTGGGCACCTGAGGTGTGCCTGCAGTGCTACAGGTGCTTGCCAGCCCCAAGCAGTCCCAATGCACTCCCACTGACCCCACATACACTGAAGGGTACTGGAGATCCAGGTGTAACTGCTGGGATGGTGCCCCATATGAATTCAGGGACATAATGTTTTTTTAACATTCACAGTGTAAACTTTTTTGTCCTCTTTTTTTTTTTCCCCTCCCCAGAGCTTGGCTCTGAACCCAAGTGATACCTGGTCTGTTCATTCCCTTGCACATGTGCATGAGATGCGTGCAGATGTGGATCGTGGATTAAAGTTTATGAAGCAGACGGAAAACAACTGGAAGGTAAACCTAACAAAGCCAAGCGAAGATAAGTGTTTCCTGATCCAGCCCTGTTAAAGGCCATAAATATAATTATGGCAGTGGACTGGTTCAGCAACACACAACACCACAGGAATTGAAGGGTATAGGTTGAACTCCACTGATTTCTGATTTGCTGAAGGGAGGTTGCTTGTCTCAATTCAGTCTTCACACAGGCAGGGGAACATTGGAGGGGAAACTATCATCACTGAGTTTCTGTTATGTACTTCTATACTAGATGGAGACAGACTGCAAAGTAGATTTCCCGCCTTTTTTTGCAGCTTTAATTGCTGATGTCTTGGCGGGAAATAAATAGGGGAGGGGACTTTGTTCCCCATTTGTAGTTTTTTTTAAAAAAGGTGCTAAGTAACTAAATAACCATCTCTTAGCATTTGGATGAGTGATAAACTTTACTGTTGTGATTTCTTGATTCTGTTTTCAGTACAATAACTAACAAGAATAGATGAGATATGGAAAATCTGAGATGAAGTTAACCAGTACCAATTTTGAACAACTGCTAGCTCAAGATTAGCTCTGCCAGAGGGATGGGAATAGTTGGCCTGTCTGCTGTCTGTCAGTGCAAAAGGGCAGAAAATAAATGATTGTCTTTTCAATCTATTCACAGGGTTCTGACATGCTCGCCTGTCATAATTACTGGCACTGGGCACTCTACCACATTGAAAAGGTTTGTAAGTGATTTGGACACTTGCACCTTCCCATGCTTGCTTGCATCTGTTAATCATCATGTTACAGTTATTTGCACAGCCCGACCTTCAAGCATAAAGACTTTGCAAGCTGTTCCACTGGATAGAAGGATCCTGTACTCCCTCCATACTGGAATCTACACCAGTGAACACGTCATACTGTCACTGACAGGAACAGAAATGATCTAGGAATATGAATACATCTTGACAATATTTTTACAAAAGGGGATCGAGTGGTGCAGTGGGTTCTGCTGAAGGGCAGTTTTCCCCCGGGTGGAAAGTCAGCATGAGGTTAGTGGGGCTGAATCTCTGCACATCTCAGTGGCTGTACTTGAACCCAGTTGATTTCATGGGGACAGTGTCAATTTCAATATTTTAGTCAGCCTCCCAGCGGAATTCCCACCTGCATTGGGGAGGGAGACTGCCTCCTTGCGGGGGTGGGGGGGGGCGGCGGGGCGGCAGTGGCGGGGGGTAAATGCTGTGGCAATCTTGGGTGCCTACTACAATGTTTCTGGGTTGGTTGCTTCCACGGCAGCTGAAGAGGAACGTTAATTTTTTATGAATGATATTTTTTAAATCACTTCCTTGCCGATTAAAAAATTTAAGACACTCGTCATCCCATGCTACAACAGCATTGTGCTCCAGAAACAAGTGTTCCAAGCACCCAGTGCTGCTATGGGACAAATGATGGTAAATACATCACATTACGTATTCTTGGTCATTTTATTTATAATTTCAGTACGCCTGCCCATATTAGGGTGTCTTGCAGGAAATCTCAGATGTAGGTGGTGGCGGGTGGGGACCAAGTGGAATAATTCATCGTCCAATTTTTCTTCCCTGCCTTTCCAGTTTAGCAGTGTAGCCAAGAGGGAATTGGGCCCTTAACTGTTTATTTCTATACCTGGGTTTAAATCCAACTCAAATTGGATAATAATCTCATCAATCTGTCGGTTATAAGGCACATGCACGCAATGAGTTTGGTCTGCCTCAAAACCAGCTCGTAACGAGCATGGAATCACAGCAAAAAGAATTGCCCCTAAAGTGGCACTAATTGGCCTCAGCATGGCTAGTGTGGGAAATGGAAAATTATCACACTGATGCAGATGGGGGTGCTCTTTGAGTTTAATGTTGGGGGAAAATTCGAGGAACTTATGCAGCTGAAGCGACTGGTGTGCCTGATCTCACTTGACATACTGGCTGTTATTGTTCTTCCTGGTGAGTCAGAAGCCAGGGACAAGACATCCAAGCATTAAGGCCCCATCCCAGCAACTGCCCTCCTTCCACTGGTCTTGGTTGAGGTAGGTAGAGGCTCCATTGAATCCCCAATGTAAGGCTGGGACCCGATATATTTCAGTTCTGAGATAATTTGAGGCCCCTCCTGCTGGAGTACCAGTGTGCTGGAATGGCTGTGGATATTCAGCCCCTGATTTTTTTTAAAAGTGCAGAAAATGCTTCAACATGAGGTGTTAAAAAAATAAATTACAAATTTTTGTTTGCATAACCGCTGGGGCAGTGTCCTTCTGACTCCGCCCTCTGTGGAAATCACTTACTGTCCTTGAACTCAAACATGAACAGGAGTCAATCTGAAATAAAAGCAAAATGAACAAGATACTGCTTACTAATACAAAATCTTCTCCAGGTAATAGGAATATACGAATATTGAGGACTGGAAAGGGCTATGGGGATCCAGTTGGCTGGTCCCAGATTTGTTGGTTCTAAATTATGATGACTTATGAAGTCGGTCTCACTCGAGGACAAATTTAGCTGGCAGGGCCTCGCACACTGATGGCCGACGGGGAGAGAGCTCATGACTTTTTGTCCATTGATTATAATGGATGGAAGGATACAGGCAAAGTGCCTGTGATCTTGCGATCTCTGCCAGCTGTGTGCAAGCTCCCACTGGCAGAGCAGGGTTTTACAAAATTTTATGCATTCAATGAAATCTATCAAAAGGAAATGGATTTGGGCCAGATGTGATCAGTTTCCCAGTGAGTGGATACAAAAGCACAGCACAAATCTATCTGGTATGCGCAGCTCACATAGAGGGGCAGAAGAGATAAGAATGTCACACTGGTGAAGTAAGGAATGCTTTCTGAAGCTGAGTTTTAGATGTGTTGTTGAGATCAAGTGGACAGAGATTCATTCGTAGCTGGATTGTACTTTATCTAATCTGAGCATACTTCACCTTACCTTGGAGTTCTTGATATCAGCAGTGATTACCCATAACCCCTCAACTGTATTTACATCCTTATTCTTAGACAATGTTTGCTTCTTATTGATAGTGTTCTTCTCACACAGGGTGAATATGAAACAGCACTCTCAATCTATGATACTCATGTGAGTATAAACTAGCTGAAATGTTTGAAAAAATACTTCATAACAGACATCCATTTTACAGAGTGCCACAATGAGTTTCTCTCGGAATTTCCAAATTTCTGTTTTGTGATGGATGAGGAGAATCAATGGAGGATTGCCAGAAAGATAAAGCTTTACCTGAAGCACTGTGCATCCTGCTGTTGGTACTCACACATCGAGTCTTCAGCAGGGTGGCACCTTATTCCACTAGTCCAAAGAGCAGTGCCTCATGAGTTCTTTAATTTATCAAGAAACTGTGACAATTATCTCATAGAAACATATAAAATTCTGACGGGATTGGACAGGGTTAGATGCAGGAAGAATGTTACCAATGTTGGGGAAATCCAGAACCAGGGAACTAAGGATAAGGGGTAAGCCATTTAGGACCGAGACGAGGAGAAACTTTTTCACTCAGAGAATTGTGAACCTGTGGAATTCTCTACCACAGAAAGTTGTTGATGCAAGTTCGTTAGATATATTCAAAAGGGAGTTAGATCTGGCCCTTATGGCTAAAGGGATCAAGGGGTATGGAGATAAAGCAGGAATGGGGTATTGAAGTTGCATGATCAGCCATGATCATATTGAATGGTGGTGCAGGCTCAAAGGGCCGAATGGCCTACTCCACCTATTTTCTATGTTTCTATCTGCTACAAGCAGACCTGCAGCTAAACTCTACCAGAGGCTGGCACTGCCAATGGCTGTAAAAATCAGTCTGCCACCAGAAACCAGTTCAGAATGACTTGCTCACATTTTGTTTTCCACCATGCCTGTAGGGAAATTCCACTGGCATTGTTGAACTAATCCTGTAGCTTTCTTCAGTGTCAATCTTTTGCTCTTCTATGAATGTAAATGGCTGTTTCTATCTCTATCTTTCTCTCACTCTCGGATTCTGTGCCCCCTGCCTTCCCCCACTTCCTTTCATCTTCCTGTGAAAGTGAAATGTCTATTTTGGCTTTTGGGGGGGCGGGGCAGGGGGGGGGGGTGTGTAGGGGGCAGTGCTGATATTGGCACTGAATGGTTTCTGCTTTGTTTATACCATTTTATTTCAAACACTTTCAGATGTTTCAATGTGGAAGGTCTTATGTAAATACAAGTATTTTATTATAAAAGATCATCGAGCTGAAATGTTAACTCTGTTTCTCTCTGCACAGATGCTGCCTGACCTGCTGAGTATTTCCAGCATTCTCTGTTTATATTTCAGATTTGCAGCATCTGCAGTATTTTGCTTTTGCTTTTTTATTTTATTATTTCTGTCGAATGCATGTGTTTTTCACTGTTTCCTTTCCCTTGTTTTCTGTTGTCTCTTACTGTTATTTTATCTGTAACATATGCAGGTTTCCCCAAGTTGTTTCAACTCTGGAACAATGCTGGATTTAGTGGATGCATGTTCTATGTTGTATCGACTCCAAATGGAAGGTAAATACTTGTCCTTATCCAACACCTCAAAATAAAAATTCTAATTCTTGTTTAAATCTATTCATGGCCTTGCCCGTCCTTACTGCTAACTTCCTCCAGCCCTAAAACCCCCCCTCTGTTCCTCTGACTCTAGTCTCTGGTGCACGCCCTCCACACCCCTTCAGCCCACCATTGGCAGCTGTGCCTTCCGTCACCTAGGTCCCATTTTCTGGATTTGCTCCTTATACCTCTGCACCTCTCTCTTCTCCTTTAAGACTGCCCACAAAGTCCACCTCTGACTAAACTCTTGGTCACCCCTTTTAATATCTCCTCCTTTGGCCTGGCCGCTTTTTGATTACAATTCTATGGAACGCTTTGGGACGTTTTCTGCATTAAAGCTGCTATATAAATGAAAGTTATTGTTGAAACAATTTTGGATATAGTTATCACACACAATACACAAAGAAACACATATTGTTAATAAATTGCAGTGTCGAGGGTGGGGAGGAAGCCAAGTAAACTCCAGTCTACAGTGAGAACGGAAAATAAATTACCATTCTTAATCGGGCCTCACATACCTTTCTTACCTGTTAATTGTATGTGTTAAACTCTATTTATTGCAACTTCTGTTGGTCTGTTTTAGACCATAGGTTGGAGTACTGTGTGCCGTTTTGGACATCCCATTATAGAAAGGACATAAAACCATACCAAACAGCATAGATTCACTCTGGTTATTTTATCGATAGTTATGCGTAGAGATTTGAGCTATTGGCGCTATTTCCCCAGAACAGAAAAGGCTAAAAGGAGCTTAAATTTAGGTTTTTAAAATTAAAAGGGTTTTGATAAGATTAATAGAGAAAGACTAATTCCTCTGGGTGGGGGGAGGGGGGGTTAGTGACAAGGACTCATCAATGTAAAATTGTCAGAGAGTGGGGAAAGAGGTTAGGTGAAATTTCATTATGCAGAGGGTTATAAGAACATAAGAAATAGGAACAGGAGTAGGCCATATGGCCCCTCAAGCCTGCTCTGCCATTCAATAAGATCATGGCTGATCTGATCATGGACTCGGATCCACTTCCCCGCCCGCTCCCCATAACCCCTTATCCCCTTATTGCTCAAGAAACTGTCTATCTCTGTCTTAAATTTATTCAATGTCCCCGCTTCCACAGTTCTCCGAGGCAGCAAATTCCACAGATTTACAACCCTCTAAGAGAAGAAATTCCTCCTCATCTCTGTTTTAAATGGGCGGTCCCTTATTCTAAGATCATGCCCTCTAGTTCTAGTCTCCCCCATCAGTGGAAACATTCTCTCTGCATCCACCTTGTCAAGCCCCCTCATAATCTTACACGTTTCGATAAGATCAGCTCTCATTCTTCTAAACTCCGATGAGTAAAGGCCCAACCTACTCAACCTTTCCTCATAAGTCAACGCCCTCATCCCCAGAATCAACCTAGTGAACCTTCTCTGAACTGCCTCCAACGCAAGTATATCCTTTCGTAAATATGGAAACCAAAACTGCACGCAGTATTCCAGGTGTGGCCTCACCAATACTTTGTATAGCTTTAGCAAGACTTCCCTGCTTTTATACTCCATCCCCTTTGCAATAAAGGCCAAGATACCATTGGCCTTCCTGATCACTTGCTGTACCGGCATACTAACCTTTTGAGTTTCATGCACAAGCACCTCCAGGTCCCGCTGTACTGCGGCACTTTGCAATCTTTCTCCGTTTAAATAATAACTTGCTCTTTGATTTTTTTCTGCCAAAGTGCATGACCTCTCACTTTCCAACATTATACTCCATCTGCCAAATTTTTGCCCACTCACTTAGCCTGTCTATGTTCTTTTGCAGATGTTTTGTGTCCTCCTCACACATTGCTTTTCCTCCCATCTTTGTGTCATCAGCAAACTTGGCTACGTTACACTCAGTCCCTTCTTCCAAGTCGTTAATATAGATTGTAAATAGTTGGGGTCCCAGCACTGATCCTTGCGGCACCCCACTAGTTTCTGATTGCCAACCAGAGAATGAACCATTTATCCCGACTCTCTGTTTTCTGTTCGTTATTCAATCCTCTATCCATGCTAATATATTACCCCCAACCTCGTGAACTTTTTTCTTGTGCAGTAACCTTTTATGTGGCACCTTGTCAAATGCCTTCTGGAAATCCAAATACATCACATCCACTGATTCCCCTTTATCCACTCTGTTCGTTACATCCTCGAAGAACTCCAGCAAATTTGTCAAACATGACTTCCCCTTCATAAATCCATGCTGGCTCTGCCTGACTGGAATTTGCTTATCCAAATGTGCTGCTACTGCTTCTTTAATAATGGACTCCAACATTTTCCAACCACCGATGTTAGGCTAACTGGTCTATAGTTTCCTTCTTTTTGTCTGCCTCCTTTTTTAAATAGGGGCGTTACATTTGCAGTTTTCCAATCTGCTGGGACCTCCCCAGACTCCAGGGAATTTTGGTAAATTACAACCAATGCATCCACAATCTCTGCTGCTACTTCTCTTAAGACTCTAGGATGCAAGCCATCAGGTCCAGGGGATTTATCTGCCTTTAGTCCCATTATCTTACTGAGTACCATCTCCTTTGTGATTGTGTTAAGTTCCTCCTCCCCCCCACCCCCCCCCTCCCTATAGCCCCTTAACTTTCCATTGTTGGAATACTGTTAGTGTCCTCTACCATAAAGACTGATACAAAATATTTGTTCAGAGTTTCTGCCATCTCCATGTTCCCCATTACTAGTTCCCCGGTCTCGTCCTCTAAGGGACCAACATTTACTTTAGCCACTCTTTTCCTTTTTATATACTTATAGAAACTCTTGCTATCTGTTTTTATATTTTGTGCTAGTTTACTTTCATAGTCTATCTTCCCTTTCTTAATCATTTTTTTAGTCGTTCTTTGCTGGCTTTTAAAAGCTTCCCAGTCTTCTGTCCTTCCAGTAGTTTTGGCCACTTTGTATGCCCTTGGTTTTAATTGGATACCGTCCTTTATTTCTTAGCCACAGATTTATTTATTTTCTATTACAACCTTTCCTCCTCACTGGAATATATTTTTCTTGAGAGTTGTGAAATATCTCCTTTATTGGAGTCTGTAATGTTCAGCTCAGGGTATAGTTGAGACACAGACTTTTGCATCTTTTAGGGGGAAAGTGGATAAATATTTGAAACAGAGAAGACACTAGGGCAGTGGGATAGTTTTGGATTGCTCTTGCAAAGAGCTGTTACAGACACAAAGGGCTGAATAGCCTCCTTTTGTGCTGTCAACAACTGCGGTTCTACAAGCTCCTCACTCACCTTTACTGTTAAAGATGACATTTGGTTTGAGGAACCACTTGTGATGGAGAAGAGGATTGCAGTTGTTCTTGCTCTCCAGGATGACTCTGGAGCTGCAGAGAGGGGATCTTCTTCAGGTGTTTGAGGCAAATCTGGTGATCAACGGCCAGGTCAGTCATATGCCCCTTGTACTCGAATGTAGAAACTGGGCTTGAGTCCATGGAGGTGGCTGTTGTAATGGGGGCAATGATGGGAATGGTGGACTATCTGGGAGCTGTGTGGCAAAGGAAGGCAAAAGTGCAAGAGAAGCAACTATGGAACAATTTGATGTATGTGTCAGTGCCAGCGTGCGTGATGAGCTAAAGGTTGGAAGTTGGAGATTGTGCTGGTGAGGAGTTCAGAGATAGATTTTATAGTGGCGACAGAAAGATGACTAAAGGGATATTTAGGGAGAAGGAAATTAAGAAATAATCAAAAGCTGTTATGTTGATGATCAAAATCTTCAAATTAGTCAGGCCTGGTTAAAAGCCCCAAGGAGGAGGAGTTTGTCAATGTAAAGACTCAGTCAGGACAGAAGGGAGATTTCAGGATGGAAGTTGTCAAGGGACCTGGGGCTAGAACCTCCACTTTTTTTACATGCTTAATGCCCATTTTACCGCTGAAATGACGTATAACGCCCATATATCGCCCATTTTGGCACAAAATGGAAACTGACGGGCCTTTTTAGGAAACTTATTGCAGAGCGTTACTTACATAAGAATTAGGAACAGGAGTAGGCCATCTAGCCCCTCGAGCCTGCTCCGCCATTCAACAAGATCATGGCTGATCTGGCCGTGGACTCAGCTCCACTTACCCGCCCGCTCCCCGTAACCCTTAATTCCCTTATTGGTTAAAAATCTATCTATCTGTGATTTGAATACATTCAATGAGCTAGCCTCAACTGCTTCCTTGGGCAGAGAATTCCACAGATTCACAACCCTCTGGGAGAAGAAATTCCTTCTCAACTCGGTTTTAAATTAGCTCCCCTGTATTTTGAGGCTGTGCTCCCTAGTTCTAGTCTCCCCGACCAGTGGAAACAACCTCTCTGCCTCTATCTTGTCTATCCCTTTCATTATTTTAAATGTTTCTATAAGATCACCCCTCATCCTTCTGAACTCCAACGAGTAAAGACCCAGTCTACTCAATCTATCATCATAAGGTAACCCCCTCATCTCCGGAATCAGCCTAGTGAATTGTCTCTGTACCCCCTCCAAAGCTAGTATATCCTTTCTTAAGTAAGGTGACAAAAACTGCACCCATGCGCTTAACGCCGGGAAAAAATATTACTGCCCGCCCACTTTTTGGGGGCGGAATCATCAGAATGGGTGAAATCAACGACCATAATATCGCCCAGCGTTACTTTCCACACGGAATTAATGCCGAGATTCAATAATACCGCCTACCCATTTTTTTTTGTTGTAAAGAGCAGATTTGGAAAAACTAACGCCCAGGAGATCACCCACCGTCACTTTCACCATCTCGCACACCTATAACCCACAATATCGCTCGTCGAAAAAAACGCCCAGAAAAAGCGTAACTGTTCTGAACTAAAGCCAGCGGTGTGGCTGCCATTTTTTAAATTGCAGGTCGCTTCATTCAAACGGCTGCTTCAATTTTGGGGGAGTTTGGATTGACTCTGGAGTTCTTCTCAGGTGAAGTGACCATCTCAGCAGACATATTTTCAGACTCTGGACTATTGGGGGTTTACTCTAGGTGTATTATTGCTTCTGATCAATCGCTATTATACTTTCATTGCAATGGGGCCAGCCATTTCTGAGCCTGCATCGATTAATATGCAGATGCTGCAGAGTGCAAATGGTTCAATGTGTGTTGCACATCATTATGTCCCCAATTTAAGACATGCAAGAATGAGGAGGGCCAGACCATACACACTCCGCACGTAAAGGGAAAAGAGGTCTGACTTCGACATCTCCGACCACACCTGCCTTCGGAGACTGCGCTTCCACAAGTTGGTGATCAATGAAATATGTAAGCTCATCAGGCCACATATGCAGCCTGCTATCAGACATCAGTGTCGGTCGAGGTTAAGGTCACCCGTGGCACTGTCTTTCTACGTGTCCGGTTCCTTTCGGGCCTCCATGGTCGAGATTTGCCCTCTGTCTCACCATGCAACCCATCGCTGCATTAGACAGGTCACGGAGGCCCTGTACGCGAGAAGAATGGACTTTATCAGCTTCCCCATGACCACGGAGGCTCAGACTGACAGGGCTGGAGCATTCTACCGCATTGCTACGTTCGACAGGGTGCAGGGAGCTATACAGTGTACTCACATCGCCATACGGCCACCTTCTCAGGACCTGGAGTGTTTTCTTAACAGAAAAGGAAGGTCCAACTAGTTGTCGACCACAACCAGATTATACTGTCAGTGCGTGCCAAATGTCCAGGCAACTTTGATGAAGCTCACATCCTACGAGAGAGCGCTGTCTCTGACATCTTTAAGAGTCAACCGCAAGGACAATGCTGGATGCTTGGTGATAACTGATATGGCCTAGCCACCTGGCTGATGACCTCCCCCGCCGCGTGACACCCACACCGAGGCCGAGAAGCAATACAACCGGAGCCACAGAGACAGATGCAATGGAGTCCAGAAAACAGTAACTGTGCTTAAGCAGTTCTTCAGATGTCGGGACCACTCAAGAGGGGAGCTACAATACAACACTGAGCAAGTAGGTAAATTCATGGTCGTGTGCTCCATGCTGCACAACCTGGCTATCAGGAGGGGCCAAGAATTGCCAGAAGGGATTGATGCTCCACCTCAGGAGAGAGAGGAAGAGGACGACGAGAGGCTGGACGCTGACCTAGGGCCAGACAATCAGGCTGGCTATGCAAGCATGCCCACGACCCCCTCCAGACCGCAGGAAAGGGCCCGTGGTGGCTACATAGCTGGAAGACTCTTACGTGAGGAGCTGATATCTGAACAATTTGCCTGAAAGAATGTTGATGTGAGTGATAACGCTGACACACTGTTGTGTGTGTGCAGCTCAGACATCAGTGGTGCCCATCACCTTGGTGCCAGTTAAAGTTTACGTTGATTGAAGTTAAGTTTTATTTACCCCTTTAAATGTTAAGGAATAACCAGTGTGTAACGGTCCAGCTATCTGAGACAATGCGCAACAAGGTTATGTTCAATAAAAAATGTTTTATACCAACATTGGTCTGAAATCATAAGTATCACAGGCAATAACACCCAACACCTGCCCACGCCCCACTTTTTCCACCATTGACATCAATCAAATGTTCAACATGTCCAGCAACACAGAATACAAAGGCAAAGCAGGAGGGTGGTCCCCAGCCCCCATACATTACCACAAATTGCATACACCCAGATGGAGATATAACACAGCCATCACCTGCGGACATGCACCTCACTTTCCTTCCCCCCCCTCCCCTCCTTCTCTCCAACTCTAACCCTTCCCCTTCTTGCTCCACGGCGCCCAGCCGAGGAACTCCTCAGGCGGTGCCTCACTGGGGGGGGGGAATGAAGGCAGAGGCGGTGGTTGTACGGGTACAGGAGCGGGGGTTTCCGAGGGGGCAACATTCTCTGATGCAGAAGCAGGATCTTTCTTAGTCCTTGCTCTCATCTGTCATTCGCAGTGGTGTTGCGGAACCTAGGGGTGCAGTGCCGTGCTCTGGGACCACTGGGAGGCCTGTGCCAGCAGTGTTCTTGGCTATTGCATCCAGGGCCTCTGCCATCCGTGGAATGTACTCCGTTAAGGTGGCCAGCTGTCGGGATATGCCCCCCAATACTTCGATGAGCTGGTCACCAATGTCTACAGTCCTCCTGGACAACTGTACCATCTCTCTGCTCTCATGTGGCGCTCATGGAATAGACCTGCCGCATCCATGAGGCCGTCCTGGGGACAAATGGGGTGCCTTGTGATGAGGTGCTCGGAGCCAGGAACTCCAGAATGGAGGCGGGAATGATCGGAGGACCACTAGGCCTTGGGGTGAAATGACTTCTGGAGCGTGGCGATGTAGGTTCCTCGAAGTCCACGCTCTCATCCGTGTAGAACAGACCCAGCGGATTGATGGGCGAGAATCGGAGCTCCTCAGCAGCAGATGTAGGAACGTTCGGAGAGTCGGGCCCCACGTCCCCACCTTCTGGCCTCTGTGGTCTTGCCTGGGGCCGTACTGCTGGCTGAGCTGCAAAACACAAATGAGATTATTAGAGGAGAAGGGGGTGCTAGGGTCACAAGGTCAGTCCAGCACTACACACAGTATATGCACAACAAAAGCACCACCGCTCTCAAAATCATCGCAGACACTACATTTCATGACCAACACATTTGCATTGCAATGATTTTCATTAGGCCAGCATTATTTCTAAGACAATTTTAGAAATCATCTATCATATATGATTGTTCGGATATGAGTGGCTGTGGCATCTATTGACTTTACATCACGCAATGGCGTAAGCTTTAGTCACGTGGCATCGCTTCAGGGTCTGCAGATGCATCCGTGGCTGTCCAGGGGTGCTTCCCCACGAGTGCGAGCACCTGCTCCTCCATCTCAGTGATGTCACTGCAGACTGGTGGCCCACCCCCCCCCCACCCGTTCGCCTCTGCACCGACCTCATCGTCGATAGCTTCTTCTGTAAAAGGTAACAGGACGACATGGCATGAGATCATTGCGTGATATCATTTCTAGGTACTGTCACAGAGACTGATACAACACATAACCGACAGATGTAATCATGCTTATTATGATAATTATCATTTTTTATCTAGACGTGCAGCATGACCGCAGGCTTTGAGTAAAACATTCCCGGTGAAAGTGGAAGACCTCACATCTGCTGATAGTCACTCATGACTGTTACAAATCAAATCATATAAATACAGAAGTACATGAAAATCAATGTAATACTTACTCTTGCGGATCCCACAAGGTCGTTCCATCGTTTGCGACATTGGTTGCCCTCACGCACCTCGTTGGTCGCCAACGAGACCACCTCTGCTATCTCGATCCATATCCTCTGGTAGGCCTTTGGGGTGGGCTTCCCACGCCCTCCCTGTGTCAAATCACCCCAGCGTAACTCGACTCCTGCAGGAGGGAGGCATTTGCCTCATCCGAGAACCTCCTCGCTCTTTTGCACCTTCCAATGTGCTCCTCTCCCACCTCACTGCTCTCTCCAGCGTCAGTCTCCACAGTGTGCTGTGATGCCTCCTCCTCTCCCTCCATTATAGGCCAAATTAGGGCAAATATGTGGCTGTTAACAGCTAATTTTTGTTTCCCTAGTTGCAGTGAAGCTCTAAAATCTCCCTCCTTCCTCCCAAAGCCACCACACCACACCCAGACACACCTTCAGTCCCTCTGAGCTCCCTCTCTCTCTGTCTCTTTTTCTGCGCATGTCATGATGACCCTTGACCTCCTGAATCGCGGGAATTGAGCATTGCCATGCCGTTGCTAAGGATGGCGACACTTTACGGCAGAAGGCCAGCGAGATTTAACGCTACCACCCATTTCATATCGCTCGCGGTAATGCCCAATTTAAAAACTGGAGACTAGGTGCTTTGAGAATGGGTGAGAAGCCGGCGATCTGAAAACCCATTTTTACCGCCCACGCCAGAAATAACACCCATTTTTGGGCGATATGCACAAAAGTGGAAAATCTAGCCGCTGATTTTGGAGGGTGGTTTGGGGGGGGGGGGGTGGGGGTGAGATCTGTAAACAATCAGGATTTTGTAAAAGAGATGTGGAAGGTTGCAGAGAGTGAAGTATTTAAATTTGGGAAGTGTTTTGCAGAATTTTAGAGAGACTAATGAGACCCGGAGATCAGTATCACTTGTACCCAGAAGTGGACAGTGTTTGTTTTTTAAATGCATTTTGCTGTTTCCATTATGCCCTGTGATTTTATTGCTGATCACATAATTAGATGATAATTATAAGGATTGAAAGAACAAGTCAGATCCTTATTTTACTGACAGTACAGTCTCCCACAGGTATTAATGTTGACAACCGCTGGAAGGAACTTCTCAGAATCACCAAGAATCATGCCAAAGATCACATTCTTATCTTCAATGATGCCCATATACTGATGTCCCTGCTTGGAGCTAAAGATGCTGAGAGCGCAAATCAGTTGGTCACATCACTGCAAGAACTCTCCCAGTAAGCATGCCTGCAAGTTTTATACTTCTAGCCATCTAAAGGTCTGAAAGTAGGTTCCCTACCTACTCTCTCAGGATGGGTATACTACAAGCATATTAAAAGATGGAAAGGGAAAATAATTTTAAAATGTACAAATTAAACAACACCACCCTTGCTATCTTGACCCGCTCGGGCTGTTGCAGTGTATTTCAGATTCAGGATGCAAAGATGTGATGCTTAGCTTATTGAGGTACTTCTTAGGCAGTCCCTCGGAGTCGAGGATGAAGGTGACTAATGAATCTGATACGGGAACTACAGTCTCTGTCACAGGTTGGGCAGATGGTGGTTGAAAGGACGTTGGTTGAAGGGCCGGTTGGTTGAAGTGCTTGAATTGTCATGCGCTCCTTCCGATGTTTGCGCTTGGTCTCCGCTTGCTCCCGGCGAAGAGATGCGAGGTGTTCGGCACCTTCCTGGATTATTCTCTTCCACTTTGAGTGATCTTGTGCCAGGGATTCCCAAGTGTCGGTGGGGATGTTTAACTTCTTCGAGGAGGCTTTGAAGGTGTCCTTCAAGTGTTTCCTCTGCCCACCTGGGGCTCGCTTGCCACATCAGAGCTCCGAGTAGAGCACTTGTTTTGGGAGTCTCGTATCGGGCATGCAGACAATGTGGCCCATCCATCGGAGCTGATCAAACTTGTCAGTGCTTCGATGCTGAGGATGTTGGCCTGAGCGAGAACACTGACGTTGGTGCGCCTATCCTGCCAATGGATTTGCAGGATATTGATGAACAGTGATGCTGTTACTGAGAGTTTTATTTATTTTTAAAAGTATTTCACTGATGATGAGTCCATCTTACACTTTCTCTCGTGTTCTAGGTGGCATTGTGCATAGATGTCATCATTCCAGCTCAAGGCCTGGGATCGAATTGAATCCCGAGCTGATGGCTCGGCGGTCTCCTTACAGTGCTACCCGGAGGGTCAGTAATAAAAAGAGTTTTAGCAATTTCAATTCAGTTCCCAGTGGACATAATGCTAACATTGGGAGCCACAAACATTCCACTAACCAATGTTGACTATCCTCGCTTTAACAAGCGCAAATTTTGTCCCACCCACCAATAAATCAAAAAAGTATTGAAATTGGGAATTAAGCCACTGTACTGAATTACAGTGTGCTATTCCTGATGTTGCTCAACCAGTTTTAGCTGTGAATTTTAATTTCAGACATTCAACCAAATTCATAAAATTACTTTCTCCTGTTTCCTGCATTTTGAGTCAGGGAGATAAAACCTTGTAGCCCAGTGTTGCAATAACTTGTATTTGCAGCCAATGCAGTGTAGTGAATGCACATCTTTAGCTTTGCTAAAATAGCAGCAGTTCATTTCTACACAGCAGAGAGAGCTAGCTCTCTTAATCCTCTGATTATTAAATAATGAACAATAATACATTTTAATTAGTTTTGTAAGTTGTTTTTAGAAGCCCCTGATGGCTCACTGGTTAAGTATGAAGTACATTATTGAACCATATTGATCATGAATTGTGCTGAATTAGCCAATCTCAGCTATGTTGTAGTTAATCTTGGGATCCGTTTTGGCCAATGTCCCTCTCCAGTGATATATTTTGGAAATGCATATGTGGACATCACATGGAGACAAGGTTAAACTGTTATGCTGACCTACACAGCCAAATAACAGTCCAGATCAGTCAATTGAGGTATAGAACACCAACCACTACCCATGGAACTGATGCACTGACTTCAAGAGAGAAGGGGTAAAGGGGAAAATAATCAGAGGGAAAATTCAAGGTTTAAACCAAGTTTTCGTGTGCTGAAGTGTATTGGAACATCCCTACTGCTTGTGTTTATTTTTTAGTTCAATGATTTGTTTTTATTCAGTTTCCCAAAATTGGAATGAAGGTGATGGTAATTACCTGGTCATGAGGTAAATCTTAAAAACAGTGGAAGCCAATCTTGTGAAAAAACCTTTTGTTCTGGTGGTACAGGGTATCACATTAGTGCTGAGAAAATGTAGAAAGTAAATTTCTTCCTTTGTGAGGAAAATCTGTGATGAGATCTTGGGTCAGGACTTCCTGTTTTTCCATTGAGTTCTGTTCATCTATAATAACAAATCTGCTTTAATCCATGTCTGAAAAAAAATGCAAGGTGATCTTTATGGAAATAAAATTATGAATTCAATTCACATCAGACATTATGCAGTGTCTCAGATTGTAGAATGTTGTTCGTTTTATTTTTTATTTTTCAGAACTCCTGGTGAGAACTCTCAACACCAGCTTGCTCGAGATTTGGGACTTCCTATCTGTCAGGCAATAACCGAGTTTGCAAATGGAAATTATAGTCACACTGTGGATCTGTTAAATCCAGTTCGTTACCAGATCAAGAACATTGGGGGCAGCGATGCACAAGTAAGTTGCAATATATTTTCAGAATGACCTGTATCAGTTGAAATCAGACTCTGATGTAATACTAAACAGGCTTTGGCCCTGAGGAAAGACTGTGCGAGCAACAGCATCATTAGGCACAGGAGTAGACCAATCAGCCCCTTGAGCCTGCACCGCCATTCGATGAGATCATAGCTGATCTGTACCGAACTCCATTTCGCTGCCTTTTCTCCATATCCTTTGATACTTCTACCTAACAAAAATCTATTGCTCAGTCTTGAAAGTTCCAATTGTCCTATCATCCACAGCTGCTTGGAGGGAGAGAATTCCAGATTTGTACTACCCTTTGTGTGAGGAAGTTCTTTGTGATTTCCCTTCTAAATGGACTTCAACCAACTCCCTATCCTTGCAGCTGCATGCCTTTTAATACCTTGTGTTTTAATTTTATCACCAAGCCTCCCATGCAGCGATGTTTGAAAATCCACATACACAGCATCCACTGCATTTCCTTTATTAATACATTCCATTATTTACTCAAAGAATGCTATTAAATTTGTCAGACGCGCTTTACTTTTTATAAATCCATGTCAGCTGTCCTTAATTGACCCATGACTTTCTAGGTGAGTATTAATTTTGTCCTGTATTATGGCCTCTAGAAGCTTACCATTACTGCTGGTTTATTCTTTTTTCCCTTTTTGAATATGGAAGCTCTGCCCCAGCTTCCATGTCTAAGGATGTTTGAAAGATTGTGGTCAGAGCCCCTGCAATTTGCTTTCTTCTTCGCAGTATAGTGTATTACGGGATTTATGAAGCTTGAACAGGTACAAACCAAGGACTAAAAGTTCAGTATGACCCGGTTTGAGGCGGTGACACCACCGGTCGCTAACTTTAGCGTTGGCCGATGTTTACCGCTTCCAACCGGGATATTAATTTTTAGCACCCCAAGAGGGGAGGGGAGTGTTAACTGAAGCATTCCACGCTCCTCTTAGGGCGCTAACGAGGTGGACCAGGAAAAAACTGCAAAGAAATGGAAGAAAGGTTGGCAACAGTCTTCATGAGGTCAGAAAGGTAAGTAACTGTAAATAAAGTGCAATCTGAACACTTACCTGGCCAGTCCTTCAGATACCGCCCCGGGATCTTCTTTGCAGCACCTGCTTTCCCTGTCGGGAGAAGCTCCAGGCGCTACAGCATGCAAAAGCAGTCAAGTTGGTGAACGCGGTTCTAAGAGGGCGTTGCACACGCGTGACGTCACCAAATGGTGCTAAATGACAGCGCCGCTGCTAAACCACTAATGAAGTTCGCGGCAGGCTGGCATAACGCGGAGCTTGGGCGATCATCATAGGCAGTCCCTCGAAATCGAGGAAGACTTGCATCCACTCCAAAAGTGAGTTCTCAGGTGACCGAACAGTCCAATACGGGAATTACAGTCTCTGTCGCAGGTGGGACAGTCGTTGGAGGAAAGGGTGGGAGGTGGGTCTGGTTTGCCACATGCTCCTTCCTCTGCCTGCGCTTGCTTTCTGCATGCTCTCGGTGACGAGACTCGGGGTGCTCAGTGCCCTTCCGGATGCTCTTCCCCTCGGTCTTTAGCCAGGGACTCCCAGGTGTCAGTGGAGATGTTGCATTTTATCAAGGAGGCTTTGAGGGTGTCCTTGAAACGTTTCCTCTGCCTACGTGGGGCTCGCTTGCTGTGTAGGAGTTCCGACTAGAGCGCTTGCTTTGAGAGTCGTGTGTCAGGCATGTGGACAATGTGGCCCGCCCAATGGAGCTGGTCAAGTGTGGTCAGTGTTTCGATGCTGGGGATATTAGCTTGATCGAGGACACTGGCGTTGGTGCGTCTGTCATCCCAGGGGATTTGCAGGATCTTGCGGAGGCATCGCTGGTGGTATTTCTCCAGCAACTTGAGGTGTCTACTGTATATGGTCCACATCTCTGAGCCATACAGGAGGGCGGGTATCACTACAGCCCTGTAGACCACAAGTTTGGTGCTTGGCGGCCCGTTATTGCCCCTCTTGGGTGCTAATGGGTGGCGCGAAGCCAACGAATTTCTAGCCCATGGATCTTTTGGGCTATGTTACAACCCATTCGGGCCATCATCACAGGCGATTCTTCTAGCCAAGAGGGCAGCAAGGTGTCCTGCTTCAAGGCTTTCAGGAAAGAAGCTTTACAGCTGGGCGTTTAGTTATGCACAATAGTAACTAAACAACAACAACTTACATTTATATAGCACCGTTTAACATAGGAAAACACCCCAAGGTGCTTCACAGGAGTGTTATCAAACAAAATTTAACTGAGCCACATAAGGATATTAGAACAGATGACCAAAAGCTTGGTCAAAGAGGGAGGTTTTAAGGAGCGTATTAAAGTAGGAGAAAGTAGAGAAGCAGAGAGGTTAAGGGAGGGAATTCCAGAGTTTAGGGCCTAGGTAGGGAGGAGCGCGGCCATCGAGGGATTTCAAAACAAGCACGAGAGTTTTAAACTGGAGGGGTTGCTTAACCTGGAGCCAAAGTAGGTCAGCGAGCACAGGGGTGATAGGTGAACGGGACTTGGTGCGAGATAGAATACGGGCAGCAGAGTTATGGATGAGCTTAAGTGTATGTAGGGTGAAAGATGGGAGGCCGCCCAGTAGAGCATTGGAATAGTCCAGTCTAGAAGTAACAAAGGTATGGATTAGGATTTCAGCAGCTGATGAGCTGAGGCAAGTGTGGAGTCGGGTGATATTACGGAGGTAAAAGTAGGCGCTATTGGTGATGGAGTTGATATGTGCTCGGTAGCTCATCGCGGGTTCAAATACAACACCATGGTTGCAAATGGTCTGGTTCAGACTCAAAGACAGTTGCTAGGGAGAGGGATGGAGTTGGTGGCTATGGAACTGAGTTTGTGGCAAGGACCAAAGACAATGGTAATGGTAAGGTTCTAGAGGCATAATACCAGATGAAATTAATAGTCCCCTAGAAAGTCACGGGTTAAATAAGGACATGGTGAAACTCTGTTATATGCTCTTCCTCACTTTTGGGAAAGTGCATGTGGGAAATCGTGGATACAAACCATACGGTGACTAAGTCACCTTTTCACTCCACTGCTCAGTTTATTGTGTTTTAGAACTTGCATTATACAGACTAAAGGCAACTAAACATGTTGTAAACATACCCGGCTATTGCCATTAGTGCTTCTGAGTATATGTGCTGAAAGGGCTTACCTATCTATTATCACAACATATCTAGTAATTCAAAACCAAAATTGGCTAGAATTAAAATCACTACTTTAGTAATTTAATACCCATATTTGTCTGGCAACCTAAGTTAAAGGAATGAGTTGTTTTAAATTGAACACAATTTATTTTTAATTCCAGTAGATATTTTTTAAATCTGTTTTATTATTTGCTTTCTCCCTTGTGTTTTGGGGCTCTGAGCAGCTTGAGGTATTGCAACATGCATTTAATGTAGTGCTACAGTAACCTTTTTCATTATAAAAAAAACCTAGGATCTGAAATTGGCCTCTTGTCCCCCTGCCATTAGCGCCTCCGGGAGGTTTATCGCAGGGGTTCAGCGAGGACAGCGTTCCCCGCGGAATTGGCTGGGGGTTTTACGGAAGCGCTAAGAGGTAGTGCCTCACTCCTGCCGGAAGCACCCAGCTCGGCTGCGCCTGGCGATGATGATGTCATTGCTGTGCGCATGCCCCGTTATCACTCGAAGTAACATTCGGCCGCGCCCCCTCTCTTACCACTTGCCAGTGACAATGGCTGCTTCGAGATGGAGTCGGCTGGAAGAGCACTATTTAAAGGCGCCATCTTGAAAAACAATTTTTGTCGGTCATTATTCTTTGCAGCTTGCGAACACATAGGCAGAGTGGCTGGTGGACAGATTTCAGCTATTTTGTCTTCAACGACTGATCTGCCTCCTAACTATTCCCTTATATCCCAGTTTGCCATCCATTGCTCCATCCACAAGGTCACAGATGCCCTATACGGAAGGAGGAGGGACAACATTTCCTTCCCCCTGAGCAGGGGGAAGCAGCAAGAGTGTGCATATGGTGTCGTGGAGGTGTGGAAGCATGTACTCACCTTCATCACCCGACAGAGGTCGTTGAATGTTTTCCTGCACTGGATGAGGCTGCTCTGCACCACTGTGCTGTCCGACACCTCCTGGGCCACCTCTTGCCACATGGCCCGGAAAATCTGCGGAGGTGGCCTCCTTCCCGATATCATCATCACATAAGCAGTCCCTCGGAATCGAGGAAGACTTGCTTCCACTCTTAACAGGAGTTCTTAGGTGGTTGAACAGTCCAATATGAGAACCACAGTCTCTGTCACAGATGGGACAGATAGTCGTTGAGGGAAGCGGTGGATGGGATTGGTTTGCCGCACGTTCTTTCCACAGCCTGCGCTTGATTTCTGCATGCTCTCGGCAATGAGACTCGAGGTGCTCAGCGCCCTCCCGGATGCACTTCCTCCACTTGGGGCGGTCTTTGGCCAGGCACTCCCAGGTGTCAGTGGGGATGTTGCACTTTATCAGGGAGGCTTTGCGGGTGTCATTGTAATGTTTCCGCTACCCACCTTTGGCTCGTTTGCCATGAAGGAGTTCCGAGTAGAGCGCTTGCTTTTGGAGTCTCGTGTCTGGCATGCGAACTATGTGGCCTGCACAGCGGAGCTGATCAAGTGTGGTCAGTGCTTCAATGCTGGGGATGTTGGCCTGGTCGAGGACGCTAACGTTTGTGCGTCTATGCTCCCAGAGGATTTGTAGGATCTTGCGGAGACATCGTTGGTGGTATTTCTCCAGCGACTTGAGGTGTCTACTGTACATGGTCCATGTTTCTGAGCCATACAGGAGGGCGGGTATTACTACAGCCCTGTAGACCATGAACCTGGTGACAGTTTTGAGGGCCTGGTCTTCAAACACTCTTTTCCTCAAGTGGCCAAAGACTGCGCTGGCGCACTGGAGGCGATGTTGGATCTCATTGTCAATGCCTGCTCTTGTTGATAGGAGGCTCCCGAGATACACGGAGTTGGGGGTAATATATTAGCATGGATAGAGGATTGGCTAACTAACAGAGAACAGAGAGTCGGGATAAATGGTTCATTCTCTGGTTGGCAACCAGTAACTAGTGGGGTGCCGCAGGGATTAGTGCTGGGACCCCAACTATTTACAATCTATATTAATGACTTGGAAGAAGGGACTGAGTGTAACATAGCCAAGTTTGCTGACAATACAAAGCTGGGAGGAAGTTTGCTGACAATACAAAGATGGTAGGAAAAGCAATGTGTGAGGATGTCACAAAAAATCTGCAACGGACATAGACAGGCTAAATGAGTGGGCAAAATTTGGTAGATGGAGTATAATGTTGGAAAGTGTGAAGTCATGCACGTTGGCAGAAAAAAATCAAACAGCAAGTTATTACTTAAATGGAGAAAGATTGCAAAGTGCCTCAGTACAGCGGGACCTGGGGGTACTTGTGCATGAAATACAAAAGGATAGTATGCAGGTACAGCAAGTGATCAGGAAGGCCAATGGTATCTTGGCCTTTATTGCAAAGGGGATGGGATATAAAAGCAGGGAAGTCTTGCTACAGCTATACAAGGTATTGGTGAAGCCACACCTGGAATACTGTGTGCAGTTTTGGTTTCCATATTTACGAAAGGATATACTTGCTTTGGAGGCAGTTCAGAGAAGGTTCACTAGGTTGATTCCGGGGATGAGGGGGTTGACTTATGAGGAAAAGTTGAGTAGGTTTGGCCTCTACTCATTGGAATTTAGAAGAATGAGAGGTGATCTTGTCGAAACATATAAGATTATGAGGGGGCTTGACAAGGTGGATGCAGAGAGGATGTTCCCACTGATGTGGGAGGCTAGAACTAGAGGGCATGATCTTAGAATAAGAGGCCGCCCATTTAAAACAGAGATGAGGAGAAATTTCTTCTGAGGGTTGTAATTCTGTGGAATTTGCTGCCTCAGAGAACTGTGGAAACTGGGACATTGAATAAATTTAAGACAGAAACAGTTTCTTAAACGATAAGGGGATATAAGGGGTTATGGGGCGCGGGCGGGGAAGTGGAGCTGAGTCCATGATCAGATCGGCCATGATCTTATTGAATGGCGGAGCAGGCTTGAGGGGCCGTATGGCCTACTCCTGTTCCTATTTCTTATGTTCTTATAAGGGAAGTGGTCCACGGTGTCCAGGGCCGTGCCGTGGATCTTGATGACTGGGGGGCAGTGCTGTGCGGCAAGGACAAGGCTGTGCTGGAGGAACTTTGTCTTACTGATGTTTAGTGTAAGGCCCATGCTTTCGTCCGCCTCAATAAATACATCGCCTATGTCCTGGAGTTCAGCCTCTGTATGTGCGCAGACGCAGGCATCGTCCGCGTACTGTAGCTCGACGACAGGCGTTGGGGTGGTCTTGGACCTGGCCTGGAGACGGCGAAAGTTGAACAGCTTCCCACTGGTTCTGCAGTTTAGTTCCACTCCAGTGGGGGAGTTTGTCGACTGTGAGGTGGAGCATGGCAGCGAGGAAGATTGAGAAGAGGGTTGGGGCGATGACGCAGTTACCGGCTTGACCCCGGTCTGGACGTGGATTGGGTCTGTGATGGATACATTGGTAAGGATCACGGCCTGCATGTTGTCATGAAGCAGGTGGAGGATGGTGATGTACTTTTGGGGGCATCCGAAATGGAGGAGGACGCTCCATAGACCCTCGTGGTTGACAGTGTCAAAGGCCTTTGTAAGGTCCAAGAAGATCATGTATAAGGGCTGGCGCTGTTCCCTGCATTTTTCCTGCAACTGTCGCGCTGCAAAAATCATGTCCATTGTGCCCCGTAGGAGACGAAATCCACACTGCGACTCCGGGAGGAGTTCCTCAGTCACAGGGAGAAGACAGTTGAGGAGGACTCTAGCGACGACTTTCCCAGTGGCTGATAGCAGGGAGATTCCTCTGTAGTTGCCGCAGCCGGACTTGTCCCCTTTTTTTAAAGATGGTTCCCGATATAGGGAACAGCGACTCCCTCCTTGTCCCCACCAATGCCTCCAGAACCACATCGTTCAAGGGAGTGGGCCACACCATTTAAGGGGGATTAGCAGCAGCCATTTCAGAATGTTCCACAGATCACTGACTCAAGTTCAGCAATGCTGAAAATGAGCCAGCAGCAGGTTCAAATGACCTCCCATTTACAAGCCAGATCGAGCTGAAGTCAAGGATTGAAGGCTTATTGCTGAATGGAACTCTGTGAATAGCACCCCTGCAGCGCCCAACTGTGAGGCTATTAGCTCCTCATTTACCGCCCCCTTCACTGTGGTGAAAACGCTAAATTTCACACAATTTGGCAAGGCATCTCTCCAGGCGCTAAATTTTCTAAGTGAAAAGTTACAACCCCAAACAGGGCTATACCGAATTTCTCCCTCTTAATCTATATAGTTCTTTTAGAAATAAATGTCATTCTGCACAGTGTCATTCCAGAAATTTCCTTTATTAAGCCTTCATTAGTCCAATTATAGCATTCATCTTCTTTAATAGTGTGTGCATTGATTGAAGTGGAAACCATATCCCAAAATGCAGACTGTACATTGGAGTTGTGGAGAATGCCCTTCAAATTGTGATGGAATAAAACACTCACAAATTTCCATTACCTTTTTATATCCATTCGTTCCGTTTAAAAAAAAATATATTTTTCCTTTTTTTCTTTTTTTTTGCCCCATTTCTCCTGAAGGGGCTTAAACTGCTGTTTCATACTGTAGCCTTCCCATGCCTTTCTCAAGTTATCAGTCTTTTGCTCCAGTCAGTAGTCTTCATGTATGACCCCGAGTATTGGGATGTAATTTTCAATTTTGGCGGTTGCATAAAACAGGCGATAGCAAACAGCAGTTTATTTTACACCCCGCCCGGTTTTCAAATTGGCCTGACCATTGCCCATTCGGCGCTGCTGCCGAAGTAGAATTTCACCCCCATTGTGTAATGGCAGGGTATTTGGAGGCAATTATAGTCATGTCTACACATGATCACTTTGGAGCAAAAGTCACTGGATAGAAATCACAGGAGTGCAAAGACCAGCTGGCCGCTCTTCTCCCTAGCCCACAGGCACTGAAGCCAATTGTAGCTTTCTACATGGATGCAACCAGGTATATGCACTATACACACAGCTGCATGCTTTTTACCTTTGAGAGTGGCATATTAGCTGACCCAAGGGATTTGACTGAAAATTCATGCTGTTCTGTACCTTGATGAATTGGTTCTGGCTGCAGCTTGTAGCTGATTCTGCAGCTTCACTTCAGGAACAGACTGTATGCTGTGTGGGAATTCCTGGTTTAACCTTAAATATGGAATTCCTTCCTGAGCACAAAGACTGTTTCCAAAGAGCAAAATAGCAGTGTCAGCTATGTTACAGCTGGAGAAGGCAATGGTAAGGTCTTCAGGAATGGAGAATACATCTGTACACTGGGGGCATTGAAGGGGGTAGAGTGCCTCTATTAATTGGGAAGAATGCCATTATGCACTGAAGGGGAAACAGTACCTCTGAGAACTGGGGATTAGAGGGAAAAGAATGCCTTGTGAAGGGGAGGTACATGACTGTTCACGTAGCTTCAGGGGAAGTGATGGTCTGGTTCGTAACAACGCCAAACATCATTTATTTTCCCTACAATTATTTAGATTGAACCCATTATGAAGTTAAATGTTTCAAAATGAACTGTAAGGAACCATTTTTTATGTAAACCTTGAACATTTTCCAAGGAGAATACCCTTAGTTTCCACACCCTTTTGCCGCCGCCCCCCCCCCCCCCCAATCCCAATTCATGAGGCAGTACACCCAGGGGGCAGCATTTACAATGAGTTATATATCATTCTAAATTAATTTTCAGCGTACGGTCCTGCCTCAGTTGAGATGACCTATTTCAAATCAGTCTGGGAATGGATGCTAAGACCATGCGGTCTGTATGGCTTACCAGCAGTGCCTCTATCCAAGAGGCATTGGACGCAAAGTTGAGGCACACTTAAAACAAAAAAATATTGAACAACGCACAGGCTGGAGTATGTCCCAAGACAATAATGCTGGAATGCAGGGCTGGTTGAAATGCCACTGTAAACCTTGAAAGCCCATTTGAGCGGTTTGCTAATATCAGCTGAAATCAAGATGAGCTAGTTCATCCTGTACTCTTCTAGAGAAAATATTGAAGTTTGTGAACAATGGTTTTTTTCTAACTATTTCAACAAACATTTTACTTATTTTGTTGCTAGGGTACTTCCCAAACAGGAATGGATGGTAGGCTTCTGTGACCAAATTATGTTACTTAGATATATGATATTGTACCATGTAATTTGAACAGCTGTGATAGTGGGATTTATTTCACTGCATGTAATCGCATTCCTTTAAAATAACTGTTTCTTGCAGAGAGATGTCTTTAACCTGTTGCTGATCAATGCTGCTTTAAAATCAGATAGCAGATCTCACCAGAAACTAGCCAGGTATGTGGTAAAGTTTTTGCTCAACTATATGTTGTCTTTTTAAAGGACGGGATTGGGGAGGGGTGACATAACCACACCATTGTCAAGGTGGACTGATGCAATTGGATGTCACTTTTGGTATCTGGATTTCTAACCAGCCCAGCTAGTTGGATCAATATGTATTCACTTTAATACATTTACAATAGCAAATAGCAGTTTGGCTGTATGTTTAATTCTGATGTTCATTGACCCGGTTTGTCTCCCAGGGCAGTAAAAATAGACTCTTTGTTCTGTGATATAATATTCAAAAAGGCATTCACTGTGCTTGCACAGAGCGACAGTAGAAACATTGTTAATTTGAAGCACCTTATCGTGTATGTAACACCACCATTACTGTATACACTCAACCTAGATGCACACCTTGACCACAAGGGGTGAACTTGTGGGAGACACTCCTTACCTGATTACACAGGTATAAAAAAGGAGGTCCCACGCAGGGTCATCGTCTTTGGAGTCCTGTGAATAAAGAGTTAAGGTCACAGAGTGACCTTGTCCCAGAATGTGCCTCGTGTGGTTTCATACTATAGAGTAAGGACTTTACATTGGCGACGAGAAACGGGCATTCACGACCCACGAGAATGGCCACCGGTAGCACAGAGGAACGATACTGTGTTGGGGAAGACTGGGACGATTTTGTCGAGAGGCTTCAGCAAAGCTTCGTTATGAAAGGCTGGGGGATGCAGTGGCCGACAAGCAAAGGGCTCATCTTTTGACCAGCTGCGGACCAAAGACTTACGCGCTCATGAAGGACTTACTAGCACCCGAAAAGCCGGCGGACAAAACCTTTGAAGAACTTAGCCAATTGATCGGGGAGCACCTCAAACCAGCGAGTAGCATATATATGGCCCGACACAGATTCTACACCCACAGACGCCGTGAAGGACAGAGCATACCGGACTTTGCAGCGGACCTTCGGCGTTTGGCCAGCCTCCAAGTTCACAGATGCCTGCAGGGGGGGAGATGCTAAGGGACTTCTTGATCGAGGGCATCGGTCATGCGGGAATTTTCTGCAAATTAATTGAGACCAAGGATTTGGAAGCAGTGACGTTGATGGCTCAAACATTCATGGCGGGGGAGGAAGAGACAAAAGTAATATACGCGTGCAATTCTGCCTCTTAACGCGGCGATGGATCAGGGAGTCAACATCATCAATGCGACTCAGAGCCCCGCAGGTAGGCAGGGGCAGTCCGATACTCCCCAGGCAGCAATAGACTCCAGAGTAGGACTTCAACAGAGATCCCCTCCTATCCCTGATTAAGAAATGTGTCCTGACTGGGGATTGAGTGCCTGCACACGGAGCATGCCCTGAGGAGGTCAGACCATTCCACAGATGGATGGATGAGCTCTCCATCCAAGCTGACTGCCTACTATGGGGCAGCCGGGTAGTTATGCCCCAGAAGGGCAGGGAGGCATTCATCAGGGAACTCCACAGCGAGCACCCAGGCATTATGCTGATGAAGGCCATTGCCCGGTCACACGTTTGGTGGCCTGGAATTGATTCAGACCTGGAACACTGTGTTCGCAGGTGCACAACGTGTGCCCAGCTGGCTAATGCCCCTACTCAGCCTGTGGCCCTGGCCCACCAGGCCATGGTCACGCATTCATGTTGACTACGCGGGCCTGTTCATGGGTAAGATGTTCCTTATTGTGGTAGAAATGGATCGAGTGCATCATTCTGAATTCATGCACGTCATCCACCACCGTGGAAAGCCTATGTGCGATCTTTGCAACCCATGGCTTGCCGGACATCCTGGTTAGTGATAATGGCCCATGTTTCACAAGCTCCGAATTCCGAGAGTTTATGTCGGGCAATGGCATCAACCACGTCAAGACTGCGCCGTTCAAGCCGGCCTCCAATGGCCAGGCGGAACGTGCGGTCCAAATCATTAAGCAAGGTATGCTCAGGATTCAAGGACCCTCCCTACAATGCCGCCTATCGCGTCTCCTGCTGGCCTATAGATCCCGACTCGATATAGAGCACTCGCTCACGGGGGTCCCGCCCACAGAGCTACTAATGAAATGGACACTCAAAACTCGGTTGTCCCTCATTCACCCAGTCCTGACCGACATAGTTGAGGGCAAGCGCAAGTCACAAAACGAGTACCATGACCGTAATTCGAGGGGGAGATGTAGAGAAATAAATGATGCTGTGTTCGTCCTCAATCACGCCATGGGGTCCAAATGGCTTGAGGGCACTGTAATTGACAAGGAGGGGAATAGGGTCATCGTGGTAAAACTCAACAATGGTCAGATAGGCCGTAAGCATCTGGACCAAGTAAAAAAAAAAGGTTCAGCATCGACACGGAGGAACCTGAAGAAGACCATGAGATGGCGCTCACAATACCACCAGTGAACGAGCAACACGAGCAATCAGAAGAATGCAGTCCCTGCGGTCAGCCCGGACAGGCCGGAATCACCACAGGTGACAGACACTCACATCAGTGTCCAACAACCAGAGCCCCAAGGGAGCGTAGACCACCTGAAAGACTAAACCTATGATCCCAATAAGACTTTGGTGGGGAGGGGGAGGGGGGGGGGGGAGGTGATGTCATGTATGTAACCACAATGTAACACTACTGTATTATTGTATACACTCAACCTAGATGCACACCTTGACCACAAGGGGTGAACTTGTGGGAGACACTCCTTACCTGATTACACAGGTATAAAAAGGGAGGTCCCACAGAGGGTCATAGAAACATAGAAAATAGGTGCAGGAGTAGGCCATTCAGCCCTTCTAGCCTGCACCGCCATTCAATGAGTTCATGGCTGAACATACAACTTCAGTACCCCCTTCCTGCTTTCTCGCCATAACCCTTGATCCCCCTAGTAGCAAGGACTTCATCTAACTCCCTTTTGAATATATTTAGTGAATTGGCCTCAACTACTTTCTGTGGTAGAGAATTCCACAGGTTCACCACTCTCTGGGTGAAGAAGTTTCTCCTCATCTCGGTCCTAAATGGCTTACCCCTTATCCTTAGACTATGACCCCTGGTTCTGGACTTCCCCAACATTGGGAACATTCTTCCTGCATCTAACCTGTCTAAACCCGTCAGAATTTTAAACGTTTCTAGGAGGTCCCCTCTCATTCTTCTGAACTCCAGTGAATACAAGCCCAGTTGATCCAGTCTTTCTTGATAGGTCAGTCCCACCATCCCGGGAATCAGTTTGGTGAATCTTCGCTGCACTCCCTCAATAGCAAGAATGTCCTTCCTCAAGTTAGGAGACCAAAACTGTACACAATACTCCAGGTGTGGCTTCACCAAGGCCCTGTACAACTGTAGCATCGTCTTTGGAGTCCTGTGTATAAAGAGTTAAGGTCACAGAGTGACCTTGTCCCCAGAATGTGCCTCATGTGGTTTCATACTGTAGAGTAAGGACTTCACACCTGATCTCATTAAATGGATACTGAGCTAGAATTTGAGATGTGTATTTCAGGCTAACATTGGATGGCTATTAAATAGAAGCATAGAATCTTGCAGCATAGAAGGTCATTCGGCCTGTTGTGCTTATATCGGCTCTTTGAAAGAGCTATCTAATTAGTCCCATTCCCCTGCTCTTTCCCCGTAGCCCAGCAAGTTTTTCCTTTTCTAGTATATATCCAATTTCCTTTTGAAAGATACTATTGAATACTTCTTCTGACTGAAAATAGCTTAGGCATGCTTTACCTGGTAATTGCTGTACTACAGTACTGTAAGAACAATGGTGGTCAGTAAATCCATAAACCATATAAAGAGTATTAATCAGATGAGTCTTTAACCTCTTATCCATAACTCCACATCAGAGAACAGGCTTGGAGATTCAATGTGTAAGCATTATTAGATGCCTGAAGCTTGGCTCATTTGAACAGTCTTGAACTAATCAGCTCAACTTATATTATTAAGTTGCCCAATTCAGTTACAGCTGGAACACTGCACACTACTGAGTAAATTGGCAAAATCACTCACTTGCCAGAGTCATCAAAAATGAAATCAGATGTAGATACATGAACTTAACACTTGTATAATAACATGATTAATCCACCATCAAATTGAGCATTAAGGAGTACATGAGTAAATATTAACTGATCGAGTTCAATATTTGCAAACTCCAGGTATACCACAATAACTCTGTCAGCTGGGCTCTACTTAATACAACACAGGGATCGGCTCATTATACAAGTTTACATAAATTGGCAGTTATTTATTTGCACAGGTGACTTGTTAACAGTTTTAAGGGTTGGAGGAGGGGGATGTGGGTGGAGAGCGATACAAGGAAGTGATCAGAGATGGCCTTAGAATCATAAAAGTTTACAGCGCGGAAGGAGAACATTTCGGCCCATCATGTCAGCGTCGGCCAACAAAGAGCTATCCGACCTAATCCCACTTTCCAGCTCTTGGTCCGTAGCCCTGTAGGTTATGGCACTTCAGGTGCACATACAAGTACTTTTTAAATGTGGTGAGGGTTTCTGCCTCTACCATTCATTCAGGCAGTGAGTTCCAGACCCCAACACCCTCTGGATGAAGAAATTTCCCCTTCAATCCCCTCTAAACCTCCTACCAATGACTTTAAATCTATGCTCCCTGGCGTTGCTCCTTACCACAGCGGAGGGGCTCTCGAGCACCCTTCCCATTACACCCATCATGTCGGAATGCATGGCCATCACCCTTCTTGTGAATGCCTCCCCATCGAGGTCCTCATCCGAGTCCTGTGCAGCAGAACTCATGCGCGAACTCTCCCTCCCGGGGAGCTGGATCCCGAGGTACCCTTGCCCCTTGACCTTGTTGCAGCTCGCTAGGCCCCGGTACATCACCCAGTGCCGACCCCTCTGCTGAGCTAACCTTTAAGGACCGCGTAGTGCCAGTCTCCTGTGAGTGAGATATGCAATGATCGAGTGCTTGGGTCTTCCTCCTTCTCCTCTTCAGTGTGATGGGGGGGGCTCAGGTACAGGTTGCACATCTGTTTGCTAATTATCTGAAAACATAAATGGCACAAGACTCGTCTTAAGTTGAGGGCGGGAATGCAGGAATGGAACAAGGAAGGCAGAAAGTATCAGGAGCTGGAAATTGATAAAGCCTTCTGGTGTGACTGGGAAGTGGGTTAAGAAAAGGAGAGGAGTTAAAGATACCGTTGTTGCCCCCAGCGGCGTCGAACTCTTCGTCGGCCTACAGCACTAACTCCTCCAGGTCAGACAGCTCCTGCAGTTGAGGTTCACCCCCACCAGTCCTCTGCTGCTCCTTCCTATTAGGTAGCCTGGAAAAGAAGGAACTTGTGTGAGTAAGAGTCCAGCTATGTATGTGGGAGATATGCCTGCTATCGTTGAATAGCTGTCAATGTAGGCAAGGCGTGAGATGAAGATGTGAGTTTAAGTAGTTACACATATTTGGTGGTTGAGTGGTGAGGGAGTGGTGCTTTGCTCAGTGTGCACATACAGAGGTACAGAGGCTGGTATGTAGGAGGTGTTGAAGCATGTACTCAACTTGACCACCCGACTGAGGTCGTTGAAACATAGAAACACAGCGCAGAAGGAGGCCCAAAGAGTCACACGGCCTTCGGTCAGCAGCTCTGAAGGTTACATATAAACCTATGAACAATGGCGGAAAGGTAAAGAGCATCCGGCCCAACCAGTCCGCCCCAGACAACTGCTACACCCCTTGCATCGCAACATTCTACACTTCACCCTAACTGGAGCCATGCGATCTTCTGGGAGAGGCAAAAAAAGATAAAAAGTCAGGCCAATTGAGGAAAAAAAAAATCTGGGAAAATTCCTCTCCAACCCATCCAGGCGATCGAAACTAGTCCAGGAGATCAACCTGGCCGTATTCGACTCCCTGCAGTACTTACCATCGTATTTGCGCTAACCATCAAGAAGTTATCCAGTCTAATCCCACTTACCAGCTCTAGGTCCATAACCCTGCAGGTTACGGTACTTCAATAGAAACATAGAAAATAGGTGCAGGAGTAGGCCATTCAATATGATCATGGCTGATCATTCCCTCAGTACCCCTTTCCTGCTTTCTCTCCATACCCCTTGATCCCTTTAGCCGTAAGGACCATATCTAACTCCCTCTTGAATACATCCAATGAACTGGCATCAACAACTCTCTGCGGCAGGGAATTCCACAGGTTAACAACTCTGAGTGAAGAAGTTTCTCCTCATCTCAATCCTAAATGGCCTACCTCTTATCCTAAGATTATGTTCCCTGGTTCTGGACTTCCCCAACATCGGGAACGTTCTTCCCGCATCTAACCTGTCCAGTCCTGTCAGAATCTTATACATTTCTATGAGATCCCCTCTCATCCTTCTAAACTCCAGTGAATAAAGGCCAGTTGATCCAGTCTCTCCTCATATGACAGTCCAGCCATCCCTGGAATCAGTCTGGTGAACCTTCGCTGCACTCCCTCAGTAATAAGAAATTCCTTCCTCAGATTCAAGTGCCCATCCATGCACCTTTTAAATGTGGTGAGGGTTTCTACATTCACCACACTTCTAGGCAGTGAGTTCCAGACCCCCACTACCCTCTGTGTCAAGAAGCTTCCCCTCAAATCCCCTCTGAACCTTCCACCAACCACCTTAAAACTATGCCCCCTCGTAATTGACCCCTCCACCAAGGGAAATAGGCCCTTGCTATCCACTATAACCAGGCCCCTCAAAATTTTATATATCCCACTGAGGTCTCCTCTTAGCCTCCTGTGTTCCAATGAGAACAAACCCAGCCTATCCAATCTGTCCTCATAGCTAAGGTTCTCCATTCCAGGCAACATCCTAGTAAATCTCTTCTGCACCCTCTCTAGTGCAATCACTTCCTATAATACGGTGACCAGAACTGCACGCAGTATTCCAGCTGTGGCCTAACCAGAGTATTATACAATTTAATCATAACCTCCCTGCTCTATGCCTTGGCCAATAAAGGCAAGCATTCTATATGCCTTCTTAACCACCTTGTCCACCGTGTCTACTTTCAGGGATCTGTGGACAAGCAATCCAAGGTCCCTTTGTTCATCTACACTTCTAAGTGGCCTACTGTTTCATGTGTATACCCTTTCCTTATTAGCCCTCCCCAAGTGCATTACCTCACACTTCTTCAAATTAAATTCCATTTGCCACTGCTCTGCCCACCTAACCAGTAGATTGATATCCTCCTGCAGTCCTCTTCATTATCAACCACAGCCAATTTTAGTGTCATCTGCAAACTTCTTAATCATACTACTATATTCAAATCTAGATCATTGATGTATACCACAAAAACCAAGGGACCCAGTACTGAGCCCTGCAGAATCCTACTGGAAACATCCTTCCAGTCACAAAAACATCCATCAATCATTACCCTTTGCTTCCTGCCTCCAAGCCAATTTTGGATCCAACTTGCCACTTTGCCCTGGATCCCATGGGATTTAACCTTTGTGACCAGTCTACCATGTGGGACCTTATCAAAAGCTCTGCTAAAGTTTATATACACTACATCGTATGCACTACCCCCATCGACCCTCCTTGTTACCTCCTCGAAAAATTCAATCAGGTTAGCCAAACACGATCTTCCCTTAACAAATCCGTGCTGACTGTCCCTAATTAATCCTTGCCTTTCTAAATGTAGATTTATCCTGTCCTTCAGGATATTTTTCCAATAATTTTCCCACCACTGAGGTTAGGCTGACAGGCCTGTAATTACCTTTAAAATCCCTTTCTCCCTTAAAAAAGGGTACCACATTAGCAGTCCTCCAGTCTTCTGGCACCAACCCAAATCCAAAGAGGACTGGAAAATGATGGTCAAGGTCTCTGCTATTTCCTCTTTTACTTCGCTCGACAGCCTGGGATGCATTTCATTTGGGCCTGGGGACTTATATACTTTCAAAGCTGCTAAACCCCTTAATACCTCCTCTCTCACTATGTTTATTTCATCCAGAATTTCAACCTCCTCCTCAATAGCAGCATCTGCATTGCCCCATTCCTTTGTGAAAACAGTCGCAAAATATTCATTAAGAACCAACATCTTCTGCCTCCACACAGAGATTACCCTCATGGTCCCTTTCTTTAGTTATCCTCTTGCTCTTAATATATTTATAGAACATCTTTGGGTTTTCCTTAATTTTACTTGCCAAGAATTTGTTATGCTTTCTCTTAGCATTCCTAATATCCTTTTTAATTTTACCTCCGATCTTTCTATAGTCTTCCAAAGATTCTACAGTATTTAGCTGTCGGTATATGACATAAGCTTCCTTTTTTTTCTTTATCCTTCCCTGTAAGTCCCAAGACATCCTGGGGGGCTCTAGAATTATTATTCCCATCCTTTTTCTTTAAGGGCACATGTTTGGCCTGAGTCCTCAGGATCTCTTCCTTGAATATCTCCCACTGTTCCGACACTGATTTACCTACTTCTTCCGGCACTGTGTCAGGGTTCGATTGACTACAGTGCTGGCCAACACCTCCTCAGCCACTTCTCTCCACATCACCCTGAAGACCTATGACAATGGCCTCCTTCCAGATGCGGGGAACAGCGCATCCCTCCTTCTTTCCACTGTCCCCATCAATGCCACATCAATGAATTGTCTTGCCCTCTTCCTTGCAGCAGCATTTCCAGCAGCCATCCCAGAATGTTGTTTCAGTAGCTCACAGCTCTCTCTCTCTCAAATGCAGCACTGCTGATAATGAGCAGGTGCAGCTTGATTATAACCTCCCCTTTAAGAGCTGGAATCAGCCAGTGTAAAAGATTGAAGGATGATTGCTGAATTCAAGTCACCTGAAATTGGGTAGCATTCTGCCATTAATGTCCCTGCAGCACCCCACTGAGATCATTAGCGCCTCCTTTACTGCCCCTTCCTTCCTGGGGCACGAAAGCCCAATTTAGCAGAAGTTCGCAATCGTTTTCACCTGGTGCTAACTTTTCAAACTACCGAATTTCGCCCCCCACGCCTCTATTTATGAAGCCCAGGATCCCGTAAGCTTTTTAAACCACTTTCTCAACCTGCCCTGCCACCGTCAACGATTTGTGCACATATACCCCCATGTCTCTCTCTTCATGCACCTCCTATAGACTTATACCCTTTAGTTTATATAGCTTCTCCTCGTTCTTCTTACCAAAATGTATCACTTCTCACTTTTCTGTGTTAAATTTCATCTGCCATGTGTCCGCCCATTTCACCAGCCTATCTGTCTTCTAGAAGTCTATAATTATCCTCCTCAATTTTCACTATACTTGTAAGTTTTGTGTCATCTGCAAATGGTGGAATTGTGCCTTGTACACCCAAATCCAAGTCATTAATATATATCAAAAAAAGCAGTGGTCCTAGTACCCATCCCTGGGGAACACCACTTCCTCCAGTCCGAAAAACAACCATTCACCACTACTCTCTGTTTCCTGTCACTTAACTAATTTTGTATCCATGCTGCCACTGACCCTTTTATTTGACGAGCTTCAACTTTGCTGACAAATCTATTATGTTGCACTTTATCAAACGCCTTTTGGCAGTTCATGTACACCACGTCAACTGCATTGCCCTCATCAACCCTCTCGGTTACCTCATCAAAAAACTCGATCAAGTTAGTTAAACATAATTTGCCTTTAACAAATCCGTGCTGGCTTTCCTTAATTAATCCACACTTGTGACTTAACTTTGTCCCTGATTATTGTTTCTAAAAGCCTCCCAACTACCGAGTTGAACTGACTGGCCTGTAGTTGCTAGGTTTATCCTTGCACCCTTTTTTAAACAAGGGTGTAACATTTGCAATTCTCCAGTCCTCTGACAGCATCCCCATATCTAAGGAGGATTGGAAGATTATGGCCAGTACCTCTGTGATTTCGTCCTTACCTTCCCTCAGCATCCAAGGATGCATCCCATCTGGTCCTGATGACTTATCTACTTTAACTACGGGCAGCCTTTCTAGTGTCTCCTCTTTATCAATTTTTATCTCATCCAGTATCTCCACTACCTCCTCTTTCACTGTGACTTTGGCAGCATCTTCTTGGTGAAAACAAATGCAAAGTACCTCATACGCCCTCTGCCTCCATACATAGATCTCCTTTTTGGTCCCTAATCAGGCCCCACCTCTCCTCTTACTACCATTTACTATTTATATGCATATAGACGACTTTTGAATTCCCTTTTATGTTAGCTGCCAATCTATTCTCATACTCTCTCTTTGCCCCTCTTACTTTCTTTTTACCTTCTCCTCTGAACTTTCTACATTCAGCCTGATTCTCACGTATTCTCAACCTGACATCTGTCATATGCGCTCTTTTTCTGCTTCATCTTTCTCTCTATCTCTTTCGTCATGCAGGGAGCTCTGGCTTTAGTTGCCCTACCTTTCCCCCTCGTGGGAATGTACCTCGACTGTACCCGAACCATCTCCTCTTTAAAGGCAGCCCATTGTTCCATTACAGTTTTTCCTGCCAATCTTTGATTACAATATACCCGCCCAGATCCATACCTCCAATAAAGTATTTTTGCTCTAGATTGCTCCCTGTCCTTTTCCATAGAGAATCTAAACATTGACACTATGATCACTGCTCCCTATATCTTCCCCCACTGACACTTGCTCCACTTGATCCACCTCATTCCCCAGAACCATATCCAGTAATGCCTTCTTCCTCGTTGGGCCGGAAACGTACTTATCGAGAAAGTTCTCCTGAACACACTTTAAAAATTCTTCCCCCTCTCTGCCTTTTATACTATTACTATCCCAGTCTATATGAGGAATAGTTGAAGACCCCCATTATCACTACTCTATAGTTCATGCTCTCCTCTATATCTTTCCCACTAGTTGATGGCCTACAGAATATATCTATTAGTGTAATGGCATCTCTAGTCTTTCTTAACTCTAACCAAATAGATTATGTCCTTGACCCCTCCAGGACATCCTCTCTCTCCAGTACTGTAACATTCTTCTTAACCAGTACTGCCACGCCACCTCCTTTCATTCCTTCTGTATTTTTCTTGAACATCTTATATCCAGGAATATAAAAAAATCCAATCCTGTCCTTTTTAGAGCCATGATATCATATTCCCATGTGACTATTTGCACCTGCAGCTCACCAACTTTATTTATCACACTTCTTGCACTAACACACATGCACTGTAAAGCTATCTTATACCTTCTTGTATTCTCGCTTATCCTGACTCCAACTAATACCGTACTATTTCTTACTCTAGTGCTGTTTGTCTCTCTCAATCCTTTGAGCACTTTGTTTCTCCTTTCTAATGCTACATCCTGGTTCCCATCCCCCTGCCAAATTAATTTAAACACTCCCCAGCAGCAATAGCAACCCCCACCAGCCCCACCGCCCCCTGTGAGGACATTGGTTCCTGCTCTGTTCAGGTGCATCTCGTCCGGCCTGTAGCGGTCCCACCTCCCCGGATCCTGTTCCAATGACCCAGGAATCTGAAGTCCTCCCTGTTGCACCATCTCTCCATCCACTCATTCATCCACTCCATCCTCCTATTTCTATGCTCACTAGCTCGTGACACCGGGAATAATCCAGAGATTACTACCTTGGAGGTCCTGCTTTTTAATCTCTTTCCTAGCTCTTTAAAATCTGCCTGCAGGACCTCATCCCTCTTTCTACCTTTGTCGTTGGTATTGATATGGACCACGACCTCTGGCTGTTCACCCTCCCCTCACAGAATGTTCTGCAGCTGCCCAGGGACATCCTGGCACCAGGGAGGCATGTCTGCGGCCGCAGAAATGTCTGTCTGCTTCTCTAACTATAGAATCCCCTACCACTATTGCTTTCCTTGTCTTCCTCCTCCCCCTTGTACAGCTGAGCCATCTGTGGTGCCATGGACTTGGCTCTGGCTATTGCCCTCACCAGTATTCTGTAATTTAAGGGAGAGAGAGCACATGATGAATTGAGATGGTGGTTGAAATCACAAAATGACAAGTTGCTCAGAGCAGAGGCTGAGGGCGGAAAGCAGTGAAGATATCTTAGTGAGAACATGTTTATGGTACTTGGATAGGCGGTAGAGGACGAGCATTTTAAATGAGGTGAGAGGGTTGGAACAAGTTGAGATGCTCAAAAGAGTTAATAATGCCAGAGGAGTCGGGGGACAGACCAAGGTGTGATTTAGTGATAAGAGCCACACCGCCACCGTGATGACCTGGGCGGGGCAAATGATGGCAGGTATAGCCAGGTGGCGAGGCTTCATTTAGGGGAAGGTGTCATCATCCCTCAGCCAGGTTTCTGTCAAGGCCATGATGTTGATACAATCATCCACAATAAGCACAGGGTCGGTACTAGGAAGGGTGAGTTGGATCGTGAGGAGATTGACAAGATTAGCCCTCAGTGGGCGCACTGGCTGGGAAGGTCGGTGAGAGAGTAGGATGGGGCAGTTGGTGTTGCTGCTCGTAAAGAGGCAATGATGTGTGCCTCGATGGGCACTTTGGAGGATGCCAAGACAGGCACAGAGGGAAGCTGTAGGCATATCTAAGAGCGAGTTAAGTCTGGGACGGTGGCAGGAGAGTAGGAAGGTCGAGGAGTACTGAACAACAAGTTGTATTTATATAGTGCCTTTTAACAAAGTAAAACATCCCAAGGCACTTCGCAGGAGTGTTATAAAACAAAATTTGACACCGAGCTTCATAAGGAGCTAATAGAACAAAAGCTTGGTCAAAGAGGTAGGTTTCCAGGACCGTCTTAAGGGTTTCCAGGACCGTCTTAAAGGAGGAAAGCGAGGCAGAGAGGCTTAAGAAGGGAAGTCCAGAGCTTAGGGCCTTAGTAGCTGAAGACAGCCACCAATAGTGGGGCAATTAAAATCGAGGCCAGAATTAGAGGAGTGCAGATATCTTGGAGAGTTGTGGGGTTGGAGGAGATTACAGAGATAGGGAGGGACGAGGTCATGGGGGGATGAAAACATGGATGAGAATTTTAAAATCGAGGCATTGCTTAACCGGGAGGGTTGGGGTAGGGATTTGGGAGAGCACAGTATCCGAGAGTGGAGAAATTAAAAGAAGCATGATAACAGCAGAGAGGGGTCTAGCAGGAATAAAGAGAAAATAAGTAAAAAAATGGGGGGTGAAAAAAGTGGAAATAAAGGTGATAGGCTCGGGTCCGGGGCGGCAGCCAAAATGCCACTCGGCCAGTTACAGGCTCAGTGGGGAGCAGCAGCATTCGGGGAAGGGCTGTTAGCTGATCAAAGTTACTTTAAAATTTAAGCAACAGATCAGAGACACAACAGATGAGTCCAGTGCAGAAGAATAGTCTTGATGTCCAGCGAAGTCCAGGTATTTGGAAGCCAAATTTGAGAAAAGCTCCAGGAGCTCAATGAGAAAAGCAGATAGCAGGCACGGTTGGGGGATGAGCAGTGGCCTAGTAAAGCCCTCAGTTTTATCAAACCACTACCAGTGATTGAAAAAGGAGGCCCACCATCACCTTCTCAGCACAACTAGTGATGGGCAAAAAATGTTGGCCTTGTCAGCGACACCCATATCCCGAGAATTAATAAAATCAATGTGTGATCAACATCAGCATTCATTCAGCCTACTTTTCTTTCTTTAATTACTGTTGTTTTATTCTCTACTTTTTATATTCCTGGAGCAAAGCTACAATATTTAAGTAATAAATCAGATCACAAGTCAGGAGAGGATTATTTCACAGGAACTTGAAGTGCTTGACATAGTTTATTAGGCCAGTTAAACATCACACATTAGGAATGCTGATTACTTGCATTTAGCTGTGTTTTTAATACGTATCACTCTTCCCCATGATGAATATAATTTTTTTAACATTTTCTTGATGGTAACAGCTCTGCAATTTCCATAATTTCAATCAACTCCAAGTCTTGAAGCATGCTCTCATAATGGGGGAAAGCCCTCCCACTGTGCCTGAATACTGGAAATGTGGATTTTTTTTTTCATTCAAAGACTCTTTTCCTTGTTGCCTCTAACCATTTTAGAATTTTTTGAAAATTTCCAAACGTAACAAAATATAAAATAGCAGACAATCATCATATGCGAATTATAGAAAGTCACTGCATAACCATTGTACTTGATTTAGATTGCCCATTTTGCACGTTGAACAGTATGCTTCTATTGCAAAAATGATTGTTATTCCAGGATCTGCTGATTACATAGGCAAGCAGACCAGCTGAGCAATGGTTATGTGATGTAATGGCTGCAAGCCAACAGTAACATCTAACATCAGAATTACAGAAAATGTGCCCATAAAAAAAGAACAGAAAGACTTGCATTTATATAGCGCCTTTCATGACCACTGGATGTCTCAAAGCGCTTTACAGCCAATGAAGTACTTTTTGGAGTGTAATCACTTTTGTAATGTGGGAAACGCGGCAGCCAACTAGCGCACAGCAAACTCCCACAAACAGCAATGTGATAATGATCAGATTGTTATGTTAGTTGAGGGATAAATATTGGCCAGGACACCAGGGATAACTCCCCTGCTCTTCCTCGAAATAGTGGCATGGGATCTTTTACGTCCATCTGAGAGGGCAGATAGTGCCTCGGTTTAACGGCTCATCCGAAAGATGGTACCTCGAACTGTGCAGCATTCCCTCAGCACTGCACTTGGCGTGTCAGACTAGATTCATGTACTCAAGGTCCTGGAGTGGGTCTTGAACCCACAGCCTTCTGACTCAGAGGCGAGTGCGCTACCCAATGAGCAACAGCTGACACATCCTTACATCCTGAAAACGATGTAATTTTCAGAAAGTGCAGGAGATGAAGCACCTGGGTCCTTAAATTAAAAGTAACATTCAATAATTAACATATTTGAAATTCTTCTTCCTATTTTAGCAGAGGTGTTGGTGCATTTCAGATGAATATACTAAGTATTTATACTGAATTATTCCACAGTTTAATTTCAGAGCCTTCGCATATATTATAAGCAAATGGAACTTGTATCCCTACTGATTTTCGCTGAGCTTCATGATTGCTTACTGTGTGATTTGCTAACTTTTAAATTTTTCTTTTACCATCAGAAGCTTACTAGTGGAGCGAGACACTTTGCGGCCTAACTCCACAATGACTGAAAGGCTTATTCGCAAAGCCACAGCACTGCATAATGTGGACTAAATCAAGACAAAGACACATGTAATTAGAAATGGGATGGATTACTTCTAAGAGCATTGGCGCAGAGTGATCCTTGATGTGTGCAAGGTGACCTCTGGCGTTTGTGATTTGACAAAGAATTGGAAAGATTGGCAACGAAAAATTAAAAAAAAAACTCAGTTTAATAGAGATCTGCTAATAATGATTCTGCTTATTATTAGGGGAGGGGGAGAGAAGATGGAAGAGAGGGATGGGGCATGGGCAGGGAAGGAAAAGGAGTGACAGGAGATAGGGGAATGGGACAAAGGGATGGAGAAGAGTGAGAGGCGATGGGGAGGGGGATACAAAAAGGGGTGTGAGTGGGAACGGAAAGGGGGATGGAGAGAGCAGTGGAAAAAAGAGTAGATGGGGGAATGGGGGGGAGAAAAAACAGGGAAATTCTCTCAGAGGAGGGGTGGGAGCCCAGACTTCCAAATGCTCTCAGTGGGGGGGAGAGAGAAATCTGGGGTACCAAAATCTCTTAATGGATTTGGGGTGGCTGGTAATTTCTGTAAATGGGTTTTTAACTTGGAATGGGGTTTGGTAAGCTGAGCTGCTAAATGCTTTCAATAGGGGCAGGAGAAGATGGGAGGTTTGGTTGAGATACCAAAGGCAAAAATTAGTTAGCTTACAAAGCACAATTTATGTATCTCACAGGTGCTTTTATAAACTGCCCTGTTAATTATTTCACTTCATATTCTTAGAAACCACTCTGTTGCACATGTATCTTGGTATAAATGATATATAGTAGGTGTTGCTGTATTTTGGACCAGATGTGTGACGATTATATAGGTCTATCACAGTGGCACCAACATGCATAACATATTGCAATAGATTTTCTGAGTACATGTGACACGGGAGTTTTCATGCATTTTGAAATGGAATGTGGTGTTCTACCTACCTCTATTGATATATTATAGATAGTGCACAGTCGACCTCCTGCCTATTTAAGGTGCAGCTCTAAATGATCAATAGTTGTCCCACAACCAACATCACTAAAACAGATCATCTTGTCATTATCACATTGCTGCTTGTGGGACCTTGATGTGCGTACATTGGCTGCCACATTTCCTACATTACAACTGTAACTACACTTTAAAAATATTTCATTGCTGTAAAACAATATTGGATGTCCTAAGGTTGTGAAAGACATTATATCAATACAGGTCTTTCTTTGTAAAGCACCCTGGTTTATCCCAAACAATCTCATTTACTACCAAAATTATACAATTATACTCAGGGATTCCTTACATTTACCAGAGTGCAGTGAAAACAAGAAAGACATGCAAGGTGCTTAATCCTCCTATTGAGCACCTCTGACTGTCTTCCTCTAGTGTTGTCAGTTCCCATATGTGCAACTATTCATCTCCCACTCCATGCATTATTCATACTCTGTTTAATATTCCTGTGCACCTAGCAGGCAAATAATCACCTTGCAGCTGTAACTTCCTTTTTCTTTCTCACAGCACTACTTTCTCTCCATCTTCCTCCATATTATTCAATACCTGAAGCTTCTCTGACCATTATTTTTCCTGCTTAAACCTCACTGTACACTTTATTTGCCTCTTCATCCCCTATCATTTCCCTAATTGGTGCTTCATGCTGGTCTGTTTTCTCATCTGTCTTACCTATTGAGCAACATCAACCACATATAATCAACTGTTCACATTTCCTGATTTCCCCATGCTCATCAGCCCTACTATCCAATACTAGTATTGATTCCTTAAGAATCTTAATTAGCAGGCAATGCCCACAAGAAAATATCTTCTTCTTTAACCTTTACAGCTCTGACTACTTGACATATAACAAACACACACAAATCATGCGAGTCATTTCACATTCCATCTCCGAGGCCATGGAAGCTCTAATTGAAAGAGGAATCAGAGTTCCAGTGATGGGATATTTTGTTATTATTGAGTAGCAAAACAATTCATTAATGGATTATTATGAATTTAGCAAATAAATGATTACTTACCTACACTCACCTATTCATTTCACATTTAAGTAATGATGCAAGTGTAGTATGAAAGATCAGTACTCTTGCTGGTAAAATATAACAGATGCACTCTTGTCTAAGAATCATTCCTTGGGTTGCTAAGTGCCTTCAATCAACTTCGATTCAGAGTACAAAAGCAAAATACTGCAGATGCTGGAAATCTGAAATAAAAACAAAAATTCTGGAAATACTCAGCAGGTCAGGCCGCATCTGTGGGGAGAGAAACATAGTTAGCGTTTCAGGTCGATGACCATTCAGAGTATGTTGCAGCAGTACTGGTCATTTCTGTGGCATGGAGAGGAATCTGCTCAGCAGCAACATAGTCCTGGTCCAAAATATGAAATTCCAGTCTATCATTTGCATCCCTCCTCTATCCAGATCCAATTATGGATGTACCATTCCCATTTAGTCATGCTCTCCAGTTCCTATCATGAATTTCATTGTATTTTTCATTCATTTTGGTATCCAGTTCCAATCAAGAATTTAATTATACTGTGCCCTTTCATTCTCAGTGTCCAGTTACAATCGTAAATTCTGTTATGCTGTTTGTGTTCACTTTTGCTGTCCAGTTCAAATTTAAGTTTTAACTTATAGTAATGTGTTTTGGGGCCCTAATGCAATTACTTGGTGAAAATTGGGACTCTCTTTGCCTGTGTCCACTCACCAAATAACAGTCTATGAAACTGTGTAAGGATCTTGCAATATTTTATGTGCCATATTAAAAGTTTCTTCTGATTATTATGGTTCACATAGCATTGTAAAATCAACGTGCTAATGATTACAATCATTAATACCAATATGTATCTTTTTATATGCTCTCTGGGGTTCCAGCTTTATACTCAATTTGCTTTTACGTTAAAATTAATGAATGGATAAAAATATACTTTAAATTTACCAACTGTAAGTTGTTTTTTTGTATCAGTAACAATTGAACAATATAACCTTCAAAAGTAAGATAACTCTCTTTGCTAAGCCATTCGCATTAAAACTATTTTAAAAGTCTTTCTCTTCAATGCACTGTGATTTGTTTTAAAAAGTCGATGTGGCTCGGCATGTAGACTTACCTATGCACCACACTGATGGGGTCACTGGGGTTAAAGCATCTGCCTAGTCAATGGGGGATCCTGGGTTCAAATCCAACCTGCCATTAACTGATGCTTGCATTCATCTCTATGCATTGTTACTAAGCATTAATTCAAAATAGTCCCAGGTGCTACGATGTGGAGGTGGGTATAGTTTCCTCATATGGTGACTTAATTCACAAGGGGTGTAAGTTGCCATGCATAGGCTAGATGCCCCTCCCTTGGCAGAGGCAATCAGAAGGTCATTCTCCATCTCAGGCTGCATTCATGGGTCTCTGCGCAGCTGGTGTAAGCAACAAACTAAGACCTGATAGTAGTCCCCTTAAAAATGATGACTTCTACAGGAAAATACCTCTATGCCAGGTATGCCAACAGACTTCAGATTGAAACATTGCTTTCAACACCTTAGTCCAATGTTTACTTTTGTATCATGATTGGTGAGCAAGACAGTGTCAATGGTCATTTCTCTGTTTACAATGTTACAAATCAAGCTTTCTCCCCATTCTTTCCAAATATGCTGAATGGGGAAAAATAGGTTGGCTACCATATTTGAATATGCACTGCTTATAATCAGAACACATAAGATATCTAGGATGTACGGTGTCCAGAATGAATAATAAACCCCTTTCCATTGATATACATGAAACAGTTGGGTTAACCCTTCACCTCTTAAGCCCTGATCCCTGCGAAAGTGGCAGAAAACATGCTGATAAAGGATACAGTTCAGGCTCAAAACTGCTAATTACGATTTATTAAAATATTGAAATAATACCAAAGTAAAATGGATCAAACTGCAGATTGATGATAGTAATAGAGTACTTGATTTCTCACTGGTACCTTAAAACTGTTCCAAAAGAATAAAATTCCTATAACCTTTTCAGTTCTCTGCAATAACTTTCATAACTTGGATGATGTGGCCATGATAAAAACTTGTAAGAAAGACACTTTATTGAATCCTTATAGTCTCCAGCCCATATAGTAATGCAATGAGAATGGAACCAAATAACATAAACTGCCAATCCGTTATTTGTCCCCCTTTCATATGCTCCAAGCTAGTATAAAGGAAGATAGGAAGCTTTCATTCACAGATAATTAAAAACTATCAGTCAAGCATAGATTTCAAAGTCACCTGGAATAGGCTGAAAAATAGGTCATTAACAAGCTAATTTTAAACTGTTTTATCAGCTAGATGGTTTGCACCTTCCCACACTTTTTGAGCAGTATAAATAGCTTGGTGCTAAAAGACCATAATCATAGAAGACCATTTGACCCATTGGGCTGAATCTTAACTCTCCAAAAACGGGTGGGTTGGGGTCGTGTCAGAGGTTAATTTGCAAAATATCTGGAAAGGAACCGAACCCGCCCACTTCCAGTGTTAACGGAGGCGGGATGAGGGGTGGGCGACCAATCGACTCGCGGGAAGCGGGTTGGTCATTTAAATATTATACTGTGGCTGCCTGCCTTCATTTTAACAGTGATTTTATTTTGAACCATAGGCGGCCTGGTTTCCCAAGCCTCAGGAAACTCGGCAGGTGAATCCGTGAGTACCTTTACAGCACTGCTGGTGGGCCAGGAGGAGCAGGAGTGCTTTCTCCATGCCCAACAAGCTACCCAGTATATCCCCCACCCCTGCAATCTGTCTGCCTTCCCTCGACCACCATCAGACCCCACCACCCAGACCCTCATCGGACAACCCCCCCCCAGCACAAAATCAGGACCCCCAGACCACCATTGAATGCCCCTCCCCCCTTCCCACCGGCAATCCGAACCCCCCCCCCCCCCCCAGCTATCCAGACATCGCCTCCACCTGCGATCTGAACATCCCCCCCACCACCACGATCTCTCTCACTCCCCCAATACACCTACTTGCTCTCGCAGTATGAAGCAGGCTTCCCACCTGAAAGGCCCCTGTCAATCAGGCTGCCTGTGGGCAGGAACCCTACTTAAAGAAGCCCTGCAGTTAAATTCCCATATCTTCCTCTGCACCCAAAACTGCGCACAGTACTCCAACTGTGGTTTAACCACTGACTTGTACAAATTTAGCATTACTGCTTTCTCTTGTAGTCTATGTTCCAGTTTAGCAAACCTGACTTTTTATGGCTCTATCTTTATGTAATCACATTTTCAGCAATTTATGTGTTTAAACCACTAGGTTTCTGTATTCATCCACATCCTTCAGCATCTTTCCATTCAGTGCATATTGCTTGCTTTTCCTCCAAAATATATTACCTTACTCTTCTCCACGTTAAATTGCATTTGCCATCTGTCTGCCAATTTTGCTATCCTGCATGTGTCCTCCTGAAGTACTTTACCGTCCTTTACAGTCTGCTATAATGAAGAATTGCTAATTCTGAGACAAATCATACTCAGCTAGCTTTTCAAAAACAATGCTTTTTTTGTTATAACTTTGCCACTGCGAGAAAAGATGCTATGTGTGGATATAAACATATCTGAAGTATATGGTCAAAAATATGAACTCTCACCACAATTCAGTATAAACCAATAGATTGTATATTCTCTTCTAGAAAGCAGTTTCTGAGGGCTATTTTAAAAGAACAACACAAAACTATTAATAGGTATGCTGCACCTAGATATTAAAATCTTTGCATAGGCATGTATTCACTTGCTGACATGATATAGGCTCTGGGTGGTACTGTGAGTTTCTGAACTCCAGCCACCAATTTATTTCCAATTTTGTGCATTTTTTTCATCCATTTTTAGCGTGTTTGAAATCTGATTTGGGTGGTTTTCATCCAATAAACAGAAGATCTGGGATCCTCTTCCCTTTTGCAGGCCTCCCTCTGCCATCAGCATCCAATTTATGGCTGAGGCCTCGTTTTCCGAGGCGGTATAGTGGCTGACTTCGAGACTACCACCATAGATCTCTGGTTCTACCCTCCTCCCCCCCCTCTCCCCACCCCACCACGCCCCTCCATATGAAAACTTTAAATTTCTGACCTCATTTTCCTTGACTCATGATGACCTCAACTCTTTGACCACTGTTCTCTCTGTGATGCTTTCCCATACCTCAAACCTATATACCGTTACCATAAACTTTACCCATCCTTCTGCTATTAACCTGTACCATTCTTTTGTTCTGGGAGGCTTGTTCGCAGCAACTATTTTTCATAGTGGCTAAGCCACCAATGAAGTTTGGGAGCAAGATTTTTTACTTGAAGCAGTTAACTATTATACTATATAAATAGATATTATTAGTTGTTTGTGCATTTGCAACCTAAAAAGCACTTTTCAGCTAATGAGCCTTTTAGTTTTTTTAAAGCTATCTTTACGATCATTCACACATAATCACTTATAAGGCTTTGAAAAGTAAAATGCCAGTGAATATCAGTGTGCAGCTGTAGGGACAGGAAACAGCGATGGCAAATGTAGGAATTGGGTATAGATCATCTACACGAATGTTTTGTTGGTGTGCCTGCTGGTATACTGTTAAATTCATTTCGCTACCAGATCCAGAACATTGAGGGCAGCAGTGCACAGGTATTTATAATATCTTTTCAGAATGACCTACTTCAGCTGAAATCAGGCTCTGATATCAAACTAAACAGACTTTAGCCCTGAGATTAGACTGTGCAAGTAATAGCAACATTAGGAACAGGAGTAGGTCATTCAGTCCCTCAAGCCTGCTATATTTAAGGCGGAGATAGACAGATTTTTGAGCGATAAGGGAATAAAGGGTTATAGGGAGCGGGCAGGGAAGTGGAGCTGAGTCCATGATCAGATCAGCCACGATCTTATTAAATGGTGGAGCAGGCTCAAGGGGCCAAATGGCCTACTCCTGCTCCTGTTTCTTATGTTCTTAAAAATTCCAGGATACTTAACTTTTAGAAGAGATAGACAAAATGGAAAAGGAGGAGGGGTAGCCCTGATAATAAAGGAAGGGATAAAGACAGTAGAAAGGATCCTTGCTCTGAAAATCAAGAAATAGAATCAGCTTGGGTGGAGCTAAGAAACAGCAAGGGGCAGAAAATATTAGTGGGAGTTGTTTATAGGCCCCCAAAAACTAGTTGTAATGTAGGGCAGAGTAAAATCAAGAAATTAGAAATAATGGTAATACAGTAATCATGGGGAACTTTAATCTACATATAGATTGATCAAACCAAATTTGCAGTAATAGTGCAGAGGACAAATTAATGGATACACGATAGTTTTCTAGATCAGTATGTTGAGAAATCAACTAAGGAATAAGCTATTTTAGATCTAGTATTGTGCAATGAGAAACGATTAATTAATAAGCTTGTAGTAAAGGAGCCTTAGGGGAAGAGTGACCATACTATGATAGAATTTTATATTGAGTTTGAAAATGATTTAGTTGAATCCAAAACTAGGGTCTTATATCTAATCGAAGCAAACTACGTAGGTACGAGGGGCGAGTTGGCTTAGGTAGATTGCGAAACTACATTAAAAGGTATGACGGTCATCATCATAGGCAGTCCCTCGGAATCGAGGAAGACTTGCTTCCAGTCTTAGCATGAGCTCTTAGGTGGCTGTACAGTCCAATACGAGAACCACAGTCTCTGTCACAGGTGGGACAGATAGTTGTTGAGGGAAAGGGTGGGCAGGGAGCCTGGTTTGCCGCACGCTCCTTCCGCTGCCTGCGCTTGATTTCTGCATGCTCTCGGCGACGATACTCGAGGAGCTCAGCACCCTCCTGAATGCACTTCCTCCTCTTAGGGCGGTCTATGGCCAAGGACTCCCAGATGTCAGTGGGGATGTCGCACTTTATCAGGGAGGCTTTGAGGGTGTCCTTGTAGCGTTTCCTCTGCCTGCCTTTGGCTCGTTTGCCGTGGACGAATTCAGAGTAGAGCGCTTGCTGTGGGAGTCTTGTGTCTGGCATGCGAACTATGTGGCCTGCCCAGTGGAGCTGATCAAGTGTGGTCAGTGCTTCAATGCTGGGGATGTTGGCCTGGACGAGGACGCTAATGTTCGTGCATCTGTCCTACCAGGGGATTTGCAGGATCTTGCGGAGACATCGCTGGTGGTATTTTTCCAGCGACTTGAGGTATCTACTGTACATGGTCCACATCTCTGAGACATACAGGAGGGCGGATATTACTACGGTCCTGTAGACCAGGAGCTTGGTGACAGTTTTGAGGGACTGATCTTCAAACACTCTTTTCCTCAGGCGGCCGAAAGCTGCACTGGCGCACTGGAGGCGGTGTTGGATCTCATCATCAATGCCTCCTCTTGTTGATAGGAGGCTCCCGTGATAGGGGAAGCGGTCCACGTTGTCCAAGGCCATGCCTTGGATCTTTATGTTTGTGGGGTAGTACTGTGCGGCGAGGACAGGCTGGTGGAGGACCTTTGTCTTAATAATGTTTAACGTAAGACCCATGCTTTCATACGCCTCGGTAAATACGTCGACTATGTCCTGGAGTTCAGCCTCTGTGTGTGTGCAGACACAGGTGTCATCCGCGTACTGTAGCTCGACGACAGAGGTTGGAGTGGTCTTGGACCTGGCCTGGAGACGACGAAGGCTGAACAACTTCCCACTGGTTCTGTAGTTTAGTTCCACTCCAGTGGGGAACTTATCAACTGTGAGGTGGAGCATTGCAGCGAGGAAGATTAAGAGGGTTGGGCGATGACGCAGTCCTGCTTGACCCTGGTCCGGACATGAATTGGGTCTGTGGTGGATCCGTTGGTAAGGATCACGGCTTGCATGCCGTCGTGGAGCAGGCGGAGTATGGTGATGTACTTTTGGGGGCATCCAAAACGGAGGAGGACGCTCCATAGACCCTCGCGGTTGACAGTGTCGAAGGCCTTTGTAAGGTCGAAGAAGGCCATGTATGTTCCCTGCATTTTTCTTGCAGCTGTCGCGCTGCAAATATCGTGTCCATTGTGCCCCGGAGGGGACGAAATCCGCACCGCGACTCCGCGAGGAGCTCCTCGGCCACGGGGAGAAGACAGTTGAGGAAGACTCTACGACGACTTTCCCAGTGGTTGACAGCAGGGAGATTCCTCTGTAGTTGCCGCAGTCGAACTTGTCCCCTTTTTTAAAGATGGTCACAATCACTGCATCTCTAAGATCTCCCGACATGCTTTTCTCCCTCCAGATGAGAGAGATGAGGTTGAATATTCGCACCAGTAGTGCCTCTCCGCCATATTTCAGTGCCTCAGCAGGGATTCCATCCGCTCCTGTAGCCTTGTTTTTTAGCTGTCTTATGGCCTTTTCTACCTCATGCAATGTTGGGGCCTCACTGAGGTGGTGGCAGGTAGCATATGGAGTCGAGAACACTCGAGTCAAAGGCAGAGTCTCAGTTGAGGAGATCCTCGAAGTGTTCCTTTCAGCGGGCCCTGACTGCCTCGGTGTCCTTAGTATTTCCCTGTTCTTGGCCAGGAGTGGGGTGGGGTCTTGGGAGTTTGGTCCGTATGTGGCCTTGACTGCGGTGAAGAATCCTCGCACATCATGGCTGTCGGCCAGCTGCTGTATCTCCTGTGCTTTCTCCATCCACCACCTGTTCTTTAGGTCCCGGGTTTTTTGTTGGAACCTTAGCCTTTAGCCGTCTGTAATGCTGCTTTGCTGTTCCCGAGTTGGATTGCTGTTTAAGGCTCAGAAATGCCCTGTGCTTGCAGTCTATTAGTTCTTGAATCTGTTGATCATTCTCATCAAATCAGTCCTGGTGTTTCCTGATTGAGTGACTGAGCGTCTCCTTGCAGACACTGGTTATGGAGGCCTGGAGGGCAGAGCAAGCGCTGTGGGCATTCTGCGTCTCGGGGTCATCAAGTCACGCCAGGTTAGCTGTGAGGTGCTGACTGTAAAGGGCTTTCTTAGCTGGGTCCTTAAGTGCCCCGGCATTGACTATTTTGCGACACTGCTTCTGCTGCCCCCTTCACTTTGGGGCTATGTTGATATCAATGATGGATGGGACTAGGCAGTGGTCTGTCCAGCAGTCGTCAGCTCCTGTCATGGCATGGGTGATGAGCACATCCTTGCGATTCCTGGCTCGGACGATGACATAGTCGAGCAGGTGCCAGTGCTTGGAGCGAGTGTGTTGCCACGATGCCTTGTATTTGTCTCTCTGGCGGAACAAGGTGTTGGTGATGACAAGTTCATGCTCTGGACATTTTGTCAGGAGTGGGGTGCCACTGGAGTTGGCTTTCCCTCTCTGCCAATCACGCCTCCCCAGAGTTCTGTGTCCTTGCCGACCCTGGCGTTGAAGTCGTCGAGGAGGATCAGTTTGTCGCCCGCAGGGACGCAGATCAGGGATTTTTCGAGGTTGGAGTAAAAACCCTCTTTGGCCTCATCTGTTGCATCGAGTGTTGGGACATAAGCACCGATGACTGTGGCGCACTGGTACCGGGATAGGGTGAGTCGAAGTGTCATGAGGCGTTCATTAGTCCGGCAGGGGGAGTCTTTGAGGTGGTCGACCAGCTCGTTTTTGATGGTGAAGCCGATTCCGTGGAGGCAGCGTTCTGCCTCTGGTTTCCCTTTCCAGAAGAAGGTGTAACCTCCACCTTGTTCCTTGAGCTGGCCTTCCCCTGCCCACCGGGTCTCACTTAGGGCTGCAATGTCGATATCAAAGCGTCTAAGCTCCTGGGAAACTATGGTGGTGCGGCGTTCTGGTCTGTCGCTGTTGGGGTTGTCCATGAGGGTCCTGACGTTCCAGATCCCGAACTTCATGTTAGAGGAGTGGAAAATGCCTGTGCGTGATTTCTTTTAACGTGGGGCGATCGTTGCACGTCGGCTACTACACGGGCTTAGCTGAGCGAGGTCTTGGTCCAGTAGCAAGTGAGTCCAGGACGACTGGAGACCAGGCACTGCTATATGGGTCTAATTGCCTGCAGCGAGGTGTTAGCCGCAGGCTCGGTGCTGGGTAGCGCCTTTGATGGTAGGTGGTCCAAGGTTTGTTTGGGGGCAGGCGTTGTGGGGGCCAGCGGTGCACTGGGGTTCAGAATGGGGGGGCAGGGGGGTCACAGCCATTGTACTCACCACGTGCTGGAGGGGAGAGGAGGCCAGGCCATCAGTGGGGAAGGAGAGGTCCAGATGGGAGGGGTGGGGAGGAGGTGGAGGCCCAATAGCCAGGTCCAGCCGCGGAGCCGCAGGAGGTCCAGCCGGGAGGTCCAGGTTACGTCGAGTCAGCAGGAGGTCCAGCCGGGAGATCCGGGTTGTGTCAAGTCGTCCCACTGCCACAGGAGGCCCAGCTGGGAGGCCCATGTCACATCGAGTCAGCAGGAGGTCCAACCGGGAAACGCGGTGTGGCGGAAGGCCTGAGGTAGGCCCGAACTTTTGGGAATCGCAGGGTTGGGGTTAGGGTGGGGATTTAACTCTTTAAGACCCCTTATTGGAGTCTATTAGGACTAGGGCTGGGACTTGGGGAAGTTTAGACCCTGTTTCCTTCTTTGCCAATTACGGTGCCCTCAAACCATTTGGGTCCCAAAGCATGGTTAAGAACAATGTCATTTAAAGGGGAGGGCTGATGCACAATCTGATGGCCCTTTGTTGGACGTCAACGGGCCAACAGGGAGGCAATCGACTGGGCCAGCAGCCCGGCACCCATAACAGAGTGCTGGGCTGCATGATGGCAGCCCGGTCGATGCAGAGGCTGCCATTGTCGGGCCGACCACTTTGGTAGGAAAAATAGAAAAGCAGAGTATTTTTTAAATGGTGAGTGATTGGGAAAATTTGGTGTTCAGTGGGACCTGTGTGTCCTTGTACACGAATCACTGAAAGTTAACATGCAGGTACAGTGTAGTGTCTCTGCACCTTGTTACAAACTCACACAAGGCATGGATATATCAGACACGGTCACTCTGTGACCTTCACTTTATTCCCAGGACTAAAGAGTGTTGATCCTGGGTAGGACCTTTTATACCTGGGAGCCCAGGTGAGGAGTGTCTCCCGCAAGCTCACCCCCTGTGGTCAGGGTGTGCATTATAAGGGTACAGATACGGTGTACATGAGTTACAGTTACATAACAATTGTCATTGCAAGATGTTGAAATACATGACATCACCTCCCCCCTTAAGTCTTCTACTTTCAGAGGTTAAGTCTATCGGGTGGTCAACGCTCTCTCGTGGAGCGCCGCAGTTGTGGCTCTGGTGGCTGAGCCTCAGCACGCATCTCTGTCACTTGAGGTGATTCCAGCCTGTCCGGGCTGGCCGCAGGGACTGTGCATGCTGAGGGCTGTCTTTGTTGCTCGTATGCTGGCAATGGTGTGGGTGCTATTTCATCATGCTCTTCTTCCGGTTCCTCCGTGTCTATGCTGAACCTAGTCTTTACTTGGTCCAAGTGTTTGTGGCATATCTGCCCAGTGTTTAGTCTGACCACCATGACCCTGTTTCCTTCTTTGCCAATTACGGTGCCCTCAAACCATTTGGGTCCCAAAGCATGGTTAAGAACAAATACCGGGTCATCTATTTCTATACACCTCCCCCTTGAGCCTTGATCATGGAGCTCGGTTTGGGACTGACGCTTGCCCTCAACAATGTCTGCCAGGGCTGGGTGGATGAGGGACAGTCGCGTCTTGAGCGTGCGTTTCATGAGGAGTTCCGCTGGCGGGACTCCCGTGAGTGCGGCCGGGACCTGTAGGCCAGCAGGAGGCGCAACAGGCACTATTGAAGGGAAGGTCCTTGGATGCGTAGCATGCCCTGTTTTATGACTTGGACCGCCCGTTCCACCTGGCCATTGGAGGCCGGCTTGAACGTCGCTGTCCGGACGTGCTTGATCCCATTGCCCGACATAAACTCCTGGATTTTATGGCTGAAAAAACACGGGCCATTATCGCTGACCAAGATGTCCGGCAAGCCGTGGGTCGCGAAAACCGTACGCAGACTCTCCACAGTGATGGATGTCGTGCACGAGTTCAATATGATGCACTCGATCCACTTCGAGTATGCATCGACAACGATCAGGAACATTCTCCCCATGAACGGGCCCGCATAGTCCACTTGACCATAGCCTGGTGGACCAGGGTCACGGGCTGAGTGGCACCTCCCTGGGGGCATTGCCTAGCTGAGCACACGTCGTGCACCTGCGAACCCAGTGTTCCAGGTCTGAGTCAATCCCCGGCCACCACACGTGTGACCGGGCAATGGCCTTCATTAACATGATGCCAGGGTGCTCGCTGTTGAGTTCCCTGATGAACGCTTCCCTTCCTTTCTGGGGCATGACTACCCAGCTGCCCCATAACAGGCAGTCGGCTTGGAGACTCTGAAACGGTCTGACCTCCTCGGGGCACGCCTTGTGTGCGGGCGCCCAATTCCCAGTCAGGACACATTTCTTTATCATGGATAGGAGGGGGTCCCTGTTGGTCCAGAGTTTGATCTGTCGGGCTGTAATGGAGGAGCCCGCAGTGTCAAAAGCCTCAAAGGCCATGACCATCTCGGCGCTCTGCTCCAACGCCCCCTCGGTGGTGGCCAGTGGGAGCCTGATGAGCGCGTCAGCGCAATTTTCGGTGCCTGGCCGGTGCCGTATGGTGTAGTCATATGCAGCCAGCGTGAGGGCCCATTGCTGTATGCGAGCTGACGTGTTAGCGTTGACAGCCTTGCTGTCGGACAACAGGGATGTTAACGGCTTGTGGTCCGTCTCGAGCTCGAACCGTCTACCGAAAAGGTACTGGTGCATCTTTATCACACCATACACACACGCGAGTGCCTCCTTCTCGACCATGCCGTATTCACGCTCTGCCTGGGAGAGCGACTTGGAGGCGTAAGCCACCAGTTGGAGTTGGTCTGCTGCAACACACACCCAACCCCGTAGGATGACGCATCGCATGTTAAAACCAGTTTTTTACAGGGGTCATACAAAGTCAACAGTTTGTTGGAACACAGCAGGTTCCTCGCCTTATTGAAAGCCCGTTCTTGACAATCCCCCCAAAACTATTCACAACCTTTACGGAGGAGCATGTGTAACGGCTCCAACAATGTGCTTAGGTTCGGCAGTAAGTTCCCAAAATAGTTCAAAAGTCCCAGGAATTATTGCAACTCTGATGTGTTGCCGGGCCTGGGCGCCTGGCGAATTGCCTCAGTTTTTGATTCAGTGGGCCGGATCCCGTCTGCGGCAACCCTCCTGCCCAGGAACTCGACCTCTGGGGCCAAAAACACGCACTTGGCCTTTTTCAGCCGCAGGCCTATCCATTCCAATCGGCGTAGCACCTCCTCCAGGTTGCGGAGGTGTTCCTCAGTGTCTCGACCCGTTATCAGGATGTCGTCTTGGAACACGATCGTTCCAGGGATGGACTTGAGCAAGCTTTCCATGTTTCGCTGAAAGATAGCCGCTGCCGAACGAATGCCAAACGGGCACCTGTTGTAGACAAATAATCCTTTGTGCATCGTGATGGTGGTCAGAAGCTTTGAATCTTCCGCCAGTTCCTGAGTCAAGTAGGCTGAAGTGAGGTCCAACTTGGTGAACAGCTTGCCACCTGCCAGCGTGGCAAAGAAGTCCTCCGCTCTCGGAAGCGGGTATTGGTCTTGCATCGACACTCGGTTGATGGTGGCTTTGTAGTCGCCACAAATCCTAACCGAGCCATCTGTTTTGAGGACGGGAACGATGGGACTTGCCCAGTCGCTGAATTCAACGGCCGAAATTATGCCCTCTCTGAGCAGCCTGTCCAATTCACTTTCAATTTTCTCACGCATCACGTACGGCACCGCTCTGGCTTTGTAGTGCACTGTCTGGCATCTGGAGTGATGTGTATCACTACTTTAGTGCCCTTGAACGTTCCGACACCGGGTTGAAAGAGTGACTCGAATTTTTTGCAAGACCTGCGAGCATGAACTTCGCTCCACGGATGAAATGGCGTGCAATCCCCCCATTTCCAATTCATCTCAGCTATCCAATTCCTTCCCAAAAGCGCGGGGCCATTTCCCGAAACAATACAGAGTGGCAGCCGGTTCTGTAATCCATTATGCGTTACCACCAAGTTTGCACTGCCCAGCACTGGGATGATCTCTTTGGTGTACGTACGTAGCTGCATCTCAATGCGTTCCAGTTTGGGCCTGCTAGCTCTGTGTGGCCATAGTCTCTCAAACTGTTGGGCGCTCATGAGTGACTGGTTAGCTCTGGTATCCAGCTCCATGGGCACCGGGATGCCATTCAGTAAGACTTTCATCATCATGGGTGGCGTTTTAGTGTATGAGCCGTGGACGTCAGCCACATGAACTCTCTGAACTTCAGCATCCATGGTTGTTCCCCAGGCCTCATCCTGCATTTCAGACCCTTCATCTGGTTCCTCTGTCTCGCAGACTAGCCTCGCTTTTTGCACATCCTGGCCAAGTGTCCACTGACATTACAAATCCTACAGGTGTAAAGTTGGAACCTGCAGCTTTTGGCAGTGTGTCTACCCCCCACACCTCCAGCATTGCTGTTAACAAACGGACTATTCCTAGGCATTCCTCTCTGATGGCCCGTTTGGCTGTTTCTAAGCACTCTGATGGAGGGTGTTAATTGTCCCATCACAGGATGCATTGTTCCTCGTGATGGCGTGAATTGCCGATCCCCTTTCCATTGTCCCTGTTGCGGGCCCACCCTGGAGCTTGTTGCTGCCTGGGCGGTGTTGAATTTGCCCTTGCCTGCCTGCCTGGACGGTGTCGAATTGCCCTTGCCTGCCTATGGGATTCTGTGTCATTTTTACAACATTAACTCCCTGGTTCATCGCAACGTTGAAACCAGGGCTGTGTGCCGTAAATTAGCTTGGTCTCCTCTTCCCCTGCCATAAAGGTCTGAGCTATCAACGCCGCCCCTTCTAAAGTCAAGTTCTTAGTCTTTATGAGGCTTCCTGAAAATGCCGGCATGATTGATGCCTTCGATGAAAAAGTCCCTTAACATCTCCCCCCTGCAGGCATCGGAGAACATACAGAGACTGGCCAAACGCCGCAGTTCTGTCACGAAGTCCGAGATGTTTTGACCCTCCCGACGCCAGTGAGAGTAGAACCGGTGCCGGGCCACGTGTACGTTGCTTGCCGGCTTGAGATACTCACTGATTAGCTGGCTGAACTCTTCGAAGGACTTGTCCGCTGGCTTTTGGGGTGCGAGCAGGTCTTTCATTAGCGCATACGTCTGTGGACCACAGCTGGTCAGTAGATGCGCCCTCCGCTTATCAGCCGCTGTCTCTTCCAGCCAGTCCTTTGTGACAAAGCTCTGCTGGAGTCTTTCCACAAAGTCATCCTAGTCCTCACCCAAACAGTAGCGTTCCTCTGTGCGGCCGGTGGCCATCCTCGTGGTTCGGTGATTTCCGTTTCTCGTCGGCAAATGTAGTGTCTCTGCACTTTGTTACAAACTCACACGAGGCATGGATATATCAGACACGGTCACTCTGTGACCTTCACTTTATTCCCAGGACTAAAGAGTGTTGATCCTGGGTGGGACCTCCTCTTTTATACCTGGGAGCCCAGGTGAGGAGTGTCTCCTGCAAGCTCATCCCCTGTGGTCAGGGTGTGCATTACAAGGGTACAGGTACGGTGTACATGAGTTACAGTTACATAACTATTGTCATTGCAAGATGGTGAAATACATGACATACAGCAAGCAATTAAGAAAGCAAATGGTATGTTGACCTTTATTACAAGAGGATTTGAGTTTGCTAGTAAAGACATCTTACTGCACTTATATAGAGGCCTGGTGAGACCACACCTGGAGTATTGTGTACAGTTTTGGTCTCCTTACCTAAGGAAGGATATACTTGCCATAGATAGAGTGCAACGAAGGTTTACCAGACTGATTCCTGGGATGGGGGGATTGTCCTATGATGAGAGATTGAGTAGATTAGGCCTATATTCGCTCTTGTTTAGAAGAATGAGAAGTAATCTCATTAAAACATATAAAATTTGTAAAGGGCTTGACAGGGTTGATGCAGGGAGGATATTTCTCCTGGCTGGGGAGTCTAGAACCTGGGGTCACAGGCTTGGAATAAGGTGTCGGCCATTTAAGACTGAGATGAGTAGAAATTTCTTCACTCAGAAGGTTGTGAATCTTTGGAATTCTCTACCCCAGAGGGCTGTGGAAGTTTAGTCATTGTGTATATTCAAGACAGAGATTGATAGATTTTTGGATATTAAGGAAATCAAGGGATATGGGGATAGTGCAGGCAAGTCAAGTTGAGGTAGAAGATCAGCTATGATCTCATTGAATGGGGAGCAGGCACGATGAGACAAACGGCCTACTCCTGCTTCTATTTCTTATATTCATATGATCTCCGGGCGAAGGAGATCGTGGTGCAATTCCGCTGCAAACCTCTTGCTGAATATGGAGGGAGTTGTTGTCATCGCCGTGCCTGGTCAGAACCCAGTTGGCGACTGTTATCGCCCCCCCGAAGGCGGTAACGGGATAGGTTAAGGAGGCCAATTTCTCGGTCTACATCTTTGAGGTTAACATTTAACCCCTCTATAATAGCAGTGAGAACATTAATGTTCCATTTGTGCTTTAGATTGGCATTACAATGGTCTTCACTACAAGTGGAGCTACCATGCTCTTCAAGGTGGACAGCAATGCATACAATTATTCATCCATGATTGCACAGATCTATGTAGAGAAACGCTATCCCAAGACGTTGCAGTGTATGGGCTAGAACCTCCAATTTTTTTGCATGCTTAACGCCCACTTTACCACTGAAATAACGTGTAACGTCCATATATCACCCATTTTGGCACAAAATGGAAACTGATGGGCATTTTTAGGAAACTTAGTGTTACTTTCCCCATGTATTTAACGCCGGGAAAAAATATTACCGCCCGCCCACTTTATTTGGGCGGAATCATCAGAATGGGCAAAATCAACACCCATAATATCGCCCAGCGTTACTTTCCGCACTGATTTAACGCCGAGATTCAATATTAACGCCCGACCACTTTTTTTTGTCGTAAAGAGCATATTTACTGAAACTAGCGGCCATGAGATCGCCCAGCGTCAATTTCACCACCTCGCGCACATATCGCCCACAATATCGCTCGCCCAAAAAAATGCCCAGAAAAAGTGGAAGTAACCGGAAGTAATCACAGCGTTATGGACGCCATGTTCTAGATCACATGTCGCATCCTTTAAAAGGCTGCTGTGCTTCGAACCTCGGCGGAGTTCGGATGTACTCTGCAGGTCATTGGAGTTGAAGTGAACATCTCTAAAAACATCTTGACCATACAGTGACCGATTGGAATTGAATAGGTGTCTTTGTCAGTGTTATATATGTAAACCTGTAAATTCCTTGTTTAACCACCAGAAGGCTCATCCCCTGGAGTCCCAACGGATCCCACAATCTCTTGGGAGCACCTGTACATAAGGAGGCCTCACAGGCTGGCGAGGCACTCTGGAGCCCTGCAATAAGAGACTAAAGTCACACTTTACTTTGAGTTCACAGTATCTGGTCAGATTCTTTACTCATACACTACAACTGGCGACGAGATACAGATAACGAACCCCACCGCAATGATGCAGAGAACAGTGGGCATCCTGGAGAAATTTTCGGAGGGAGATGATTGGGAAACCTTCATGGAGTGACTCAACCAATACTTCATGGCCAATGAGCTGGAAGGAGAAGCGAACGCTGCCAAACAAAGGGCGATTCTCCTCACCGTTTGCGGGGCACTAACGTATGGCCTCATGAAAAATATGCTTGCTCCAACGAAACCCACAGAGAAATCGTATGATGATTTGTGCACACTGGTCCGGGAGCATCTTAACCCGAAGGAAAGCGTTCTGATGGCGAGGTACCGGTTCTACACGTGCAAGAAGTCTGAAGGCCAGGAAGTGGCGAGCTATGTTGCCGAGCTAAGACGCCTTGCAGGACATTATGAATTTGAAGGACATTTGGAGCACATGCTCAGGGACTTCTTTGTACTTGGCATTGACCATGAAGTAATACTTCGCAAACTTTTGACTGTAGAGACCCCCAACCTTGAGTAAAGCCACAGCGATAGCCCAGGTGTTCATCGCCACCAGTGACAATACCAAGCAAATCTCTCAGCACACGAGTGCTGCTACAAATACTGTGAATAAAGTAATGTTGTTTTCAAATCGTAACGTACAGGGCAGGCCTCACATGCCTGCAGCTGTATGTCCGCAGATGTCTCAGAGTCCACCATCAAGGGTGCTGAATGCTAGGCCATTAACACCTTGTTGCCGCTGCGAGGGTGATCATCGTTTCCATTCATGCTGCTTCAAAGGATACGTTTGCAAGGGCTGTGGAACAATGGGACATCTCCAACGTATGTGCAGGCGAGCTGCAAACCGTGCTAATCCTGCAAACTACCATGTTGCAGAGGAGGACAGATCCACAGCAGATCATGATGAACCAGAGCCTCAGACCGAGAAGGCAGAGGTATATGGGGTGCACACATTTACCAGAAATTGTCCCCCGATAATGCTGAAGGTTGAATTAAATGGATTCGTGGTGTCAATGGAGCTGGACACGGACACGAGCCAGTCCATTATGAGCAAAAAGACTTCCGATAAATTGTGGTGCAGCAAGGCCTCAAGGCCAGTCCTGACTCCCATTCACACTAAACTGAGAACTTACACAAAGGAACTGATTCCCTTAATCGGCAGTGCTATTGTAAAGGTCTCCCACGATGGAGCGGTGCACAAGTTACCATTTTGGGTGGTACTGGGCGATGGTCCCACGCTGCTCGGCAGGAGCTGGCTGGGGAAGATATGCTGGAACTGGGATGACATCCGAGCACTCTCGCCCATCGACGACACTTCGTGTGCCCAGGTCCTAAACAAGTTCCCCTTGCTGTTCGAACCAGGCATCGGGAAGTTCCAAGGAGCAAACGTGCAGATCCATCTAATTCCGGGGGTGTGACCCATCCATCACAAGGCGAGAGCATATCGTACATGATGAGAGAGAGGGTGGAGATCGAGCTGGACCAGCTGCAACGAGAGGACATCATTTCGCCGATCGAATTTAACAAGTGGGCCAGTCCGATTGTTCCAGTCCTCAAGGGAGACGGCAACGTCAGAATCTGTGGAGATTACAAAGTAACTATCAATCGTTTCTCCCTGCAGGATCAATACCCACTACCTTTTTGCTGGCAGGAGGAAAGACACTCATGAAGCTGGATTTGACCTCGGCCTACATGACGCAGGAGCTGGAGGAATCATCGAAGGGCCTCACCTGCACCAATACATACAAAGGTCTCTTCATTTACAACAAATGCCCATTTGGGATTCGATCAGCTGTGGCGATATTCCAGAGAAACATGGAAAGCTTACTGAAGTCGGTCCCACACACGGTGGTCTTCCAGGACAACATCTTGGTTACAGGTCGGGACACAGTCGAGCATCTGCAGAACCTGGAAGAGGTTCTTAGTCGGCTTAATCGCGTGGGGCTCAGGTTAAAATGCTCAAAGTACGTTTTCCTAGTGCCTGAAGTGGAGTTCCTGGAGAGAAGAATCGCGGCGGACAGCATCAGGCTCACCGATTCGAAGACGGAGGCAATGGAGAACGCACCGAGGCCACAGAACCTGACGAAGCTGCGGTCGTTTCTAGGACTCCTGAACTACTTTGGTAACTTCTTACCAGGTCTCAGCACACTGTTAGAACCACTGCACTCTTTACTGCGTAAAGGAGACGAATGGGTATGAGGTAAAAGCCCAGAAAATGCCTTTGTAAAAGCTAGAAAACTGTTATGTTCAAACATAGAAACATAGAAAATAGGTGCAGGAATAGGCCATTCGGCCCTTGAGCCTGCACCACCATTCAATAAGATCATGGCTGATCGTTCCTTCAGTATCCCTTTCCTGCTTTCTCTCCATACCCCTTGATCCCTTTAGCCGTAAGAGCCATATCTAACTCCCTCTTCAATATATCCAATGAACTGGCATCAACAACGCTCTGCGGCAGGGAATTCCACAGGTTAACAACTCTTTGAGTGAAGAAGTTTCTCTTCATCTCAGTCCTAAATGGCCTGCCCCTTATCCTAAGACTGTGTCCCCTGGTTCTGGACTTCCCCAACATCAGGAACATTCTTCCCACATCTAACCTGTCCAGTCCCGTCAGAACTTTATATGTTTCTATGAGATCCCCTCTCATCCTTCTAAACTCCAGTGTATAAAGGCACAGTTGCTCCAGTCTCTCCTCATATGTCAGTCCTGCCATCCCTGGAATCAGTCTGGTGAACCTTAGCTGCACTCCCTCAATAGCAAGAACGTCCTTCCTCAGATTAGGAGACCAAAACTGAACACAATATTCCAGGTGGGGCCTCACCAAGACCCTATACAACTGTAGTAAGACTTCCCTGCTCCTATACTCAAATCCCCTTGCTATGAAGGCCAACATACCATTTGCCTTCTTCACCGCCTGCTGTACCTGCATGCCAACTTTCAAGGACTGATGAACCATGACACCCAGGTCCCGTTGCACCTCCCCTTTTCCTAATCTGCCGCCATTCAGATAATATTCTGTCTTCGTGTTTTTGCCCCCAAAGTGGATAACCTCACATTTATCCACATTATACTGCATCTGCCATGTATTTGCCCATTCGCCTAACCTGTCTAAGTCACCCTGCAGCCTCTTAGCGTCCTCCTCACAGCTCACACCGCCACCCAGTTTAGTGTCATCTGCAAAACTTGGAGATATTACACTCAATTCCATCATCTAAATCATTAATATATATTGTAAAGAACTAGGGTCCCAGCACCGAGCCCTGCGGCACTCCACTAGTCATTGCCTGCCATTCTGAAAAGGACCCGTTTATCCCGAATCTCTGCTTCCTATCTGCCAGCCAGTTCTCTATCCACGACAGAATATTACCCCCAATACCACATGCTTTGATTTTGTACACCAATCTCTTGTGTGGGAAAAGCCTTTTGAAAGTCCAAATACACCACAACCACTGGTTCTCCCTTGTCCACTCTGCTAGTTACATCCTCAAAAAATTCCAGAAGATTTGTCATGCATGATTTCCCTTTCATAAATCCATGCTGACTTGGACCAATCCTATCACTGCTTTCCAAATGCGCTGCTATTTCATCCTTAATATTGATTTCAACATTTACTCCACTACTAATGTCAGGCTAACCGGTCTATAATTACCTGTTTTCTCTCTCCCTCCTTTTTTAAACAGTGGTGTTACATTAGCATTAGCAACCTTCCAGTCCATGGGAACTGATCCAGAGTCGATAGACTGCTGGAAAATTATCACCAATGCATCCACTATTTCTAGGGCCACTTCCTTAAGTACCCTAGGATGTAGACTATCAGGCCCTGAGGATTTATCGGCCTTCAATCCCATTAATTTCCCTAACACAATTTCCCGCCTAATAAGGATATCCTTCAGTTCCTCCTCCTCACTACACCCTCGGTCCCGTAGTACATCCGGAAGGTTATTTGTGTCTTCATTTGTGAAGACAGAACCAAAGTACTTGTTCAATTGGTCTGCCATTTCTTTGTTCCCCATTATAAATTCACCCGAATCTGACTGCAAGGGACCTACGTTTGTCTTCACTAATCTTTTTCTCTTCACATATCTATAGAAGCTTTTGCAGTCAGTTTTTATGTTTCCGGCAAGCTTCCTCTCGTACTCTATTTTCCCCCTCTTAATTAAACCCTTTGTCCTCCTCTGCTGAATCCTAAATTTCTCCCAGTCCTCCGGTTTGCTGCTTTTTCTGGCTAATTTGTATGCCTCTTCCTTGGACTTGACACTATCCTTAATTTCCTTTGTTAGCCATGGTTGAGCCACCTTTCCCGGTTTATTTTTACTCCAGACAGGGATGTACAATTGTTGAAGATCATCCATATGATCTTTAAAGGTTTGCCATTGCCTATCCACCGTCAATCCTTTAAGTATCATTTGCCAGTCTAATTTAGCCAATTCGCGCCTCATACCGTCAAAGTTACCTTTCCTTAAGTTCAGGACCCTAGTTTCTAATTGCTTGTGTTGTATGATCCATGTAAGCGTTTGGTACTAGCATGTGATGCGTCGTCATATGGTGTCGGGTGTGTATTGCAACAAGCTAATGAATCTGGGAAATTGCAACCGGTTGCTTATGCATCCAGAAGTCTGTCAAAGGCTGAGCGGGCCGACAGCATAATTGAAAAAGAAGCGTTAGCGTGTGTTTATGGGGTAAAGAAAATGCATTAATATCTGTTTGGGCTCAAATTTGAATTGGAAACTGACCATAAGCCACTGATATCCCTCATTTCTGAAAGTAAGGGGATAAATACGAATTCATCGGCCCGCATCCAGAGATGGACGCTCACATTGTCCGCATACAACTACGCCATCCGCCGCAGGGCAGGCACAGAAAATTGTGCCGATGATCTCAGTAGGCTGCCATTGCCCACCACGGGGCTGGAAATGGCACAGCCCGCAGATTTAGTTATGGTAATGGAAGCATTCGAGACCTGACAGATTAGAACCTGGATGAGCCAGGACCCCTTACTGTCCTTAGTAAAAAACTGTGTGCTTCACGGGAGCTGGTCCAGTGTCTCATTAGAAATGCAAGAAGAAATAAAGCCGTACCAGCGGCGCAGAGATGAAATGTCTATACAGGCAGACTGCCTTCTGTGGGGTAATTGGGTAGTGGTACCAAAAAAGGGCAGGGACACTTTCATTAGTGATCTCCACAGTACCCACCCAGGCATTGTAATGATGAAAGCAATAGCCAGATCCCATGTGTGGTGGCCCGGTATCGCACAAATGTAACACATGTTCACAGTTAAGCAATGCACCCAGGGAGACGCAACTAAGTTTATGGTCTTGACCCTCCAAACCGTGGTCTAGGGTCCATGTCGACTATGCAGACCCGTTCTTGGGAAAAATGTTCCTAGTGGTTGTAGATGTGTACTCCAAATGGATTGAATGTGAGATAATGTCGGCAAGAACATCCGCAGCCACCACTGAAAGCCTGCGGGCCATGTTTGCCACGCATGGCCTGCCTGATGTCCTTGTGAGTGACAATGGGCTGTGTTTCACCAGTGCCGAGTTCAAAGAGTTCATGACCCGCAATGGGATCATACATGTCACATCTGCCCTGTTCAAGCCAGCATCCAATGGTCAGGCAGAGAGAGCAGTGCAAACAATCAAGCAGAACTTGAAGTGGGTAACTGAAGGCTCATTGCAGACTCACCTATCCCAAGTCCTGCTTAGTTACCGCACGAGACCCCACTCGCTCACTGGGATTCCACCCGCTGAACTGCTCATGGAAAGGGCACTTAAGACAAGGCTCTCGTTAGTCCACCCTGATCTACACAAACAGGTAGAGAGCAGGCGGCTTCAACAAAGTACATATCACGATAGCGCAAATGTGTCACGCAAAATTGAGATTAATGATCCTGTATTTGTGTTGAACCATGGACAAGGTCCCAAGGGGCTTCCCGGCACTGTCGTGGCCAAAGAGGGGAGTAGGGTGTTTCAGGTCAAACTTTCAAATGGACTCATCTACAGGAACCACTTGGACCAAACCAAACTCAGATTCACGGACTATCCAGAGCAACCCACATTAGAGCCTACCTTTTTTGACCCCCCAACACACACACCAGTGGCAACCAACACAGCGGTTGCCCACGAAGCAAAACCCATCACCCGCAGCAGCCCAGCGGGACTCACCACACCAGGCAGCCCAGCAAGGCCAGCTGCACAGCAGCCCAGCGAGGGCCCAACAAACAACTCACCAAAACCAGCATTTGCACCGAGACGATCAACCAGGGAAAAAAAGGCCCCAGATCGACTCACCTTGTAAATAGATACACGATTGACTTTAGGGGGGAGTGTTGTTATATATGTAAATCTGTAAATACCTTGTTTAACCACCAGATGGCTCATCCCCTGGAGTCCCAAGGGATCCCACAATCTCTTGGGAGCACCTGTACTTATGGAGGCCTCACAGGCTGGAGAGGCACTCTGGAGACCTGCAATAAAACACTATGGTCACACTTTACTTTGAGCTCACAGTATCTGGTCAGACTCTTTATTCATACACTACAGTCGGGACATTCCTTGTTTGTGACCAATCAGTGGAAATCAGAGAACTATTGCAATGGGGCCTGTCCTTTCTCACCCTCTCTTGGTGACCAATTACATGCAGCAGACTCGACATCGCCGAAGGAACGCTCCACTGCATTATGTGCCCAATGAAAGATGTGACAGACTGATGAGGAGGACCAGACGTTACACCCCCCGCAAGTACAAGGAGAAGCATTCTTACCTCAACTTGCCCGACACCTCCTGCCTTCAGAGACTGCGCTTCCACAAAGAGATTATCACTAAGGTATGCCAGCTGATAAGGACAGATCTGCAGCCTGCCAGCACCATCAGTACTGCATTGTCCGTTGAGGTCAAAGTCACCGCGGCACTGTCGTTCTATGCCTCAAGTTCTTTTCAGGCCACAGATGGAGACATTTGCGGACTTTTTCAGCATGCCACACATCGCTGCATTAGACAGGTCACTGAAACCCTGTACGCACGCAGGAGGGACTTGATCAGCTTCCCTATGACCCGGGAAGCACAGAGTGAGAGGGCTCTAGGATTCTCCAGAATTGCAAACTTCCCCAAGGTGCAGGGAGCAATAGACTGTAAGCACATCGCGATGCGGGCACCTTTTCAAGATGCAGAGGTTTTCAGGAACTGCAAGGGATTCCACTCCCTGAATGTCCAACTGGTTGTCGACCACCAGCAAATTATACTGGCAGTGAATGCTCAATTTCTGGGCAGCATCCATGATGCTCACATCCTGCGTGAGAGCACTGTATCTGATTTGTTTAACAATCAGCCACAAGGTCAATGTTAGATGCTTGTGACAAAGAATATGGCCTCTCCACCTGGCTGATGACCCCCCTGCGTGACACCCACACCGAAGCCGAGAGGCGATACAATGAGAGCCACAGAGCAACTCGCAATATCGTGGAGAAAACCATTGGGGTGCTGACGCAGCGCTTTAGATGCCTGGACCATTCAGGAGGCGAGCTCCAATACCACCCTGAGCAGGTAGCTCAATTTGTGATGGTGTGCTCCATGCTGCACAACTTGGCTATCAGGAGGGGACAAGAATTGCCTGATGAGCCTGACAGTCCACCTCACCAGAGAGAGGAAGAGGAGGTCGAGGAGGCGGACGCTGACTTTGGCCCAGACAATCAGGCTAACACTGAAGCATTGCCCCCACCCCTCTATAGACCGCATGAAAGGGTCCATGGTGGCTTGATAGCTGCAAGAGATTTACGTCAGGAGCTCATCAATGATCGCTTTGCCTAAAAGAATGTTGGTGTTATTTACAAGGCTGTCACACTGCTAGGTGTGCAGGTGATATATCAATAGTGGGCATCACCTTGGTGACAGTTAAAGTTTAAATTGATTGAAGTTAAGTGTCATTATACCCTTTGATGTTAAGGAATCATCAACGTGTAACGGTGAAGCTATCTGAGCCAATGCGCTACAAGGTTTTGCTAAATAAAAAACATTTAAACCGAACATTGGTCTGAAATCATCAGTATTTCTGTACAAAACAACACCCCCCCCCCTTCTCCTCCCCATCTCTACCCCTTCCCCTCATAACTCCAAGCTGCCTGGCTGAGGAGCTCCTCAGGCGATGCTTCATTGGGGTGGCGGGGGGGTGGGGGTGATGGCCGAAACACTGCTTGGATGGATATGAGAGAAGACGGTCCCGAGGTGGGAATGTGCTCCGAGCCAGATGCAAGATGTTGTTGCAGGTTCTCATGTGTGGTTGGCAATGGGGGTACGGCACCTTGGGGTCCTCTGCCACCAGTGTTCCTGGCTACCAGCTCCAGGGCTTCCTACAATCCCTTCCATGTTATATCTTCTTTGTTGGACAAAAATTCGGTGCCAACTATGTTCTTGGCTTTTTGCTCGTGCCTCCCACAACAGCCAGAGAAGCACACACCACAGCCACACACGCTTTCAGTGCCTCTGAGCTTCTTCTCTCTCTGTCTCCTCTTCTGTGCATGCCATGATGACCTTTGACATGCTGAATCGCGGGAATCGAACGTTGACATGCAGTTGCTAAGGACGGCCACACTTTACGGCAGAAGGTCATCAAAAATTTAACGCTACCGCCCATTTCATATCACTCGCGGTAACGGCCATTTTCAAAAATGGAGACTACGTGCTTTGAGAATGGGCGAGAAGCCGGCGATCTGAAAACCCTTTCTTACCGACCATGCCGGAAATAACACCCATTTTTGGGCGATGAGCACAAAAGTGGTGGTTCCAGCTCCATGTTCCAAACACAAGTAACTCCTGATCCTGCTGAAGCAGCAATTTCACTTTGTAAACAGGCTCTGTGAGAACTGAATCCCAGGTATTGCTGCAGAACCAGTAACCATATGTGCCTTCTGACCAGCAGGCATTGTCTAGCCAACAATATTTACTGTTCCTCAAATATAAACTTTAACTCACACTGTGCTCCTCCTGAACCTCTCAATATAGATCCTCCTGAGTGCATGTAGCTGTACCAGTGCTCAAGGGAGATGGTGATTTTGATGCCGGGTACAATAAGTGTGCAGGGATCCTCACTGACTTTGGTTCTTGCTTCATTCTATTCCGTGAAAAGAATTGAGAGCAATCTGTCAATGTATCTGTTCAGATAAATATGTTTCAGCATCACCATCATTGCATGAATTATCTATGACATTACTCAAATTCAGTTTGTGCCTGTGTGACAGTTTTTCAGTGGGACAACATTGCGTAACATTAACATCATGATACTGGTCACAAACTCGGGGGCAGTCTCTTTGCCCTCTCTGGAAATAATTGTCAAAGTGACCTCCTAAAATGGAGTAAACTATTTATATTGATTGGGTCATCCACCAGGATGGCATTGTTTCTGCTGTTTGAAGGTAATCTTGTCATGTATAAGTACAACAACTACAACTTGCATTTACATAGCACCTTTAATATAGTAAAATGTCTCAAGGTACTTTACAGAAGCATTATCAAACAAAATTTGATACTGAGCCACATAAGGAGATATTAGGACAGATTAGGTCGGTTTTAAGGAGCATCTTAAAGTAGGAGGTAGAGAGATGGAGAGATTTAGGGAGGGTATTCCAGGCCTAGGGCCAAGGCAGCTGAAGGCACGGCTGTCAAGAGGCCAGAATTGGAGGAGCGCAGAAATCTCGGAGGGTTGTAGGCTGGAGGAGGTTACAGAGATAGAGAGGGGTGAGGCCATGGAGGGATTTCAAAACATAGATGAGAATTTCAAAATTGAGGCATTGCCAGACTGGGAGCCAATGTAGGTCAGCAAGCACAGGGATGATAAGTGAATAGGACTTGATGTGAGTTAACATACGGGCAGCAGAGCTTTGGATGAGCTCAAGTTTATGCAGGGATGATGATGGGAGACCAACCAGGAGAGCATTGTAATAGTCAAGTCTAGAGGTAACAAAGGCATGGATGAGGCATTCAGCTGCAGATGAGCTGAGGAAGGGGCGGAGTTGGCAATGTTATGGAGGTGGATGTAGAAAAATAATATTGGTATATTGAAAGTACAGAGCACTGACAATCTCAGGCAGTGGCATAGTTTCAGTCAGACACTGGGTATTTTATTGTACAGGCAATGCTAAATTCACTTCTAAGTATTCATTTTCTAAATACCTTTTGGAATTTTCACACAAAGGGTAGTGGAAATCTGAATCTGTCAGAATACCACCACAAATCTTGAAACCCGCTCAGCCGAGTACTGCATGGCTCCTCCAGAGCGGTCCAGGGAGTGGAACCGTTGCTTCAGCAGGCCAATGGTCTGCTCCATCACATTTTATGTGACAGCATGGTTCTTATTGTATATATGCTGCGCGCGTGTGCATGGGTTGCAAACCGGAAAGATGAGCCATGTTGTCAGCGGATATCCCTTATCGCACAGTAGGCACCCTTTAGTTTGAAATACAGCTGGCACAGAATGACTGTTGCCAGGAAACTGGGCATTGACCTGTATGATGTGCTGCCTATGGTCACACACCTGCTGCACCTTAAGAGAGTAGAATACCTTTTGGTTCCGGTACATGGCAGAGTTGACAAGTGGCACCCGCAAAGCAATGTGCATGCACTCAATGACATCCTGCTCCATGGGGAAGCCTGCAAGCCTTGCAAACCCTTGTACTTGCTCTGCTTGCTTCTCTCTGGCAAAAGGGAATGAAATTACGTTATCTCTCTTTGAATACAGAGCCTTAGTGACCTCCCTTATACAACAGTACACTGCAAACTGTGACATGTTGTTAATATCTCAAGCACCAGCCTGGAATAAACCAGATGTATAAAAGTTCATAGCCAAGGCCATTTTCACAGCCACTGGCAATACCTTGCCCTGCTCTGAGGTTGCAGTTGTGATTGCAGCAGTTTTCAGTGATGACCTCCTTAGTGAAACGCAGACATCTCAAACATTTGTCGTCGCTGAAGTTAAGATAGAAGAATTCTGCTGAGAGCCATTCTTCCCCTCTTTCTTCTCCCTCCTGCAGCAGCTTGTCCTGCTCTGCATGGCCACTGCTCATTCTCCCAGTCATGCTCGATTCCAAGAGGAAGAACTATTAGTGTATCCATGTCTGGGAGCAACTGGTCTGTGCAGAAGTCTTGATGTCAGCAAAAAGTACTTCAGCACCTGCCATGCCATACCCGGTATACTTCTCAAACTTGAAACAACCATGGAAAGCACCAAAAATATGTAGAATTTTAGCAACACCCAGAAAATATAAACCAGCAACTAAACTGTAAGTAGTTGATGATTCCTTTAAATAGTGCTGGTGGGGGGTGGGTCCTTCATGCTGCTTAACATATGTTCAGCTGTGCGTTGTTAAGAGAAGGCGCTGGCTGGAGCGTGGAGCTCCAAAATGGCAGTGTGGCTTCAAATCAGCATTGCATGCTGATTGATGTCATGGTCTGTCTGCTTTGCATACTTCCAGCAGACATTAAGTGCGCGTGAGCTATCCCTTTTACCAAGATGTCGTCTGGCACGCTTTGCATCAGAAGTGTGTGCGCATGTTGCAGACGCCATTTTGGAACACTAAAGGCACCCATAGCACCCAAAAAACGGGTGCTAATGAGCCCAATTTTGCCCTACGGTAACCCCTACTGATTTGGGATGCAGCAAAAATTTTTTAAAGTCTTAAGTTGGTCAAAGAAAATCTATTCCTTCTGAAGCTGGAGCTGTGTATTTCTGTATAGTGAAGATTACAGCGATGAACTTTCATGAACTTGTATAAAATTACAGAATATGGTGAGGAACGGTCAAGTGGCAGGGACAGTGAATGGAAATGGAGCTGCCAATAGCTACAGCCAATGTTTTCACTGCTCCTGCCACCAGAAGATGCTGCTTGCTGTCTCCCTTTCCCACCATGTCATAATATATCCTAGCTCAAAGAAAAAGACAGAAACAGAAGACGAGAGTGAGAATACAGAGAGAAGCGAACAGAAGAGAAAACACAAACACAGGACGAAAAAAACAGAAAAACAGGAAAATGAAGGTAACAGATACTGGTAAGGGAGACTCCAAGTTACTACATGAAATGCCTTGGGAGATGCAGTGGTGTGTCTGCATGTGTCCTGTGAAGACTAAATGCAGTGTTCAGGACAGGTAAGGTTAGAGAGTGGGGATAATTGTTCCTGGAGGAGGAGGCAATGAGGAACGAGGAAGGAGTCCATTTTCTTCATAGTGGGGAGGGAGGGGTGAGAAGTGGGTAAGAAGAGGGGACAACATAGAAACATAGGAATTGCTAGATGAAAAAGACCAAGGTCCATCTAGTTCACCTTCTATTATCTTGGTAGTTGCATGATCAATGTTAATGAAACTGTTGGCTAATCATAGCAATCAGGGGACTGTTCCACTGGATAAGGCTCCATTTCCATCTCGGTGGATGTTATGTATTGATGCTTGGGGTCACTAGACACCAGGGGGCGCCACTGTCGGAGGTCATCAGGCTGTACGCGCGTGTGCGCAGGCCCTGGTATATAAGAGCAAGTACCATGTCATGTGGGCACTTTGGGTGCGAATAAAGTTGAACCAGGATTGCACCTGAGTGAGTTTACAGTAACAAATCTTTCGAGTCATTATATACATTACATTTGACGACAAGGTAACTTAAGAACCTTCGCATGCACAATGGGCACCATTGGAATTCTGGAGAGATTCGTGGATGGCGAGGATTGGCTGGATTTTATCGATCGCCTGGATCAGTATTTTGTGGCCAACAAAATGGAGGAAGCTGGTAACGCGGTTAGGTGCAGGGTGGTTTTCCTCACCGTTTGTGGTCAAAAAATTTATGGCCTCATAAAGAATCTTCTCTCGCCTGCACGTCCAACGAACAAAGAGTATGTGGATTTGTGCACTGTGGTGTGTGAACATCTCAAGTCAAAAGAGGGGATCATCATCTCACGCTATCGCTTCTACACACATGTTCGTGCTGAGGGCCAGGATGTGTCGGGATTCGTCGCCGACCAAAGACGTCTGGCTGAGCCGTGTAAGTTCGGAAATGCGTTGGAAGACATGCTGCGAGATTTCTTCGTGATAGGCATCAACCAAGATGTGATCCTTCGGAAATTATTGGCTGCAGAAATGCTGGATTTGAGCAAGGCCATCGCAACTGCCCATGCAAGCATGGCGACTGATGATAATTTAAGGCAGATATCATCAAAGAATCGGAGCTCCACGGCAAGTACTGTAATCAAGATCGTGTCGTCGTCTGGCAGAGCTGCTTATGGCAGGGCCGACTCGACTGCTTATGTGAAACCTGTAGCTGCTCAAAGTCTGCCAACTGGTACGAATCCGATTTCACCCTGTTGGCGTTGTGGGGGCAATCATCAGCCTCATCAGAGTCAGTTTAAACAGTACATCTGTAAAGGCTGTTCGAAAGTGGGGCATCTTCAGAGAATGTGCCCACAACTGAGCAAGCGTGCTGCCGCTCATCAAATTGCTTATGATGACCAATCCAGTGCTAGCCCAGATACACAACCCAAGGAGGAAGTGTATGGTTTGTATTCGTTCTTGGGAAAGAGCCAGCCGATAATCATTAATGTTAAGCTAAATGGCGTGCCCGTAGCAATGGAACTGGACACGAGTATGAGTCAGTCAATAATGAGCCAAAAGACATTCGACAAGCTGTGGGACATTGAGGCTGTGAAGCCTAAGCTGAGTAAGGAATTCATACTGGTGATTGGCAGTGCAGAAGTCAAGCTGTCGTATGATGTTGTAGTTCACGACTTACCACTATGGATCATCCCAGGCAATGGTCCAATGCTTATCGGCAGGAATTGGCTCAAGAAAATCAAATGGAAGTGGAATGATATCAAAGCGTTGTCCTCGGTGGATGACACTTTGTGTGCTCAAGTGCTGTAGAAGTTTATTTTTTGTTTGAACTGGACATTGGCAATTTTACTGGAGCTAAGGTGCAGATTCACCTGGATTCTGATGTAAGACCTGTCTATCATAAAGCTCAGTCTGTTCCGTACATGATGAGCGAGAAGGTTGAAATTGAGCTTGCCAGACTCCAACATGAAGGGGTCATATCACCAATCAAATTTAACGAATGGGCCAGTCCTATCGTTCCTGTGTTAAAGAGTGATGGCACTGTCAGGATCTGTGGAGACTACAAGGTTATGATTAACCGATTTTTGAAACATGATCAGTATCCGCTACCGAAGGCTGATGACCTGTTCGCCATGCTAGCTGGTGGAAAGTCGTTCACTAAACTGGATCTGACGTCGGCCTATATGACAGAGGAGCTTGTTGACACTTCGAAGAAACTCAACTGCATCAACACCCATAAAGGACTGTTTATCTACAACAGGTATCCTTTTGGAATCCGTTCGGCTGCAGCCATATTTCAGAGGAACATAGAGAGTCTACTGAAGTCCGTTCCTAGAATCGTCGTGTTTCAAGATGACATTCTGGTCACAGGCCGCGACACTGCTGAACATCTGAACAATCTTGAAGAAGTCCTACATCGTCTGGGACTCAGGCTGAAACATTGGAAGTGTGTCTTCATGGCACCTAAAGTTGAATTCCTGGGGAGGAAGATTGCTGATGATGGTATCAGGCCTACTGATTCGAAAACCAAGGCCATCAAAAATGCACCCAGACCTCAGAATGTGATGGAACTGCATTCATTCCTTAGGCTACTCAACTACTTCGATAATTTCTTACCCAGATTGAGCACTTTATTAGAGCCACTGCACATGCTGCTCAGAAAAGGTGACAACGGGGTCTGGGGTGTATCTCAAGATAGAGCTTTTGAGAAAGCCAAGAATCTGCTCTGTACGAACAAGTTGTTTGTTCACTATGATCCGTGTAAGCATCTTGTATTGGCCTGTGATGCTTCATTATATGGGGTTGGCTGTGTACTACAGCAAGCAAATGAGTCGGGTAAGCTACAACCTGTTGCATATGCTTCGAAAAATTTGTCATCGGCGGAAAGAGCTTACAGCATGGTAGAAAAAGAAGCTTTGGCCTACATGTATGGGGTCAAAAAGATGCATCAGTACCTGTTTGATCTTCGTTTTGAACTCGAAACGGATCACAAGCCACTCCTTTTATTCTTTTCAGAAATCAAAGGTATTAATACCAATGCATCGTCCCATATCTAGAGATGGGCATTGACATTGTCTGCCTATGATTATTTTATTCGTCATAGACCTGGCACTGAGAATTGTGCCAATGCAGTGAGTCGTCTGCTGTTGCCCACACCTGAAGTGGAGACGCCTCAACCTGCAGATCTACTGTTGGTAATGGATGCTTTTGAGAGTGAAGGAACTCCTGTCACTGCTCAACAAGTGTGGATCTGGACTAGTCATGATCGTATTTTATTGGTTGTGAAACGTTGTGTCCTTAGTGGTGATTGGTCTGCAATACCTATGGAAATGTGTGATGAGACAAAACCTTACAACCATCGCAAAGATGAACTATCCATTCAGTCAGATTGTCTACTGTGGGGCAATCGTGTTGTTATGCCAAAGAAAAGGCAGAGAAAAATTTGTACGTGAACTACATAGCAGTCATCCTGGTATCGTCATTATGAAAGCCATTGCCAGGGCTCATGTTTGGTGGCCTGGAATTGACTCTGATCTGGAACCATGTGTGCATCAGTGCAATACGTGCATGCAGCTAAGTAAAGTACCAGCGGAATCTCTGCTGCGTCTTTGGTCATGGCCATCTAAATTATAGTCGAGGATACACATCAATTTTGCGGGCCCTTTCTGGGAAAGATGTTTTTTGTTGTGGTGGATGCATATTCGAAGTGGATAGAGTATGTTATTATGTTATCCAGTACGTCCACGGCTACTAACTATTGAGAGCCTTCATGTCATGTTTGCTACTCATGGTTTGCCTGACATTGTTGTTAGCGATAACAGATCTTGCTTCACAAGTCTTGAGTTTCAGGAGTTCATGAAACTCAATGGTATCAGACATTTAAGGTCTGCTCCATTCAAACCTGCGTCTAACGGTCAAGCAGAGCGTTGTGTACAGACCACCAAACAGTAGTAGTGAGGTTGGGGACAGCATCAAACAAGAAATTAGGGATGCGTGCAAAAAAGGTACAACAGTTATCATGCGCGACTTTAATCTACATATAGATTGGGCTAACCAAACTGGTAGCAATACGGTGGAGGAGGATTTCCTGGAGTGTATTAGGCTGGTTTTCTAGACCAATATGTCGAGGAACTAACTAGAGGGCTGGCCATCCTAGACTGAGTGATGTGCAACGAGAAAGGACTAATTAGCAATCTTGTTGTGCGAGGCCCCTTGGGGAAGAGTGACCATAATATGGTAGAATTCTTTATTAAGATGGAGAGTGACACAGTTAATTCAGAGACGAAGGTCCTGAACTTAAGGAAAGGTAACTTCGATGGTATGAGACGTGAATTGGCTAGAACAGACTGGTGAATGATACTTAAAGGGTTGATGGTGGATAGGCAATGGCAAACATTTAAAGATCACATGGATGAACTTCAACAATTGTATATCCCTGTCCGGAGTAAAAATAAAATGGGGAAAGTGGCTCAACCGTGGCTAAGAAGGGAAATTAGGGATAGTGTTAAATCCAAGGAAAAGGCATATAAATTGGCCAGAAAAAGCAGCAAACCTGAGGACTGGGAGAAATTTAGAATTCAGCAGAGGAGGACAAAGGGTTTAATTAGGAGGGGGCAAATAGAGTATGAGAGGAAGCTTGCTGGGAACATAAAAGCTGACTGCAAAAGCTTCTATAGATATGTGAAGAGAAAAAGATTAGTGCAGACAAATGTAGGTCCCTTGCAGTCAGAATCAGGTGAATTTATAATGGGGAACAAAGAAATGGCAGACCAATTGAACAAATACTTTGGTTCTATCTTCACGAAGGAAGACACAAATAATGTTCTGGAACTACTAGGGGACCGAGGGTCTAGCGAGAAGGAGAAACCGAAGGAAATCTTTATTAGACAGGAAATTGTGTTAGGGAGATTGATGGGATTGAAGGCCGATAAATCCCCAGGGCCTGATAGTCTGCATCCCAGAGTACTTAAGGAAGTGGCCCTTGAAATAGTGGATGCATTGGTAATCATTTTCCAACAGTCTACTGACTCTGGATCAGTTCCTATGGACTGGAGGGTGGCTAATGTAACACCACTTTTTAAAAAAGGAGGGAGAGAAAATGGGGAATTATAGACCGGTTAGCCTGACATCAGTAGTGGGGAATATGTTGGAATCAATTATTAAAGATGAAATAGCAGCGCATTTGGAAAGCAGTAACAGGATCAGTCCAAGTCAGCATAGATTTATGAAAGGGAAATCATGCTTGACAAATCTTCTAGAATTTTTTGAGGATGTAACTAGTAGAATGGACAAGGGCGAACCAGTGGATGTGGTGTATTTGGACTTTCAAAAGGCTTTTGACAAGGTCCCACACAAGAGATTGGTGTGCAAAATTAAAGCACGTGGTACTGGGGGTAATGCATTGACGTGGATAGAGAACTGGTTGGCAGACAGGAAGCAGAGTTGGGATAAACGGGTCCTTTTCAGAATAGCAGGCAGTGACTACTGGGGTGCCACAGGGCTCAGTGCTGGGACCCCAGCTATTTACAATATACATTAATGATTTAGATGAAGGAATTGGAGAGCAATATCCCCAAGTTTGCAGATGACACTAAGCTGGGTGGCGATGTGAGCTGTGAGGAGGATGATAAGAGGCTGCAGGGTGACTTGGACAGGTTAGGTGAGTGGGCAAATGCATGGCAGATGCAGTATAATGTGGATAAATGTGAGCTTATCCACTTTGGTGGCAAAAACATGAAGGCAGAATATTATCTGAATGGCGGCAGATTAGGAAAAGGGGAGGTGCAATGAGACCTGGATGTCATGGTACATCAGTCATTGAAGGTTGGCATGCAGGCAGTGAAGAAGGCAAATGGCATGTTGGCCTTCATAGCTAGGGGATTTGAGTATAGGAGCAAGGAGGTCTTGCTGCAGCTGTACAGGGCCTTGGTGAGGCCTCACCTGGAATATTGTGTTCAGTTTTGGTCTCCTACTCTGAGGAAGGACATTCTTGCTATTGAGGGAGTGCAGCGAAGGTTCACCAGACTGATTCCCAGGATGGCAAGACTGACATATGAGGAGAGACTGGATCGACTGGGCTTGTATTCACTGGAGTTTAGAAGAATGAGAGGGAATCTCATAGAAACTTATAAAATTCTGACAGGACTGGACAAGTTAGATGCAGGAAGAATGTTCCCGATGTTGGGGGAGTCCAGAACCAGAGGACACAGTCTAAGGATAAGGGGTAAGCCATTTAAAACTGAGATGAGGAGAAACTTCTTCACTCATAGAGTTGTTAACCTGTGGAATTCTCTTCCCCAGGGAGTTGTTGATGCCAGTTTGTTAGATATACTCAAGAGGAAGTTGGATATGGCCCTTACGGCTAAAGAGATCAAGGGGTATGGAGAGAAAGCAGGAATGGTGTACTGAGGTGAATGATCAGCTATGATCTTATTGAATGATGGTGCAGGCTTGAAAGGCCGACGGCCTACTCCTGCACCTATTTTCTATGTTTCTATGTTTCAAACGATCAAGCAACGTGTGACTCAGGGTTCACTGCAGACTTGTTTGTCATGTATATTGCTTAGTTACAGGACAAGACCTCACATGCTTACTGGGGTCTCCCCTGCTGAACTACTGATGAAGAGAAGTATCAAGACCAAGCTTTCTCTTGTCTATCCTGATTTAAATGATCATGTTGAAAACAGACGTCAAAATGAGCAATTGTATCATGATCGTGCTGCTGTGTCACGTGACATCTCTGTCACGTTTAATTCAGTTTATCTGCTGATTTATGGTCAAGGTCCAAAGTGGATTACCAGTACTGTTACGGCCAAGGAGGGTAACAGAGTGTTTATTGTCATGCTCAAGAATGGACAAACATGCAGGAAACATATTGATCAGATAAAATTGCGGCACACAGATGAACCGGAACCGGTTGTGGAAGATGCAGTCAGTGGCCAACCAATCAACGTTCATTCATCAGAAGACTCTGCTGTCATTACTGAATCTGGACTTTCAGTCTCTGATAGGGTCATTACCACTCCCATCAGATCGGTTCCTCAGCCTCAAGTCATAACTAACTCAGAACGCTCGCCCAGAACTGGATTGAACTGAGACGATCAACTCGTGAGCGGAAAGCCCCAGACCATCTTAATTTGTAAAGAGACTGATACTAAGATCTTGAAGGGGGATGTTGTTATGTATTGATTCTTGGGGTCACTAGACACCAGGTGGCGCCACTGTCGGAGCTCATCGGGCTGTACATGCATGTACGCGGGCCCTAGTATATAAGAGCAAGTACTTTGGGCGCGAATAAAGTTGAACCAGTTTTGCAGCTGAGTGAGTTTACAGTAGCAAGTCTTTCATTATATACATTACAGTGGAGGGGATGATTTTCTTCTCCATGGTGCAGGGGTTGTCAGAGGCTAGGTTTTAAGCTGTGGGCGGTGGGGGGGTGCAGTGGTGGAGGAAGGAAAGAAGGCAGGCCCCATCATTGTGCAGGAAGTTTTTGGGGAATGGCGCTATGAGACAATTTCATCTCAGTGAAGGTCGGGGGTGGGGGAAGGTGGCGGTCTGGAGGAGATCAGTTGTTTCTCTGAGGGTGAGGAGCGGAAATCCTTCTCAGCAGGCTGGTAGGAAGTTGCCCAAGCTTCTTCAAGGCAGGAATTGCTTATCAGTGATAAGGGAAGGATGGAGTTTATTAGGGGTGGAGGGGGAATCCCGCTGGTTCTTCTCAGTGGAGTCCAGGAAAGGGTAAGAGATAAACATTGCCAGTAGTACAGATGATTAGAAGTTTCTGTTAACCATTCGCAAGGGCCACACTGCATTTTTTGGAATTCTGCTGTTTGAAGCAGGCCCAGTTAATTGTTCATGAGCATCTAACTACTTTCCGTGTTTCTCAACTACGGCATCTGTCCTCCCTTGTCTGTGTGGCCATCAGGTAAGTAAACACTTTTGGCACTTGCCACTGGGGATAGAACTTAAAATTTTATTAGGAAAAGCCACATCATTTAAGGAAGAATAATCGAGAGGTTTCACTTCATACAATTACGTAGAAATTACAAATATGGAAGCAGGCCGTTCAACCTGTCTGTGTTGGTGTTTATCTTCCACATGAGCAATAGTCTAATCCTATGAAGCCGCCCTATTACATTATCCTTTTGTTCCACTTTCCTTCAGCCACCTAGCTTATTCGTAATTGTCATGGGCCGGAATTTTCCCGTTGGCAGTAAAAATGCTGGAAATAGTGAGCGTTTCAGGAATCTGCCATCATCCCGCTGCCTCACGCATTAACTCGGGCGGTTTTGAAGGCGCGACATGGACTCGATCTGCAGAGGTGGACGACCTTATTGAAATCATTAAGTGCTTGTTTACAGACCCTTAACAGTGATTTTAACAGCTGTTTCTGAGCTTTACTGCAGGGGCACAGGATTCAAGGTGGTTGACTGCCTCGCCTGTGAAGGGAAGACGGAAGCTCAGTAGCCATTGGCGAACTCATTCATTGATAGCAGGGAAAAGCACATAAATACTGCAACATTACGCCTCATTACTTGCCCCATGGAAGGGATCTTGCTCACTCCACCTTGTTCACAGATTTAGGTGTCAGCAATTTGCAGATCATTTCTGAAACTTCGGAAGCCACTCTCACCACATTGCTATTCACTGTCACAACATTGAGGGATTGGCCCTCTGATCTCCACTTTACCTGCCATCTACTTCAGCAGGGTGCCACTTATGTTGTCTCACCTTGGTCCTCAGAATCAGACCAGGATGAGCCCCACCACCAACAACAACAGCCACAACACCAGCAGCAGCATCGATCACAACAGCAGCCTTCTCTTCAACCACCTGATGCTCCACAGGAGAGGGGTTCAACACAGGGCAGCACCGCGCCAGAGGCGATACCCCCAAAACAGGGTATACAGGCAAAGGATGAGCTTCCTCAACACAACTGAGCAGCAGTGCTTCAGGAGGCTCAAGCTATTGCACCAGGTAGTCACAGACATTTGTAGCTTGATGGAAGACCGGCTGCCCAGAGGTTCTGGTGGACTGTTCTTACCAGTGGTCACCAAAGTCACCACCACCCTCAACTTCTTTGCCTCAGTCTCCTTCCAGGGATCTGCAGCAGATATCTGCGGCATCTCGCAATCGGTCGTCCACAGATGCATCACCCAGATGATCGATGCCATATTTCACAAGTCAGTCAATTATATCAACTTTTCCACTGAAGAAGCCAGTGTTACTGAGCGGGCTCTCGGCTTTGTGACTCTGGCTAACTTTCCAGAGGTGCAGGGCATCGACTGCACACATGTGGCCATGAAGGCACCCAATCACCACCCAGGAGTGTTTGTGCGCCAGAATCCCTGGCAGTTGTCATGACTCTTTCACGCTGCGCCAGTCCACCCTCCCTCAACTCTTCACACCTCCATACAGACTTACCAGCTGGCTGCTTGGAGACAAGGGCTATCCACTGAAGACGGGGTTCATGACATCCCTGAGGAGGCCAAGTACTGAGGCCGAGGAGCATAAGAAATAGGAGCAGGAGTAGGCCATTTGGCCCCTCGAGCCTGCTTCACCATTCAATAAGATCATGGCTGATCTGATCTTGGGCTCAGCTCCACTTCCCTGCCTGCTCCCCATAACCCTTCACTCCCTTTTCGCTCAAAAATCTGTCTATCTCCACTTTAAATATATTCAATGACCCAGCCTCCACAGCTCTCTGAGGTAGAAAATTCCAAAGATTCACGACCCTCTGAGAGAAGAAATTCCTCTTCATCTCCGTGTTAAATGAGCAACTCCTTATTCTGAAACTATGCCTCCTAGTTCTAGATTCCCCCACGAGAGGAAACATCCTCTCTGCATCTACTCTGTCAAGCCCCCTCAGAATCTTATTTGTTTCAATAAGATCACCTCTCATTCTTCTAAACTTCAATGAGTATAGGCCCAACGTACTCAACCGTTCTTCATAAGACAACCCCTTCATCTCAGGAATCAACCTCGTGAACCTTCTCTGAATGCAAGTCTATCCCTCCTTAAATAAGGAGACCAAAACTGTACGCAGTATTCCAGATGTGGTCTCACCAACAGTTGTAGCAGGGCTTCCCTACTTTTATACGCTATCCCCCTTGCAATAAGGGCCAAAATTCCATTTGCCTTCCTAATTACTTGCTGTACCTGCATGCTAACTTTTTGTGTTTCATGTACAAGGACCCCTAGATCCCTCTGCACACAGCATTTTGCAATCTCTCCAAGCTTAAATAATAATTTGCTTTTTTATTTTTCCTACCAAAGTGGATAACCTCACATTTTCCCACATTAAACTCCATCTACCAAATTTTTGCCCACTACCTTAGCCTATCTATATCTCTTTGTAGATTCTTTGCGTCCTCCTCACAACTTGCTTTCCCACCTACCTTTGCATCATCAGCAAATTTGGCTACATTACACTCGGTCCCTTCATCCAAGTCATGAATATAGATTGTAAATAGTTGAGGCCCTAGCACTGATTCCTGTGGGCACCCCACTATTTAGTTTGCCAACCTGAAAATGATTCATTTATCCCGACTCTCTGTTTACTGTTAGATAGCCAATCCTCTATCCATGGTATAGGTGCGCAACTTTTCCTGTACTGGAACCATCTCAGGTCGTTTTTCATTCCATAGCCTCTCAAAGGCATCCTGGCTCATCACTGACTGGCTCGCTCCCATGTCTACTTCCATGAAAACTGGAACGCCGTTTATCTTGACTTCCATCTTCACTGGAGGACCATTGATGCAGGTATACACTCCATACACTTCTTCTTGGGGCTGAGCTGCCTCTCTGGCCAAATCATCATACTCCTCACTGGATTCAAAGTCATCTACCGACTCCTCTGCTAGACAGTGAGTCGTATTTCTTTTACACATACGCTGGAGGTGGCCCTTCTTGTTACAGGCTTTGCATATGTACTCAGCAAACCGACACTGGCGAGCCCTATGGTTTCCTCCGCAACGCCAGCATGGTGCTACTCAATTAGCACCCCTTGGCGGACTCTGAGTTCTTGAACCTGGGCAGAGCCACGTTCTACAGTCTTGCCTGTGAAAGGCACCATTCTTTGTACAGTACTTGCTGGGTTTGAGACCACAGGATGAATAATTGGCTTGGTGCTGCAAGTCGAGGTCATAAACACCTGACTGATGCTGGTGGCCTTCTGCAGGTTGACTGTGGTGTCGGCAGATAATAGCTTGTGAAGGGGGCCCTCATGGCCAATTCCCATAACGAAAATGTCTCACAATGCTTCGTTGAGGTGCATGCCGAAATCACATGGTGCCACAAGTCTCCTGAAGTCGGTAGCATATTTTGCAATATCCTGGCCCTTAGGTCTGCAGTGAGTATAGAATCTGTGCCTGGTCGTGAGGATGCTCTGTTTTGGTTTTAATTGGTTGTGAATTAGTTCAGTCAGCTCATCTTATGTCTTATCCTTGGCTTTCGTGGGTGCCAGCAAGTCCCTGGCGAGGCAGTAGACCTCGGTCCCACAACTGGTCAGCAGTACAGCCTTGCGCTTCTCTGTCAATGTGTCCGTCTCCCCTGCCAGGACGTTTGCCATGAAATATTGCTCGAGCCTTTCCATGAAGGCATCCCAATCATCACCCTCTGCGAAGTCTTTTAGTGTGCCAAAGGTAGCCATAATCGCGTGAAAGTCTGTATTCTCGTCGCCAGTTGTTATGTCTGTAATGCACTTATGAATGACTCCACGAGGCAATGTGTTGTACTCAAACTGTAGTTACCTTGGTCCTTTATTCGTAACTTCAGAGTGAGGCACAAGCATGGTGGGCAGTCTTTTATACTGGGCCCTGCACACATATGCAGGTGACCCTCTGGTCTCCCACCGCAGTGCCCTCTGGTGGACAGCCTCTACCACAGGGGCAGGAAACACTGTTCTCCACCAGTTGCACCCTCTAGTGGTGCCAGCATAGTATATACATAGTGTAAATCTAATTGATAGTACATCAGGTAACAAGTCTCCATCTTATGCAACTATACAATGATTACACAGAGAGTATATCTATAATCTGCATATATAACAGGCATCACTCAACCTTAGCAAGCCATCTAGTCCAGATGGGATGCATCCTAGGTTGCTGAAAGAATCATAGAATGATTACAGCATAGAAGGAGGCCATTCACCGGTGCATCGTGGCTGCAGTGTGTACTATCTTCTTAATGAATACTTTGCGTCTGTTTTCACAAAAAAGAGGGGCGATGCATACACTGCTATTGAGGAGGAGTGTGAAATATTAGATGAAATAAACATAGTGAGAGAGGAGATATTAAGGGGTTTAGCAGCTTTGAAAGTGGATAAGTCCCCAGGCCCGGATGAAATGTATCCCAGGCTGTTAAGCGAAGCAAATGAGGAAATAGCAGAGGCTTTGACCATCATTTTCCAATCCTCTCTGGCTTCAAGGTGTGGTGCCAGAGGACTGGAGGACTGCTAATGTGATACCTTTGTTTAAGAAGGGAAATTACAGCCCATTCAGCCTAACCCCAGTACAGGTGTAGTTGGAAAATTATTGGAAAAAATCCTGAAGGACAGGATAAAGCTACATTTAGAAAGACACAGATTAATCAAGGACAGTCAGCACGGATTTGTTAAGGGAAGGTCGTGTCTGACTAACTTGATTGCATTTTTCGAGGAGGTAACCAGGAGGGTCGATGAGGGCAGTGCATATAATGTAGTATATATGGGTTTTAGCAAAGCTTTTGATAAGGTCCCACATGGCAGACTGGTCACAAAAGTAAAAGCCCATGCGATCCAGGGCAAAGTGGCAAGTTGGATCCAAAATTGACTAAGACGTAGGAAGCAAAGAATAATGGTTGATGGGTGTTTTTGTGACTGGAAGGATGGTTCCAGTGGGGTTCCGCAGATGATACAAAATAGGTTGTGTAGTTGATAATGAAGAAGAAAGCTGCAGACTGCAGGAAGATATCAATCAACTGGTCAGATGGGCAGAACAGTGGCAAATGGAATTTAATCTGGAGAAGTGTGAGGTAATGCATTTGGGGAGGGCTAACAAGGAAAGGGAATACACATTAAATGGTAGGACACTGAGAAGTGTAGAGGAACAAATGGACCTGGGAGTGCATGTCCACAGATCCCTGAAGGTAGCAGGCCAGGTAGATAAGGAATGCTTGCCTTTATTAGCTGAGACATAGAATATAAGAGCAGGGGGGTTATGCTTGAACTGTATAAAACACTGGTTAGGCCACAGCTGGAGTACCGCGTGCAGTTCTGGTCACTGCATTACAGGAAGGACGTGATTGCACTGGAGAGAGTACAGAGGAGATTTACGAGGATGTTGTCGGGAGTGGAGAATCTTAGCTATGAAGACAGATTGGCTAGGCTGGGTTTGTTTTCCTTGGAACAGAGGAGGCTGAGGGGAAACCTCATTGAGGTGTATAAAATTATGGGGACCTAGATATAGTGGATAGAAAGGGCCTATTTCCCTTAGCAGAGGGGTCAACAATCAGGGGGCATAAATTTAAAGTAATTGCTAGAAGGTTTAGATGGGATTTGAGGGGAAATTTCTTCACGCAGAGGGTTGTGGGGGTCTGGAACTCACTGTCTGAAAGGCTGGTAGAGGCAGAAACCCTCACCACATTTAAAAGATGCTTGGATATGCACTTGAAGTGCCGTAACCTGTAGGATTATGGACCTAGAGCTGGAAAGTGGGATTAAGCTGGATAGCCTCTTGTTGGCAGGCGTGAACACGATGGGCCGAAATGGCCTCCTTCCATGCTGTAAATTTCTATGATTCTAAAAATTCGGCCTGTCGAGCCCGTGCCTGGTCTCTGCAAGAGCACTTCAGCTAGTCCCACTCCCCTGCCTTTCCCTGTAGCCCTGAAAAATGTTTTCCTTCAGCTACTTACCCAATTCCCTTTTGAAAGCCACAACTGAGTCAGCCTCCACCACCCTTTCAGTCAGTGCATTTCAGATCATAACTACTCGCTGCATAAAAACGTTTTTCCTCATATTGCCTTTGGTTCTTTTGTCAATCACCTTAAATCTGTGTCTTCTGGTTCTTGACCCTCCTGTTAATGGGAACAGTTTCTCTCGATCTACTCTGTCCAGACCCCTCATGATTTTGAACACCTCTATCAAATCTCCTCTCAACCTTCTCTGCTCTGAGGAGAACAACCCCAGCTTCTGCAGTCTATCCATGTAACCGAAGTCCTTCATCCCGGGAACCATTCTCGTAAATCTTTTCTGCACCCTCTCCAAGGCCTTCACATCCTTCCTAAAGTGCAGTGCCCAGAATTGGACACAATACTCCAGTTGAGGCCAGACAAGTGTTTTATAATCATAATTTCCTCGCTTTTGTACTCTATGCTTCTATTTATGCAGCCCAGAATCCCGTATGCTTTTTTAAACACTTTCTCAACCTGCCCTGCCACCTTCAACGATTTATGCACCGATACCCTCAGGTCTCTCTGTTCATGCAACCCCTTTAGAATTGTACCCTTTAGTTTTTTTTTGTCTCTCCTTGTTCTTCCTACCAAAATATATCACTTCACACTTTTCTGCATTAAATTTCATTGCCACGTGTCCGCCTATTTCACCAGCCTGTCTATGTCTTCTTGAAGTCTATCACTATCCTCCTCACTGTTTACTATATTTGCAAGTTTTGTGTTACCTGCAAATTTTGGAATTGTGCCCTGTACACCCAGGTCCAAGTCATTAATATATATCAAGAAAAGCAGTGGTCCTAGTACTGACCCCTGGGGAACACTACTGTATACCTTCCTCCAGTCGGAAAAACTGTTCACCACACTGTTTCCTGTCACTTAGCCAATTTCGTATCCATGCTGCCACTGTCCCCTTTATTTGATGGGCTTCAACTTTGCTGGCAAGCCTATTATGTGGCACTTTTGGAAGTCCATGTACACCACGTCAACCACATTGCCCTCATCAACCCTTTCTGTTACCTCGTCAAAAAACTCGATCAAGTTAGTTAAACACAATTTGCCTTTACAAATCCATGCTAGCTTTCCTTAATTAGTCCACACTTATCCAAGTGATTGTTAATTTTGTCCCTGATTATCGTTTCTAAAAGCTTCCCCACAACTGAGGTTAAATTGACTGGTCTGTAGTTACTGAGTTTATCCTTATACCCTTTTTGAACAAGGGTGTAACATTTGCAATTCTCCAGTCCTCTGGCACCAGCCCCATATCCAAGCAGGATTGGAAGATTATAGCTAGTAACTCTGCAATTTCCACCTTTACTTTCCTCAGCATCCTAGGATGCATCCCATATGGTCCTAATGACTTATCTATTTTAAGTACTGCCAGCCTTTCTGGCAGTTCCTCTTTATCAATCTTTTATCCCATTCTGTATCTCTGTGTCACAGCTGCTGTGTCATTGCTCTGCTATTCAGTCGCTTCATGTTTTAAGCTGCTGAATTATTTTCTAAAATTGGTTTCCGATCTCTTGGACTTCTCTGGACATCTAGACATTTCTGCTTTGAATTCTACTGGCTTAGACCTCAACACTTTTGCACTGGACTACACTATAAGACTTTCCTGCTGTGTCTCTAACTCTGCTGCTAAAAGATTTTTCCTTTTTTAAATACCTTTTAAACTGTGGCTGTATCTCTGCTAAACTTGTTCTACTGATTTTGCAGCTTTGTTGGCTTTTAGCTAGCAGCTGCTGTTTCACTTGCTGTCTGGTGGCTCGTTCTACTGGTTTTTCAGCTTTGCTGTTCGCAGGCTTGTTGTTTTACTTTTTCTCCACTGCTTTGATCTACGGTGACCTCCAACTTGCGTCAATTTTTCCATCATCTTTCTGCACCATTACCGACTCTCATTCCTACGACAACAACCTGCAACCTCGAACTCCCTACCCTTCAAATAGCTTCTGGACTTCACTCCCCTGCTACACCTGTCTCTGAATTTGGACAGCGGTTCGTCGATGCTGAGTGGTGGCTCCATCCTGCTTACGTCAGCTTTGTCCCTCCATGGGACCTCGGACTTTGACCTTAGTCTCCCTACTATGGTCTCCAACCTATTCCCTCCATAAGACCTCGGCCTTTGACCCTGGTCTCCCTACTATTGTCTCCAACCTATTCCCTCCATGAGACCTCGGACTTTGACCCTGGTCTCCCTACTATTGTCTCCAACCTATTCCCTCCATGAGACCTCGGACTTTGACCCTGGTCTCCCTACTATTGTCTCCAACCTATTCCCTCCATGAGACCTCGGACTTTGACCCTGGTCTCCCTACTATTGTCTCCAACCTATTCCCTCCATGAGACCTCGGCCTTTGACCCTGGTCTCCCTACTATTGTCTCCAACCTATTCCCTCCATGAGACCTCGGCCTTTGACCCTGGTCTCCCTACTATTGTCTCCAACCTATTCCCTCCATGAGACCTCGGACTTTGACCCTGGTCTCCCTACTATTGTCTCCAACCTATTCCCTCCATGAGACCTCGGACTTTGACCCTGGTCTCCCTACTATTGTCTCCAACCTATTCCCTCCATGAGACCTCGGCCTTTGACCCTGGTCTCCCTACTATTGTCTCCAACCTATTCTCTGCTACCAGGAATATGTATCCCATTAATTATTACATAACCAAGCCTATGTAACCTGAGCATTTCCCTGTGTCCATTCACTTGCACCCGCTCCGGACCCGAGCCTTTAATTTTTTTTCTCCCCTTTTCCTTTTCTCTCTATCCCTCCCTGACTGGTCTCTCCTGTTATCATGCCTCCTTTCATCTCTCCGCTCACGGATACTCTGCCCTCCCTAATCATTACTGTTCAACCATCCTACTCTCCTGCCGCTGTCCCTGGTTTGACTCCCTCCTATATAAGCCTACAGCTTCCCTTTGTGCCTCTCTTGGCATCCTACAAAGGGCCCATCGAGGCAGTCGTCGCTGCCTTACGAGCAGCAATCCCAACTGTCCCATCCTACTTTTTCTGCCCAGCGCATCCACTGGGGGCTAATCTTGCCAATATCCTCTCCATCCAACTCACCCTTCCCAACGCTGACTCTGTGGATGCTGGCAGTGGGTCAGCCATCACAGACCTTCTCCGCATCGCCCTCCAGAATGTCCGTTCAGTTGCGAACAAGGCCTTTGCCATCCATGAGCGTATCGTGGATGATTGCATCGACATCGTGGCCCTGACGGCAACTTGGCTGATGGGGGATAGCACCTTACCCTTCCATGAAGCCTCGCCGCCTGGCTATACCTTCCACCACTTGTCCCGATCAGACCACCATGATGCAGGTGTGGCTCTCATCACCAAATCACACCTTGGTCTCTCCCGCTACTCCTCTGGAACTTTCCCCTCCTTTGAGCATCTCACATTATTCCATCCCTCTCACCTCATTTAAAATTTTCGTTCTCTACTGCCCGCCCAAGTAACATAAAAATGTTATTATCGAGATATCTTCATAAGAACATAAGAACATAAGAATTAGGAACAGGAGTAGGCCATCTAGCCCCTCGAGCCTGCTCCGCCATTCAATAAGATCATGGCTGATCTGGCCGTGGACTCAGCTCCACTTACCCGCCCGCTCCCCGTAACCCTTAATTCCCTTATTGGTTAAAAATCTATCTATCTGTGACTTGAATACATTCAATGAGCTAGCCTCAACTGCTTCCTTGGGCAGAGAATTCCACAGATTCACAACCCTCTGGGAGAAGAAATTCCTTCTCAACTCTGTTTTAAATTGGCTCCCCCGTATTTTGAGGCTGTGCCCCCCAGTTCTAGTCTCCCCGACCAGTGGAAACAACCTCTCCGCCTCTATCTTGTCTATCCTTTCATTATTTTTTTAAATGTTTCTATAAGATCACCCCTCACCCTTCTGAACTCCAACGAGTAAAGACCCAGTCTACTCAATCTATCATCATAAGGTAACCCCGGAATCAGCCTAGTGAATCGTCTCTGTACCCCCTCCAAAGCCAGTATATCCTTCCTTAAGTAAGGTGACCAAAACTGCATGCAGTACTCCAGGTGCGGCCTTACCAATACCCTATACAGTTGCAGCAGGACCTCCCTGCTTTTGTACTCCATCCCTCTCGCAATGAAGGCCAACATTCCATTTGCCTTCCTGATTACCTGCTGCACCTGCAAACTAACTTTTTTGGGATTCCTGCACAAGGACTAGTCATAAACCAGCTGGTGGCCGCAATATTGTGGTACCGCTGGTCACTTTGACCCCTCCCCCTGCGTTTGTCGCCAAGATACAGAAGAAGCTGGTGGACTTCTTCTGGAACAACAGGAAGCACTGGGTCTCTGCTGCGGTCTTGAGTCTCCCGCTTGAGGAGGGCGGTCAGTCGTTGGTGTGCGTCAGCGCCCAGCTCGCGACTTTCCGTCTTCAGACCCTGCAGAGATACCTTTACGTTGAGCCCCCTCCTAGGTGGTGCGCTCTGGCGACGTATTTCTTCCGCCAGCAGCGCGACCTCAACTACGACATGCAGCTCCTGTTTGTGAACTTGGGGGGTGTCAGGACCGCCCTCCGGGAGCTGCCTGTCTTTTACAGGGACCTCATCAGGGTCTGGAACAAAGTCTCCACCAAGCGCAGCTCTCCGCCGGCTGGAGTGGCGGCTGTCCTGCAGGAGCCGCTGCTCGGGAATCCGTACCTCCACGACCGAGGTTTTATGTGGCGGTCGGAAGAGAGGGCTGTGGCTGGTGAGGTGACCAGGGTCAGGGACCTGCTCGATGGCGGACGAGCGGGCTGGATGGCGCCAGACACGCTAGCGCGGCGCCTAAATTCTGCCAACGTCCGCCACGCGGCCGATGCCATCGAGTCGCTAAAAACAGCTCTGGGCCCTGACTCCGTTAGGTGCATCGAGGAGGCTCAAGCACGTGGGGAGATCCCGTCCGAACTGACCCCCGTCCGGACGGAATTCCTCATCGGCGCCAAACCCCGGAACCTCCCTCGGGGGCCGGCGCCTCACAACTTGAGCCGCCTCGGGGAAATCCCCTCCGTGCCTTTCAGTTCCGCGCGGAGGGGTTTCTTGTACGGGCTGCTCCTGCACACTCTCAACTTTGCCATCCTCGCCTGCCGTCCGGACACGCCATGGCGTACCATCTTGCCGTCCGGAGGAGGTGGGGGTCCCCGATGGAGGGCACTCTACGCAGGGGTCCTCCCACTATTCATCGGGGACTTGGCCTGGAGGGTGGTGCACGGAGCAGTGCCGTGCAACAAATTTTTAAGCCGGTTCACGGACTCCCAGGCCGCCTGCAATTTCTGCGGTCTGGAAGAGTCCGTGTTCCATGTTTTTATGGAATGCACAAGGTTGCAGCCCCTGTTTTATTATTTGAAGGGGCTGCTCCTGAAATTCTGGCTGCACTTCAGTCCCACTCTCCTGATCTTTGGGCACCCTGTGCGGAGGGGAGCGGGTAGGTCCGAAGGCCGCCTCGTAGGACTGCTCCTGGGCACGGCCAAGGGTGCCATCAGCCGGTCCAGGCAGCGGGCGGTCGAGGGGGTAGTTCAACCTGACTGCCTGCCTCTCTTCCGCTCTTACATCCGGTCCAGGGTGTCCTTGGAGATGGAGCACGCGGTGTCCACCGGTACGCTCGCGGCCTTCCGCGAGAGGTGGGCACCGGAGGGACTGGAGTGCATCATCACGCCCGGCAACCAAATTTTAATTTGATTTTACGTTTTAAAGTTTAATTTGTTTTAATTGCCGGTGCTTTTAGTGTCCCCCTCCCCTTTTATAGGGGGCACTTGGAAAAATGTGATTTTAGTGCCCAAAAAAAAAACCAAAAAAAAAAAGAAAAACAAAAAAAAACCACAAAAAAAGGAAGAAAAAAAAAAGGGGCCTTGAAAATGTCTGCTGTGTCACCCAGGCGGCTGGCACGGTTTAATGTTTATGTTTTTTTTTCAGGTAAACTCAAAAGAGTTTCCTGCACAAGGACCCCCAGGTCCCTCTGCACCTCAGCATGTTGTAATTTCTCCCCATTCAAATAATATTCCCTTTTACTGTTTTTTTTCCCAAGGTGGATGACCTCACACTTTCCGACATTGTATTCCATCTGGCAAACCTTAGCCCATTCGCTTAACCTATCTAAACCTCTTTGCAGCCTCTCTGTGTCCTCTACACAACCCGCTTTCCCACTAATCTTTGTGTCATCTGCAAATTTTGTTACACTACACTCTGTCCCCTCTTCCAGGTCAACTATCTATATTGTAACCAGTATATCTTCACTGCTTTCCTCTCTCAGCCTCTGCACAGAGCGACTTCTCAACCTCGGTGATTTCAACCTCCATTTCAATTCATCATGCTCTCTCTCCTCTGAGTTCACTAGCCTCCTATCTTCTTTTAATCTCTTCCTTCATGTAAACTTCCAAACCCATTTTCACGGCCACCCCCTTGATCTTGCTATTACTCATGGCCTTGCTACTCCCATTGTATTAATTGTAGATAAGGCCATCTCGGACTAATTGCTCATATCGCTCTCCATCCAGATCCGCCCCCCCCCCCCCCCCCCCCGCCAACTCCAACCCTACTTCCTTCTGTGTCCGCCTCTGGAAGAAACTCTCTCCCAACTCTCTTACAAGTGGACTTACAAAATGCCAACTGTCCGGCCTTTAGCCCTCCATTCACCATGACATTGTTATAACTACCGCTCAACCACATCCTCACCACCACCTTTCATGTCATAGTTCCTATTAAAACAATTACTCTCTCACCCAGGCCATTCCCCCTGGCATGGCCCTCATCTTTGCTCCCTTAAGTCCGAGGGACGCCGACTTGAACGGACAACTGGTTTAGCCATTCACCGCCAGATCTGGCTTGACCACATAAAGCATTATCGGGTCCAGCTCTCGTCTGCCAAAATTGCTCACTATTCCAGAATCATTCTGGAATGCAAAATAAATCCTGGCTTCTATTCTCCATTGCTAACTGTCTTCTTAAACCTCTCTCCCTTGTCTCCTACACCCTTCCTCCGACAACAAGTGTGAGCTCATGGACTTCTTTGTCTCTAAGATTGAGACCATCCGTTCAGCTGCCTCTGTCACTTCCCTTCCTTCCCCTAGCCCACCTGGCCAAACTTCCTCTAAAGTTCCCCTCTGCCCTAGCCCTGAGCTGGCATTTTTCTCCAGTTTCTCTCCGATCTCCCCTCATGACCTCCCCACACTCATCCTGTCCGTGAGACCCACTTCCTGCTTCTTCGACCCTATTCCCACCAAACTGCTGACCACCCAACTTCCTTTTCTGGATCCAATGTTAGCTGGCATTGTTAACGGTTCTCTCTCCTCAGGTACTGTCCCACTCCCACTCAAATCTGCGGTCATCAAAAAAACAATTCTTGACCCCACCGACCTTGCAAACTACCACCCCGCCTTCAATCTCCCTTTCCTCTCCAAAGTCCTGCAATGTGTTGTCGCCTCCCAATTCCGTGGTCATCTTTCCCGCAACTCCATGTTTGAATCCCTCCAATCAGATTTCCACCCCTGCCACAATACCGAAACGGCTCTCATCAAAGTCACAAATGACATCTTTTGTGACCGTGACAAAGGTAAATTATCCCTCCTCGTCCTTGACTTGTCGGCAGCCTTTGACATGGTTGACCACTCCATCCTGATCCAACGCCTCTCCACCGTCGTCCAGCTGGGTGGGACTGCATTCGTCTGGTTCCATTCTTATCTATCTAATCATAGCCAGAGAATCACCTGCAACAGCAACTTTTCCTGCTCTGGTATCGTTACTTCTGGAGATGGGCCAAGGATCTATCCTTGGCCCATCTCCTATTTTTCATCTACATGCTGCCCCTTGGCGACATCATCCAAAAACACAGCGCCAGTTTCCACATGTACACTGATGACACCCAGCTCTAGCTCACCACCAGTTCTCTCGACCCCTTCATGATCTCTAAATTGTCAGACTGCTTGTCTGACATCCAGTTCTGGACGAGCAAAAATGTTCTCCAATTAAATATTGGGAAGACCAAAGCCATTGTTTTCGGTCCCCACCACAAACTCCATCCCTAGCCACTGAATCCATCCCGCTCCCTAACATTTGTCTGAGGCTAAACTACACTGTATGCAACCTTAGTATCATATTTGACCCTGAAATGAGCTTCCGACCACATATCTGTGGCATATTTAAGACCGCCTATTTTCACCTCTGTAACATCGTCCGTTTTCACACTTGCCTCAGCTCATCTGCTGCTGAAGCCCCAATCCATGCCTTTGTTACCTCTAGACTTGACTATTCCAACACAATCCTGGCTGGCCTTCCACATTCCACCCTATGTAAACTTGAGGTCATCCAAAACTCGGCTGCCTGTGTCTTAACTTGCACCAAGTTCTGTTCATCCATCACCCCTGTGCTCGCTGACCTACATTTGCATCCATTAAGCAACACATCGATTTCAAAATTCTCATCCTTGTTTTCAATTCCATGGCCTCGGTCCTCCCTATCTCTATAATCTCCTCTAGCCCCACAACGCCTCGAGATGTCTGCGCTCCTCTAATTCTGCCTTTTTGAGCATCCCTGATTATATTCGCTCAATCACTGGTGGTCATGCCTTTTGTTGCCTCGGCCCTAAGCTCTGGAATTCCCTGTCTAATCCTCTCCGCCCCTCTACCTCTCTTTCCTCCTTCAAGACGCTCCTTAAAACCTACATCTTTGACCAAGCTTTTGGTCATCTGGTCTAATTTCTCCTTATATGGCTTGCTGTCAATTTTTTTGGTCTTATATGGTCCTGTGAAACACCTTGGGATGTTTTACTATGTTAAAGGAGCTATATAAATACAAGTTGTTGTTGTTGGTAAAGAAGGATGCAAAGTACTCATTTACTACCTCAACCTCCAAGCGTAGGTGTCCGGTCCTTAATCAGCCCCATCATAGGCAGTCCCTCGAAAAGTGAGTTCTCAGATGGCCGTACAGTCAAATGCGGGAATTACAGTCTCTGTCACAGGTGGGGCAGACAGTAGTTGAAGGAAAGGGTGGGTGGGGAGCCTGGTTTGCCGCACGCTCCTTCCGCTGTCTGCGCTTGTTTTCTGCATGCTCTCGGCGACGAGACTCGAGGTGCTCAGCACCCTCCCGGATGCTCTTCCTCCACTTAGGGCGGTCTTGGGCCAGGGATTCCCAGGTGTCGGTGGGGAAGTTACACTTTATCAAGGAGGCTTTGAGGGTGTCCTTAAAGTGTTTCCTCTGCCCACCTGGGGCTCGCTTGCCGCATAGGGAGTCTCGTGTCGGGCATGCGGACGATGTGGCCCGCCCAACGGAACTGGTCGAGTGTGGTCAGTGCTTCGATGCTGGGATGCTGGCCTGAGCGAGAACACTGTCGTCGGTGCATCTATCCTCCCAGTAGATTTGCAGGATCTTGCGGAGGCAGTGCTTTGAGGTGTCTGCTGTATATGTCGCCAGAGGAACAGAGTGTTTGAAGACCAGGACCTCAAATCTGGCATCAAGCTTATGGTCCACAGGGCAGTAGTGATACCTGCCCTCCTATATGGCTCAGAGACGTGGACTATAATCGGCCCCACCCCTCCTCTTACTACCCGTTTACTATTTATAGCCTATAGAAGACTTTTGAATTCCCTTTTATGTTAGTTGTCAATCTATTCTCATATTCTCACTTTGCCCTTCTTATTTCTTTTTACCTTCCCCTCTGAACTTTCTATATTCTGCCTGATTCTCACTTGTATTCTCAACCTGACATCTGTCATACGCTCTCTTTTTCTGCTTCATTTTACTCTCTATCTCTTTTATCATCCAGGGAGCTCTAATTTTGGTTGCCCTACCTTTCTCCCTCATTGGAATGTACCTTGAACCATCTCCTCTTTAACCGCAGCCCATTGTTCGATTACAGTTTTGCCTGCCAATCTTTGAATCCAATTCACCCGGAGCAGATCTGTTCTCAACCCACTGAAATTGACCTTCCTCCAATTAAGTATTTTTAATCTAGATTGCTCCCTGTACTTTTCCATAGCTAATCTAAACCTTTTGATACAATGATCACTGTTCCCTAAATGTTCCCCTGCTGACACTTGCTCCACTTCATTTCCCAGAAGCAAGAGTGGAGGTAGCAGAAGCTCTGAGCACAATTTTTCCAACCTCCTTGGATATGGGTGTGGTGCCAGAAGACTAGAGGATTGCAAATGTTACACACCTATTCAAAAAAGGGGAGAGAGATGAACCTGGTAACTACAGGCCAATCAATCTAACATCAGTGGTTGGAAAACTACTAGAGACCATTGTCAAGGACAGAATTACTTGGAGAAGCATGGGTTAATAAGGGCAGCCAATGGAATGCCATGGACTTCAGACAAGTGGTTATCATGCTGTTGATGGCGCCCCTGTCATAAATGGTTCCACTGAGGTTATGTCAATGGCAATGCTATCATGTGAATGGGCCTGAGCACTTGTGGCTGTTTATAAGATACAATATTCCATTTCTGGCTGTTGAGCTCTAAAATGTTGCCCACTTCTGATGCTGAATATTTCAGAGATTGAGCAAATTGTTTTAGAATAAAGATAGTTTGATATTATTACAGAGATTAATTCAGATCAGAAAAATGCAACTCAATTCAGATTAGGTGAGGAAGAAGGACACATTCATCAAATAAAAAACAATGCTATTTTGAGGAGTTACTTAGTAACTCTTCAATAGAAAAAAGAAAACGTAGTTAAGTTAAGGACCTAAAGTATTAACCAGGAAGGCAACAAAATAAGTTTTTGACAAACCAACGAAAAAATACAGAATCCACTCATCACAGGGAAAAATTCTCCTTAGCTCAGCAGAGAGATTACTTCTTGAGTAAAATTATATTTGAGACTAAATTCTCTCTGAGCCCCTATTGATCTCTTAAGATGGCAAGAGTTAAATACTTTCCAAAAATGCTCGTGCTATTGAGTGAACGATGCCTTAATTAGTGTTAATCAAGTTGACATGCAGGGCAATTTGTAGTGAGCTAAATATGGCAACATAAATTTTAAACTGTCGGTATAAAACAGTAAATCCAAAAATATATGTGCTAATAATAGAATTATTCAGCTAATCTTTTTAACACAGGGAAAAGACACTGACGGGATAAAATTGATTTTCGGTGATAGCAAATTGGCAGCCATTTTACACTCTGTCCAATTTTCTTGCTCTCCTCTTGCAATGCATTGGCATATTCAAGATTTTCATCTCATGTTAGCTGCAATGCTCTAATTTTTTTTCATGGTACACCCGATTTGTGTACTATGACAAAATTCAAGTCTTGTGCATTTTCTTTTAGCACTCCTGTTTTATGGTATATTTCAATGCTCAGGATCAGGAGATTTAGACAAGGGGAAGGAACCGAGAGGACTTCGGCTGAGCAGCAATTGTGATTGGACTAAATTACTTGACTCCTCCCTCTAAACAGGTTTGGTAGAATGAAAATTAATTATAATAGTATCATTACTAGTCCTATTTTAGTTTCCTCAATCTTTATAATAAATGTTATTATAAAATCTGTTGTCTACATCAATGGCAGCACATCAGCTTTTACAGTGCCAGCTGAACTCGTCAGCAGCAGTTTGTCCCATTGGAGCATAATGAACTGTGACTTTCACCAGTAAGATTATATGGCACTTTAATATCTGATTTTGCTGCCATTTCTGGCAGTTGGCAAGGTCCTGACAGGTTCTGCCTGAGACTAGGTTTGGGTTGAGTTAAGTCCTGCCTGAGAGTGGGATCAGGTTCTGCAACTATTGCTGAAAATGTGAGGGAGTATTGAGGAAAGTGAGTAGGGGAATAAAGGTCTGCATATGGATTTTGGTGGACAAGCCTTCAAGTCAAGATTACTAATGCATCACCAAGATACATACCATGGAGTAGAACATTTTCACAGGTCAATCAATTTGATTGAAAGGTATTCGAAGTTCCCTGTGATCTGAATGGCGACTACAACATGGGTTTGATATATTTCACCATGGTGGATCATTTAAAGACTATGGAGGAGATTTTTCAAATGTTATCTTGGCACATTCTAAAATGCATATCAAGAATGTACACACCTCAGCCTGTGATTTTCCAATTATTTACTTTAATAGACAAAAAATCATGGGCTATGGGTGTGCCATTTTCCAGCGTGTGCCAGAAGTGTTGAAGAGGAAAATCTCTCCTCATATTGGTTGTTATACAAGTCCTCTGTGGACTTGGAGTGAACAACATAACTTCAGTTTTAAGGGAAGGGCTGTCAGATCTCCAAGAAGTACTACAGTCAACTATCAGGAATGGGTTCTCAGAGCTTGGAAATACCACCAATGACAACAACTTTTATTTATATAGTGCCTTTAACTTAGTAAGATGTCCCAAGGCATATTATAAGACAAAATAATTTGAAACCGAGCCACATAAGGAAAAATTAGGCCAGATGACCAAAAGCTTGGTCAAAAGGTAGGTTTTAAGGAGCGTCTTAAATGAGGAAAGAGAGGTAGAGAGGCGGAGAGGTTTAGGCAGTGAATTCCAGAGCTTAGGGCCTTACAACAAAAGGCACAGCCACCAGTGTTTGAGCAATCAGACTAATGTCAATTAGTTGAATAGCTGGTTTGATCAACTGTAAACCATACTGGAATAGAACTTTGCACATTAAAGGCAGGATAATAATACTTATGTCATCGTGTTGGTGGTGGCTTGAGTGTCTCATCTACAGAGACATATCATGTAGACACTATACCTTTTGTTTTGATGGTTAAAGAAATTGCATATTCCAATGCATAGGCATCAATTAATACTGTGTCAGTTATTTTCACCCCACAAAATGAGCAGCCATCTGATCTTCAGCTGGTAGAGCCATTACAGGGATGTGGAACTGGGTTTTAATCCTCAGTTTGTATGCATTTGGTGAGGAGGTCTTATAAGAACATTAGAGAACATAAAAGATAGGAACAGGAGTAGATCATACAGCCCCTCGAGCCTGCTCTGCCATTCAATAAGAACATGGCTGATCTGATCATGGACTCAGCTCCACTTCCCCGCCCGCTGCCCATAACCCCTTAGCTTTAAGAAACTGTCTATTTCTGTCTTAAATTTATTCAATGTCCCAGCTTCCACAGCTCTCTGAGGCAGCAAATTCCACAAATTTACAACCCTCTGAGAGAAGAAATTTCTCCTCATCTCAGTCTTAAATGGGCGGCCCCTTATTCTAAGATCATGGCCTCTAGTTCTAGTCTCCCCCATCAGTGGAAACATCCTCTCTGCATCTACCTTGTCAAGCCCCCTCATAATCTTATACTTTTCAATAAGATCACCTCTCATTCTTCTAAATTCCAATGAGTAGAAGCCCAACCTACTCAACCTTTCCTCATAAGTCAACCCCCTCATCTCCGGAATCAACCTAGTGAACCTTCTCTGAACTGCCTCCAAAGCAAGTATATCCTTTCATAAATATGGAAACCAAAACTGCACGCAGTATTCCAGGTGTGGCCTCACCAATACCCTGTATAGCTGTCGCAAGACTTCCCTGCTTTTATACTCCATCCCCTTTGCAATAAATTCCATTGGCCTTCCTGATCACTTGCTGTACCTGCATTCTATCCTTTTGTGTTTCATGCATAAGTACCCCCAGGTCCCACTGTACTGCAGCACTTTGCAATCTTTCTCCATTTAAATAATAACTTGCTCTTTGATTTTTTCTTCTCGGGTCTTCTCAGGTTACAAGAGAAAATTACCATGTTATGAGGATTAGGTGCAAACATTTAAAATGTTTGTAAATAAAAAGATAGAACTTCACTTCTTCTAGTTGCCATATGTTTTGTGAATGAACTGTGTGAAAATTTTTCTTTAATGTAGCCTAATGGATTTGAAGTTCATGTTTAGATGATTGTGTTGTGTATGTGTAATATAAGTATACTCCCTGTACACTCAATGTACAGTTACATAAGACTACTGAATGTACCTTCACACTGTATACACTATGCTTGTACCACCAGAAGGTGCAACTGGTGGAGACCTAGGGGTCACCTGTACACGACAGGTAACCAGGTATAAAAGGGAGCTCTCCATATTGTACCCTCACTCAGGAGCTGTAATAAATGGACTAAGGTCACCACAGTTCAAGTACAATACCTTGCCTCGTGGAATCATTACTAGAGTGCTTACAGTCATAATAGATTGCATGCTGCAATCCACCTTATTAAATATCATTATAAACTATTTCAGTCAAAAGCACAAAAGGGCACTTTGTTACTAAAACAAAATGTTAGGGCTCTATTTTCGCCACCACTGGGCGCCATTGTTTTGGCGTCCGCTGATTTTTTTTTGAGCAATCATGATTTTGCAATTTTCCTCAAAGTTTGTACGCCGGTGGCGACTGTTAGTGCCGGCTTTTTGTACACAAGATTTTTTGGCACAAGTCTGGTTGAAAACTGATTTCCATGGCGTTTTTGGCCCTTTAGCCAATTTTCGGCAACAACTATTTTTTTCAGGGCGACGCACAGTGGCCTTAAGTAGTGATCAGAAAAACCCTACGTTAACTTAAGGAAATCAGCACGGAGTATATTTCTGCGATTTTGGAGTGAAGGAAGAAGACAATTTAAAACACAAATTCACAATAATTTTTTGCAGCGGGAACTCGGAAAATAACTTGGGAAGTTCATTTTTCCCACAGAATGTTTTTGAGAATGGGCAAATTGTGATTCCACCCCACTGAATCTCTGCTGACGGGGCTCCAGGCACGGGTCGGAGGAGTGCCGGTCGGCCGAAGGATCACTCTCTCGGCCGGACACAAGCATAGGAGCTTGGCGCTTGGATTCCATCACCACCACCCACCTGGGCTCAGCTTGTAAAAAGCCCGGGGGGGGGGGGGGGGGGGGGCAGGGCAGGTGGAATCCAAGCGCCGAGCTCCTGTGTTTCTGTCCGGCCGAGGGAGCGATCCTGCCGGCATGCACTCCGATCTGTGCATCGGCGATGGCACAACACAGCAGCAAACATAGGCATTTCGGCACAAGCTGTGCGCACATCTCCATAGAGCTTAGTGTTGCGCATGCGCGCAGACTAGGGTGTGGTCCATTCTGTTAGGGCATCACCCAGCAAAGGGGTGTGTGTGCTGTGCTTCAGTATGTCTCACAATAACAAGAATAACAAAGTTAAGAATAAGAATTATGGGTGAACATTTTACTATGCCTCATGTAGTAAGGTTGGTTTACATGTCTGGCATATGGAGGCAACGGATAACACGACGACGCCGTCGTCACACAAACCGGATCGCTTGTGCATTAATGGGGAGAAAGCCATACCCTGATCGAATCTACAGGGACAGGCACCTCATACCTACACCTGAGTGAGGCAGACTGCATTCGAAGGCTGCGATTTAGAAAGGAGGTCATCACTGAGATCTGCCAGCTAGTCAGGTCAGCCATACAGCCAAGAAGTGGCAGGAGGACTACCTTACCTGTGGAAGTGAAAGTCACTGCAGGACTTGCCTTCTATGATTCTGGCTCATTTCAAGCAGCAACTGGGGATATGTGTTGCATCTCGCAGCACGCTACACATTGCTGCATTCAACAGGTGACTGCTGCACTGTATGCCAAAAGGGACCAGTTCATCAAGTTCCCAATGACCATGCAGACAATGCGAGACAGGGCTGTGGGGTTCTCCAGAATTGCTGACTTCCCAAAAGGTACACGGTGCAATCGACTGTACCCAAATGAGGGTACCTTTGGACGACTCCGAAGTTTATTGGAACAGGAAAGGGTTCCATTCCCTAAATGTGCAGCTTATCTGCAACGATCTGCATTGGATCATGGCAGTGGATGCCAAATATCCAAGTAGCACCAATGATGCTTTCATCCTACGCAAGAGCATTATATCTACCTTGTTTCAGGAGCTGCCAGAAGGGCACAGCTGGTTGCTCGGGGTTAAAGGGTATGGGCTTGCCACCTGGCTTATGACCCCCCCAACGCAATCCCCGCACTGAGCCAGAGTGTCAGTACAACTTGTCACACATAACAACACGGAGCATCATAGAGCGGACAATTGGCATACTGAAGCAATGTTTCCGATGCCTGGAACAATCTGGAGGCTACGTGTAATACGCCCCTCACCATGTCGGTCAGTTCACTGTTGTGTGCTGCATGCTGCACAACTTGGCCATCATGAAGGGCCAGGCCTTGGACACTGAAGATCCTCCTGAGGAGAGAAGGGGGGAGGAGGAAGAGGAGGACAAGGAGGCTGACAACGCGGTCGAGGAGGAGCAGCAGGAAGACAAGGAGGATCAGCAGCAGGAAGAGGAGGACGACGAACCCATGCCACCACCTCAACCCGCAGGACGACAGCGGAGGAGGTGACCTCATGCATCTATAGCCATAGCTGGAGATTTGCGTCAGTGACTAATCCGTGATCGTTTTGGTGCCTGAAGGCTAAACAGCCCGACGGTGTTGACTCTTTGCACCTGTTTGTGTGAAAAAATAATGTACGTGATGTACGTAATGTGTGTTGGTTTATATTGCTTTAATTCAAAAAATAATGTGCAGGATTCTGCTTAAATTAAAAAAATAATTAGGTTTATTCAACATTTGTACAGTTTTACTTAACTTTAATAAAACATTTTGTATCAAACTTTAAACTTTTCAATGAAGAAAACAACAAGTAGCAGCAACAAACAAACTCTAGCTGCAGCCATCTCTCCTCCCCCTTATTCAAAGACCTTAGCGCTGTGCGCCCCTCTTGCCGTCTGTAGCCCTACCCGTGCTCGTTGTCTCAGACTTCTGCTTCCTCACCATGAGCCCAAAGTTTTTTCTTTCTGCGCGAAGGCGCATTTGTTGTTGGTGGAGTTGGACAGGGACAAACCTAGCAGACAGCATTGTGGAAGACCCGGGTTCATCGTCGGACTCTTCTTCAACCTGTGGATGAACCCCCGGCACACTACCTGACTTTGGTCAGGGATTGGAAATTGAGTGTCAGCAGTTGATGCTGCCAATTGCTGTTGGGCAATGACAGCCTGGGTGAGTCCACTTATTGCAATAGCTATCTCCAACATTCCCTCCCTAATCTGTACCGACACTGCATCAGCTGCCTCCGACACTCCCTACTTAATTTGTACCAACATTACTTCCATTCCTCCACACAGTGTTGCTACTTCTATTGCAAGTCCATCTAATTCTACCCTCACCTCACCCATGGTGGCCAGGAGCGATCTTGTTAGCTCAACGCTCTCCCTACTCATTCCCAGTATCTATCCTATGTCCCCTACATCCTGCATTTCAGGTTGAGCTCTCCTTCCCATCCGCCTTGGCCGTCTCCCAGGTGTGGCTTGCTGCAACCTACTGGGAACTGCAGTCTCAGACTCTACCCCATGAAATGTTGCGTCAGTTGTATCGCTCAGTAAAGGGCTTGGTGTCCTCAGGGGGTTCACTGGCTCCAATTCCAATGTAACCATCTCATCATTGGGGTCTTCCTGCTGCCCTTCATTGTCCAGCTCATCCTCGTCCTGAAGTTGATGAAGAATATCAGGACTGACGGCTTCCTGATCTTCTGATGTGCAACATCTGCAAAACATAACAGAGCAGATGTTTGGTTAACAACAGGAAAGGGGGTAGGGTGACATGAGCGCGCGGCAGGGCTTACCTTCTCTCGGTAACCTGGGCCCAGATTCCACATTGGTGGTTGATCTTCTCTTGCGAGATTGAATCATATCAGCGATGCTCTGTTCCACGGCTGTTAGTTGCAGCTTACTTGGCGCACCTCCTCCAGTTTTTGACCTTTCTCGGTTGATCAGTGATACCTTCCTCTGCAAAGATTGGGGGTTGGGAGTAATATATTAGCATGGATAGAGGATTGGCTAACTAACAGAGAAGTTGGGATAAATGGTTCATTCTCTGGTTGGCAACCAGTAACTAGTGGGGTGCCGCAGGGATCAGTGCTGGGACCCCAACTATTCACAATCTATACAAACGACTTGGAAGAAGGGACTGAGTGTAACGTAGCCAAGTTTGCTGACGATACAAAGATGGGAGGAAAAGCAGTGTGTGAGGAGGACACAAAAAATCTGCAAAAGGACATAGACAGGCTAAGTGAGTGGGCAGAAATTTGGCAGATGGAGTATAATGTTGGAAAGTGTGAGGTCACGCACTTCGGCACAAAAAAATCAAAGAGCAAGTTATTATTTAAATGGAGAAAGATTGCAAAGTGCCGCAGTACAGCGGGACCTGGGGGTACTTGTGCATGAAACACAAAAGGATAGTATGCAGGTACAGCAAGTGATCAGGAAGGCCAATGGTATCCTGGCCTTTATTGCAAAAGGGATGGAGTATAAAAGCAGGGAAGTCTTGATACAGCTATACAAGGTTTTGGTGAGGCCACACCTGGAATACTGCATGCAGTTTTGGTTTCCATATTTACGAAAGGATATACTTGCTTTGGAGGCAGTTCAGAGAAGGTTCACTAGGTTGATTCCAGGGATGAGGGGGTTGATTTATGAGGAAAGGCTGAGTAGGTTGGGCATCTACTCATTGGAATTCAGAAGAATGAGAGGTGATCTTATTGAAACGTATAAGATTATGAGGGGGCTTGACAAGGTGGATGCAGAGAGGATGTTTCCATTGATGGGGGAGATTAGAACTAGAGGCCATGATCTTAAAATAAGGGGCCGCTCATTTAAAACAGAGATGAGGAGAAATTTATTTTCTCAGAGGGTTGTAAATCTGTGGAATTTGCTGCCTCAGAGAGCTGTGGAAGCTGGGACATTGAATAAATTTAAGACAGAAATAGACAGTTTCTTAATCGCTAAGGGGATAAGGGGTTATGGGGAGCGGGCGGGGAAGTGGAGCTGAGTCCATGATCAGATCAGCCATGCTCTTATTGAATGGCGGAGCAGGCTCGAGGGGCCGTATGGCCTACTCCTGTTCCTATTTCTTATGTTATTATGGTCTTAAAGATTAAAACAGAACTTTTTAAAGAAAGAGTCCTTCTGATGTAGTGGCCACACACATACACACACACACACACACATTAGTCACATGTACAAATGTAATTGCAGTGCATAAATACTTACAGTAACTGCTTGGCCAAGGTCCTGCCACGTAATTGAGTTAGTTATGATGGGCCTAAATTTGCCAGTACAGATTTCTGGCGCACTCACCAGAGGTGCGCCGCTTTTGTAGAACACCAAGGGTGCCAAAATCTTCGGGCCGAGTTTAGCCGCTCCCCAGCATCTCCTCCATGGATTCGGGGGCAGAGCCAGGTCCCGGCGCTGAAAACAGTGCTGGGACCTCTGCACATGTGTGCTAGAGTGTGCGCGCATACGCAGTAGCTCCTAGCTCCCAGAATCTGAGAGTGTGTGATGCAGGCTGTGTGGGAGGGGCCGACGCTCTGGACCTGCCGCACACACCGACTGCTGCCTTCTCGCGCTGAGAGCGACAAGAGACAGGTTGGTGGGGGGAAAAGTTTTTTTTTGGGGGTGGGGGGGGGGGGGGAAGAGGGAAGGGGAACCGTTTTGATGGGGGGGAGGGGAAGAGCTTTGATTTGGCAGTGGGGGGGTGGAGGAAAGAATCTTCAAAGATTTTCCAGTACTTTAATATCTAGCTATCTTTACTAAAAATATACTCAGTTTAATGAGGCTGATAGCATCTACACCCTGTCCAGTCTCACTGCTTGGGATTTAAAAAGGAAAACTTTCATTCCTATCATAACACTGACATTTGGAGGCTACCTGCGCTGATCTCTTAATTCACCACAGGGTTTTTCAGAATGTACAAAAGTGGCTACTTACTCTGCCCTAACTTAGTTTGGAGTAAGTTTTAGCTGGCTAAACTTGATTAAATGGCCAAAACAGGCGTAAGTGGCTGGTAACGCCCTCTTTTGAACAAAGAACTGAACTACATAAGAACATAAGAACATAAGAACATGGAACAGGAGTAGGCCATCTAGCCCCTCGAGCCTGCTCCGCCATTCAATAAGATCATGGCTGATCTGGTCGTGGACTCAGCTCCACTTACCCGCCCTCTCCCCGTAACCCTTAATTCCCTTATTGCTTAAAAATCTATCTATCGAAAACATTCAATGAGCCAGCCTCAACTGCTTCCTTGGGCAGAGAATTCCACAGATTCACAACCCTCTGGGAGAAGAAATTCTTTCTCAACTCGGTTTTAAATTGGCTCCTCCGTATTTTGAGGCTGTGCCCCCTAGTTCTAGTCTCCCCCACCAATGGAAACAACCTCTCTGCCTCTATCTTGTCTATCCTTTTCAGGATTTTAAATGTTTCTATAAGATCACCCCTCATCCTTCTGAACTCCAAGGAGTAAAGACCCAGTCTACTCAATCTATCATCATAAGGTAACCCCCTCATTTCTCGAATCAGCCTAGTGAATCGTCTCTGTACCCCTTCCAAAGCTAGTATATCCTTCCTTAAGTAAGGTGACCAAAACTGCACGCAGTACTCCAGGTGCGGCCTTACCAATACCTTATACAGTTGCAGCAACACCTCCCTGCTTTTGTACTCCATCCCTTTCGCAATGAAGGCCAACATTCCATTTGCCTTCCTGATTACCTGCTGCACCTGCAAACTAACCTTTTGGGATTCATGCACAAGGATGCCCCTCTCTTGGCGCAGGGCAGTCATCGTCCTGCTGCCTAAGAAGGGCGATCTCCGCCTCCTTAAGAACTGGCGCCCGGTCTCCCTCCTCAGCACGGACTACAAAATCTTCGCCAGGGCGATGTCTGCTTGCCTTGGTGCCGTGCTGGACCACATGATCCACCCCGACCAGTCCTATACGGTCCCGGGCCGGACAATCCACGATAACATCCATCTGGTCCGGGACCTCATCCATTGTTCCCAGGAGGCTGGTCTGTCGGTCGCCTTCCTATCCCTCGACCAAGAGAAGGCGTTCGACAGGGTGGATCACGACTATCTGCTCGGAACTCTGCGCGCTTTCGGGTTCGGGACGCATTTCGTCGCCCGGATCCGACTTTTGTACGCCGCCGCGGAGTGTCTGATTAAGGTTAACGGGTCCTTGACGGCGCCCCTTCGCTTTAGGAGAGGGGTGCGCCAGGGATGCCCCATGTCCGGCCAGTTATATGCTGTTTGCGTGGAGCCTTTCCTGCGCCTCTTGCGGACGAGGTTGACGGGACTGGCTCTGCAAGGGCCGGGCGTGGAGGTCGTCCTCTCGGCTTACGCCGATGACGTGCTCCTCGCGGTAGAGGATCCCGCTGACCTGCGGAGGATGCGTGAGTGCCAGGAGATTTACTCGGCCGCGTCCTCCGCCAGGATCAACTGGGAGAAATGTTCCGGACTCCTGGTGGGTCAGTGGCGGGTGGACTCCCTGCCGGAGGAGCTCAGGCCTTTTGCCTGGAGCACGACCCATCTCCTCTATCTGGGAGTCTACCTTAGCCCCGACGAGGGAGCCTGGCCGGCGAACTGGCAGGAGCTGGAGGCCAAGGTCGCTGCTCACCTAGGCCGCTGGACAGGACTGCTCCGAGTGCTGTCCTACAGGGGTCGAGCGCTAGTCATAAACCAGCTGGTGGCCGCAATGTTGTGGTACCGGCTGGTCACTTTGACCCCTCCCCCTGCGTTTGTCGCCAAGATACAGAAGAAGCTGGTGGACTTCTTCTGGAACAACAGGAAGCACTGGGTCTCTGCCGCGGTCTTGAGTCTCCCGCTTGAGGAGGGCGGTCAGTCGTTGGTGTGCGTCAGCGCCCAGCTCGCGACTTTCCGTCTTCAGACCCTGCAGAGATACCTTTACATCGAGCCCCCTCCTAGGTGGTGCGCTCTGGCGAGGTATTTCTTCCGCCAGCAGCTCGACCTCAATTATGACACGCAGCTCCTGTTTGTGAACTTGGGGGGTGCCAGGACCGCCCTCCGGGAGCTGCCTGTCTTTTACAGGGAACTCATCAGGGTCTGGAACAAAGTCTCCACCAAGCGCAGCTCTCCGCCGGCTGGAGTGGCGGCCGTCCTGCAGGAGCCGCTGCTCGGGAATCCGTACCTCCACGGCCGAGGTTTGATGTGGCGGTCGGAAGAGAGGGCTGTGGCTGGTGAGGTGACCAGGGTCAGGGACCTGCTCGATGGCGGAGGAGCGGGCTGGATGGCGCCAGACACGCTGGCGCGGCGCCTAAACTCTGCCAACGTCCGCCACGCGGCCGATGCCATCGAGTCGCTAAAAACAGCTCTGGGCCCTGACTCCGTTAGGTGCATCGAGGAGGCTCAAGCACGTGGGGAGATCCCGTCCGAACTGACCCCCGTCCGGACGGAATTCCTCATCGGCGCCAAACCCCGGAACCTCCCTCGGGGGCCGGCGCCTCACAACTTGAGCCGCCTCGGGGAAATCCCCTCCGTGCCTTTCAGTTCCGCGCGGAGGGGTTTCCTGTACGGGCTGCTCCTGCACACCCTCAACTTTGCCATCCTCGCCGGCCGTCCGGACACGCCATGGCGTACCATCTTGCCGTCCGGAGGAGGCGGGGGTCCCCGATGGAGGGCACTCTACGCAGGGGTCCTCCCACTATTCATCGGGGACTTGGCCTGGAGGGTGGTGCACGGAGCAGTGCCGTGCAACAAATTTTTAAGCCGGTTCACGGACTCCCAGGCCGCCTGCAATTTCTGCGGTCTGGAAGAGTCCGTGTTCCATGTTTTTATGGAATGCACAAGGTTGCAGCCCCTGTTCCATTATTTGAAGGGGCTGCTCCTGAAATTCTGGCTGCACTTCAGTCCCACTCTCCTGATCTTTGGGCACCCTGTGCGGAGGGGAGCGGGTAGGTCCGAAGGCCTCCTCGTAGGACTGCTCCTGGGCACGGCCAAGGGTGCCATCAGCCGGTCCAGGCAGCGGGCGGTCGAGGGGGTCGTTCAACCTGACTGCCTGCCTCTCTTCCGCTCTTACATCCGGTCCAGGGTGTCCTTGGAGATGGAGCACGCGGTGTCCACCGGTACGCTCGCGGCCTTCCGCGAGAGGTGGGCACCGGAGGGACTGGAGTGCATCATCACGCCCGGCAACCAAATTTTAATTTGATTTTACGTTTTTAAGTTTAATTTGTTTTAATTGCCGGTGCTTTTAGTGTCCCCCTTCCCTTTTATAGGGGGCACTGGGGAAAATTGTGATTTTAGTGCCCAAAAAAAAACACAAAGAAAAAAAGGGGGGGAAAAAAAAAGGGCCTTGTAAATGTCTGGAGTGTCACCCAGGTCGGGTGGCACCGTTTAATGTTTTATGTTTTCGCAGGTAAACGCAAAAGAGTTTCATGCACAAGGACCAATTGTGGAGCAGTAGAGGCGTGTCCTGCTCAGTAGGAGCTGTGAGCAGTGAGGAGAGCAGCCACCAACTTGTGCTCCTGCCTGGAGAGCCCTGAGACCAGCCCAGGAATAGAAGGAAGGAAGGGGCTTCAACACCAACTTTTATCCAGAGGGAGAGGAGGAGAACAGAAAACTTTCAAACATTTTTACCATTTCTGCAAGGAGTTGGAGAGAGGGGGAAAAGACAACAACATCCAGTGTGGAAGGAGGGAGACTCTACCATTTCAACAGGTGGGTGTTGGTGCATTCCCAAAAAGACTTTGTTGTATCGGTGGGGGGAGGAAAGAAGACCACTGAGGGCCGGAACATCGCAGGGGGTGTGTGTGTGTGTGGTAGTGTGTGTGGGGGCCTTGCTTACAACTGGGCCCCCCCCCACAATTGGAACCCCCCCCACCCCCCACATTTGCCTAGCCTGGGATAGCTGGAGCTACCAGGCTGAAGATTGTTTTCTTAATCACCCAATTAAAGATCGTTAGTAGTGTGAGCCTGGTGGCTCCAGCTACCCCAGGTGAAGACATCTTCTCCCCCCACCTGAAGACCACCCCAAAGACTTTTTGTTTTGCCATCTGGGGAGTGCACCCACCCACAGCTGCGAGGGGAGACCTGCCCTCGCAGTTCCCCCCCCCCTTCCCACCCCCCTCTCTCTTTCTCTGTTACACTGTTTCTCCCCTCTCTCTCTGAGAGCCCTTCCTTCCAAATTTAATTTAAAAAAAAACAATTAAGACAACTGAGCAGAGGGAGCAAGGCCCCTCCCCAATTGCCAACTAGGGGAGAGGTACCTCGTTAAGAGCTCCTCTGCTTCAGTCTTTTAGATAAGAGGCCTAATTAAGACCATTAAGGCCTGTGACTTTGGGGTGGGTGTAGCCCTTAAAGGGACCCCGTGATGGCGACCCCATCCACGCCGGTGGCAGGGCCAGCAAGGACGTATGCGCAGGCGGTGTCCACATCCACGGCACCTCCTGCGCCACCCGCTGCCCTGCCACCATTTAGATTAATTACTAAAAAACACGGGGTCAAGAGCTACACTCACCCCACAATGACCATCGAGGAGTGCGTGCGGGCGATGGCTGGGGTAGTCGGCCCCTCGGCCATTGTCGCAGCCTCCAAGATGTCTGGGAAGGCCGTGTTCTTCCTGGGGTCGGAGCGGGCGGTGTCCCTGGCCCTTGAAAAGGGGCTCACGGTGGGCGGGACGTTCCTGCCGGTGGACCCTCTCGAGGCCACCGCGCAGAGGGTCATCATTTCAAACGTCCCGCCCTTTGTTCCCGCTGAGCTCCTCCTCCCTCACCTACACCAACTGGGGGAGGTAAGGTCGGGGATCAACCCCATACCGCTCGGCCTCAGGGAGAACAGCCTGCGCCACGTGTTCTCCTTCCGCCGCCAGCTCTTTGTCCGGCTGGCGCGGGAGGACACGACGGAGGGAGATTTTAATGTGGTGCACGAGGGGACTGCCTACCGCGTCTTCTGGACGTCGGACGGCGTGCGGTGCCATGCCTGCAAGGAGGTGGGGCACGTTCGCAAGAACTGCCCCGCCTCCAAGGCCGCCAAACCACCGAAGGCGGCCAAGGCTGGCGCCGCCGCCACCCCTCCCCCTAGTTGCGTCCGCGTGCCGGGAGCTGTAGGTGTGCGGGCATCGTCGGAGGCCTTTGTTTTCAAGGCCTCCGGCGGGGGGGAGGGAGAACGTCCGAGCGGAAAGAAGGCGCGGAACAAGAAGAAACATCTAGAGGCGGGTCCCCTCGGTGCGCCAGAAAGATTGACCACCGCGCTCAGCCCAACCCCGTCACCGGCGAGCGCGGGGTGCCCCGAGCCCGTGCCCGAGCCCTTGAACAACACCACAGAGGGGCCCGGGCGCGGGCAAGAAAAGGAAAAGGGGGGGGCGGAGCGGGAGGCCTCGGCAGACATGCTTTCGCGCGCCCCCAGGAACAAAAAGAGGCACCGCCCCAATGAGGCGGAGGGGGAACAACATCCCTCCGCGGAGGAGTCGGTGCCCGCCGCGTGTCCCGCGTCCCCCACCAGCGCCCCCAAATTGCGCTGCAGGCGCGAGGAGTCTTTCCCCGGGGAGGGTGAGGCAGTCGAGGCTGCCCAGCCGCTGCCTCCTGGGGAGGGCATGGAAGATCTGCCTGTCGTGGGGGGCGTGGGGCCAGTGGAAGAATGCGTAGCCGCCGGGTCGAGCGTCCCGGGGACCGAGGCGGGCGGGGCCGAAAAGGCCGAACCTGAGCCCGCCCAGCTATTATCCAACTTCCCCCGGGAGTCGCTCGACCCGGCAGAAACCGAAACAAATGTTTATCATGAAACTGTAGATGCTGGGCTGGGGGGTGGCAGCGAGGAGGGGGAGGAACACCCACCCTCGCCCCCTACTTTGGAGCTGAGGGACTTGGTGGACCTGGAGAATTTTCTAAACCAGGTCTCTCCGTGTTCCCCGGCTCCTGGGGCGGAGGAGGAACCCCTTCCGCTGTCGCTTCCCGACCCAGCACCAATTTTAAAAGAGCCCAGTGGGGACTCCTCTGCCGACGATCCTGGGGGTGGGATCGGGGCAGAGCCAGGGCCAGATGGAGCGGCCGGGCCGTTTGCCGTACCTCGTGCGGTCGACGGGCCGGCTGCTAGCGGCGACCTCCCGGAGGGGGACGGGGACTCGGTGGAGGACGCGGGTGAAGATCTCGAGTCCATCGCCAGTGAGGAACTCCGGGACTTTTTGGTCCAGTGCCGGGGTCGCCGCGACCAAGCCCGTCTGGCCCTGGAAAGATGGTCCGAGCCGGGGCTGCTCGTCGCGTCCGTCCGCGCCGCCGCTAAAACCATGGCCGCGGGCGGGCCCTCATTAAAGGCTCAAGGCCTTGAGCTGCGCCGGCTCAAAAAGTTCCTCGCTGGGCTGCTGAAGGAGCGGAGTTCAACAAAAGACTCCGCTCCCTCCCCCACAATAGGTTAAGGTAGAGGTTGCACTATGCTTTTGCCATGAAGATAACCATAGCCAACCTCAACATCAACGGCGGCAGAGGGGCACGCCGTAGATTTGACAATTTTTCGCTCCTGCGGGAGTGGAAATATGCGGTGTGCTTCCTGCAAGAAACCCACACCGTTCCGGGAGACGAAGCCACGTGGCTCCTGGAATGGCAAGGAGAGGTCCGCATGAGCCACCTCACCGCCATTTCTAGTGGGGTGGCCATCTTGCTGGGCCCGCATTTTCAGCCGGAGATCTTGGGGGTCGAGGAGCCCGTGCCAGGCCGCTTGCTGCACGTAACGGTTCGCCTGGGGGACGTGCCGCTCCATCTCGTGAACGTGTACGCCCCTCATCCCGGCCCGCAGCAAACGCGCTTCTTTGAAGAGGTGTCCGCTCTTCTTGGCTCCGTCGACGTCGGCGACTGCATTGTCCTCGGGGGGGATTTTAACTGCACCCTCGAGGCGAGGGACCGCTCCGGTGCCCCGCAGTGCATGACGGCGATGGAGAAGTTGAGGGACCTGGTCGGGTCCTTCGACTTGGTGGACGTCTGGCGAAATCTCCACCCCGACTCCAGCGCCTTTACTTGGGTGAGGCCTGGAGTTGGATGGTCTAGAGTCGACCGCCTTTACGTGTCTCGGGCGTACGTTTCCTGCGTCCCGGCGGCTTCCATGCGGCCGGTGCCGTGTTCGGACCACCACCTGGTGTGGGCGGAGCTCGCTTCGCTCCGCGCGAGGACGGGGTCCGCGTACTGGCACTTTAACAACCGGCTGCTGGAGGACGTGCGGTTCCAGGACTCGTTCCGTCGATTCTGGTCCGACTGGAGAAGGAAGCAGGGGGGCTTCCCCTCCTTGAGGCTATGGTGGGACGTGGGCAAGGCTCACGTCCGCGTCTTCTGTCAAGAGTACGCGAGGGGGTCGACCAAGAGGCGGGCGGCCAGAGTCGGGCGCCTAGAAAAAGAGGTGCTCGACCTGGAAGCCCGTCTCGGTCAAGTCGTCCAGGACCCGGCCCTGCGGACGGTGTACGAAGCGAAGAAGGCCGCGCTGAAGGACCTGCAGCTCGTCGGGTCCCGAGGCGCGTTCGTGAGGTCGCGGATCCGGTTCCTGCGGGATCTGGACCGCGGCTCCCCCTTCTTCTACTCGCTGGAAAAAAGGCAGAGTGTCCGTAAGCAGCTCTTGACGCTGCTGGCCGACAACGGCTCTCTCGTCTCGGATCCGGAGGGCGTCAACAACAGGGTCCGTGAATATTACGGGGCTCTGTTCTCTCCGGATCCGTCCAGCGAGGAAGCGCGTAGAGTTTTGTGGGAGGACCTGCCGAAGGTCAGCCCGGAGGGCGCCGAAAATCTGGAAGCTCCGCTAAGCCTGGCGGAGCTGACCGGTGCCCTCGCCCGGCTCTCGAGGGGAAAATCCCCGGGGCTGGACGGGCTGACCGTGGAGTTCCACAGGGCGTTCTGGGACGTCCTGGGGAGCGACTACGCGCGGGTCCTGGGGGAAAGTCTGGCGACCGGGGAGATGCCCCTCTCTTGGCGCAGGGCAGTCATCGTCCTGCTGCCTAAGAAGGGCGATCTCCGCCTCCTTAAGAACTGGCGCCCGGTCTCCCTCCTCAGCACGGACTACAAAATCTTCGCCAGGGCGATGTCTGCTCGCCTTGGTGCCGTGCTGGACCACATGATCCACCCCGACCAGTCCTACACGGTCCCGGGCCGGACAATCCACGATAACATCCATCTGGTCCGGGACCTCATCCATTGTTCCCAGGAGGCTGGTCTGTCGGTCGCCTTCCTATCCCTCGACCAAGAGAAGGCGTTCGACAGGGTGGATCACGACTATCTGCTCGGAACTCTGCGCGCTTTCGGGTTCGGGACGCATTTCGTCGCCCGGATCCGACTTTTGTACGCCGCCGCGGAGTGTCTGATTAAGGTTAACGGGTCCTTGACGGCGCCCCTTCGCTTTAGGAGAGGGGTGCGCCAGGGATGCCCCATGTCCGGCCAGTTATACGCCGTTTGCGTGGAGCCTTTCCTGCGCCTCTTGCGGACGAGGTTGACGGGACTGGCTCTGCAAGGGCCGGGCGTGGAGGTTGTCCTCTCGGCTTACGCCGATGACGTGCTCCTCGCGGTAGAGGATCCCGCTGACCTGCGGAGGATGCGTGAGTGCCAGGAGATTTACTCGGCCGCGTCCTCCGCCAGGATCAACTGGGAGAAATGTTCCGGACTCCTGGTGGGTCAGTGGCGGGTGGACTCCCTGCCGGAGGAGCTCAGGCCTTTTGCCTGGAGCACGACCCATCTCCTCTATCTGGGAGTCTACCTTAGCCCCGACGAGGGAGCCTGGCCGGCGAACTGGCAGGAGCTGGAGGCCAAGGTCGCCGCTCGCCTAGGGCGCTGGACAGGACTGCTCCGAGTGCTGTCTTACAGGGGTCGAGCGCTAGTCATAAACCAGCTGGTGGCCGCAATGTTGTGGTACCGGCTGGTCACTTTGACCCCTCCCCCTGCGTTTGTCGCCAAGATACAGAAGAAGCTGGTGGACTTCTTCTGGAACAACAGGAAGCACTGGGTCTCTGCTGCGGTCTTGAGTCTCCCGCTTGAGGAGGGCGGTCAATCGTTGGTGTGCGTCAGCGCCCAGCTCGCGAATTTCCGTCTTCAGACCCTGCAGAGATACCTTTACGTCGAGCCCCCTCCTAGGTGGTGCGCTCTGGCGAGGTATTTCTTCCGCCAGCAGCTCGACCTCAATTATGACACGCAGCTCCTGTTTGTGAACTTGGGGGGTGCCAGGACCGCCCTCCGGGAGCTGCCTGTCTTTTACAGGGAACTCATCAGGGTCTGGAACAAAGTCTCCACCAAGCGCAGCTCTCCGCCGGCTGGAGTGGCGGCCGTCCTGCAGGAGCCGCTGCTCGGGAATCCGTACCTCCACGGCCGAGGTTTTATGTGGTGGTCGGAAGAGAGGGCTGTGGCTGGTGAGGTGACCAGGGTCAGGGACCTGCTCGATGGCGGAGGAGCGGGCTGGATGGCGCCAGACACGCTGGCGCGGCGCCTAAACTCTGCCAACGTCCGCCACGCGGCCGATGCCATCGAGTCGCTAAAAACAGCTCTGGGCCCTGACTCCGTTAGGTGCATCGAGGAGGCTCAAGCACGTGGGGAGATCCCGTCCGAACTGACCCCCGTCCGGACGGAATTCCTCATCGGCGCCAAACCCCGGAACCTCCCTCGGGGGCCGGCGCCTCACAACTTGAGCCGCCTCGGGGAAATCCCCTCCGTGCCTTTCAGTTCCGCGCGGAGGGGTTTCCTGTACGGGCTGCTCCTGCACACCCTCAACTTTGCCATCCTCGCCGGCCGTCCGGACACGCCATGGCGTACCATCTTGCCGTCCGGAGGAGGCGGGGGTCCCCGATGGAGGGCACTCTACGCAGGGGTCCTCCCACTATTCATCGGGGACTTGGCCTGGAGGGTGGTGCACGGAGCAGTGCCGTGCAACAAATTTTTAAGCCGGTTCACGGACTCCCAGGCCGCCTGCAATTTCTGCGGTCTGGAAGAGTCCGTGTTCCATGTTTTTATGGAATGCACAAGGTTGCAGCCCCTGTTCCATTATTTGAAGGGGCTGCTCCTGAAATTCTGGCTGCACTTCAGTCCCACTCTCCTGATCTTTGGGCACCCTGTGCGGAGGGGAGCGGGTAGGTCCGAAGGCCTCCTCGTAGGACTGCTCCTGGGCACGGCCAAGGGTGCCATCAGCCGGTCCAGGCAGCGGGCGGTCGAGGGGGTCGTTCAACCTGACTGCCTGCCTCTCTTCCGCTCTTACATCCGGTCCAGGGTGTCCTTGGAGATGGAGCACGCGGTGTCCACCGGTACGCTCGCGGCCTTCCGCGAGAGGTGGGCACCGGAGGGACTGGAGTGCATCATCACGCCCGGCAACCAAATTTTAATTTGATTTTACGTTTTAAAGTTAATTTGTTTTAATTGCCGGTGCTTTTAGTGTCCCCTTCCCTTTTATAGGGGGCACTGGGGAAAAATTGTGATTTTAGTGCCCAAAAAAAAAAAAAAAAAAGGGGGGAAAAAAAAAGGGCCTTGTAAATGTCTGGAGTGTCACCCAGGTCGGGTGGCACCGTTTAATGTTTTATGTTTTGCAGGTGAACTCCAAAAAGAGTTTCATGCACAAGGACCAATTGTGGAGCAGTGGAGGCGTGTCCTGCTCAGTTGGAGCTGTGAGAAGTGAGGAGAGCAGCTAGCAACTTGTGCTCCTGCCTGGAGAGCCCTGAGACCAGCCCAGGAAGAGAAGGAAGGAAGGGGCTTCAACACCAACTTTACCCAGAGGGAGAGGAGGAAACAGAAAACTTTTAACATCTTTATCATTTCTGCAAGGAGTTGGAGAGAGGGGGAAAAACCAACAACATCCAGTGTGGAAGGAGGGAGACTCTACATTTCAACAGGTGGGTGTTGGTGCATTTCCCAAAAAGACTTTGTTGTATCGGTGGGGGGAGGAAAGAAGACCACTGAGGGCCGGAACATCGCGGGGGGTGTGTGTGTGTGTGGTAGTGTGCGTGGGGGCCGTGCTTACAACTAGGCCCCCCCCCACAATTGGAACCCCCCCCACCCCCCCACATTTGCCTAGCCTGGGACAGCTGGAGCTACCAGGCTGAAGATTGTCATTAATCACCCTATTAAAGATCGTTTAGGATTGTGTGCCTGGTGGCTCTAGCTACCCCAGGTGAAGACGTCTTCTCCCCCCACCTGAAGACCAACCCAAAGACTGTGTTTTTTGTGTGTTTTGCCATCTGGGGAGTGCACCCACCCACAGCTGCGAGGGGAGACCTGCCCTCGCAGCCCCCCCCCCTTCCCACCCCCCTCTCTCTTTCTCCGTTACCCTCTGTTTCTCCCCTCTCTCTCTGAGGCCCCTTTTCTTCCTAATTTAAAAAAAAAACCAATTAAGACAACTGAGCAGAGGGAGCAAGGCCTCTCCCCAATTGTCAACGAGGGGAGAGGTGCCTCGTTAAGGGCTCCTCTGCTCAGTTAATATACGAGGCCATTAAAGACCATTAAGGCCCGTGACTTTGGGGTGGGTGTAGCCCTTAAAGGGACCCCGTGATGGCGACCCCATCCACGCCGGTGGCAGGGCCAGCGAAGACGTATGCGCAGGTGGCAACCGCTTCCACGGCACCTCCTGCGCCACCCGCTGCCCTGCCACCATTCAGACTCATTACAAAAAAACACGGGGTCAAGAGCTACACTCACCCCACAATGAGCATTGAGGAGTGCGTGCGGGCGATGGCTGGGGTAGTCGGCCCCTCGGCCATTGTCGCAGCCTCCAAGATGTCTGGGAAGGCTGTTTTCTTCCTGGGGTCGGAGCGGGCGGTGTCCCTGGCCCTCGAAAAGGGGCTCACGGTGGGCGGGACGTTCCTGCCGGTGGACCCTCTCGAGGCCACCGCGCAGAGGGTCATCATATTGAACGTCCCACCCTTTGTTCCCGCTGGGCTCCTCCTCCCTCCCCTACACCAACTGGGGGAGGTAAGGTCGGGGATCAACCCCATACCGCTCGGCCTCAGGGAGAGCAGCCTGCGCCACGTGTTCTCCTTCCGCCGCCAGCTCTTTGTCCGGCTGGCGCGGGAGGAGACAACGGAGGGGTCTTTTAATGTGGTGCACGAGGGGACTGCCTACCGCGTCTTCTGGACGTCGGACGGCGTGCGGTGCCATGCCTGCAGAGAGGTGGGGCACGTTCGCAAGAACTGCCCCGCCTCCAAGGCCGCCAAACCACCGAAGGCGGCCAAGGCTGGCGCCGCCGCCACCCCTCCCCCCTACTTGCGTCCGCGTGCCGGGAGCCGTAGGTGCGCGGGCATCGTCGGAGGCCTTTGTTTTCAGGGCCTCCGGCGGGGGGGAGGGAGAGCGTCCGAGCGGAAAGAAGGCGCGGAACAAGAAGAAACATCTAGAGGCGGGTCCCCTCAGTGCGCCAGAAAGATTGACCACTGCGCTCAGCCCAACCCAGCCACCGGCGAGCGCGGGGTGCCCCGAGCCCGTGCCCGAGCCCTTGAACAACACCACAGAGGGGCCCGGGCGCGGGCAAGAAAAGGAAAAGGGGGGGGCGGAGCGGGAGGCCTCGGCAGACATGGAGGTCTCCCTGACTCCGCGCGCCCCCAGGAACAAAAGGAGGCACGGCTCCGATGAGACGGAGGGGGAACAACATCCCTCCGTGGAGGAGTTGGTGCCCGCCGCGTGTCCCGCGTCCCCAACCAGCGCCCCCAAGCAGCGCCGTAGGCGGGAGGAGTCTGTCCCCGGGGAGGGTGAAACAGTTGAGGCTGCCCAGCCTCTGCCTCCCGGGGATGGAGTGGAAGATCTGCCTGTCGTGGGGGGCGTGGGGACCGCGGAGGAATGCGTAGCCGCCGGGCCGGGCGTCCCGGGGACTGAGGCGGGCGAGGCCGAAAAGGCCGAACCTGAGCCCGCCCAGCCAATACCCAACTTCCCCCGGGAGACGCTCGACCCGGCAGAAACACAATTTACTGTTTTTAATGAAACTGTAGATGCTGGGCCGGGGGGTGGCAGCGGGGAGGGGGAGGAACACCCACCCTCGCCCCTTATTTTGGAGCTGGTGCACTTGGGGAGCCTGGGGATTTCCCATGGCCGGGTCTCTCCTTGTTCCCCGGTTCCTGGGGCGGAGGGGGAACCCCTTCCGCTGTCATTTCCCGACCCAGCACCATTTTTAAAAGAGCCCAGTGGGGACTCCTCTGCCGACGATCCTGGGGGTGGGATCGGGGCAGTGCCAGGGCCGGTTGGAGCGGCCGGTTCATTTGCCGTACCTTGTGCGGTCGATGGGCTGGCTGCTGGCGGCCACCTCCCGGAGGAGGACGGGGCCTCGGGGGGGGACGCGGGTGACGACCTAGAGACCACCGCCAGCGAGGCGGTGGATCTGCTCGCGGCCGCCGCCGAGACCATCCTCATTCCTGCAAAGGAACTCCGGGACTTTTTGGCCCAGAGCCGGGGTCGCTGCGACCAAGCCCGACTGGCCCTGGAAAAATGGTCCGAGCCAGAGCTGATCAAGGCGTCCGTTCGCGCCGCCGTCAAAACCTTGGCCGCGGGCGGGCCCTTGACAAAGGCGCAACACCTTGAGCTGCGCGAGCTCGAGGAACTCCTCGCTGGGCTGCGGAGGGAGCGGAGTTCAACAAAAGACTCCGCTCCCTCTCCCACAATAGGTTAAGGTAGAGGTTGCACTATGCTTTTGCCATGAAGATAACCATAGCCAGCCTCAACATCAACGGCGGCAGAGGGGCACGCCGTAGATTTGACAATTTTTCGCTCCTGCGGGAGGGGAAATATGCGGTGTGCTTCCTGCAAGAAACCCACACCGTTCCGGGAGACGAAGCCACGTGGCTCCTGGAATGGCAAGGAGAGGTCCGCATGAGCCACCTCACCGCCATTTCTAGTGGGGTGGCCATCTTGCTGGGCCCGCATTTTCAGCCGGAGATCTTGGGGGTCGAGGAGCCCGTGCCAGGCCGCTTGCTGCACGTAACGGTTCGCCTGGGGGACGTGCCGCTCCATCTCGTGAACGTGTACGCCCCTCATCCCGGCCCGCAGCAAACGCGCTTCTTTGAAGAGGTGTCCGCTCTTCTTGGCTCCGTCGACGTCGGCGACTGCATTGTCCTCGGGGGGGATTTTAACTGTTTAACTGCACCCTCGAGGCGAGGGACCGCTCCGGTGCCCCGCAGTGCATGACGGCGATGGAGAAGTTGAGGGACCTGGTCGGGTCCTTCGACTTGGTGGACGTCTGGCGAAATCTCCACCCCGACTCCAGCGCCTTTACTTGGGTGAGGCCTGGAGTTGGATGGTCTAGAGTCGACCGCCTTTACGTGTCTCGGGCGTACGTTTCCTGCGTCCCGGCGGCTTCCATGCGGCCGGTGCCGTGTTCGGACCACCACCTGGTGTGGGCGGAGCTCGCTTCGCTCCGCGCGAGGACGGGGTCCGCGTACTGGCACTTTAACAACCGGCTGCTGGAGGACGTGCGGTTCCAGGACTCGTTCCATCGATTCTGGTCCGACTGGAGAAGGAAGCAGGGGGGCTTCCCCTCCTTGAGGCTATGGTGGGACGTGGGCAAGGCTCACGTCCGCGTCTTCTGTCAAGAGTACGCGAGGGGGTCGACCAAGAGGCGGGCGGCCAGAGTCGGGCGCCTAGAAAAAGAGGTGCTCGACCTGGAAGCCCGTCTCGGTCAAGTCGTCCAGGACCCGGCCCTGCGGACGGTGTACGAAGCGAAGAAGGCCGCGCTGAAGGACCTGCAGCTCGTCGGGTCCCGAGGCGCGTTCGTGAGGTCGCGGATCCGGTTCCTGCGGGATCTGGACCGCGGCTCCCCCTTCTTCTACTCGCTGGAAAAAAGGCAGAGTGTCCGTAAGCAGCTCTTGACGCTGCTGGCCGACGACGGCTCTCTCGTCTCGGATCCGGAGGGCGTCAACAACAGGGTCCGTGAATATTACGGGGCTCTGTTCTCTCCGGATCCGTCCAGCGAGGAAGCGCGTAGAGTTTTGTGGGAGGACCTGCCGAAGGTCAGCCCGGAGGGCGCCGAAAATCTGGAAGCTCCGCTAAGCCTGGCGGAGCTGACCGGTGCCCTCGCCCGGCTCTCGAGGGGAAAATCCCCGGGGCTGGACGGGCTGACCGTGGAGTTCCACAGGGCGTTCTGGGACGTCCTGGGGAGCGACTACGCGCGGGTCCTGGGGGAAAGTCTGGCGACCGGGGAGATGCCCCTCTCTTGGCGCAGGGCAGTCATCGTCCTGCTGCCTAAGAAGGGCGATCTCCGCCTCCTTAAGAACTGGCGCCCGGTCTCCCTCCTCAGCACGGACTACAAAATCTTCGCCAGGGCGATGTCTGCTCGCCTTGGTGCCGTGCTGGACCACATGATCCACCCCGACCAGTCCTACACGGTCCCGGGCCGGACAATCCACGATAACATCCATCTGGTCCGGGACCTCATCCATTGTTCCCAGGAGGCTGGTCTGTCGGTCGCCTTCCTATCCCTCGACCAAGAGAAGGCGTTCGACAGGGTGGATCACGACTATCTGCTCGGAACTCTGCGCGCTTTCGGGTTCGGGACGCATTTCGTCGCCCGGATCCGACTTTTGTACGCCGCCGCGGAGTGTCTGATTAAGGTTAACGGGTCCTTGACGGCGCCCCTTCGCTTTAGGAGAGGGGTGCGCCAGGGATGCCCCATGTCCGGCCAGTTATATGCCGTTTGCGTGGAGCCTTTCCTGCGCCTCTTGCGGACGAGGTTGACGGGACTGGCTCTGCAAGGGCCGGGCGTGGAGGTCGTCCTCTCGGCTTACGCCGATGACGTGCTCCTCGCGGTAGAGGATCCCGCTGACCTGCGGAGGATGCGTGAGTGCCAGGAGATTTACTCGGCCGCGTCCTCCGCCAGGATCAACTGGGAGAAATGTTCCGGACTCCTGGTGGGTCAGTGGCGGGTGGACTCCCTGCCGGAGGAGCTCAGGCCTTTTGCCTGGAGCACGACCCATCTCCTCTATCTGGGAGTCTACCTTAGCCCCGACGAGGGAGCCTGGCCGGCGAACTGGCAGGAGCTGGAGGCCAAGGTCGCCGCTCGCCTAGGGCGCTGGACAGGACTGCTCCGAGTGCTGTCCTACAGGGGTCGAGCGCTAGTCATAAACCAGCTGGTGGCCGCAATGCTGTGGTACCGGCTGGTCACTTTGACCCCTCCCCCTGCGTTTGTCGCCAAGATACAGAAGAAGCTGGTGGACTTCTTCTGGAACAACAGGAAGCACTGGGTCTCTGCCGCGGTCCTGAGTCTCCCGCTTGAGGAGGGTGGTCAGTCGTTGGTGTGCGTCAGCGCCCAGCTCGCGACTTTCCGTCTTCAGACCCTGCAGAGATACCTTTACGTCGAGCCCCCTCCTAGGTGGTGTGCTCTGGCGAGGTATTTCTTCCGCCAGCAGCTCGACCTCAATTATGACACGCAGCTCCTGTTTGTGAACTTGGGGGGTGCCAGGACCGCCCTCCGGGAGCTGCCTGTCTTTTACAGGGAACTCATCAGGGTCTGGAACAAAGTCTCCACCAAGCGCAGCTCTCCGCCGGCTGGAGTGGCGGCCGTCCTGCAGGAACCGCTGCTCGGGAATCCGTACCTCCACGGCCGAGGTTTTATGTGGCGGTCGGAAGAGAGGGCTGTGGCTGGTGAGGTGACCAGGGTCAGGGACCTGCTCGATGGCGGAGGAGCGGGCTGGATGGCGCCAGACACGCTGGCGCGGCGCCTAAATTCTGCCAACGTCCGCCACGCGGCCGATGCCATCGAGTCGCTAAAAACAGCTCTGGGCCCTGACTCCGTTAGGTGCATCGAGGAGGCTCAAGCACGTGGGGAGATCCCGTCCGAACTGACCCCCGTCCGGACGGAATTCCTCATCGGCGCCAAACCCCGGAACCTCCCTCGGGGGCCGGCGCCTCACAACTTGAGCCGCCTCGGGGAAATCCCCTCCGTGCCTTTCAGTTCCGCGCGGAGGGGTTTCCTGTACGGGCTGCTCCTGCACACCCTCAACTTTGCCATCCTCGCCGGCCGTCCGGACACGCCATGGCGTACCATCTTGCCGTCCGGAGGAGGCGGGGGTCCCCGATGGAGGGCACTCTACGCAGGGGTCCTCCCACTATTCATCGGGGACTTGGCCTGGAGGGTGGTGCACGGAGCAGTGCCGTGCAACAAATTTTTAAGCCGGTTCACGGACTCCCAGGCCGCCTGCAATTTCTGCGGTCTGGAGGAGTCCGTGTTCCATGTTTTTATTGAGTGCACGAGGTTGCAGCCCCTGTTCCATTATTTGAAGGGGCTGCTCCTGAAATTCTGGCTGCACTTCAGTCCCACTCTCCTGATCTTTGGGCACCCTGTGCGGAGGGGAGCGGGTAGGTCCGAAGGCCTCCTCGTAGGACTGCTCCTGGGCACGGCCAAGGGTGCCATCAGCCGGTCCAGGCAGCGGGCGGTCGAGGGGGTCGTTCAACCTGACTGCCTGCCTCTCTTCCGCTCTTGCATCCGGTCCAGGGTGTCCTTGGAGATGGAGCACGCGGTGTCCACCGGTACGCTCGCGGCCTTCCGCGAGAGGTGGGCACCGGAGGGACTGGAGTGCATCATCACGCCCGGCAACCAAATTTTAATTTGATTTTACGTTTTTAAGTTTAATTTGTTTTAATTGCCGGTGCTTTTAGTGTCCCCCTCTCCTTTTATAGGGGGCACTGGAAAAAAGGAAAAATTTGATTTTAGTGCCCAAAAAAAAAAACCACAAAAAAACCCCCAAAAAAAACAAAAAAGGGCCTTGTAAATGTCTTGTGTGTGTCATCCAGGTCGGGTGGCACGGATACATGTTTTATGTTTTCGCAGGTAAACTCAAAAGAGTTTCATGCACAAGGACCAATTGTGGAGCAGTGGAGGCGTGTCCTGCTCAGTTGGAGCTGTGAGCAGTGAGAGGAGCAGCTATCAACCTGTGCTACGGCCTGGAGAGCCCTGAGAACAGCCCAGGAAGAGAAGGAAGGAAGGGGCTTCACCACCAACTTTCACCCAGAGGGAGAGGAGGAGAATAGAAAACTTTAACAACTTTTACCATTTCTACAAGGAGTTGGAGAGAGGGGGAAAGGACCAACAACAAACATCCAGTGTGGAAGGAGGGAGACTCTGCATTTCTACAGGTGGGTGTGGGTGCATTTCCCAAAAAGACTTTGTTATATCGGTGGGGGGAGGAAAGAAGACCACTGAGGGCCGGAACATCGCGGGGGGTGTGTGTGTGTGTGGAAGTGTGCGTGGGGGCCTTGCTTACAACTAGGCCCCCCCCACAATTGGAACCCCCCCCCCACCCCCCACATTTTGCCTAGCCTGGGACAGCTGGAGCTACCAGGCTGAAGATTTCTTTTCCTTAAATACCCTATTAAACATCATTAGGAGTGTGTGCCTGGTGGCTCGAGCTGCCCCAGGTGAAGACGTCTTCTCCCCCCACCTGAAGACCACCCCAAAGACTTTGTGTTTTGCCATCTGGGGATTGCACCCACCCACAGCTGCGAGGGGAGACCTGCCCTCGCAGTCCCCCCCCCCCCTTCCCACCCCCCTCTCTCTTTCTCTGTTACTCTGTTTCTCCCCTCTCTCTCTGAGGCCCCTTTCTCCTAATTTAAAAAAAAACCAATTGAGACAACTGAGCAGAGGGAGCAAGGCCCCTCCCCAATTGCCAACTAGGGGAGAGGTGCCTCGTTAAGGGCTCCTCTGCTCAGTTAATATACGAGGCCAATAAAGACCATTAAGGCCTGTGACTTTGGGGTGGGTGTAGCCCTTAAAGGGACCCCGTGATGGCGACCCCATCCACGCCGGTGGCAGGGCCAGCAAAGACATATGCGCAGGTGGCAACCGCTTCCACGGCACCTCCTGCGCCACCCGCTGCCCTGCCACCATTCAGATTAATCACCAAAAAACACGGGGTCAAGAGCTACACTCACCCCACAATGACCATCGAGGAGTGCGTGCGGGCGATGGCTGGGGTAGTCGGCTCCTCGGCCATTGTCGCAGCCTCCAAGATGTCTGGGAAGGCCGTGTTCTTCCTGGGGTCGGAGCGGGCGGTGTCCCTGGCCCTTGAAAAGGGGCTCACGGTGGGCGGGACGTTCCTGCCGGTGGACCCTCTCGAGGCCACCGTGCAGAGGGTCATCGTGTCAAACGTCCCGCCCTTTGTTTCCGCTGAGCTCCTCCTCCCTCACCTACACCAACTGGGGGAGGTAAGGTCGGGGATCAACCCCATACCGCTCGGCCTCAGGGAGAACAGCCTGCGCCACGTGTTCTCCTTCCGCCGCCAGCTCTTTGTCCGGCTGGCGCGGGAGGACATGACGGAAGGGCACTTTAATGTGGTGCACGAGGGGACTGCCTACCGCGTCTTCTGGACGTCGGACGGCGTGCGGTGCCATGCCTGTAGGGAGGTGGGGCACGTTCGTAAGAACTGCCCCGCCTCCAAGGCCGCCAAATCACCGAAGGCGGCCAAGGCTGGCGCCGCCGCCACCCCTCCCCCTAGTTGCGTCCGCGTGCCGGGAGCCATGGGTGTGCGGGCATCGTCGGGGACCTTTGTTTTCACGGCCTCCGGCGGGGGGGAGGGAGAGCGTCCGATCGAAAAGAAGGCGCGGAAGAAGACGAGACATCTAGAGGCGGGTCCCCTCAGTGCGCCGGAAAGTTTGACCACTGCGCTCAGCCCAACCCAGTCACCGGCGAGCGCGGGGTGCCCTGAGCCCGTGCCCGAGCCCTTGACCAATACCGCAGAGGGGCTCGGGCGAGGGCAAGATAAGGAAAAGGGGGGGGCGGAGCGGGAGGCCTCGGCAGACATGGAGGTCTCCCTGCCTCCGCGCACCCCCAGGAACAAAAGGAGGCACCACCCCAATGAGGCGGAGGGGGAACAACATCCCTCTGCGGAGGAGGCGGTGCCCGCCGCGTGTCCCGCGTCCCCCACCAGCGCCCCCAAATTGCGCTGCAGGCGCGAGGAATCTGTCCCCGGGGAGGGTGAGGCAGTCGAGGCTGCCCAGCCGCTGCCTCCTGGGGATGGCGTGGAAGATCTGCCTGTCGTGGGGGGCGTGGGGCTGGCGGAAGAATGCGTAGCCGCCGGGTCGAGCATCCCGGGGACTGAGGCGGGCGGGCCCAGCCAATACCCAACTTCCCCCGGGATTTGCTCGACTCGGCAGAAACTGAAAATTTTAACATACATCCACACGCTGGGCCGGGGGGTGGCGGCGGGGAGGGGGAAGAACAACAACTCTCGCCCCCTACTTTGGAGCTGAGGGACTTGGTGGACCTGGAGAATTTTCTAAACCAGGTCTCTCCGTGTTCCCCGGCTCCTGGGGCGGAGGAGGAACCCCTTCCGCTGTCACTTCCCGACTCCGTTAGGTGCATCGAGGAGGCTCAGGCACGTGGGGAGATCCCGTCCGAACTGACCCCCGTCCGGACGGAATTCCTCATCGGCGCCAAACCCCGGAACCTCCCTCGGGGGCCGGCGCCTCACAATTTGAGCCGCCTCGGGGAAATCCCCTCCGTGCCTTTCAGTTCCGCGCGGAGGGGTTTCCTGTACGGGCTGCTCCTGCACACCCTCAACTTTGCCATCCTCGCCAGCTGTCCGGACACGCCATGGTGTACCATCTTGCCGTCCGGAGGAGGCGGGGTTCCCCGATGGAGGGCACTTTACGCAGGGGTCCTCCCACTATTCATCGGGGCCTTGGCCTGGAGGGTGGTGCACGGAGCAGTGCCGTGCAACAAATTTTTAAGCCGGTTCACGGACTCCCAGGCCGCCTGTAATTTCTGCGGTCTGGAAGAGTCCGTGTTCCATGTTTTTATGGAATGCACAAGGTTGCAGCCCCTGTTTTATTATTTGAAGGGGCTGCTCCTGAAATTCTGGCTGCACTTCAGTCCCACTCTCCTGATCTTTGGGCACCCTGTGCGGAGGGGAGCGGGTAGGTCCGAAGGCCTCCTCATAGGACTGCTCCTGGGCACGGCCAAGGGTGCCATCAGCCGGTCCAGGCAGCGGGCGGTCGAGGGGGTCGTTCAACCTGACTGCCTGCCTCTCTTCCGCTCTTACATCCGGTCCAGGGTGTCCTTGGAGATGGAGCACGCGGTGTCCACCGGTACGCTCGCGGCCTTCCGCGAGAGGTGGGCACCGGAGGGACTGGAGTGCATCATCACGCCCGGCAACCAAATTTTAATTTGATTTTACGTTTTAAAGTTTAATTTGTTTTAATTGCCGGTGTTTTTAGTGTCCCCTTCCCTTTTATAGGGGGCACCGGAAAAATTGTGATTTTCGTGCCCCCAAAAAAAAAAACACAAAAAAAAACCAAAAAAAGGAAAAAAGGGCCTTGTAAATGTCTGGTGTGTCACCCAGGTCGGGTGGCACAGTTTAATGTTTATGTTTTGCAGGTAGACTCTAAAAGAGTTTCATGCACAAGGACCCCCAGGTCCCTCTGCACCACAGCATGTTGTAATTTCTCCCCATTCAAATAATATTCCCTTTTACTGTTTTTTTTCCCCAAGGTGGATGACCTCACACTTTCCGACATTGTATTCCATCTGCCAAACCTTAGCCCATTCGCTTAACCTATCCAAATCTCCTTGCAGCCTCTCTGAGTCCTCTACACAACCTGCTTTCCCACTAATCTTAGTGTCATCTGCAAATTTTTTTGCACTACATTCTGTACCCTCTTCTAGGTCATCTATGTATATTGTAAACAGTTGTGGTCCCAGTACTGATCCTTGTGGCACACCACTAACCACTGATTTCCAACCCAAAAAGGACCCATTTATCCCGACTCTCTGTTTTTTGTTCGCCAGCCAATTCTCTATCCATGCTGATACATTTCCTCTGACTCCACGTACCTTTATCTTCTACAGTAACCTTTTGTGTGGCACCTTATCGAATGCCTTTTGGAAATCTAAATACACCACATCCATCGGTACACCTCTATCCACCATGCTCGTTATATCCTCAAAGAATTCCAGTTAGTTAAACATGATTTCCCTTTCATGAATCCATGCTGCGTCTGCTTGATTGCACTATTCCTATCTAGATGTCCCGCTATTTCTTCCTTAATGATAGTTTCAAGCATTTTCCCCACTACAGATGTTAAACTAACCGGCCTATAGTTACCTGCCTTTTGCCTGCCCCCTTTTTTAAACAGAGGCGTTACATTAGCTGCTTTCCAATCCGCTGGTACTTCCCTAGAGTCCAGAGAATTTTGGTAGATTATAACGAATGCATCTGCTATAACTTCCGCCATCTCTTTTAATACCCAGGGATGCATTTCATCAGCACCAGGGAACTTGTCTACCTTCAGTCCCATTAGCCTGTCCAGCACTACCCCCCTAGTGATAGTGATTGTCTCAAGGTCCTCCCTTCCCACATTCCTGTGGCCTGCAAATTTTGGCATGGTTTTTGTGTCTTCCACTGTGAAGACCGAAGCAAAATAATTGTTTAAGGTCTGAGCCATTTCCACATTTCCCATTATTAAATCCCCCTTTTCATCTTCTAAGGGACCAACATTTACTTTAGTCACTCTTTTCCGTTTTATATATCTGTAAAAGCTTTTACTATCTGTTTTTATGTTTTGCGCAAGTTTACCTTCGTAATCTATCTTCCCTTTCTTTATTGTTTTTTTAGTCATTCTTTGCTGTTGCTTAAAATTTTCCCAATCCTCTCGTTTCCCACTAACCTTGGCCACCTTATACGCATTGGTCTTTGATTTGATACTTTCCTTTATTTCCTTGGTTATCCACGGCTGGTTATCCCTTCTCTTGCCGCCCTTCTTTTTCACTGGAATATATTTTTGTTGCCCACTATGAAAGAGCTCCTTAAAAGTCCTCCACTGTTCCTCAATTGTGCCACCGTTTAGTCCTTGTTTCCAGTCTACTTTAGCCAACTCTGCCCTCATCCCACTGTAGTCCCTTTGTTTAAGCATAGTACGCTCGTTTCTGACACAACTTCCTCATCCTCAATCTGTATTACAAATTCAACCATATTGTGATCACTCATTCCGAGAGGATCTTTTACGAGGAGATCATTTATTTTTCCTGTCTCATTACACAGGACCAGATCTAAGATGGCTTGCTCCCTTGTAGGTTCTGTTACATACTGTTCTAAGAAACAATCCCTTATGCATTCTATGAATTCCTCCTCCAGGCTACCCCGTGCGATTTGATTTGACCAATCGATATGTAGGTTAAAATCCCCCATGACTACTGCCGTTCCTTTTTCACATGCCTCCATTATTCCCTTGATTATTGCCCGCCCCACCGTGAAGTTATTATTTGGGGGCATGAAGACATACCAAATATTTGTTCAAAGTTTTTGCCATTTCCTTGTTTCCCATTATAAATTCCCAAGTCTCATCCTCCAAGGGACCAATATTTACTTTAGCTACTCTCTTACCTTTTGTATACTTGTAGAAGCTCTTATTGTCTGTTTTTATATTTCTTGCTAGTTTACTCTCAATCTATTTTCTCCCTCTTTATTATTTGTTTAGTCATCCTTTGCTAAAAATTTCCCAATCTTCTGGCTTTGCCACTAACCTTCGCAACACTGTATGCCTTTCTTTCAATTTGATACCTTAACTTCCTTAGTTAGCCATGGATGGTTCATCCTTCTCGTAGAGTCTCTTTCTAACTGCAACTGGGCTTCATAATTCATTATTTCAGACTCATCTTCATTCTTTCTCTTCTTTGTGAGTGGGGCCTCCTCATCCTTTTGCTGTAACTCCTCTATGTATGGGGAAGCTGTGTACTGTGCAACACACTGCTACAATTTTGAAGACCTTATCCGGGCTATTTTTTATTTATTCTTCGGACGTGGGCATTGCTGGAAAGGCTGGCATTTATTGCCCATCCCTAGTTGCCCTGAGGTGATGGTGACTTCCTTCTTGAACTGCTGCAGCATATCTCTGATCTCTATAACATTAGAAACTCTGAACATGATTTTGTATTCCATAAGGACTTTGGTAGAGGCAAGTGCCTCATTAAATCTGCAGCGTTTATGGCTGTATTGAGGGGTTAATCAATAAAGGCTCTAGAAGATATCCTGAGCCACTGAGAAGCTAAACATCCAGTCTCCATCCTTTTTCAAATAATGATGGCAAGGTGAATTGGTGGAAAATGAAGCTGTTGTGACCTCTATCAAGTGATTAGGAAGTACCTGCATTATTTGATGCATTTGGTCACAGACAACCTGCAGATGAATTGAATAAACCCCCCTTTCTGCTCATATATACCGGTGGGTTGATGGTAATGGCCTGTATGGCCACTTGCATGTCATCTCTGATTCTCTGCTATTTTAGGAAAATCTGCCATCCAATAAAAATGCGATACCCTCTCATGGTGCTGCCAAATTTCCACAGGGAAAATTATAAAAGCCTTGGTAAACAAGACTTTTGACACATGCTTGATGCATTGTTACTCAGTGGAGTGATTTTTGTTAACTATTATTGTTGGTGCTTGGAATGATATGCCACAGAAATTCAAGGTTCTCATCACTTTCATTGCTATCAGCATAGCTATCCTTCTGATGGATATTTGTCTGAAGATCTGATTCAAGAGATGGCGGATGTTATTTTAGAGAAAAGGTGAAAACCGGCGTTAAGTGGGTGCTGTGCTAATAAGATACGATTGTTTAAAAGTCTGGTTTTAGCCCACAATTTTGGGGCTAATTGGTGATTGCCATGATTTCATGCCTGGGAGACGCTACACTGGAGATGTGCAAGTTTAGCATTCAACGCAATTGTCGTGGAGCAGTATATGTAGCCTGCACACACACACTACTACTGAAAGTTGGAGTGTGCTAGCTGACAGACAACAGCACATATCAGGATGGTTCAGAGATTGAGGGAGAGGGCTCAAAGGTTCTCGGATGTGACACTGGAGGTCCTGATGGAGGAAGTACAGAGGAAGAATAATGTCCTGTACCCGCAGGAAGAAAGGAGGCCACAGCGACAAGTAATGTGGCGGATGTCGGAGAAGATCGCCGGGAAGGTGACAGCCAGAGTCCTGTCTCCAGGACACAGCTTCAATGCCGCAAGAAATTTAACGATTTGATTCGAGTGGCCAAAGTAAAATCCCAATTCACAAACACACTTCTCAATAACTGCAGCACCACCACCAGCATCACAACCTCAAAATCTGGTGGAGCAAGCATCACGAGACCTGACCGTGTGCGGGGCTTGAAAAGGCAGCGGCACAGCGGGAGAGTCGGTGTTTGGGTGGAGCTATCTGCAGCAGCAACAAGAGTAAGAGACATAAAGTAAAAAGATTCAAAATCGAAGTGTGGCCTGGTAAACAGGTAAGCGATTAGCTCGTTGATTGGTATTTCTTTCTTTTTTTTAAAAATTGGGCATAGGTGTAAGTTAGGAGTTGCAATTAAATAGATAAGTGAGATTTATTAATTAAAAAACCTATTAATTAAATCAGCTATTTGCTGAGTAGTGACTGGGTGTGTTTTGCTAAGGATTAGAGTTTATTTCTGCTTGATAGTTCCGAGTCTAACTAGAGGGATGGCAGGACAGCGCAGTCCCGTGGATTGCACATCCTGTGGCATGTGGGAAGTCCAGGACACTTTGCGCAGCCTGGACGACCGTGTGTGCAGGAGGTGTCTCCAACTGCACCAACTCGAGCTCCACGTTTCAGAGCTTGAGTGGCGACTGGATTCACTATGGTGCATCCACAAGACTGAGAGCTACGTGGCGAGCACGTTTCTCGGAGGTGGTCACCCCGCAGCTTAAAAGTGTGCAGGCAGAGAGGAAGTGGGTGACCACCAGACAGAAGAGGAGGACTAGGCAGGTAGTGCAGGAGTCCCCTGAGTCCATCTTGCTCTCCAACCGGTATTCTCTTCTGAGTACCGGTGGGGGCGATGGTGCCTCTGATAGTGCAGCCAGAGCCAAGTCCATGGCACCACGGGTGGCTCAGCTGCAAAAGGGGCGCAGGAGGGAGGAAGAAGAATGAAAGAGCTTTAGTGGTAAGGGATTCAATAGTCAGGGGAGCAGACAGGCGTTTCTGCGGCCGCAGACGTGACTCCAGGATGGTATGTTGCCTCCCTGGTGCCAGGGTCAAGGATGTCACCGAGCGGCTGCAGGGCATTCTGGGGGGGTGGGCGGGGAAAAGAGGGTGAACAGTCAGAGGTCGTGGTCCATATCGATACCAATGACATAGGTAGAAAGAGGGATGAGATCCTGCAAGCAGAGTTTAGGGAGCTAGGAGAGAGATTAAAAAGCAGGACCTCAAAGGTAGTAATCTCTGGATTACTCCTGGGCCACGAGCTAGTGAGTATAGAAATTGGAGGATAGAGCAGATGAATGCGTGGCTGGAGAGATGGTGCAGGATGGAGGGCTTTAGATTCCTGAGGCATTGGGACTGCTTCTGGGGGAAGTGGGACCTGTACAAGCTGGACGGGTTACACCTCAACAGCGCCGGGACAAATATCCTCGCAGGACGGGGGTTGCTAATGCTGTTGGGGGGGGGGAGATGGGAACCTCAAAATAGATTCAGTAGGGAGGGAAGTAAAACTGGAATTGGAAAGCAAGAATGTAGAAAGTGAAGTTGAAGGACAGACAAAACAAGGGCTAGAAAGTTGTCAATAAGGAGGTCTGGCTGTACTAAATGGTATATACTTCAATGCAAGGAGTATAGCGAATAAGGCAGATGAGCTGAGAGCACAGGTAGACACTTGGGAGTATGATATTATAGCTATTATAGAGACATGGCTAAAAGAGGGGCAGGTATGGCAGCTCAACATTCCTGTTTATACGATTTTCAGACGGGATAGAGAGGGGGTAAAAAGGGAGGGGGGGGTCGCGGTATTGATTAAATAAACTACTCCAGCTGTGAGGAGGGATGATATGTTAAAGGGATCATCAAACGAGGCCATATGGATCGAACTGAAAAACAAAAAAGGGGTGATCACACTGCTGGGCGTGTACTATTATTTTCCAATCCTCTCTGATTTCAGGTGTGGTGCTAAAGGACTGGAGGGCTGCTAATATGGTACCTTTGTTTAAGAAGGGAGAAAGGAATAGACCGAGTAATTAATCATGGATTAATCAGGGACAGTCAGCACGGATTTGTTAAGGGAAGGTTGTGTCTGACTAACTTGATTGAATTTTTCGAGAAGGTAACCAGGAGGGTCGATGAAGGAAGTGCATATGATATAGTATATATGGATTTTAGCAAAGCTTTTGATAAGGTCCCACATGGCAGACGGGTCACGAAAGTAAAAGCTCATGGGATCCGGGGCAAAGTGGTAAGTTGGATCCAAAATTAGCTCGGAGGCAGGAAGCAAAGGATAATGGTTGATGGGTGTTTTTGTGACTGGAAGGATGCTTCCAGTGGGGTTCCGCAGGGCTCAGTACTAGGTCCCTTGCTTTTTGTGGTATGCATCAATGATCTAGATTTGAATGTAGGGGGTATGATTAAGAAGTTTGCAGATGATACTAAAATCGGTTGTGTGGTGGATAATGAAGAAGAAAGCTGCGGACTACAGGAAGATATCAATCAACTGGTCAGGTGGGCAGAACAGCGGCAAATGGAATTTAATCCGGAGAAGTGTGAGATAATGCATTTGGGGAGGGCTAACAAGGTAAGTGAATACACATTAAATGGTAGGACACTGAGAAGTGTAGATGAACTGTAAGAGAAAATTGGTATTTGGGTAACCCAATTAGAGATCGAGGGGAGCGAAGGGGTTTATGAAATGTATAAATGATGTACGATTTTGCTATTCGGGGAACATCTCCACTCACAGGCGGCTGTGATGAGAAGTGTTCCCGGATGTCCGCAATTAAAGATTGTTATACCTTGCCACCCGTCTCCGTCTACTAACTTCGAGGGCTGCTACGCAGGTTGGAACGAGCGTCGGCCCTTTATATCAGAGGGCCCGCTTGTGGGAAGAGAAGCCTTCCAACTATCCCCTTCAATTTGGTGCTGCGAACAGGGTACAAGAACTTCCCGAACGGAACAATGATCCAGCTGTTGGGTTGAGTATGTTTAATTTGCCACCTTCAAGTTAGAGCTGTGGCATTGTAAACGGGGAGGGAAGGACAGCTGTAAAGAACCATCCGTAGCGGGTCCCGGAGGGATGGAGACAGAGGACAGGGACGATCAAGGGGTGGGAGGGGGTTAAAAGGCATACTCTGAGACGTGCGCGTGTAGGAAGTGCAGCAGTACGAGGGTACGACGCAAGGGAAGACATATGGACGAGACCTATTGACCCAAGCGGTACGAGCGCACGGCGCAGGGACGAGATATATTGACCTGGAAGCGTGGCAGTACGGGTGTACAGCGCAAAGGAAGACATATAGACAACGTCCCCGCAGAGACGAGACATATTGACTCAGAAGCGTGGCAGTACGAGTGTACGGCGCCAACGGGAGACATACAGATGACGTCCTGCATCCCAAACACAAATTAAAAGGAATGCCCAAGTAAGATGGGTAACTCGGCTAGTAAAAACGCGAATAAAACCAATGAGGGAACAGAAACCCAGGCCAGCAAAAAAAAAGAGGAAGAATGTAATTGGGGACCAAAAGGGTCTCTACTAAATTTGCTGGGCAAAAAATACGCAACATTAATGGAAGAAATGAAACGGAAAGGGTGGCAGCCCACGGATACCCTGATAGACAGAAAAAATGGTGGGATAGTCAGACCAAACACAAGGTTGAAATGGCCCAAGTAATTATCCTTACCTGTTACTGGGAACAGGTAAAAGAAATAGATTCCAACACTGAATTGATTCAGGAATTAAAAACTAAAATAACGGAATTAGAAAAGGCTGTAAAGGAGAACGAACGAACCCTACAGTGCGCATCAGCAACACCCAACCCAAAAATAATTCCCCCAGTGCCCCAAATATACCCTTCCCTGAAACAGGTACAGGTGGGGGAGCCCCAAGATAATAACGGGACCCAGGAAAGGGCCCCAGCAAACCGGAAAACAGACAGGGATGCCCATCACGCATGAGGAACTGATGGAAATTCTCCAACAAACAACTTTGCCAGCCCCACCCCCTCCAGAGCTACCCTCTAACGAAGGGCTCATCAACTTACCTAAATTGGCCAGTAGGGGTTACCGGCCCCAAAGGGAAGGTTGGGGCGGCCAACGCTAGATCCCCGTATGTTTATTAGTGCAGTGTTAGGGGGCCGGCAGTGCTAGTAGACACGGGAGCGTCGGTATCCATAACTAATCTAGACCTCCCTCTTACAAGAACCACGGTTAATATTCAAGGGATAGGAGGAGGATCCAAAAAAGTGACATTAAGCGAAGTAGTACTATTAGAGATACAGGGAATAATGATACCCACCCAATTTTGGTGCTGCCCTAACCCGGAAGGCACCATACTAGGGATAGACACCCTGAGGGAAGTAGGTGCACTTATAGACCCCCAGCGTAATCGGATAATATGGGGAGAAAAACATCAGACCCAACAGAAGTTCGATTGTCCAGGACATCAGCAGCAGCAAGTAGCAAGGATTGTCCCAATACAGCCCGAGTAGGAAACGAAGGGCGTGTAGGGCAGAGTATGCCAACTATACCCGGCTCCGTGGGCACAGCACAGGTCAAAATTCTCGGGCTGGAACATAAGGCCCACAGACAATATCCTTTAAATTCCGAGGCTGGAGCAGCCATCCACCAAATAGTGCAAGAATTAGAAGCACAAGGGGTGGTAGAGCGAGTAACTGCCATCATTAATTCACCGGTGTGGCCGGTAAAGAAACCCGACAGAACCTACAGGTTCACTGTCGACTATACAGCCCTGAACAAGGTTCACCCCAAGGGAACATCTGATTGTGGCAAGCCCATCCACTATTTTCAATGGCCTGAACCCGGAACATAAAAACTTTACTATACTCGACGTAGCGAACGGGTTCTGAGCTATACCTTTAGATGAGGAGTCAGAGAAAGTTTGCCTTCACTGTGAAGGGGAAACAGTATACCTGGACCAGGGTGCCGTAAGGGTTTCATAATAGCCCGGGCATATTCTATCGGGCATTGTCAGGAATCCTGGAACCCCTGGACGTAGGAGAAGGAAGCACTATACTACAATACGTGGACAATATTCTTATCGCTTCAGGTACTGAGCAACAACACATGTTGGCCCTAACTACAGTATTAGGGGCCTTACAGCGCTCGGGGTTGAAGGCAAATCCTAGGAAAGCCCAGGTGGGAAAGGAGGAGGTTATGTACCTGGGATATGTAGTAGCCCAAGGGAATAGACAGATGCCCGCAGATCGGAAGGAGGCTATTAGAACAATGCCTAGACCAGGAACGGTAAAAAGGGTCTGACAGGTATTGGGACTATTTAACTATTGCCGGAACTTTATTCCGGAGTATGCGGAGATGGCCCAACCGATACAGGATCTAGTAAAAGGAGGAAGGCCCTCCCAGGAGCCCGTCGACTGGGGGTAGCCCCCAGGAAGCAGTGTTTATAAAACTGAAGCAAGCCCTTATGAGTGCACTCGCCTTGGGATTGCCGGATCAGAATAGACCCTTCCACCTGTATATGTACCATAGTGAGACCCATTACAATGCGTTGGTAACCCAGGAACATGGGAATAGGCAAAGGCCCTTGGCATACTATTCCACAAAACAAGGACCAGTGGCCGCAGGGCTGTCCCAATGTGTCGCAGCTTTCAATTGTGCGGCGTGGGCCATGAGGGCCAGCGAGCCTATAGTGATGACTGGGCAGGTCATCTTACATACACCACATACCCTCGTGGAATTACTTAACACAGGAAGGTTGAGAACCGTTTCCAACGCACGGCGCGCCAATTGGGAAGCGATGCTCTTAACCCCAAACGGCGCCGTGACTATAATAAAGGACAACGGGAATAATCCCGCAGGATGGATAGTCACCGAAGGTAAAGAACACCAGTGTGGTCTCACGGGAAATGAGGGGGCAGGGAGTCAGATTAGCAAAACCCTGCTTGGAAAGGCAGATATGGACCTCTATGTGGATAGATCCCGTCGATATGTAGACAGAACCCCAAGAACAGGATGGGCAGTGGTGGACAACAATGGACAAGTCAGGAAAAGGGGATCCTTAGAGGAAAACCTATCGGCTCAGGTAGCGAATTGGTAGCCCTCACCGAAGCATTAAAATTAGCAGCAGGGAAAAGGGCCAACATATACACCAATAGCTGTTACACCTTCGGGGTGGTACATGATTAAATGACTGTTTGGAAGAAGCGGGGGTACGTGACATCAGGAGGGGGAACCATTAGACACATAGAGATAGTTAAGGAATTGGTAGAAGCATCCCTCCTCCCTCAGGAATGTGCAGTGATAAAAATTAAAGCGCATCTGAAGATGATGGACAGGCACCAGCAGGGAAATGCCTGGGCAAACGAAGCTGCCAAACAGGCAGCCGAATTAGATATGACTAGTAACGCCCCGATTGGCTCATGTATTACCCAATACATGAGCCAATCGGAGGAAGTAAACATACTCAAGATACAAGGAGAATCCACCCCGCAAGAAACTGAAGGGTGGGAACAGAACGGAGCTAAAAGGGGGGCGGATGGAGTTTGGAGGAAAAATGACAATGTAGTGGCCCCGGAATGTATCCAACAGAACCTATTGAGTCTCTATCATGGATACATCCACACTGGTAGGACCGGCATGATGAACTCCATGTCACGATGTTGGTGGTGGAAAGGAATGGGTAGAGACATAGAAAACCATTGTAGGAAATGTATAACATGCGCTAAACACAACCCGGGGAAAAAGATAAAGGTCCGGTTGGGACACCAACCTCACCCAAAGGGACCCTGGGAAGCCTTACAAATAGACTTTACTGGGCCACTACCTAGCCAAAGGGGAAAATGTACTATCTGGTAATACTTGACCAATTTACAAAATGGGTAGAAGCCTTCGCCACTAGAAACTGCACTGCTGATATGGTAGCTAAGATCCTGGCCGGGGAAATAATACCCAGGTGAGGAATGCCACTATAGTTGGACTCAGACCAGGGTACACACTTTACGGGAAAAATCATGAAGCAAGCTTGCGCCCTGTTAGGGATTAAACAAAAATTCCACATCCCATACCACCCGGAGTCTTCCGGATTGGTAGAGCGAATGAATAGGACCTTAAAAACAGCACTGGCTAAGGCAATCGAGGAGACCGGATAGGGGTGGGTTGAGTTACTACCAGGAATCGTAATGAAACTAAGAGCTACCCCTAACCAGACTACCGGACTGGCCCCCTTTGAACTAATGACAGGAAGAGCCATGAGGCTGCCAGAAGTGCTGGTTACTAGAAGTGATGACGTACGGCCCTACAAGGATAAGATACAAGGATAGAGGTTCGTGATGGAACTCTGTAAACAATCACATGAATTACGAGCACAAGCCAGAAACCAACAAACTATTAGGGATCTAGAAAGGGACACGAAGGAACAAAGGGTTCAGGTACTTCAAATAGGGAGCCGGGTCATGGTAAAGATAAATCCTGAAAGACCCGGATTCTTGCCAAAATGGACCGGACCTCACCAGGTGATTATGGTTAGTGACACATACGCTTGCATAGACATGGGAGATGTTGGCAAATGGAAACACTGGACCCAGTTGAAACGATTTGGATCCTAACCAACCGGTGGTCACCGGAAAACGTTGTGTTTTACAGGATCCTATCCCTCCTTGGAGCCAGAACAGCCACTGATGAAGAAAGTAACGGACCTCAAGGCCTATAATATAAGATGTCGGAAAATGTTAGCTACGATCCCGATTCAAAAACCCTAATGGTGGTAGTCGGCACAACGGTAGATTTAAATTGTAGCATTGGACTAATGGGCAATAAAACAATTAACAGAGATTCTAATAACCGACAGTGGGGGTGGACCAATAACAAGGGCATAACATTAGCAGTAAATGAGACTGCACTATGCTTCGTGTTAGAAGAACGAGGAAGTTGCACTCGTAGGGAAGGGATACTGATAAGGTGCACGCCCGTCTTCACTCAATTCTCAGGAAGGCCAAGACAAGGGGATACCAGGTGAAAGACCAACACCACTCGTCCGGCCTCCCTGTGCGTGGGTACGGACCAGTGGTGTTGGGACATCCTTGTCCGAGATAGACAAGGATGCCCCGACAACCACCCTGGGGACAACAACTCTTCCCAGCACAACCATGTAAGTCCCCCCGATATGCCCGTCCATAAAGACGGGTGCCAAAGGGGACTAGTAATAAAGGAATCTAAGGAAAGGATATATTTTGGGGTGCGTCAGCAACTACTTACGGTAGTCCTAAACCTAACAGATATCATCCTTCCTAGCTTCTGTGGGAATGAAGCTATAAGTCTATACCAGAACCTGACACAACGAATCTTCGAAGGCCCGGAATCCACTACCCTGAAATTTTATGTCAGAAAGGGAACAGAACAAGGTCGAACAAAAAGGGGAATACTGGAAACACTAGGCACAGGTTATGCGGCGGTGAATTCTATAGACCTGTATGCAATAGACGACCGGGTTAACATCTTAACGCAAATCTTAAGGGGTTTATTGGGGAGGGAAATAGATAGCCAAGCCCTCCAAGCGCGGTTGGGAGATGGCGTGGAAGGGGAGCTGTTACAAGTGGCCCACACATTACAGGAACATGACAAGACCATAAATTTGATCAACGCAATGGGGAACGACCTAAGTAAATGATTACAAGCTGGTATAGTTTGCTCCGGGTATGGGGCCTGGATACTGAGAGAGGTACAACATAACCTGGAGCAACTCCAGAATATGTACATACCAGATTGGATCCCGAACGGCAAATTTAATAACTGGATTTGAGACAAAAACATGACCAACACTTGCGAGGTACGGAAAAATAGTCACGCATGGATGCCAAAATTTAGATGTATTACTGGACATGTGAATATGATCGGATTCGTGTTATCAATACCACAGTATGACGTAACAAAGGGAGACCCCTTATATCAAATCGACATTATCGGTGAAGTAAGAAACCGAACACGTTTGCGTTACCAAGAACCCTCCAGACAGGTGATTAAAATTAACAATAGTACCAAAGGCATTAACATAACAGACTGCTATAAAAATAACCAAATGGTTTTATGTCGAGGTACGCTAAGAATGACGGATGATGATTACGGATTCCACCAAATAAACGGATGCATGCTGAGTATCACTCCTCTCGAACGCGATTCCGAAACAATCGCTGATCCACAAGGAAATGAAGATTGGTGCGTGAGCACAGGAGCAGCCAACCTGACGATTAAGACCAGGGGAGGAGTCACCGCCTGTGTCATCACCAACCCTAACTTCTGTTTCAGGCCCTTGGGAAAAATAGACATAAATGGATACCACATACATCCCGAGACAACGGAAATTATCCACGGAACGGTCATAGATACCCTCCGCGAAGGGTACAAGGAGGCGGTATGGGAACAGATACCCAAACTAAGTGAGGAACGATTACAATTGGTGCAAGGAATCCAAAACCAAAGATGACAGTATACTCGGCTGATGGAAGAAATAGACAACCTACAAAGAGACACTAACGCGATGCTGGCCGACCAGCCTTGGTACTCAATAATGTGGAACATTGGACTTAATATTCAGATCCATCCATGGATAAGGATTATATCACATGTACTTGTAGTAATACAGTGCCTGGTCCTGATGGTACTGGTAGGGTTAACCTGTGCACGAATTAAACAGGCCCATCGATACTCTAGGGCACGCACTATGATTAAGACAATAAGGGACGAAAATTTAAATAGTCCTGCAGGAAGGACTTAACTTATTTAGCCCTGTGGGAGAAGTCACAGGAGGTCCTGAAGTTTGGGAGATGGCCACCCAGGCAAATGGACATATCTGGAACTTGCCCACAGGGAAGCAGTTTCCGGGGAATATGGCCTACTTGGTGTATAGCCAAGGGCCAAAGTGGGGAATTGTAAGAGAAAATTGGCATTAGGGTTATAAGCGAAATAGGGTTCAAGAGCCGGCTTCTGCAGCGGCTCAAAAAAAGGGACAAACGTTCTGTAACTGACCTCACACATTCCAGTACCAAGGACCCAAAGACCTCTGACTCAACACTGATGTACTAGGACTAGGACACTAGATAATATTAAGGTACGTCCAGTCCGACAAGATAAGACACCATGGAAGATTCTAATCAAATACCGATAAGACTTTGTGAAAAGACTCTAAACAGACTTTTAAGCCCATGTACGATCAGCAAATTCTAACCCAATGAGGTCATCCCAGTTAAGGGCTAAGGTTGCCTTGAGATCCTGGTCTGTCAATCCAAAATATTACTGATAAGGTAACCCAATTAGAGATTGAGGGAGATCGTACCAAGGAGCGAAGGGGTTTATGAAATGTATAAATGATGTACGATTTTGTTATTCGGGGGAACATCTCCACTCACAGGCGGCTGTGATGAAAATTGTTCCCGGACATCCACAATTAAAGATCGTTATACCTTGCCATCCGTCTCTGTCTACTAACTTCGAGGTCTGCTACGCAGGTTGGGACGAGCATCGACCCTTTATATCAGAGGGCCTGCTCGTGGGAAGAGAAGCCTTCCCATTTTTCCCTTTCAGGAACAAAGGGACCTTGGAGTGCATGTCCACAAATCCCTGAAGGTAGCAGGCCAGGTAGATAAGGTGGTTAAGAAGGCATACGGAATGCTTGCATTTATTAGCCAAGGCATGGAATATAAGAGCAGGGGGGTTATGCTTGAACTGTATAAAACACTGGTTAGGCCGTATAAAACACTGGTTAGGGCACAGCTGGAGTACTGCGTGCAGTTGTGGTCACCGCATTACAGGAAGGACATGATTGCACTGGAGAGGGTACATTGGAGACTTACGAGGATGTTGCCGGGAGTGGAGAATCTTAGCTACGAGAACAGATTCGATAGGCTGGGTTTGTTTTCCTTGGAACAGAGGAGACTGAGGGGAGACCTCATTGAGGTGTATAAAATTATGAGGGGCCTAGATATAGTGGATAGAAAGGGCCTATTTCCCTTAGCAGAGGGGTTAACAACCAGGGGGCATAAATTTAAAGTAATTGGTAGAAGGTTGAGAGAGGATTTGAGGGGAAATTTCTTCACGCAGAGGGTTATGGGGGTCTGGAACTCACTGCCTGAAAGGGTGGTCAAGACAGAAACCCTCACCACATTTAAAAAGTGCTTGGATGTGCACTTGAAGTGCCGTAATCTGCAGGGTTACGGACCTAAAGCTGGAAAGTGGGATTAGGCTTGATCATCATCATCATAGGCAGTCCCTCGGAATCGAGGAAGACTTGCTTCCACTCTTTACATGAGTTCTTAGGTGGCTGTACAGTCCAATAGGAGAACCACAGACTCTGTCCTTTCCTCACTTAGGCGGCGATGTCGATATCAAAGCGTCTAAATTCCCGGGCAACTATGGTGGTGTGGCCTGTTGCTGTTGGGGTTGTCCATGAGTGTCCTGACGTTCCAGGTCCCGAACTTCATGTTAGAGGAGTGGAAGATGCCTGTGCTCGAGTTCTTTTATTGTGGGGTGGCCGTTGCACACTGGCTACCACACGGGCTTAGCTGAGCAAGGTCTTAATCCAGTGGCAAGGGGGTCCAAGACATCTGGAGACCAAGCAATGCTATATGGGCCTACGGCGAGATGTTGGCCGCAGGCTCGGCGCTGAGTAGCACCCTAGATGGTAGGTGGTCCGAGGCTTGGCTGGGGGGCAGGCATTAGGAGGGTCAGTGGCCCACTGGGGTTCAGAGTGGGGGGGTTGGGGGGGGGTCACAGCCATGATGTTCACCACGTGCTGGAGGAGGAGGAGAGCTCCTGTCGTCGTTGAAGGAGGAGGTCACCTATGGGGAAGGAGAGGTCCAGCCGTCGTCGAGGACAGGCCCGATCGCCAGTGGAGGAGTGAAGGCCCGCCGCTGTTGGCCAGCATGGACTTAATGGGCCGAAATGGCCTCCTTCCGAGCTGTAAATGTCTAAGATTCTATGAAAATACTTCAACCACCATCTAACTATACACTGACATTGACACACCTCACACTTTTGCATCCTTCATAGGCACTACTGAGATATAGCTCAGCTCTTCAACCATGTGCGGCATCACACACACACACAAACGCACCTGTAATACACTCATTCACAATCAGCACTCTTTCATTTCCAGGACAAGAAAGCACAAAACAGTAGTATTAGGCAGTCCCTTGTATTGAGGATGATCTGCTTCCACACTAAAAATAGATGAGTTCACAGGTATTTCAATAAGAGACCTGACAATCTCGGTCCCGAACTACATACTAAAGGGTGGAAGATGCCTGTGCATGGATTCGTTTAACGTGGGGTGGCCGTTGCACACCAGCCACCACACCTAACAGGTGGCATTAGGACCAGAGCGCCGATAGGGAAGCATGACTGCACGAGAACACTACCCTTGAGGAGGCAGTGCTGACAGTGATTGGGAGGGAGTGGCAGATGCCATGGCCTCAGGGAGAGCAGGGAGATCTCGCCTCGAAGTATGTGGTCACTCCAGCCTCCTTACATATCCACAACTATCCCTGATCCCTAATCCTATCCTCACTCACAAGCTCCATATGGTTTCATCACACACATCCACCTATAGAGGTTACACGCGCTGCACCCTAACCGTTCTAGCTTTATCAGTGCAGGCTCCCAGGAGCAAGAGCCATCTCACCCCCCGGAGGAACTGGAAGAGGAGGAAGAGCCGCCTTGTCCCCACCCTCGGAGGAAGAGGAGAGCGAGGAAGATGGCACTATGTCAATCGCTACCACTGTCGCGGGGACCAGCTCAGAGACTGACACCATGCGTAACTTAAGAGGCTGGGTTAGAACACAGATCCTCACAGAGGGATGCATCGGGCACTCGTGGGCAACAGCCACAGTGTGTGGAAGGGACACCACAAGTGCCACATTTCCGGGAGGCAAGGTCGCATACTAGTTCTGTTGTAGAGAAGTCAGATGAGGACCATGCTGGACCAAGCTTCAGAAGAAGACTGATGGGTTTAACAAACCAAATAACTTGGTACAGTGGACAAACTGCCAGAAAGCTCACGGGTCGTGGCTAGGGGGATGGAGCAGTCCACCTTTAGCCTGGCCAGTGGCTTGATGTAGAGCCTGGGATCCATCCTCTCCAGTGTGGAGAGGCTGGCCAATTCCATCCAACGACTTGTGGAGGCCGACATAAGGAGGGTATGATGATTGAGGTTGCAATTTCCACTGCAATCATTGCGGTTTCCATGGAACAGCAAAGTGCTGCAATTAAGGATGATCAGGAAGCTGCCATAGTGGCTCTAGGCTCCTCGGTTGTCTAACCTTCCGTGACTGAGGATCCATCAAGAAACTCGCCATCTGCACTCAATCCTTTCAACCCCTTCCCTATGAACAACACAATAAAAAAGACCACTAATTCCAACAGTACATAACTATCATATTCACTCTTTATCTAGAGCAAACACAATCAATGAAAACATGACATAACCAACAACACTTACAATTATTAATCTATTCAGCCTGGTGCTTACCCTTAGGCGCTATCCTACAAGTGCTCTTGTCAACTCTGGTGCTTCTACAAAGTGAAACCTGAGTGGCAGCAGCACGTGAGGTGGATGGCTGATGAGATTCTGAAGAGGGCAGTTCAATAGTCCTCCTGGGGAGCATGCAGCAAGTCACTACATATCTGGAGCCCTCCTCGCCCTTCTGTCCCTCTCTCCTCCAGGAGCTGGCGCTGCTCTATCCGGCCTCACCTCCTCCTCCCATTCCTTCTCCAGACCCCTAGCAAGATTTCCATGACCAAGCTCTCCCTTTCTCCTGGTGACTCCTATAAGGTATCCATAAAGATACAGTAACACAGTATTTATTCTCTTTATGTGAAGTCCTCAGAGAATTTGCAAAATTAATGTTGATAGAGTGTTGACGAAGTGCCTCAGAAAGTCTTCTGATATGAATCAAAAGTCCTCTTCAAACACGGTGTACTCTGTCGATCTCCAGCAGCAAGTGAAGAGTGAAAACTGAGCATGGCTGTAAGCAGCACTCGCAATCCTCACCAATGACGTCTTTACTCCTGTTCACATGGTTGCTGTTAGGAGTGCTCGTTAATTTTAGTACTGGCCATCAAAATACCGTGCAGTCTCTTTAATGAGTGCTAGGGGACACTTTAATTGGTCATCAAAGCCTTAATGATCCTCAGGGTGGCCGTTCCTAGTGCACACTTCAAATCCTTTACCAAGATGGCGTCTTGAGATAAAGACAGGCTAACTAGGTGTTGCAGCTCAAGACTCCCAGCTTGGCCACTTCGGAGACTCTTTAGCACCTAAAGTTTCTGGGGATAATCGCCCCCACCCAGTATAACTTGTGCTACGGAACGGAAAGTTTTACCTTGTGAAATGGGTATCTGTAAAAATCCTATACTGCTGATACAAATAATGTTTCCAAATATATTAAAACAGTTAACATTCTAATTTGAGTATCTCTTTAGCTTGGCTTGAGGGAACTCATTGAAATGATAGCACTATGCCTATCTAGATACAGATTCTGGACATTATTGGAGCACATCATTTCTTGGACCTCTAGCAATTGCTGTAGATCCCAATCCATTAATTTACAAATGCAAAAACCACCTTTAATACTGAGTTGTGTATTAGATTACATAGAACATACAACACAAAAACTGAGGACTAAGATGAGGAGAAATTTTTTCACTCAGAGGGTGGTGAACCTGTGGAATTCTCTACCACAGACGGCTGTGGAGGCCAAGTCACTGAATATATTTAAGAAGGAGATAGATATATTTCTAGACACAAAAGACATCAAGGGGTATGGAGAAAACGTGGAAATATGGTGTTGAGCTAGAGGATCAGCCATGATCATATTGAATGGCCTACTACTGCTCCTATTTTCTATGTTTCTAAACGGGCCAATCGGCCCAACTAACCCATGCTGCTGTTTTATGCTCCACTCGAGTATCCTTCTGTCTTTCCTCATCTAGCTCTATCAGCAAAACCCTCTATTCCCTGCTCCCTCATATACTTATCTAGCTTCCACTTAAATGCATCTATACTATTCACTTCAACCACTCCCTGTGGTAATGAGTTCCACATTCTCACCACTCTCTGGGTAAAGAAATTTCTTCTGAATTCCCTATTCGATTTCTTGGTGAAATCACTATTTCTTCGTATTAGTTTGTCACTTGCAGATTTCTTTGTGATTATCCATTTATTATTCCTGGATAACAGCTTTTGAATCTACCGACAAGGTGCATTTAGGGTTACTGTAATTCATACAAAAGTCACGGTCAAGTGTTAAGCATCAATCACAGTTGACCTCAACAGATAAAGTATTCATAGAAACCTATTCCGATGTTCAAACCAGATTTATATTTTTTTTTTAATCCTGTGTGAAGAACAAAACTAGTTCTCACCAGGATTTTGGTAGGCACGGAAATTAAAAGATTGCTCTGTCATGTCCCCATTTCCCAGGTAAAGAAGTAAACAACCTCAACAGTCGCCAGAAGATGGGTCACTGTCACCTCAACAGTCGCCAGAAGATGGGTGACAGTGGCCTGAAGTGATTTACTCACTGATCAACTGCTAAGCCCAAAGGAAAACACCTGTGCTCGACCCTCCTCCCAGGCCAGCCTTATCGTGGTAAAGAATTCACTCACATGGGATAAACGGTGAGCTCATCCTGCTTCTCGATCGCACATTTGACAAATCAATAATATGCAGCACCGGCCTGCTTACATGTTCCAATAACATTGCTTTAATCCCATCTGATTCGACGAATCATGTAACCTGTCAGCTTCAGTGGAAATGAAGGTTTCAGAAAAAAACTTCTAAACTGTGTGGCATAAGAACTACACACACGATAGGATTGTGACTGGTTAAAATGTATTTGCCATGTGCCACTCCACACTGTGTCCAAATAGTGTTATAATACTGTTTAGACTCTCCCGATCTATGGCGATTTTATCCATTTTTTTATTCAGCAAATATTAGCGACTAAAAAATATATATCTCCTTATGGTCCCATAATACAACCACCATTATGTACAGTATATAGTGTGGGTTGTGATGATAAATGCCTCAAATGACATCATATTTACGTTAACAACCTCCCGCCTCCTTTGTATTTAAATTGAGTATCAGAGGATGTAACATTTTCACTCCGCCGTCCTGTCTCGCCAACCTCTCCCTCTCCCAATCGATGTCACTCTTATTCCCGCGCGTGCGCTCGTCGTCTCCGGAAATTACCGAAGGTTGACAAACACTTTCCTCCGGAAATTTCCGATTATGTCTTCGTAGTAGGTCAGAGTCACTGTTGCCATAGAGATCCTGGACCTCTATGGTTATTCTCCATCTTCATCCTTTTCTCGCTCGGTTGGATCTGACGTGTTTTTTTTAAATCTCTTACCTTTTTCACTCTTTAAGCAGGAGTAGATATCGATCGCGTGGACGGGCGATCACTGATCGGAACGAGCGATTGCTATCGATGCCGATACGTGGCGGTTGTTTTTGTTTTCTGGAAGTACCGGTCAATGTGAGCTGGGGACGCCGCGCGCGAGCTGGAGCGAGCGCGAGATTTGCGTGTGCAACTCCGAACTCGAGAGTCTAAGCTCGAGTCCGATAACCCTTCTCCGGAAGTGGTGGCGCGGGGGCCGCTGGGAGGCCCGGCTGTAGCCGCGCGGCGACGGTGGTGGATAATGGCGGAGGCAGCGGCATCCATGGGGACGGTGGCGGCTGGAGGAGGCGGTGGTGGAGTTGGTTGGACGAAACAGGTTACGTGCAGGTAAAAAACAAAGATAATGTAATACATGTCACACAGCTCTTGTACGCTCGCATACAGTCAGCGACACAACAATAAAAGACCGGTTAGAGGCAATCTTTCAACATAAAAACACACTGTGAGTCGCGACAATAACACAGAAAGCGAGTGGAACAGTTCCTAGTTGGACCAGGGCTCGCCTCCCCAATGTGGGGCATTTAGCTTGTGACAGATAAAGCTGCAGATTTTTCGCGGTGTGGAAGAAATTGTACCGATAGGTTTCGGTTAAACTCCCTCTTGATTTCGGCATTTTAAAGTGTTCGGAATAACAGCTGAAGACGGAACATGATTTTATTAATATTTAAAGCATTATATATACCTTATTGTAATTTACTTTTTAAAGGGCTGTTTTTGTTGATTGTGAAGTGTTTTTGAAAGTTGCTAAGAAACTTTGAGGGAAAGGTAGAAATGTCTTTTGTTTTGACGTGACGTCATGTTGTCAACCAAAACCCGCAATGAGTTGAAGTTTTCTCAATTTGTATGAGGTTAAATGCTTTAAAATGTACTGTACATGTACGTTTTCAAGTGTATTTAAGCAATTAATTGACTATTTTGTATAATAATGAAATAATTGGATGAAATCTCACCGCTTCTGTTACTGCTGATTCCACTGAGAAATTAGTGGCTGAAGTTTGTTTGCTCATGCACCCCCACTCAAAAAGTGTAAACTATGTAATTTTGTTTAGTATTATTGTGGTTATTCAGTTTAGATGCTGTAACTTTGGGCACTTGGAGCAACAATTAAGAATCTTGTATTAATATTTTAGGTTTTGAGAGAATTTGAACATCAGCTTACAGATAGAGTCGCAAAGGGACATTCGTAGATTAAATGAGTGGGAAAAACTAGCAGATGGAGTTCAATGTAGGAAAGTGTGAGGTGATCCAATTTCAATAAGAGTATTTTCTAAATGGCGAGAAGCTAGGAACTGTGGGTGAACAGAGATTTAGGGGTCCAAGTATAGAAATCACAAAGTTTTTTAAAAAACAATTTAAAATGGCCTTTAGCTCAAGAGGGTTGGAATACCTAAATTCCAAGAGGTGGAAGTTATGTTACAACTGTACAGAGCTCTGGTTAGACACCATCTGGAGTACTGCATTCAATTCTGGACACTGCACCTCAGGAAGAATATATTAGTCTTGGAAGGGGTGCAGCTCTGATTTAGCAGAATGATACCGGGTGTAAAAAGGTTAAATTAAGAGGATAGGTTGTATAGACTAGGCTTGTGTTCCCTTGATTATATAGAAGGTAAGGGGTGACCTAGATGAGGTGTTTAAGATGATCAAAGGAGTTGATAGGATAGATAGAGAGAAACCATTTCCTCTAGTGGGGGGGAAAGTCCAGGACAAGAGGGCACAACCTTAAAATTAGAGCTCGGCTGTTCAGGGGTGAGGTCAGAAAGCAATTATTTACACAAAAAGTAGTGGAAATCTAGAACTCTTCCCCAAAAAGCTGTTGAGGCGAGGTCAATTTCAAATTTCAAAACTGAAATTGCTAGATTTTTGTTAGTCAAGGGTTATGGAACCAAGGCGGATAGATGGAAGCCATTTAGGACCGAGATGAGGAGGAATTTCTTCACCCAGAGAGTGGTGAACCTGTGGAATTCTCTACCACAGAAAGTTGTTGAGGCCAATTCACTAAATATATTCAAAAAGGAGTTAGATGAAGTCCTTACTACTAGGGGAATCAAGGGGTATGGTGAGAAAGCAGGAATGGGGTACTGAAGTTGCATGTTCAGCCATGAACTCATTGAATGGCGGTGCAGGCTAGAAGGGCCGAATGGCCTACTCCTGCACCTATTTTCTATGTTTCTATGTTTCTATACAGATCAACCATGATCTAATTCAACAGCGAAACAGGCTCCTGTTATTATGTTAAAGAAAATTTATAAAATTGAATTTGGTGGCTTTGTATTCTCCATTTTTTTTAAATTGGTTTGTAATGATGCAGTATATATTTTAATAGCAAATTTGTTGTGAATATTAAAACATGAGTTCTACCCAGACCTGAGTGATTTTATGTCTGTTGTAATGCTATATTGCTTTTTTTTCAAGCTCGGGCCTGACAATACAACTATCATAAAATCTAAAATGTTGGAAGGGAAAACAAATCTAGATTGCTGTACTAAAGGACATGCTTTAAAATGTATTTTACTTAACTATGTTGTTTCTGCAACATATTTTGTTTGTCATAGTGATGACAAAAGCTTTTTTTTTTAAATGGTGTGGAGGACACCAACAGGGCAGGTCCAAAATCGACATTAGTAATGGCATTTAAGCTTACTATTTACATTAGATGTGTTCTTAACACAAGCTGTGGAATAAAGTTCATATAGCCCATCCTGATGCAAAGTTATCATTCAGTCATGTCTTTGTCATTTGTGAGTTACCTGGTCAGCTTCACAAGGTGGTTTCTCATATAATTTGTGTGGCTATTGTCATCATATGTAGGCTTGGCACTTTGTTACAGATGCAAAACAATCTTAGAAATGGTCTATACTTCTGAGCTGGCTTCTGAAACTGACAAGTACTTCGAAGTTGCAAAGTTCCCTGACTAAACAATCTGAATAATCTGAAGCTTTGTTTACTTAACAGTTAGGCTGTGTGGCCTTAAAAGGTTATAACGCTCTTTACTGGCACAGTCATTTATTGTGTTACATTGTATAAATCAGAAAATCCCAAGATAAATACAGATGAAAAAAGCTATCCAACCCATCTTAAGTTCATTCTTACCAGAAAACTCATGGTCTGCCCATCACAGCATCTAGTTCCTAAATTATTTCAGAGTTTCCACATCACTCTCCTACTTGAAAGTTCTTTCCATTTGCAGATAACTGTGTGCGTGCATGCGTGCGTGTGTGTGATGGGAAGCTGGCCAGCATTGAAATAGTTGAATTTAGAGGTGGCAAAGGTATGGATGAGTGTTTCAGCGAAAGATGGGCTGAGGTGGGGAGGGGAGGCTGTAATGTTATGGAGCTGGAACTAGGTGGTCTTTCTAATGGAGAAAATTATGCAGTCAGAAAATGAGTTTGATCAAATAGGATGCCAGGGTTGCAAGCTGTCTGGTTCATTCTGAGATATTGATGGGGAGGGGATGGAATCGAATCAGTGGAACACGAGGCTTTGTCTTCCCAATGTTCAGCTAGAGGAAATAGCAGCTTAATCAAGACTGGATGTTGGACTAGCAGTCTGACAAGAGGCACTTTACTCAATCTTAAAAATGGTAATTCTAGAGAGGTAGTGGAGAAGTAGAGGTGGGCGTCATCCGCATACATGTGGAAGCTGACCCCATGTCTGTGGGTGATGTCAAAATGTAGCATAAGAGGATGCCAAGGATCAATCATTGCTGAAATCCAGAGGTTACAGTGTGGGGTAGGAGATAAGCCATTGATTGAAATGCTTAAGTTATTAAGTTAAATGTAGATCTCAATGGGTTAAATTCACTGAACATCAGACCTGGAAGTTGTAGTTTCTGATGCAGATGTGGTATCTGTCATTATCTAAAGCATTACTTCAATCAGTGTGCGGATTTCGGTGAACATTCATATTTCCTTGGGATGTTTCTATTCATGTGAACACAATACGAGCTGTCTGCTGACCATATACTCTTAGAAGAGACATTAGTTGGTTTAATTGACAGGACTATTGGAGCATCCTTAAACGTGTAAGGTGTCAAGGGCTCTGCCCTTCAATTTCCCGTGAATCTGCAGAGAATATAGGGGATAAAGAGACATTGGCCCCTAATTTACGGTCAGCGGCGAAGCAAAGGCACTCACCAGTGACCCCGAAGAAAGCTGCCCACAGAGATCTCGCGATCTCGGTGACAAGAAGTTTGTCTTTTTTGACAGGTTATTGATCGCAGTGCTCTGTAATCAGGATTCCCAGCGAAAAGTTGCAGTGATGCCAACATGCGCTCTAAGCAGCTAATCACATTGAAGAATTCTTAGACAGCAAACTTTTATCCGCACTTTAAAAAAAAATGTTACAGAAAGCGAAATAAAGATTGGGACTTCCACATGGGGTTAAGGTGGAAGCTGAAATATCATTAACAACTTAAATTTTTTTGTAAAAGTTTTTTTTTAAATAGTAATTCTTTATCATAATGGAGAAGTTTGACACCCCACAAATACAAAAATTAGTTTTTCAGGACCAGAACATTTGTTTAGCCGTCAACAGTGTTAAAACCCCAGTTACGTCTATTCTAACAAGGCTTGACATTTAATGAAGTACATTTAACAACGATATTAGCACAGAAAAACCCAGCTTTCCGTCAGTTTCACTGATTGGCGGCTATGGGGTGGGGGTACACACCGCAGCCTGTGTTGGAGCAGTGAGTGACTCGCCGAAACTTCAGAATTTTCACGTTTTAGATGCCCATGTGCTAAATTCTGAAGCTGCAGTCAGTTTCAAAGTGGTAATGGCGGCGAACGCTGACAGCAAATTCCGGGTCATAGTGTAGTCGGCCGGCTGGTCTGGGGAAGAAGCCTGGTCTATTGAGGGGAACCCACTCAACTCAAGCCCAGACTCTGAAGCCTGACGAGGAAAATTTAAGCCAGCCCACTAATAGAACGCTCCTTTTAAAAAAAACCCTGTGTGCTGTCTTATTCTATAGTTAGTTAATTTTTTAATGTCTCTTACTCTGTACATTTACTTTCTGTCTAACATTAAGCAGCTCAAAAATTCTCTCACTTGATCTCACTAACATATTTCTGTTTGCCTTCCGAAAGATTGTAGAAGTGCACTTGAGGCCATGTTGATCAGATTCAGATCACATGGGCGTTGTATTGTTACACCCCTGGCTATGCTATCATATAACTAAATATGGGGCAGTTGGGCATGAATTTGAATCTGAGGCCTGGACCGCCTACTGGAGCGATTTGCACTGCTGTATCACAGGCATAAAGCAGACCCATAACCTGTAACAACTGTGACCAGTTCACATTTCTGCTGCACTGTTGGAAAGAGATGATCATAGACACATCCTATTACTAGTTCACTCTTGGATTTTTTAATTCTCACTTGATGATGGGTTGATGTCTTTGTCTCCAGACCGGTTGGATAGTTGCAGAAATATTTGCAGTAGATTAATTTTGCTTCAAGGCAGAGTAACAGTGGACTCCCTCCTAATGCTATGTACCATTGTGGAGTACTATCTGCAGCACAGTCATTATAGGTTTATATTATGGTAAAGTATTCTTGACTGCAGTCAACTTTTTTTGCTTATTATTCCATGAGTGTTCCTTTTCTATTCCTGTATTGCACATTTGACTTTTGTTATATATTGCTCTAAAATCTATGGTGAGACCATTATTGGAGAATGAAAATGTTAAATATTGCAGAAGAAACAGCTGACTGTTCATTATGTTTTAAGACTTGGTGGCAGTGAAAATATTTATGATTCAGTGTTTAACACACTGGTTCCATCTTTCTTGGCTGCAACATTGTTGCATGGCCAGCTCACTAGTCCCAAACTTTGCTGATATAATCAGTTAAGACTTGGAAGAATCCTATTGCAGAGTCTGTGGCTGCCTGGGACCAAGGATGTTAACTGCAAGGGACTGACTGCAGTGGTAGACTAATTTTGGCTGTGGAAAGAACTGAGATTGTAAAGAAAGATGGGACCAGTGATAAAGGCAGTGTATTACCTGAAGGAAAGTGGTTTTATATGTATTGGCCTTTTCGAAACAATATTTGATACCTTTTTAGTTTAGCAGTACTTCATAGAATCATAGAAATTTACAGCATGGAAGGAGGCCATTTCGGCCCATTGTGTCCGTGCAGGCCAACAAAAAGCTATCCAGCTTAATCTCATTTTTCCAGCTCTTGGTCCGTAGCCTTATAGGTTACAGCACTTCAAGTGCACATCCAAGTACTTTTTAAATGTGGTGAAGGTTTCTGCCTCTACCACCCTTTCAGGCAGTGAGTTCCAGACTCCCACCACCCTCTGGGTGAAAAGCATTCCCCTCAAATCTCCTCTTAAACCTAATACCAATTACTTTAACTCTATGCCCCCTAGTTGTTGACATCTCTGCTAAGGGAAATTGTTCCTTCCTATTCACTCTATCTTGGCCCCTCATAATTTTATACACCTCCAATATGTTTGCTGATGATACAAAGATGGGTGGGGAAGCAAGTTGTGAGGAGGACACACAGAATCTGCACAGGGATATAGACCGGCTAAGTGAGTGGCCAAACATTTGTCAGATGGAATATAATGTGGGAAAGTGTGAGTTTATCCCTTTGGCAGGAAAAATAAGAAAGCAAATTATTATTTAAATGGAGAGAGATTACAAAATGCTGTAGTACAGAGGGACCTGGGGGTCCTTGTGCATGAAACACAAAAAGTTAGTATGCAGATATTGCAAGTAATCAGGAAGGCAAATGGAATGTTGGCCTTTATTGCAAGGAGGATGGAGTATAAAAGCAGAGAAGTCCTGCTACAACTGTACAGGGTATTGGTGAGGCCACACCTGGAGTACTGCATACAGTTTTGGTCTCATTTAAGGAGAAATATACTTGCATTGGAGGCAGTTCAGAGAAGGTTCACTCGGTTGATTGCTGAGATGCAGGGGTTAACTTATGAAGACAGGTTGAGCAGTTTGGGCCTATACTCATAGAATCATAGAAATTTACAGCATGGAAGGAGGCCGTTTCGGCCCATCGTGTCCATGCCGGCCAACCAAGAGCTATCCAGCCTAATCCCACTTTCCAACTCTTGGTCCGTAGCCCTGTAGGTTACGGCACTTTTAAGTGCACGTCCAAGTATTTTTGAACTGTGGTGAGGGTTTCTGCCTCTACCCTTTCAGTGAGTTCCAGACCCCACTACGCTCTGAGTGAAAAAATTTCCCCTCATATCTCCTCTAAACCTCCCCCAATTAATTTAAATCTATGTCTCCTGGTTGTTGACCCCTCTGCCAAGGGAAACAGGTCCTTCCTATCCACTCTATCCAGACCCTTTATAATTTTATATACCTCAATCAGCTCTCCCCTCAGCTGCCTCCTGTTCCAAAGAAAACAGACCCAGCCTCCCCAAATGCATTAGCTCTCACCTATCCGGATTGAATTCCATTTGCCACTGTTCCGCCCACCTGACCAGTATATTGATTCTTCCTGCAATCTGCAGCTTTCTTCTTCATTATCAACCACACAGCCTATTTTAGTGTCATCTGCAAATTTATTAATCATACCCCCAACATTCAAGTCCAAGTCATTGCTATATACCACAAAAAGCAAGGGATCCAGCACTGAGCCCTGCGGAACTGCACTGGATACAGCCTTCCAGTCATAAAAACACCCATCAACCATTACCCTTTGCTTCCTGCCTCTGAGCCAATTTTGGATCCAACTTGCCACTTTGCCTTGGATCCCATGGGCTTTTACTTTCGTGAACAGTCTGCCATGTGGAACCTTATCAAATGCCTTGCTAAAATCCATATACACTGCATCAAACGCTCTACCGCATCGACCCTCCTGATTACCTCCTTCAAAAAATTAAATCATATTAGTTAAACACGACCTTCCCTTAACAAATCCATGCTGACCGTTCTTGATTAATCTGTGTCTTCCTGTTCCTCCGAATTTTTTCCAATAATTTTCCCACCACTGAAATTAGGGTGACTGGCCTGTAATTACTCAGTCTATCCCTTTCTCCCTTTTTATAATGTTAGCAGTCCTCCGGCACCACACTTGTAGCCAGAGAGGGTTAAAAAATTATGGTCAGAGCCTCTGCTATTTCCTCTTTTGCTTCTTAACAGCCTGGAATACATTTTATCCGGGCCTGGGGATTTATCCACTTTCAAAGCTGCTAAACCCCTTAATACTTCTTCTCTCACTATGTTTATTTCATCTAATATTTCACACTCCTCCTTCCTGATTGCAATGTTTGCATCGCCCCACTCTTTTGTGACAACAGATGCAAAGTATTCATTAAGAACCTTATTGGAGTGAGCAAGAGGGGCCAGTCATGAAAAACCAGAATTTGTACATGGGGATAAGAGTACAAGGGCCTGGTAAATTCCACTTGCCAACGAGTCAAAGGTAAGACTTCCCAGCTTTGATGAACTGAAGAAGGTAACTTGCCAGGTTGCACATAGGGGCTTCTGTAGCTTTTATCCTAGTTATTGTTTCTTTATCATTTCTTTTATTAGTACCTCATTCTTTGTGGTCCTTTACAGCATTTTCTACCCATATGTTTAGCCTTTGTTTCTGTGTTTGGTTCCTCCTTGAGATTTATTTACAGATTGGTGTAATCATTTGCATTGCGCAGAATTTTAATTTAGTCTTTTTTTAAGGACTTAAAAAAATCCCTTTGAAGACTGATTTCTGGGAATTGGTACTGCACAGGATTGGTTGGGGAACATCGCTGGCATTGGAGGATCAGTTACTGGTGAATGTAGGAGAGCGTGGAACAAGAAAAGCCATCACAGACCACTTTTAAGCTAGGATAGTCTTGAGACAATTTGTTTAATCTACTGAGGCTTGGTATTCTACATTGTATCCTCTGATTCTCCCAATAGAAATACAAAAATAATTCCAGACCCCAGCAACAATATACAATCTCGGCAGTGCTCCAATGAATGGACTTCGAGCCAACTGGAGTTATGTGATTTGCTTTCCCAGCCTTGGGTGCTTTCAAGTCATCAGCATCCACTGTGAAGATGTAGTTATTGTTTCCAGTAAAGCAGTTCTGAAACCGATGTGGTAGATTTCCCTTTGAGTAGCCTAGCAGGAAGAGGGAACTGACCAATCTGGTCTCCCTGCAGCTCAGGAAATGGATCTGTTTTTGTTTATGCAATGCCATAATGTCCAACCAGAGTTTTGTCACTGATATTTGCAGTATAAAACAGGTTTACTTTGAGTAAAAACAGCTTCATCTGGACCGCCTACCTTCAATCCAGCTCTTTTAATGTTTTCCAGTGTGTTTGTGAGATATTCTTTATTCATCACCTGAAGTTTCTCCTGCCACAATCACCATTGACAGATTTGCAATTACTAATACGACAGTTATACAGCTTAAAATAGAACTTGTGTTTGGAAAGACAGTCTGTAATTGGGTGTTTTCGATGTTCAAGTGGGATCATTTGAAAAATGTCATATCTCCCATTGTGTATGACTGAAATCTGAGTGACTTGCCCAAAACCTGGGTCGTGCCCTTTCCTCTGCCTCAAAATATTTTCCCATTGAAACAAGTTTAGCTCTGTGAGTCTGTTCTCAGAGCTTAGCTATAATTCTTGGAACGTCCTTGTTGCTGTTCACTGAATCTTTTACAATGCATCAAGGTCCTTGTTAGAATTTGGGTTTCTCCAGATGCTATTCCGTGGACTCTGGATCAATTCCTATGGATTGGAGGGTAGCTAATGTAACCCCACTTTTTAAAAAAGGAGGGAGAGAGAAAACAGGGAATTATAGACCGGTTAGCCTGACATCGGTAGTGGGGAAAATGCTGGAATCAATTATTAAAGATGTAATGGCAGCACATTTGGAATGCAGTGACAGGATCGGTCCAAATCAGCATGGATTTATGAAAGGGAAATCGTGCTTGACAAATGAGGATGTAACGAGTAGAGTGGATAAGGAAGAACAAGTGGATATGGTGTATTTGGACTTTCAAAAGGCTTTTGACAAGGTCCCACACATGAGATTAGTGTGCAAAATTAAGGCACATGGGATTGGGGGTAATGTATTGATGTGGATAGAGAACTGGTTGGCAGACAGGAAGCAAAGAGTGGGAATCAACGGGTCCTTTTCAGAATGGTAGGCACTGACTAGTGGGGTACCGCAGCTATTTACAATATATATTAATGATTTTAGATGAAAGAATTGAATGTAATATCTCCAAGTTTGCAGATGACACTAAGCTAGGTGGCAGTGTGAGCTGTGAGGAGGATGCTAAGAGGCTGCAGGGTGACTTGGACAGGTTAGGTGAGTGGGCAAATGCATGGCAGATGCAGTATAATGTGGATAAGTGTGAGGTTATCCACTTTGGTGGCAAAAACAGGAAGGCAGATTATTATCTGAATGGTGACAGATTAGTAAAAGGGGAGGTAAAACAAGACCTGGGTGTCATGGTACATCAGTCATTGAAAGTAGGCATGCAGGTACAGCAGGCAATTAAGAAAGCAAATGGCATGTTGGCCTTCATAGTGAGAGGATTTGAGTATAGGAGCAGGGAGGTCTTGCTGCAGTTGTACAAGGCCTTGGTGAGACCATACCTTGAATATTATGTGCAGTTTTGGTCTCCTAATCTGAGGAAGGACATTCTTGCTATTGAAGGAGTGCAGTGAATATTCACCAGACTGATTCCTGGGATGGCAGGGCCCGACATATGAAGAAAGACTGGATCGACTAGGCTTATATTCACTGGAATTTAGAAGAATGAGAGGGGATCTCATAGAAGCATATAAAATTCTGACGGGATTGGACAGGTTAGATGCAGGAAGAATGTTCCCGATGTTGGGGAAGTCCAGAACCGGGGGTCACAGTCTAAGGAGACGGGGTAAGCCATATAGGACCGAAATGAGGAGAAACTTTTTCACCCAGAGAATTGTGAACCTGTGGAATTCTCTACCACAGAAAGTTGTTGAGTCCAGTTCGTTGGATATATTCAAAAGGGAGTTAGATGTGGCCCTTGCGTCTAAAGGGATCAGGGGGTATGTAGAAGAAGGCAGGAGTGGGGTACTGAAGTTGCATGATCAGCCATGATATTGCAGGTTCAAAGGGCAGAATGGCCTGCTCCTGCATCTATTTTCTATGTTTCTATTTCTAGTGCCCAACATCAGAGTCAGCTCCCAAAGACAAGCCAGCACTCCCTGTGAGGCCTCTGCTCAAAATAATCTGAGATAGTTTGCTCAGTCAGGACTAACAATGAACCTGCTTATTATCTCTGGATTACACGCAAGATTTTGACTATGCACCCATGTCCCTTCAGAGGGTGATTTAATATTTGTGACGATAGACATTTTTGTAACAGACTAAAGGATCATAACCACAGAAATGAGCAGTCTGTTTGAATAATACAGCACTTTTGAACCAATTGTGTCCAATCCTTACACTGTAAAACCCTTTTGAAATCAGTGTCTCCTTTGAGAAATCTGTCCGATGACCAACTGGGCTGTCCAACAAATGCTGTCTCTGCTGTAGCTGTGCTAATGCACTTTAATTATTTGATTGTCTTTCCAGACATATAGTTTGTTATTAACAGTATTGTTTTGGCTCACTATTTTCTGATATGCTTGAAGCACCACCGAAAGAATAGATAATTTCCCATCATGCAGATGCAGAAGACATTTTGAGGGTTGTATCTTTCTTAATAGCACTTGTCTTTTTTAAGAACAGTAATGTAATACGGAGGACTCATTAACTAAAGATAAATTACATAGATAAAAATACTCTTGTCAGTCCTTTTGAAGGTAATATGCTCAAAATTGCACACAATCTGAGTATAACCCACGAGTGGTGTCTGCAAGGTTAAATTAACATGATTTGACTGTTCAATGCATCAGTATTTGGTGGCTCATGGATCCTGACAATAGATGTTGCTGAATAATTACGGAACCTGATCCGAGAGGATTCGAGCTGAAATATGGAAAACATTTTTTTTCCCCAGAGAAGAGCCATATTTTTCTATTTGTGTCTCTTATTTTGTATGCATGCTGTGTTTTTGTGCCTATTTATTATATTGTGTACATACTCTGCAACTATTTAACGCTGAATTTAGATCTCTTATTGTAGAATAGGAATTACAACACAGAATGCTGCATTTTGTTCATCGAGCCTGTTCACGACTAGCTCTAATCCTACTTCCCAGCTCCTTCCCTGAATCTTTATTTTTTTTACATCCTTCTTCAAATACTTGTCCAAATCCATTTTAAGATATGCTGGCTTTGCTTCAATAGCCATTTGTTTTTTTTAATAACCTATATGAAAATAAATTCTTCTAACTTTCTCTTTGTTTTTCCAGTGATAATTATTTGTTTGTGCACCTTGTTAATGATTCACTAATTTGTGAAAATAATCTTTTGCTATTTGCGCTCTTGAAACACTGATATTTAAAAAAAAAATCTCTGCCTCTTAACCATCATTATTTCACTGGAAAAAGCCCCACTTCTTTGAGCCTTTCCTCAGAACTATTCTGCTTTCATAGTGCAATTCTAGGTGAATCTTGGCTGCATCCGTTCCACAACTCTAATATCCTTCTTATAACTGGAAACAATTCTACAATTGTGGCATAACCAATGGATTGTATAAACTCAGCATTACTCGTGTGCTTTTACATCGAATACCTCTATGTATGAAACCTTGAATTGCATTTGCCTTTGTAGCTCCTTTTTCTATCTGTATCCCCAACTTTAAAGACCTGTGTATTTGCAATTCTAGATCTTATTTTTCCTCCACTCGTTAAGAATCTTCCTTTCACTACTGAGTTATTTTTGGAATGTAAGTCTTGGTAATTCAACATAACTTGTTTAAGGAGAGGTTCAATGTTTACAAAGTTTAAAGTTAGAAACATTCATAAAATATGCATTTTAGCTTAAACTATGAGATTAATAATAATTTTTTCAGACTTAAAGTATGGTGACATTTTGTAGCTTTACATGGAGATTGTTTAACTTTGAAGGCTTGCCATAGAATGTAAGAGTACTCCATACTGTCAAATATTTATGAGAAAGGCACTTTGATATTTATTTGTATGAGCGCATTAAATAATATCGAAAACTGAAGAGTACTTCTTTTACAATTTCAACTGTACCATTGTAACAAATGATAACCAGTGGGGAGGCCAAAATTTATAGGGAGATAAGAAAGTACAAAGTTTAATTCACTGAAGTAAATAAGAATTTTTAATATTGTATTGCAGATATCAAGGGATCAATAGGCTAATACCAACTGTAAAACTCTACTTGTAGGTATTTCATGCATGGAGTTTGTAAAGAAGGAAACAACTGCCGCTATTCCCATGACCTTACAACCAGCAAGCCTTCACTGATTTGCAAATTCTTCCAGAAAGGATGCTGTACCTATGGAGACCGCTGCAGGTAAGGACCACCTTACTGTGGCAGTGTTAATCCTGATATAGTCTTGAGCAATATTAAAAAATTTATTTCAGAAAGTCTTAAAAGTGAAAGCGTTTTGCCAATTGATAGCACAATGGTGGAATGTGGTGCTCCATCGTACTATGCCGTAGAATGGTACAGTATTATGTGCACCTGTTCTTATCAAAACACATTGTCTTACATTTTTAGCATTTACTTAAAGATTTCTCATGTACTCAGTGCCAAAGACCACTTCCATAAGCGAGCACTTGCTCCCTACCAACCAGATTGCATCTTTATTTGCACAATGTTGGGTAATGTAGCATTGCCTAGAAATTGAACAGCAACCCTTTTTATTCTAATAGCTTACTGAATTGACTCGAGCACTCTAATGTTCTCCTAGTCTTCAGATAGCTGAAGAATAAACATTCCATCCGACACTATGATTTTCGGTAAACTATAAATCCAATTTATTATAAATAACAATTAGACTGTAGTGGAAAATCAATACAGCAGATTTCACTTGATTACAGAATGTTTAATTTTCATCTCCTTGGTTATTCCAATACCACAAAATTGCTAACACTCCGAATAATACTAAATCTTTATATGACGTTTCACCTTAGTGGCAATGGAGTCTTTAGATATTTCTCTCTATTTTGATGAACCTAGAAGAACTGTTGAGTTGACAGCAAAACTGCATAGTATATACCTCTTAAACCCATTAAAATTCAAACTACAAGATAACAAAGGATGTCTTCTATAGCAGAACCAAGTTTATCAAATTAAAGCAATAGATCTCTATTGTGAGACAGCAGTCTGTTTTTGTCGTCGGGCACTTTAAATTCATAGATTTCAAGGCGAAGCACACAATATGTGCTGAGTGGTTTTTGTTTGCTTTACAGTGAAAATGTATTTGCATAGGGAATAATACTTTTTTTGAAGTGACATTTTGCATATAATAACGTATATCCTCTCCACCATGTAGAAAAAAAGACATGAGAAACAGCTTACAGTAATCACATTTAAAGTGACCAACTACATTTCATAAATAAAATACTTGTAGGGTATATGTAGACTTGTATTTGAAATGTGACCACCCTCTTTGTCACTATGTTCTTAACCAAGACTGTTTGGAATTATTTGTGAAGCTGGATAATAGGCTCCAACATTGGGATTATTCAGTATATAGTTAGAAGCCATATTTGGAGACTTAACGTATGAAAGGAATCATCATCAGTGGGTTGCATGGGTCTTTCTTATCCTGGTTCTCTTTTAATGTTCTTAGCTGTGATTCTTAATGTAGTTTGTGCATCTGGAAACCTGGGTCATTTTTTTGTCAATTTCCAGTAACTGACACATTGGCAGAATTTGCAGCCCTGGTTCATTGACTGAGAAATTGAAATAGATTTTCTGCTAACCTCTGTTTGGGAGGACAGTGAAATCTTTAGCAATGTTCTTGTTACTTGATAGTGCATTGTAAATAATTGATGTGTGGAGGACTCCTTAAATAAACTCTGCCATTGGGTGAATCTGACTGCATACGACAGAGTTATTTTTTAAAAGTTGAATGGCCTATGATCCTTGGATTGCCCATTTGAAATACAGAGTACATTCAGCGTCTTTGTGGCATGTGCTCTATATATACTCGAGTACAAATAATAAAGTTAACAAATGAGCTAGACTTACCATGGATGAAAATGGTATAGAATTTTTCATCATGCCAACAATAATATCCGAGTTTTAAAAACTGTACAATTGCTTACAAGCACTGAGCATTTGTGTTATGCCATGTATAGAATAAAAATAGTTCTGTGAAAAACATTGTAGATAGCTTTTCTCATGGGGTAGGGAATGCAGACCATGGTATAGAAGCTTATAGAGTATTTGTCTGTATATTAATTATATGAATATCAGAGAATCTTTGTCTGCAATGTAATTGATCATGGGCAATCTTAAGTTCTATTCAGTTTCACTTGCGCCTACTCTAACCACAGAATAATTTTGTGTCCATGTCCATTTGATCTTGGCAAAATGTCCAGAGTGTCTGTAGTGAGCATAATAGACTTAATGGTTTAAGTTTGACAGTCACTGAAAAACAACAAATCAAAAAATAAATGGACGGAAATAAGCACAGTGCACTTCAGTAGCTGTTGAATGCCTATTCACAAAAAATGAACTAATATCATCCCTTTAAAAAGATGTGAGACAGCCTTTAGTTTTCCATTCTAGGGGCTGCCATGATCGTTTCCCTAATCTGCCATATAACCTACATATCTTAATTGGTGCCCTTGTCATTAGCGTGTACAACTTTTAACAGCTTAAGTTTTACATTTTTTTTTCCCCTTCCAGTTGTTGACCAGTATTATTTCTGAATGTTTTTGAGGCCATTGTGCGCGAGTGTATTTTGAGCCAATAAATAGTTCATTATGGACCGGCAAAATCTTGTGTGGTATATTGTGTTGCTTTTTGCTCTTCAGTGATGTGTTCAACACTTACACTGATAAGCTAAAGGTGGAGGAAAGTATAAGATAATGTAGGGCAGAGCAAAAAAAACCCAACTGAAGAGACAAATGAGAGCAAAAAGTTTAAGGAGGAAAACAGTGAATAGAAGTGAGAAAGAAAATTCAGAATAAATTTGCAGATTTTAAAAGATTGTAAAGAAATAATAATGAAAACAAAAGGTAAGTTTAAACACATCCAAAAATCAGCAAAGAAGCAAACGCAGGGAAAAGCATTGGGGAAAAATGTGAAGAAGAACATAAGACTGCACTTGCACTGCTACATTTATATTGATGGAGAATGTTTTTAGGCCCCACCTCCTTGGAGCCTGCCTTATACTACTTGAGATTGATGTCAGTTGGAGTGTAACTCCAGGTTGTGACTGTCCATTATTTTTCTTTAAAAGCCATTGTTTTCTTCCTTTTTGGCTGTATTTTTTTCAGTTACAATTTCAAGAAGTGCTCTCGAGAGGTGTTGGTGCCTAATTTGGGGGTACAGCTGATATATTACTTAACAGCAGGCACTGAGTTCCAGCACTTCTTAGCATTCCATGACAAAAATCAAAAACTGTCCTCCAGTCTATGGACTGCTATAATATTTTGGGATTTTTAGCTATAATAGCCTGGAAGGGATTTTGTTTTTATTCATGTGTTGGACTCAGATTACAACATGTTAACTCTGAAAGATATAGAAGTCATTTTAAATAGTAATTGGTATGGTTCTGGGGTGCAGAGGAAGACAAAGAGTAGGGAGAAGACCCGAGATGGAACAGCCACCAAACTGTGTACTTGTGCATTTCCCACCAGACTTAAGTCGATGGAAAGTCATTGAGTATATTCCATATCAGTTCTCACCTGATGCAAGAGTGGTTTTCATTTGTTGTGTCTGATGGAGTTTGGTTGAAGAAACATAGAAAACATAGAAAATAGATGCAGGAGCAGGCCATTCGTCCCTTAGAGCCTGCACCACCATTCAATATGATCATGGCTAATCATGCAACTTCAGTACCCCACTTCTGCCTTCTCTCCATACCCCCTGATCCCTTTAGCTGTAAGGGATCTAATTCCCTTTTGAATATATCCAACGAACTGGACTCAACAACTTTCTGTGGTAGAGAATTCCATAGGTTCAGAATTGTCTGGGTGGAAAAAGTTTCTCCTCCTCTCAGTCCTATATGGCTTACCCCGTCTCCTTAGACTGTGACCCCCGGTTCTGGACTTCCCCAACATCGGAAACATTCTTCCTGCATCTAACCTGTCCAATCCTGTCAGAATTGTACATGCTTCTATGAGATCCCCTCTCATTCTTCTAAATTCCAGTGGATATAAGCATAGTCGATCCAGTCTTTCTTCATATGTCAGTCCTGCCATCCCAGGAATCAGTCTGGTGAACCTTTGCTGCACTCTCTCAACAGCAAGAATGTCCTTCCTCAGATTAGGAGACCAAAACTGCACACAATACTCAAGGTGTGGTCTCACATAAGAACATAAGAATTAGGAACAGGAGTAGGCCATCTAGCCCCTCGAGCCTGCTCCGCCATTCAACAAGATCATGGCTGATCTGGCCGTGGACTTAGCTCCACTTACCCGCCCGCTCCCCGAAACCCTTAATTCCCTTATTGGTTAAAAATCTATCTATCTGTGATTTGAACACATTCAATGATCTAGCCTCAACTGCTTCCTTGGGCAGAGAATGCCACAGATTCACAACCCTCTGGGAGAAGAAATTCCTTCTCAACTCGGTTTTAAATTGGTTCCCCTGTATTTTGAGGCTGTGCCCCCTAGTTCTAGTCTCCCCGACCAGTGAAAACAACCTCTCTGTCTCTATCTTGTCTGTCCCTTTCATTATTTTAAATATTTCTATAAGATCACCCCTCATCCTTCTGAACTCCAATGAGTAAAGACCCAGCCTACTCAATCTATCATCATAAGGTAACCCCCTCATCTCCGGAATCAGCCTAGTGAATCGTCTCTGTAACCCCTCCAAGGCTAGTATATCCTTCTTTAAGTAAGGTGACCAAAACTGCACGCAGTACTCCAGGTGCGGCCTCACCAATACCCTGTACAGTTGCAGAAGGACCTCCCTGCTTTTGTACTCCATCCCCCTCGCAATGAAGGCCAACATTCCATTCGCCTTCCTGATTACCTGTTGCACCTGCAAACTAGCTTTTTGGGATTCATGCACAAGGACCCCCAGGTCCCTCTGCACCGCAGCATGTTGTAATTTCTCCCCATTCAAATAATATTCCCTTTTACTGTTTTTTTTTCCCAAGGTGGATGACCTCACACTTTCCGACATTGTATTCCATCTGCCAAACCGTAGCCCATTCGCTTAACCTATCTAAATCTCTTTGCAGCCTCTCTGTGTCCTCTACACAACCTGCTTTCTCACTAATCTTTGTGTCATCTGCAAATTTTGTTACACTACATTCTGTCCCCTCTTCCAGGTCATCTATGTATATTGTAAACAGTTGTGGTCCCAGCACCGATCTCTGTGGCACACCACTAACCACCGATTTCCAACCCGAAAAGGACCCATTTATCCCGACTCCCTGCTTTCTGTTCGGCAGCCAATTCTCTATCCATGCTAATACATTTCCACTGACTCCGCGTGCCTTTATCTTCTGCAGTAACCTTTTGTGTGGCACCTTATCGAATGCCTTACGAAAATCTAAATACACCACATCCATCGGTACACCTCTATCCACCATGCTCGTTAGATCCTCAAAGAATTACAGTAAATTAGTTAAACATGATTTCCCCTTCATGAATCCATGCTGCGTCTGCTTGATTGCACTATTCCTATCTAGATGTCCCGCTATTTCTTCCTTAATGATAGTTTCAAGCATTTTCCCCACGACACATGTTAAACTAACCGGCCTATAGTTACCTGCCTTTTGTCTGCCCCCTTTTTTAAACAGGTGTTACATTAGCTGCTTTCCAATCCGCTGGTACCTCCTAGAGTCCAGAGAACTTTGATAGATTATAACGAATGCATCTGCTATAACTTCCACCAATACCTTTTAATACCCTGGGATGCATTTCATCAGCACCAGGGGACTTGTCTACCTTGAGTCCAATTAGCCTGTCCAGCACTACCCCCCCTAGTGATAGTGATTGTCTCAAGGTCCTCCCTTCCCACATTCCTGTGGCCAGCAATTTCTGGCATGGTTTCAGTGTCTTCCACTGTGATGACCGAAGCAAAATAATTGTTTATGGTCTCAGCCATTTCCACATTTCCCATTATTAAATCCCCCTTCTCATCTTCTAAGGGACCAACATTTACTTTAGTCACTCTCTTCCGTTTTATATATCGGTCAAAGCTTTTACTATCCGTTTTTATGTTTTGCGCAAGTTTACCTTCGTAATCTATCTTTCCTTTCTTTATTGCTTTCTTAGTCATTCTTTGCTGTCGTTTAAAATTTTCCCAATCTTCTATTTTCCCACTAACCTTGGCCACCTTATACGCATTGGCTTTTAATTTGATACTCTCCTTTATTTCCTTGGTTATCCACGGCTGGTTATCCCTTCTCTTACCGCCCTTCTTTTTCACTGGAATATATTTTTGTTGAGCACTATGAAAGAGCTCCTTAAAAGTCCTCCACTGTTCCTCAATTGTGCCACTGTTTAGTCTTTATTTCCAGTCTACTTTAGCCAACTCTGCCCTCATCCCACTGTAGTCCTCTTTGTTTAAGCATAGTACACTCGTTTGAGACACTACTTCCTCACCCTCAATCTGTATTACAAATTCAACCATACTGTGATCACTCATTCCGAGAGGATCTTTTACTAGGAAATCGTTTATTATTCTTGTCTCATTACACAGGGCCAGATCTAAGCTAGCTTGCTCCCTTGTAGGTTCTGTAACATACTGTTCTAAAAATGGTTTCCTCGATTTCCCCTCTTCGCCTGCTCACGGGTAGCCTCCTGGTTCTTGGAACTTCTCGCACAACAACTGCTGGCACAAAACCACAAATAAAGATTCTCAACCACAGGTGGCCCAACCTTTGTAACGTGAATCCAATCATATCTGTAGGAGTCACTGATCCTATGTCATGTGATCAAACCTCCAGGAATGCCTGCAACCAGCGTTGGCAACCCTACTGCACCAGTATGTCAGATACTGATAAGCTGCTAACAGCTCCCTACCCAACCCCCAGCATGTCAAACATTATCAGCTGCAGCACACGGAGGGAGGGAGTCCTACATAGCAGTCTGCAGGATATTCTCTTCTTCCTCCCCCCCCCCCCCCAAGCCCCTGCCAATTTGGTTCTCCCAGGCACTCTCACCCTGTGCAGAATCTTGCTCCAGATTTAGCCACGATCCCAGGTGAGGGTGAAACAAAAGGAACGTTGCAGGAGATAACAACCATCTTGGAATATTTGGCTCATTCAGTTTATTGTACATACAATGACCATTTTGAAAATAAAGACACCTGCAAATAAAGGACACTTGATGCAAGTCCTGTGTTCCTAATTTACAGGTTTCACTGTAATTAAATGTGTTGGTTTATAATCATGCCTTGTTTCACTAGGGTGCTTTTTAGTCCATTTTCTGTGCAAGATCTTAGTGTTCAGTGCACATGGGGTGTGTGCGTTACGAACCCTGGGCCACGCTATGGTTTAAGTAGATATTGATCAGTAAGTATGGTACTCCTGATCGCTTGGCACATGAGGTCTGCTTATGGGAGCGACCAACAATGCTGAGCCAAGAGATTATCTACAGGCGACGCATGAAATTTGTAACAACTGCCCATGGGATAAACTGAGAGATCAACTAGTATATATACGTTCTTAAAAACTTTGATACGCAAATGCTTTTTATTGGCACAATCAATTCAAGCCAATGATGGAGTAATGACTAAAATGATCAAATATGTATGGTGAAAATTGCAGCCAAAAATTGTTGGGGTCTTCCAACTAGAGATCAGAGATTGAATCTACATTTGAATGTATTCAAACTTAAAGGGCCCAAGTTTCCACATGATAAAAAAACGGGCGTCCCTCCGAGCTGGGTGCCCGTTTTTCGCGCCTAAAACGGCGCCGGAAAAAAAACGAGCGATTGTGGAGCGCTTTGCAGCTCCTTGTTTGCTTGGCGCGGAGCCTACACTCGCGCCGATTTTGTAAGTGGGAGGGGGCGGGTACTATTTAAATTAGTTTTTTTCCTGCCGGCAACGCTGCACGTGCGCGTTGGAGCGTTCGCGCATGCTCAGTGTGAAAAAAACATTGGCACTCGGCCATTTTTGTAGTTCTTTGTAGCTGTTTAGTTTTTGAACATTTTTTAATAAAAGTACATTGCCATCAGCACAGAGGCTTCTTGTAGCAGTGAGAAGGGTGCAGGAAGCCTCAAAGTTGAGGCAGCCGTTTCCTGACGACCTCCCCCTTTTGCCGTCGGGAAATGGCTCCTCAATTTCTGAGGCTTCCTGCAGCCTTCTCACTTTCCCGCCACAGCCGTCTGGAACGGCTCCATTTACCGCCCCCCCCCCCCCCCCCCCCCCCCCCCCCCCCCGCGTTCGGTCGGCTCTCCCCCCCCCGCCCGCGTTCGGTAGGCTCCCTCCTTCCCGCGTTCGGTCGGCTCCCTTCCCTTCGCTTCTCTCTCTCTCTCCTCCCCCCCCCCCCCCCCCGCGTTCGGTCGGCTCCTTCCTCCCCCCGCCCGTGTTCGGTCGGCTCCCTCGTTTTGTGAGGCTTGCTGCACCATTCTTCCTGGCTGAAGCACTTTCACACAGGTAGGAAGATGGTTTATTTAATCTTTTCTTTGATTATAAATGTTTATTCAGGTTGGATTTATTTGTATAAGTATAAATAAGGATTGATTGTAGAATTTAATGAGTTCCCTTCCCCCCCCCCCCCCACCTCGTTCTGGATGCCTGATTTGTAACCTGCGCCTGATTTTTTTAATGTGTAGAACAGGTTTTTTCAGTTCTACAAAAATCTTCACTTGCTCCATTCTACTTTAGTTTGGAGTACATTTTCACTGTGGAAACTTTCAAATCAGGTGTCAGTGGCCGGACACGCCCTCTTTTGAAAAAAAAATTCTGTTCCAAAGTAGAACTGTTCTACCTGACTAGAACTGCAGAAAAAAAAATGTGGAGAATTGCGAATTCTAAGATAGTCCGTTCTCCACCAGTTGCTCCTAAAAATCAGGCGCAAATCATGTGGAAACTTGGGCCCAATGTTTCTAGCAATTCCAAAAGGGGCTGATGTTATTTTACCTTGCTTGTTAGAAAGCATTTCAAACTGGGGGAGAAAGAGAGTCAGTGTATTTCTTCTTTCTAATTGTTTTATTAAAAGAATGAATTAAATTTCTCAGACAAAAAGGCTTGCATTATCATCACCTGTACTTTGATAGTTTGAAAATGGAAGCCTCCTGGTTGCCCAAAAATATTGTCAAGCCGAGGCCACATTCTTCATCAGGAAACTGTTCTCCTTGATCCTCGATGTTGACCCTCCAGCCACCCCTCCTACAGTAAGTGAGACCTGTGCTATCTGTGGAGATTAGATGGAAAGTGACAGATGGAAAATGGAGGGGGATGGGGCGGAGGGAGGAGAGCTGGGATCTTGCAGCTGTAGGATGCAATCAGACTAAGGATGGGTGGATATAGGAGACCATGACTCTTTGACCTGTACCCCATTTGCTGCCAGACCACTGAACCTCCTCCGACACCCACTCTGCTGCCAGATGCTGCGACCACCCTTTCCCTCTTTCCTGTGTTGTAAGAAACTGCAACATGATCGAGTGCTGCTGAACCCCAAGGCTCTCTGGTGTCTGCAGACTTTGACCCCCCCCCCCCAAAGAAACTTCTGCTATCACAGACTCTGCAACCCTTCCCTTTTCCTCTGCTATCATGGCCACCAGTTTGACAAAAGTGCAGCAGTTATGGCTATATTACTTAATTGGGATTCTTTCTTGCTGAACACAACATCTGCAGGGTTGTTGGTCACTGCTTTCTGTTCCTGAAAATTGTATTACAGTCTTGACTAATTTTACACCTCAGGAAAAGGTGGAGTTCAGAAAGGCCTTGGTCTGCATGGTTTCATTGTTGTCATTTAAATTTGAATGGGCACCCATCTATTGGGTCATTCGGAGTATTTGACACAGATCAATAAATCAAGCCATTGCAGTTTGCTCAATTAGTCAGCATAAGTCTTTGGTTGGGTACAATGAGGCAAAGAAATATCTTTGAACTTTACCATAAATTGCAAATATATTTGTGAATAACCATGCTAGGTATGAAGCTGAATAATTTGAGTCTATGTAATTGAGAGATAGAATTGTCTAATGCCATTTCTTGCAGTGTATAAGATATAAGAAATCCAACAGTGAATTCAGAAAGTTCTTTATCCAAAGAGTGGTGGGATTGTGGAACTCATTACCACAGGGAATGGTTGAAGTGAAGTGTATAGATGCAGTTAAGGGGAGGCTGGACAAGCATATAAGGGAGAAGGGACTAGAGGGTTATGTGGATAGATTTAGGATGAGGAAAGATGGGAGGAGGCTCGAGTGGAGCATAAACACCGGCATGGACAGGTTAGCCGAATGACCTGTATCTGTGCCGTATATCCTATGTAATATCTTTACCAGTAACTCAGATATATAATTTAATCAGCAGTCAGTCTGAATCCAGCAGTGGAACTGGGCTAAATCAATGGCATTGTGCATGTATTTTGCCACATAAGTCATCAATGTTTCGAGGATCACTCTTAATTGTTGAGAGACTTATAGTCTTGGTCTGATGTATTCTTCAACTTACCGAAGACAAAGAAATCACTTGGCTGTTTGTGATCCATTCCAGTAAGCTGGAATACAATGATAAGGGTTCTCTGTTCAATCCCTGAGTCTTGCTACATATACTTAGTTATTGGGGAGATAATTAGTTGCTTGATTCGCTTGGAATCTGAAATTGGTTTACAGGAATGGCCATTGATGCTGAACCCAAGTAGCTTTTTATGCTAGATATATTAACCCCCCGTCCCTGCTCCCAGCACTGCCAAACCCCAGGTTCCCATGCTTCCAGACTTTGGACCTTGTCCTACTATAGCCAGACCTCAGGAACACCCAATTGGGCCAAACTCCACATTTGAACCCCATATCTGTCGAAGGTTAGATTATGCTCTGCAATGTTGCTGAGCTCCAGGACCAACTGCGTCTGCTGCTCTTGCCATGCTACCACTATCATTATGACTATCCTCTGTTACAAAACCTCAGCACCACAGCCCTGGCTAACCATAGGATCATTACCCCCAGCTCTACCAAATTCCCAAACCATTACCCCTGCAAAACTAGACTTATGCCCCTCCCCCCCACAAGATATGTTCCTGAATGCTAGGAACCTACCTTCAATTTAGCATATCTTGTCTACCATCTTTGTGTACGGTGTGTTTTTTTAAACAAATGAGATAAAAATTGAATACTTGGGTAATGCAACAAGTGCATGCTTCATTTCACTCTGAGCAACTGTACAGGAGACCCACTCTATATAATCAGTGAATCTCTTGTAGCTTGTATGCTGTTTTATAATGAACGAAGTGTTATACCATGTAATGCACAATGCATTATTTTGGTAGTAATGTTGAATTGTCTTAAGACCATAACGTCTGGTTCTTAATTAGAGCCTCGAGTTGGTCAAATTTTAATTGTTTAGCCAGGGAACTTTGCAATTGTAATACAGACTCAAACATCTACTGAGCGTGAACATTAGCCAATCATATAGCCCAAAGTTCTTTATCATTACAATTGTCAGCCATTTTTTCCCACAAACTTTGACAATGAGCTTCCAATAAAGTAGCTAACAAAAACATACAGGATTACAATTTACATTAATAAATTTGCCTATAAATTTTGTCTTAGTATTTTGAGCATTGAGGATTTTATTGGAAGTCTCTGTCTCGCAAAGGCCTGAGCCTGAAATACATATTTTCTTCAGTTACCTCTATCAGCTGATGGAAGATAACAGTCTGAGATTATTTTATTTTATTTTTCTGTGGGGAAAAATTGATTTGTGTTTTTTTGGGGGTAATATCAATACTTAAAATAATAATTATGGTAAACATACCTGGAAGATAAATTTTGATTATTATTCTTTTCTAACTGGTTTGCCAATCATGACGAAGTTCTCCTGTCTTCATTTTAGCTATAAATGTAATTCAAGATCTTTCCTGAGTTTAATCAACGTTCACAGTGCCACCACTTGTTTTAATGCCACACAGCTGTGTAGCAGTTCAGTGGAAAAAAAAATTGAAAAACACTTTTTAAACCCATAAATGTTATGGGGAGATTTAATTGAGTTGTTATAAGGGGTTTAGATAGAGTAAATAAGGAGAAACTGGCGGGTGGGTCAGTACCCAGCGGATACAGACTTAAGATAATTAGAAGGGAGATGTGAAGAATTTTTTCCCGCAGTGAATTGTTATGATTGAGAATGCATGGCCTGAAAGGGTGGTTCAGTGGTAATTTTTAAAAAGGGAACATGAAAAGGAAAAAATCACTGATTCTATGTGTGAGGTAGTCAAAGTTTATTTTGCATAAAAAATTGAGAACAATGTAAACCAGATGTTTTGGACTTTTATCTGAATTAACAAAATTTTATGACTCTGAAGCAAGACTGGCTAATCATAGATGAGTCACTGTAGTAATTCCATCATGCTGCTAAATCCCCATAGCTCTCCCACTCCTACCTTTTTTGATATTTTCTTTGGGCTGTGGGTGATGTTGGCATGGCTAAATTTTTTCCCCATCCAGCTATGTCTCAGTGAATAGCATTCTCGCCCCTTAGTTGGAAGGTTTTGGATTCAAGTCCTCCTCTAGAAACTTGAACACAAAATCTAAATTGACACTCCAGTGCAGTACCGAGGGCGTATCTCAGATGGACATAAAATATCCCACAGTAATATTTCAATGAAGAACAGGTGAATTCTATCCGGTTTCCTGGCCATTATTTATCCCTCAACTAAAGAGAGAAAAAAAGAAAGACTTGCATTTATATAGCGCCTTTCACGACCACCGGACATCTCAAAGTGCTTTACAGCCAATGAAATACACTTAAGCATCACTTAAACAGATTATCTGGTCATTATCACAATGCTGTTTTATGGGACCTTACTGTGTACAAATTTGATGTCATATTTCCTACATTACAACAGTGACTGCATTTCAAAAGTCCTTCATTGGCTGTAAAGCACTTTGGGACGTCGTGAAAGTGCGACATAAATGCAAGTCTGCCATTCTTTATTTCTTTCTAAACTGTGCGCTGTAGAAAGGAGTAACAGATTCCTGTTCCTGAAGTGAATCTGTTTGATTTTGTGAGAGTCTCGCAGATTTAGTTTTTTTTTTCTTGATGCCAACTCGTAAATGACTAGATTTACTGATTTCATTTTCACAATGTGTAATGATTTGAACTCATCACCTCTAGGTTGCTATTCCAGTATTTAACCACGACACTCTCATATCTTCACTCTGTTCCTTCTTTGAATGCTATTGTTATCTTGGGATTTTAAAAAAAGGTAAAAAAAAATACAATTGAAACAGGTAAAAAAAACACATAATAATAACCAAGGCCACTGATTTACAATTTTCTCAAAATGGACAGTCACAGCATTTGATCTTCAGAATACCATGTAATAATAAAACCTCACTTTTTCAATCGATAGCCTTGATGTATTGTGAATTAAATGACATGACCCCATGTTGTAAATTATTGTATCTTCCGATTCATCGTGAGCAAACACCACAGGAGAATCACTAGTCATCTTACCGTCCATATATCTATTCATTTCAGTATTTGGGTGCATGTTTCATTGAAAACTCTTGGGTACCTGTGGTACACATTACTCCTGTAGGTGGTGCGGTGATGGGTATCTGCGATACTAAAATATCTCACTCTGCTATTTTATAGGGAGAGTATTTGCCCTAATTGCACAATCTGATCACCGTCTTCCCTCAATGCTTTCTGCAATTTTCTTTCAACCACCATTTTTCCCGTGTAACTGAAATTTCTTGTATCCACAATAAGGGTTTAAACAATTTTTTAAAAATACATGATTCACAAAAACGTGATTACATTTATCCATTTAATTGTCTTTTGCGTCTTTTAATTCTTTCATTAAAGTTATGTACGAGTTCCGACGTTCTGTGAGTTTAATGGGCAATTAATGTGCAAATTCAGCAAGTTCTTAAAAATGGGGAGTTTGAGGGTAAGCTGCTATCTGCGCGGCAAATCAAGTACTATATACGCAGCAGAGTTCCAAGTCATTTCAGTGGCTTCAAACAACAAACTTTGTGTACTTGCAATATTCCTCCTGTCAAATCTGCCCCACAGTATAAACAGAGATTCAACACCAGCGGGAACTGACAGTTACAGAAAGCAGTTCAGTGTTGTAAAAAGAGGATAAGGGGAAATTATTTGATTGAGATATTGAGCCCAAAGGGATTGTGGAAGCAAAATTAATATTCGTAGATAGTGTTTTTACATTAATAGTGTATTGGCAACAGGTACTCAATACTCCTATTGCCAGTAGAGTATTGTATAACAGAAGCAAACTCAGCACGGGATAGTACCCAGGGCCTAACTTTTTGTGGGTTGGAAAAGCAGAGATGGAGGTGTGGAGAAGATAAGGCTCCTATTGGCGCTCTCAACAAGAGACTGGAACCCCACAGATGCAGTAAAAATGGGAGAATGGTGCTTGAAAGTAGGCGAGGAACACTCTCCCAGTGCTCTGGAACCAATCTAAAAGTGTCTGTACAAGCATTATTGTACCTTCCTTTGCTAAGTGTGTTGATTTATTTCCATTGTTGTGTTTAATAATCCTTACCAATCAATTTCCTTGTGTGATCAGTACTCTGTGCTTAAATGAAAGAGTTCATGCTTAAATTAAAAAGTTTGATTTGTTCTTTTGTTGGGAGTAGGAATTTTGGTGCAGGTTTAGGTTCTTCATAAATTTCAGCCTCAGTGCAACTCTCCTGTAACAGGTTTACATGCCATTCATACTTAATATATAGAACAGCTTCCAGTGGAAATAGTTCTGGAATGTAGCCCAATATCCCTTGATGTCAAATTTGCCCTGTTTACATTGCAGAGTAGATTTGGAAACACCAGAACAAATGCACAAAATTTGCACACATGCATGCAGCTGCTGGAAAATACCAAATGTGATTTCAAAGTAACAATATGCTCACTTCCTACCAAGTTGTATTCATGACTTTAGCATTCTGGCTGCTAGCCTTCTCTGTCGAGGAAAGGTCTGTAGGGACCCACAAAGTCAAAACTGCTGTCAAACCACCTTTGGCCAAAATACAGCAATGGACTTGATGTCAATTGCTGCTGGCGACCGTCATTTATTTTTTCCGTGGCAGAAAAGGCACTCGTAAGGTAAGGTTTGTCTTGATACCTACAGGTGTATGAACACCATCTTATTTATATTTCAGCACTGCCTCCCAAGACAGCACTGTATTGTAAATGGCATATTACTGTTGAGCAAAGATTTAGGAAGTAGAAATGTATTCAAAGCCCCATATATAAATTTCAGGAATTCAATTTTGGGTTCAAGGAGATAAATTGGAGAAAATGCAGCAGACGTGAATATTGTGCAAACCTTGATTTTATATCGACAACCCGTTGGAGGTTTTTTGTAATATTTAGTTGAAATGTTTGCTTTTTATTGGGCACATGAATTAGAGCTAATACTACAGATAATGAATCATTTCCTTTAGATTTAAAATGTCCAGTGGGCAACTTAATTTTAGTTTTGACTGTTCTAGTGGATTTGTAGATTTCACACAGTGATGCTGGGCTAAGTTAGTACACCATGTAGTACAGTATTTTTTAAAAAAAAGATGCCTTTTGATAACCTGGCGCTGATTGAGTTATTCATCATGGTGGGGTGATTGAGCGAACACGTTTGAGGGATCTTTATTCTCAGGCACCTGTCAGTGTTTTACAATTATGATCTGATCTAGGAAGAAGAAAGTAATAAGGCAAAAAGGGGATATGAAAATAAAGGGATATCAAAGCTTACAGCAAAAGGTTTTATAAATACATCGAGAGATAGTGGTAAATGGAAATGTGGGCCCATTAAAGACGGGTAGAATATTTTCTTAATAGTGAGAGACTAGGAGCAGCAAAGTGATTCTTGACCACAAATTACTAAAAGTTAATGCACAGGTATAAAAAGTAATCAAAAAGGCTAATGGAATGTTGCCTTTATCTCAAGGCAATTGGAATTCAGAAGTGAGGAAGTGATGTTTCACTTGTATGGAGCCTTTGTCAGACCCTAACATTCAGTTAGGGTCGGACAAAGGCTCCATACAAGTAAAACATCACTTCCTCACTTTTGAATTCCAATTGCCTTGAGATGAGTACATTGAGTACATTGTATCTGTGGAGGAAGAGGGCAAAATACCAGTGTTACAAGGGACCCTAAAAATAAGTCAAGGGAAGGAATGTAGAGTGTTTTTTAATGGTAATGGAACTAATAATTAGGATAACTCCCCAGGATCTGATGGCTTCCACTCCAGGGTATTAAAAATAGGCGAATAAATTGCATAGTTTTTCAATGACCTCTAGTTTCAGGAATTGTGCCTTTTTGGTTTAGAAGTTTACAAATGTCATTCCATTATTTAAGAAGGGAGGGAGAAACCAGGTAACGGCAGGCCTGTCAGTTTAACGTCGATTGTGGGGAAGTTGCAGCATTCATCGCAGACAGAGTGATTGAGCATTTGAACAACTATCGGCTGATGAAAGAGAGTCAGCATGGATTTGTGAAGGATGGACCATGTCTGACTAATCTAGTTTAAATCTTTAAGGAGGTCACTAGCATGGTGGATAAGGGAGCATCTATTGAAGTTGTCTGTAAGGACTTCCAGAAGACAAGTCAACCTTTAACCCTTTAAGCCCTGTTATAATTCTGGCGAATCTGCACTGTACCCCTTCATAGAAACATAGAAAATAGATGCAGGAGTAGGCCATTCGGCCCTTCGAGCATGCACCACCATTCAATAAGATCATGGATGATCATTTCCCAAGTACCCCTTTCCTGCTTTCTCTCCTACCCCTTGATCCCTTTAGCCGTAAGGGCTATATCTAACTCTCTCTTGAATATATCCAATGAACTGGCATCAACAACTCCCTACGGCAGGGAATTCCACAGGTTAACAACTCTCTGAGTGAAGAAGTTTCTCCTCATCTCAGTCCTAAATGGCCTACCCCTTATCCTAAGACTGTGTCCCCTGGTTCTGGACTTCCCCAACATCGGGAACATTCTACCCGCATCTAACCTGTCCCGTCCCATCAGAATCTTTTATGTTTTTATGAGATTCCCCTCTCATCGTTCTAAACTCCAATGTATAAAGGCCCAGTTGATTCAGTCTCTCCTCATATGTCAATCCTGCCATCCCGGGAATCAGTCTGGTGAACCTTCGCTGCACTCCCTCAATAGCAAGAACGTCCTTCCTCAGATTAGGAGACCAAAACTGAACACAATATTCCACGTGAGGCCTCGCCAAGGCCCTGTACAACTGCAGTAAGACCTCCCTGCTCCGATACTCAAATTCCCTAGCTATGAAGGCCAACATACCATTTGCCTTCTTTGCCACCTGCTGTATCTGTGCCAACTTTCAATGGTTGATGAACCATGACACCCAGGTCACGTTGCACCTCCCCTTTTCCTAATCTGCCGCCATTCAAATAATATTCTGTCTTTGCGTTTTTGCCACCAAAGTGGATAACCTCACATTTATCCACATTATACTGCATCTGCCATGCATTTGCCCACTCACCTAACCTGTCCAAGTCACCCTGCAGCCTCTTAGCGTCCCCCTCACAGCTCTCACTGCCATCCAGTTTAGTGTCATTTGCAAACTTGGACATATTACACTTAATTCTTTCATCCAAATCATTGATGCATATTGTAAAGAGCTGGGGTCCCAGCACTGAGTCCTGCGGCACTCCACTAGTCACTGCCTGCCATTCTGAAAAGGACCAGTTTATCCCGAATCTCTGCTTCCTGTCTGCCAACCAGTTCTCTATCCACGTCAGTATATTACCCCCGATACCATGTACTTTAATTTTGCACACCAATCTCTTGTGTGGGACCTTGTCAAAAGCTTTTTGAAAGTCTAAATACACCACATCCACTGGTTCTCCCTTGTCCACTCTACTAGTTACATTCTCAAAAAAAAATTCCAGAAGATTTGTCAAGTATGATTTCCCTTTCGTAAATCCATGCTAACTTGGATTGATCCTGTCACTGCTTTCCAAATGCGCTGCTATTTTCATCCTTAATATTGATTCCAACATTTTCCCCACTACTGATGTCAGGCTAACCGGTCTATAATTATCCATTTTCTCTCTCCCTCCCTGTTTAAAAAGTGATGTTACATTAGCTACCCTCCAGTCCATAGGAACTGATCCAGAGTCAATAGACTGTTGGAAAATGATCACCAATGCATCCACTATTTCTAGGGCCACTTCCTTAAGTACTCTGGGATGCAGACTATCTGGCCCTGGGGATTTATTGGCCTTCAATCCCATCAATTTCCCTAACACAATTTCTGCCTAATAAGGATATCCTTCAGTTCCTCCTTCTCACTAGACCCTCGGTCCCCTAGCACTTCCAGAAGGTAATTTGTGTCTTCCTTCGTGAAGACAGAACCAAAGTATTTGTTCAATTGGTCTGCCATTTCTTTGTTCCCCATTATAAATTCACCTGAATCCGACTGCAAGAGGACCTACGTTTGTCTTCACTGATCTTTTTCTCTTCACATATCTCCGGCCAACAGATCTTTCCTGAAGTTTGGTGCCCAGAACTGAATGCAGTTAGGGTCTGACAAAGGCTCCATACAAGTGAAACATCACTTCCTCACTTTTTTGAATTCCAATTGCCTTGAGATAAAGGCAACATTCCATAAATCCTTAATATATATATGGTGAAAAGCTGATGTCTCAGTACAGATCCCTGGTGAACACCAATTGTCACATTCCATGAATCAGAGTACATTCCCTCTATGCCTACTCTCTATCTCCTACCTTCCAACCAATTACTAACCCATTTCACAAGGTTACATCCAATTTTATGCACTCTTATTGTTGCTAATAATCTCTTGTGCTGAAACTTAGCAGATATGCCTTCTGGAAGTCCATGCAGACAACATCAATAGATTCTCCCTTATGCTAGTGACCTCAAAAATTTAAACAAGATTAGTCAGACATGGCCTATCCTTCAGAAATCCATGCTGACTCTCTTTGATCAGCTGATAGTTGTTCAAATGCTCAATCACACTTTCTCCAATGATTGCAGCAACTTTCCCACAATCGATGTTAAACTGACAGTTGAGGGGGCATTCTAATCAAAGTATTTAAAATGATAACCGTATTCAACATGATCAATACAAAGAAGCTACTTTGGTGTGGGAATCCAGAACAAGAAGCCGTAATCTGGGCCATTTAGGAGTGAAATCAGGAAGCATTTTTCCACATAAACGGTAGTAGACATCTGGAATTCTTTCCCCAAAAGGCTGTGGATGCTGGGTCAGTTAAAATTTTCAAGACTGAGATCAATAGATTTTTGTTGGGTAAGGGTATTGAGGGATATGGAACAAAGGCGGGTTGTGAAGTTCAGGTATAGATCAGTCATGATCTAATTAATGGCAGAGCAGACTCGAGAGGCTGAATGGCCGCCTCCTGTTCCAATGTTCCAAAGTAAAAAGATTGTTATCACAGGTTTATGATGTTGCATTAATTGTAACATCCCTAATTGATATACAGGTATGACCACGTGAAGCCGTCAAAGCAAGGATTGTCGGAGGTTCAGAGTGGTCCTACGCCATTGATCCCGAAGGATTCTGCCACCGCATCAGATACTAAACTTACTCCACTTACCAAATTAAATGGTGAAATGAGCACAAAAACAGCAGTGATTGAGGAATCCAACCCTGCAACAACAAGCTCAAACCTGGAGGACTGGGTTAATGCAGCAGAGTTTATACCTGGACAGCCATACTGTGGACGAAGTAAGCTGATTCGACATGTTTACGTGCTTGATACTTAACGAAATAAAAAAACCACAAACAACCTACTGTAGTATTTCTCAGTTTACTGTAGTATTTCTCAGTTTACTGTATATAGCCTCCAAAATGCAAAGTTATTTACAATAACTTATAACAAACAGTTCCCTATCTTTTACCTTACAAAATGAATAAGGGCTGCTATGTATAGGGCTAGGTAAATGGTCCCGATCTGATTTCCTTTTTTAAAAAGTTGTTGGTTTCATGTCTTTTTTTGCTCAGATTTTGTGAAAATGGAGGTTACAATGTTAAAAACTAAAACCGCACAATTATGTGATTCACGTTAGGTTTATGTGTCCAAGTCCCTATACCCCTCCTCCTTCCCCCACCCCAGGTGACGCACACATTTGCTTTCGATAGGAGTCGGTATTACAAAGCTCCTGTAATGGCTCCGTGCTCCCTTTCCTTCCCCCCGCCCCCCGCCCCCACACACTTACTGGATCTCTTGAGATTCCTCCTGAAAATAACATTTAGCATAAAACAATGTAACATTGGTGTAAAGTCAATTCACATGGGAGCCCTCACCCATGGGCCACAAAATGCCATAATGCTTTCAGGAATAAAGCTATAAATCGGTAACCCTTCCCAAAATCCACCTTTGCTGGAAGTTGCTAAGCATTGTTTCATTATTTGAGAAAGGAGAAATGCTTTCGGAGTATATTACTTATTCCCTAGTGCCTTTCCTTAATTGTTTGATATTTTAATTGATTTTCTGTAAGAATACAGAAGGAAGATAACACCAGACAACATCATGACAGAGTTTACAATCGTGATGCAGAGTACAACTTGCTAATCCAGGATAGGGAAGAACTACATGCCAGATATCTAAGTCCATAGAACTGCTTTATCTTGTCAAAAGGCATTGTTAAGTGGAACCTATGGAACAGCACACCCTGGCATATTTCTGGAAATATCGAGAGAGAGGCTGGGACGGAGGGAGGCAACAGGACACCAGTCAGTGCAACCACCAGTCTGTTACTGGGTGTCGTCCATAAATGTTTCTGAATAAATGTTTCTCGGGCTTTTGGTAAAATCAAGAACAATAATTCCTGTTTTCATGAACTCTGGCCATGCTACATTTTACTCAACCAGCTCAGAAGTAGACATGTTTACCCACGTCCAGTGCAGTAATCCTCTCTGAATACATCTTCTAGCTACCAATAATTGCCATATAGTCCTTTTGTATAAAGTGGCCGATGAGCAGTATTTCAGTTTTAGTCAAGTTCCTCAAAGGACTTTCCTTTATTCAACTGTTGGGTGAGAATGCTGCAAAGGTTGGAGTGGCTGCTTTTTAAGGGATAAGGTGGCTCCAAGTGCATGTGTCTCAAGTGATGAAATAAAAAATTTTATTCACATGTAATTTTCAAAATGTAACCTTTTCAGCAATTATTGACTATATAAAACTTGTGGCAGTTTGCAGCTTCTGCCATTTAGTGAAGTATTTATGATTCTAAATAGTTAACATACCAAAATCAGCTCTGGTTACTATATCTGGGATAGCCTAATTTAACTTTTAAAAGCTAATTTACAATGGAGCCCTCCTGGGATACAGTGGAACAATATTAAATTATTCTTGCAAACCTCTTGGTCTTTTTCCTGAAATTTAGAAGTAGCTGCATAATTATTGAGTATCGAGTCCCTCCTTAGAATTAATACTTTACAGTTTCACATTTGCGATAACGAGAGCTCTTTTAAAACCAAATATAAAAAGGTCAATAATAAAAAATATTAAAATATAGTTTAAAAAGTGAGTGCACTTTAAGAACTGTGCATCCAAAATGATTAAATCTGTTTTTTAAATTGCAAGTGCTTAGAAAATATGGTTGCGACTGAAAAGGCTAGTTATAAAAGTATAAATCTGAGGTAAATTTACCATATTGTTTTAACCTATTTTAGATGTCTCATATCAAAGCACATTTCTTATGCCAGTAGATTTCATTATTAAAAAGCCATCAACATGTGCAAGTCATTTTAAATTTTGTCCAAGAATATTAGTGTACAATGAACATTAATGAATGGTTTAAATACACTTTCTTAAAAGTCCTCATCAGGTGACAGATAAATTAAACAATATTTCCTTTTTCCCAAAAGGATTCTCAAGTGCCTGATCCTGTGTGACTGCTTGTGGATGGTCAGGTACTGAAGCAGACCTGGTTGTAAACCTGTGCTGTTGAAACCAGGAGGGGAAACTGCAGCTCCATCTTTCCACTGTTGACCTAGTTTCAAGATGGCAGAGTTGCCACGGCACTGTTTTGTGAATTTTTCTAAAATTTGGTTTTTATATATCTTCAACAGAATTACTTTATCAACAATTTTCCCATAGCCATATGATTTTGTCAGAGCAGATTTTTTTTCTTTGAAATTTCCTTTTTTAAAAAAAAAGGAATTGCACTCCTTTTCATTTTGGGGGGTCTTTGTGTATTACATACTTGGCGCAGCTAGCTTCCTCAAATACCACTTTAAAACTAGTGGCCTGGATACGTAGTTACTCATGGCCTGATTATTCTTCTTGTGTCAATGAAATCTTGAAATTAAAAACAATTGTTTCAGTCTATATGTCCTTAATGCAGCATATGCATCATCTTCATACTTTTTTATGAAGTGTAAACTTTGGCGATGTGACCTTCTAGAATTAGAATTCGAATGTGAAAAGACAAGTGTGGTTATTTTTAAAGAACCAACTTATTTTAGAGATTTTCTATTAATTTTGACTAAGCCTGTATAAATTATATACACGAGAGGGGAGGAGTATATTTACATTTGAAGTACTTTTCCCTTTTCACTTAACTATTATTCCATTTTAAATATTGAGGGAGGGAAGTATGATCAATCAAATCCAGATCATTTACTCCAACTTATCTGTAGAGGTCACTGAATAAATCTAAATGGTGAGACTTGAATTTATCATCAATGTTGACCTGTAAGTATCACAGAAAGTAGGGGTAAATTAAAATTTACATATTTTTGATATTTTTTAACTTTTTCATCGAGTACTATTGCTTGTAACTAATTGTGTTGGTTATACGTGCTTGACTAGGATATTGAATATTTTTCACTTTGGCAAAATTTTGAATAAGAATGAACTTAATTAGCTTTTTTCTCAGTTTAATAGCGGATTGTAATTCATTCAGCTGTTAATATTTAATTTCACTAGACAGGATGCTTAAAAAGAAATTAGTTTCCATAAATGACAAAAGTATTGCAAGTGTGCACAAACATCGTTGATTGGTTGCACATATTTGACAGCTGGTATATGAGCATGATTGCAGCAAGTTGTAAATAAGGAGAGACAGCTGGATTGAAATTGAAGACTGCAATCAAGCCATCATCGGATACGATCGTGTGTTATTGCTGTTCAGTTACACTTTACCCAACTTTACCCCTTCCCTGAATTTTTTCATGTTACTGTTGCTCTTTATCTGGTAAGTCACAGGGTTTCTTTCCTACCAGCTGTAGTTGAACCCTATGGCACTCTAGTATGGAATGCTTGTCCACCTTGCTTTCAAACTTGCATCTTACATATTTTGTAGTGCCTAGTTATTACTGTTTGTTATTTTGTCTATTATATCTACTAAAATGATAATGTATCAGCATTTAAGATAACTTATATTTTGTATAAAAATTCATGTCTTAAGAATTAAAACATTGTGTGTCAACTCAGTCACAATTGTACAAAAATGCAGTTAATCATATTTTGTCATTTAATTGATTTTTACCTGTTACTTTGTGTGCTCCCTTTCCCTGTCTTCCCTCCCCCATTGCCTAGAAGGGTGGGTGAAACAGATTAGCTTGTAGATGTTTTATGACCTGTTGTCTACTGATTGTTCAAGACTGAGGTCTCTTCGCTGAGGTGAAATGCTCTTTCACTGCAAAGTGGGAGCAAACCCCATCTATAGAAAGCAACCAAGTTCAAATTTGTATTTAGTTTAATCCCTCTTTTATGATGTCATGTGCCTTTGTTCCTTCTAAGCTTTTCTTTACATTTTTCAAAATACTTCTGTTTTGTGTGCTTTTCTTTCTTTTAAAAAAAACTTTGAATTATATTTTTCCTCGTGGTTTCATTTTGATTTAAAAAAAGTTCACCTCATAGTCCATCAGTAGGAAGGAATGGCATTTGAACCAGTTACAGGCGTAGGTGTTTGTGGACAGATTCAACCCACAGCGAGAGAGAGCAGTGCCAATAGATTCACTGGTTTTGGCACAATTCAGGTGAATGGGTGTGAGAATCCCAAAAGATTATGGCATCAGATGCAAATGGTTTTGATACTTACTAATGGAAAGTATACAAGAGGGATTGGAGCGATGTGGCCAAACATACAGGAAAAGCGTTAAAGGTCTTGCATACTGTTTGAGATTTTTAGTTTTTCTTCTAAAGCCAAATGCTACTGTATACAATCTATTCTCTGTGATTGAATCCAGTTTGGTGATATTAAGATGCAATTTTGAAATACTATTATGTAAGTTTATTGCAATAAAGAATGCAGTGATCCACAGTGTAGATTTTTTTTTTAACCAGAGTAAGTTGTGGGACAGGCTCGATGGACCAGATGGTCTTTACCTGTCCGTCATTGTTCATATGTTAGTCCAGAATTCCTACACTAATCTCTATTTAAAGTGGTATAAATTCAACTAAATCTCTTCAATAAAACCAGCAGTAACCAAAGCAGGTATTGCCATAAGTTCTGCTGCTCACCATAACAGTATTTCAGCTAGGACCAGACAATGTGGAGAATTTTTATTTATGAATTTGATGCGTTGAAGTGCTATTGTGTGTTGGTGAAATTTTACCATAGCTGCTGCTTACTGTGATCTGAAGTCAGTCTTTATTATTGTGTGTGTATTTTTCAATAATGATAGTTAATCCAATACCAAAGTTGTATACCATTGACCTGAAACATTGGAAGAGTTGACACACAAGCCAAAAACTGAATTAAAACACCACATTAAGTTACAATTGTATATTTAATCATTTCAAGATAGTAAATTGTTGAGTTTAAGTGCCACTTTCTATACCTTTCCATCCTTGATTTCTTGGTTTATGATTTTATTTGAATCCTTTTGATTAAGGTTAGAGCCTTGTATTCATTGTGTAATGTGGTTAAATCATTTATTTTGATTTATATTGCTACCTTGTAATTGTTCCTGGATATCCCATTGTTCTCCATTTGTTAATGGATAACTTGTAATCAGCTGACAGCTCAGGAAAAAAATGTCTACTATCCAAGAACAATCTGAGTGTAGGAAATTGATCAGTAGTTGTAGATTTCGGAATCATTTCTGCAATGTGATTTGAAGAATGAGCTGTAAGCATTTTTGTAGTCCTTGAGCTATTTTTCATGGGCATCAGGACACAGGCAGGCAGTCATTTATACAAAAAAAGTGAAATCAGTCATATGAAGTCCTTACTGAAGTGCTATTTACTGTATTGGTTTTCTAATACAGACCCTTATTATTTCCTCTAATATTTAATGACCAATTGTAATGTTCCCATAAGGCTTCAAACTGCATTTACTCTCCTTCCCTACAGAGGTGGAAGGGGGATTTCAGGTGTCTGTCTATGGTGCAGTTAATACAGGAGAATGGTTTCCTAGTATTCTCATTTGAGGTATAATTTACATACTTCTAGAATATTCCAGAATGTTTGTCAGGAACCTAAACGAATGAATTGAGTGAATTTTCCTTCATTGTTAATTCAATGTCAAGTCGGAAGAAGCCTTTGTTCTGGTCAAGCAATATGATGGTGTTCAGTTTAGACTTGGTCACTACAGCAGTGGAAGAAGCAGGTCACCATTAATGTATGTCTTTTCAGACAACTCTAACTTTTGTTACCACTGACCAAATGTCCATCATTACTCCAGGCCAGTAAATTGCCAGAAAGTAGTACAACAAACACTGAGGTGTTGGCTGCACAAATATCTGATCAGGAACTCATGAGTGCACCAGAAGCTAGAAGAGAGAAAATTGGCATGATGTATGAAAGGCATCTGACAAATCAGGTCATGTGCCATTGTCTGCCCTTTCTTATCTCCTAGACTTGGGCATCTACTTCAGATGTAGGATACTTCAAATTCATAAATCAATGTTCTTAAGTATTATATGGTCCCATCTGAAAGCAGGGCGTTGAAAAGGCTGTATACATTTGAGTAGGATAATGACATCAAACAAGTTCCTGCCTATGTTTAAAAAAAAGCGGCCATGTGCTGGAATAAAACTGCCTAGTCCTCAGATCGAAACTTGATGAAACTTCTGTGGCCTTACCTGAAGGACTTGGAATACCTTGAAGACAACATTAGTTCAGTCACTGGCTGCTGTTGGGAGAGGAGTGGAGTTAACAACTGTACCAATGTGTTGACTGATTCCAAGTACAGCTGACTGCAGTCCATGAATGACAGCACCGCATAGTTTGCATCACAAACTTTTGAATTGATTGGAATTTATCTTTCAAATTATCCACGGTTTTCAAGAATTCTGTTCTCGATTTCCTATGTGTGTAAAAAAAAAAAGCATAGGCTCAATAATTTAGCATATTTTTGGATAAACATGTATAGCCTATGAACCTAATTAGAAATCTAATAGATTATTTGTTGTGCCTCAACCTCTGATTTAAAATATTGTTTATGGTTCCCTGATCAGCAGAAAAAGTATACTAATTCTCTTTGTTTCACCTGCCATATAGTGCTACAATGTTATTGTCAGGTGCCAAAATATGATTTATAACTAACTTAATCAGTTTTCAGTCCCAAAACACTATTCCAGCCTCCTGGATGTATAATTATCCTAGTTAAATTGGATTGCTTTACAGAAGAAGGGTAACAGTTTGAAAAATCCAGAAAGTTGTTTCCTGAGTATCTGAGCACAACTGGGTAATTCTGCAAACGTGATAATTGACAGTCAGTCAATAATTAATTGTTACTTGTGTGTATTTATCTGCATCCAAGTAAAACTCAAATGACAAAGTTAACTTCTATGTATATTCCTGCGTTTGGAAATTTATACAGCAGTGTAGTAAATCCAGATATGGAAATTTCTAAGAATACTGTAGTGAAGAATGACTGGGCGATTGCTGTTCAAATCAATTAAAATACTTTACAGATTGAAATAATACAACTGCATATTTAGAGATGATATGGGTTATTCTAGTTCTGATATGCTGGTATGTATTTATGTATTTAGCATGAACTGATTATTACAATTTATTTTTTAATCTAGAGAAGCACACATGCCTTAATTTGCCATGCTGTTCTTTAAAACTAAAACTTCACATTAATGCTTATCCATGGCATTTTGAAGCAGGAGTCATTCAGTTTATAATTTTGAATGTATACATGTAGTGGGAGCAGTTTCAACCCCTAGTGCCACTCAGTTTCTTATCACAGCAATGGAGTGAATGGACAAGCAGGAGTCTGGCATCTCCTTGCAGGCAGAAGGGTAATTTGAATTGGGTGTTTCTGTTGGGCAGCTGTTATGTGCAGCTCCTGCTTGCTAAAAAGTATAATCGCAGCAACCCACCATGTCCTTTAGCCACATTAGTTGGAAGACCCAGGGATGACGTGCAATTTTAAAAGTGCATGCTCTCATTATAAGTTTCATATCCTTCCAACTGTTTTACATTTTATATCTTTTGCCATAAAATAAGTTGAACTTCAGAAGGTTTGACAAATGTCAGTTACTCATTGAATACAAAATGCATTATTGCTTTTTAGTTAGGTGTACTTTGGGGCATCACATTAATTAAATCTATTTGGTGCAACATGTATTTATGCAATGCATCATAGATGACTTTTAGCGTGCAAACTATTTAAATATGTACGGCACATGTTAAAGGATACAACGCATTAATATTCAGGTAGAACATAAATTGCAATTCTTAACCTAAGCTGGAACTCTAGTAGCAATATGGTGGCCTCCTAGTGGGCAGTACTTGTGTACGTTTCTTGGGATAAACAGTTTTCATAGTTACATCAGCATCCAATATGAATACATTCTTAATAAATTGTTCAGGATTCCCAGGTGGCCTGGAAAGTGTATTTTTGTGTAATATCCACTTGTTATAACCACTGCAGCTCTCCAAGCCTTTTTTGCTTTCTCATACTATATCCTCTATTTAAAGGCACTGTGATTGAAATTCTTCACTAAAATTTATACAAAGCAGCAGGTAAATAGGTATCAATTCCCTGGTATGTAAAGGAATTTGTAGCCACAGCTATATCATAGCTTTTCTGGTTTCAGGTTAAACCAGTGGACACTCTTCCATGTCCCATGTCCATCCGTTCCGTCGTCCCTCATATGATATGATACTGGGGCTTAGAGGATTAAATAATGAGGACCGGTTGAAAAAACTTGGCTTGTATTCTCTTGTATAGAAGATTGAGGGATGATCTGGTTGAGGTGTTTAAAATGTTAAAAGGATTCAATAGGGTAGATAAAGACAAACTGTTTCCTCTGGTTGGGGGTGGGGGAGCGGGGGGAAGAGGAGAATCGTGAATGAGGGGACATAATCCAGGCCATTTAGAAGGGAAATCGGGAAGCACTTTTTCACAAAGGCAGTAGAAATCTGGAATTCACTCTCCCAAAAGGCTGTCGATACTGGGATGGAGCTTTCAAGACTGAGATTTTTGTTAGGGAAGTTCACTTAAAATTGTAACAGACTGGGGAAGCTAGTATTAAAATAATAAACTTGCACTCAAACACAGTAAATTAATTTGTTTTAAATTTATTCCGGGATGTGGGTGTCGCTGGCAAGGCCAGCATTAATTGCCAATCCCTAATTACCCTTGAGAAGGTAGTGGTGAGTTGCTGCCTTGAACTGCAGTCCTTGTGGTGAAGGAATGCACAGTGCTATTAGGGAGGGAGTTCCACCCAGAAACAATGAAGGAACGGCGATTTATTTCCAAGTCAGGATGGTGTGTAACTTGGAGGAGAGCTTGCAGGTGATGGTGCTCCTTCACCCTCATCGAAAGTCATGAGGGAGCTGGGAAGAAGGTACTGAAACAGTAAACCTGCACTTGAGCAGAGTTAAAGAGCGAGGGAAGTCAAGGCATAAAATGTGTAAATGGATTTGAGGTATAGATCAGCCAGGATCGAATTGAATGGCGGAGCACGCTCAAGGTGCTGAATGTTCTACTTAAGTTCCTATGTGCTTTCTCTCCAGACTTCCCTGTCTTCAACTCTACTTCATTGCAGGTTTACTGTTTTCAGTGCCTTCTCCCCAGCTCTCGGGACTTTCCATTCGTTAGCTGTGCTCGAGTCCAAGTTTATTCTTTTAATTCTAGCTTCCCCAGTCTTAATTTTAAAAACAATTTTAATTAACATGGTGCCTTTAATGTAGCAAAATGTACCAAGGCACATCCTCAGAAGCATAAACTGACAAATTAGACATAAATTGACAATGAGCCAAAGAAGGGGCTATTAGGAGCAGTGATTAAAAGCTTGCTCAAAGAGGTAGTTTTTTTTAAGGAGAGTCTTAAAGGAGGATGGGTGTGGATTGGCAGAGAGGAAATTCCAGAGCTTGGGGCCGATGACTGAAACATAGAAACATAGAAAATAGGTGCAGGAGTAGGCCATTCGGCCATTCTAGCCTGCACCACCATTCAATGAGTTCATGGCTGGACATGCAACTTCAGTACCCCATTCCTGCTTTCTCGCCATGTCCATTGATCCCCCTAGTAGTAAGGACTTCATCTAACTCCTTTTTGAATATATTTAGTGAATTGGCCTCAACAATTTTCTGGTAGAGCATTCCACAGGTTCACCACTCTCTGGCTGAAGAAGTTTCTCCTCATCTCGGTCCTAAATGGCTTACCCCTTATCCTTAGACTGTGATCCCTGGTTCTGGACTTCCCCAACATTGGGAACATTCTTCATGCATCTAACCTGTCTGAACCCATCAGAATTTTAAACATTTCTATGAGGTCCTCTCATTCTTCTGAACTCCAGTGAATACAAGCCCAGTTGATCCAGTCTTTCTTGATAGGTCAATCCCGCCATCCCGGGAATCAGTCTGGTGAACCTTTGCTGCACTCCCTCAATAGCAAGAATGTCCTTCCTCAAGTTAGGAGACCAAAACTGTACACAATACTCCAGGTGTGGCCTCACCAAGGCCCTGTACAACTGTAGCAACACCTCCCTGCCCCTGTACTCAAATCCCCTCGCTATGAAGGCCAACATGCCATTTGCTTTCTTAACCGCCTGCTGTACCTGACTGCCAACCTTCAATGACTGATGTACCATGACACCCAGGTCTCGTTGCACCTTCCCTTTTCCTAATCTGTCACCATTCAGATAATAGTCTGTCTCTCTGTTTTTACCACCAAAGTGGATAACCTCACATTTATCCACATTATACTTCATCTGCCATGCATTTGCCCACTCACCTAACCTATCCAAGTCACTCTGCAGCCTCATAGCATCCTCCTCGCAGCTCTCACTGCCACCCAACTTAGTGTCATCCGCAAATTTGGAGATACTACATTTAATCCCCTCGTCTAAATCATTAATGTACAATGTAAACAGCTGGGGCCCCAGCACAGAACCTTGCGGTACCCCACTAGTCACTGCCTGCCATTCTGAAAAGTACCCATTTACTCCTACTCTTTGCTTCCTGTCTGACAACCAGTTCTCAATCCACGTCAGCACACTACCCTCAATCCCATGTGCTTTAACTTTGCACATTAATCTCTTGTGTGGGACCTTGTCGAAAGCCTTCTGAAAGTCCAAATATACCACATCAACTGGCTCTCCCTTGTCCACTCTACTGGAAACATCCTCAAAAAATTCCAGAAGATTTGTCAAGCATGATTTCCCTTTCACAATCCATGCTGACTTGGACCTATCATGTCACCTCTTTCCAAATGCGCTGCTATGACATCCTTAATAATTGATTCCATCATTTTACCCACTACTGAGGTCAGGCACAGCCAATGGGGCAAGGGGAGTGAGGAATGTGTAAGAGGCCAGAGTTGGAGGAATACAGAGTTCTCTGTTGTATGGCTGGAGGAGGTTGCAGATAAAGGGAGGGGTGAGGCCATGAAGGAATTTGAACACGAGATGAGAGTTTTAAAATGGAGGCATTGGTGGACCTGGATTCAATGTACGTCAGTGAACAAGTAGTGATGGATGAGTGGGACTTTGTCCGGTTTGGGGTAAAGGGCAGCAGAGTTTGGATGAGCTCAAGTTTATGCAAGGTGGAGGTTAGTCAGAAGAGCATTGGAATAGACAAACAGGCTGACAACACCAAGGCATTGGAGGGGTCAAGAAAAGTGGTGGCAAAATAAAGGTGGGTGTCATCAGCGTATATGTGGAATCTGACGTCATGTCTTCAGATGATACAGCCAAGGGGCAGCATATAGATGAGGGAAAGGTGGGGACTATCGATAGTGCCTTGGATGACTCCAAAGATAATGGAATGAGAAGAGAGGCCATTGCTAGAGATTCTTTGGCTATGATTGGATAGGTCTGAGTGGAGCCAAGTGGGGTCAGTCCCGTTCAGCTAGGCATTGGAGAATGGTGTGGTTGACTTTGTCAAAAGCTGCAGGGTGGTCAAGAAGTATAAAGAGGGATACTGCACCACAGTCATAGAGGATGTCCTTCATGGCATGGATTAGGGCAGTTTCAGTGCTGTGGTAGGGACAGAAACATGATCAGAATGGTTCAAACATGGAGTTGCAGGAAAGGTGGGCACAAATTTGGGAGGCATAAAGACATGCAATGACTTTGGAGAGGGGTGGGAGTTGAATATGGGGTTGTACTTTGCAAGGACAGAGACTTTGAGGGTGAATGTCATTTAGCACGCTGGGCCAGGAAGGGAAGTTGGTTGGTTAGCAGTTTAGTGGGAATGGGGTTGAGAGAGAAGGAGATGGATCTAGTGGATAAGATGAGGTTGGAAAGGACATGGGAGAGAAACTGGACAAAGACACAGGTTCAGTATAGGGCAGAGAGTACCTCGAGGGATGCTTGGCTTGGTGGTGAAGAGGAGGATGCAGCTGAATGGATGGTCTCCGTGTTAGTGATGAAGAAATCCATGAGCTCCTTGCACTTGCTCGAGGTAAGAAAGAAAGACTTGCATTTATATCGTGCCTTTCACGACCACCGGATGTCTCAACGTGCTTTCCTGCCAATGAAGTACTTTTGGAGTGTAGTCACTTGTAATGTGGGAAACAATTTGTGCACAGCAAGCTCCCACAAACAGCAATGTGATAATGACCACATAATCTGTTTTTGTTATGTTGATTGAGGACTAAATATTGGCCAGGGCACCGGGGATAACTCCCCTGCTCCTCTTTGAAATATTGCCGTGGGATCATTTATGTCCACCTGAGAGAGCAGACGGGGCCTCGGTTTAACGTTTCATCCGAAAGACGGCATCTCCCACAGTGCAGCACTCCCTCAGTACTGCACTGGAGCGTCAGCCTAGATTTATGTGCTCAAGTCTCTGGAGAGGAGATGGGTTTAAGGAGATGGTGGAGAAAAGAAGCTGGGTTATCTTTGCAATCCAGAATGATCTTGAAGTAGTGAGCAGTTTTGGCAGAGAACAGCAGGGCCAATTAAAGCTTGATGTGTCGTGCAGCCAGCTCTGGCGATAAATGGCTAAACCAGTTGAGTGCCAGATATATTCAAATCTGAGCTCCTTGGAATTGAGGAAGCGAAGGTGGGGAAGAAGCAAGAGTGAGAGAGAGAGAGTAAGGGTTTAAAGAGGGAAAGAGCATCAAAGGTGGAGGTGAGGGAGTGTTTGAGCAGATCGACAGCTGCAGAAGTATTGTGGCAAACGGACGGCCAATGGCTAGTCGAGAGTTTGAAAGAGCAGTTGTAAGTGACTGACTTGGGGAGAGTTTTTTTTCCACGGTAGATCCAGAAGGAAGGGGTAAGTGAGGGATACAGGAAAGTGATCAAGACGATAGAAATAGACCATGTGAGATGGCCCAGTCGAGGATATACTTGGGGGTTTTCTGCTTTTCATCAATTTTCCTGTGATTTGTAAAGTAAAGAAAAACTGAAATTTGAATAAATGCAAAAATGGCCAAAATAAACACTGAAAATCATCAAAAGTTAATACTGAAACTTTTACCGCTACTCAACTGAGCCTGCAGTCATTTTATCTTGGTGCTTTTTCTGAATGTTGGTTTCACCATTCTAGATATCATTAGGTATATAACAGTGTGGCCTTTGAGGATGATTGGAGGCTAGTAACTTGAACTTGGCAGAAGTCGTTTGACACAAATCAATGGCCTCAGTTGCATGGAATGCAGTTGTTTTATGCGGCAGTAATGTTGCACTTGTATCTAGCCTTATTTGAACTGCACTGTACACCACATCCAGGCCCAGAGTTTCCTCGGCATTTGCACGCAGAGACCTGTAATCTGGGCGCTAACATTTACGAAGTTTAAAGGATCGTGTATGCTTTGGTGTAAGTGAGTTGTGCTCACAGGAGGAAACTCCAGGCCCTAGTCTCGTACTGCGCTCTTGAAATAAGTTGGGTATTTTTATAACTCCCATAACTTGTAGTGTGAGAATTGTCATAATCCACTGAATTGAAATATATTTTTCTAATTTTATGTTTTGCAATATCAAATCTAGCTGTCATTCCCTTAATGCCAAAGTGATCAACTGGAAATTAAAAGTGGCTTGTTAATAGCGAAGACAAGAATTCTGCAGGGATCTTGACTGGGACCTTGGGGTTTACTCATTTCATTTTTTTTTAATACAGAGCAGGGTGCTTCTAGTTATATGAAATTTGCTGATTGGACCAAACTAGTTAGGTGGCCTGTATAAGGGGGATCAGTGATTTAACCAGCTGGATAAATTCATCTATTAATAAACATTGAACAGTCATCATCATAGGCAGTCCCTCGGAATCGAGGAAGACTTGCTTCCACTCCCAAAGTGAGTTCTTTGATGGCTGAACAGTCCGATACGAGAGCCACAGATCCTGTTACAGGTGGAACAGACATTCGTCGAAGGAAGGGATCGGTGGGGCTGGTTTGCCGCGCGCTCCTTCCGCTGCCTGCGCTTTTCCTCTTCACACTCTGCGTTGAGACTCGGATGCACTTTCTCCACTTCGGGCAGTCTTCGGCCAAGGTTTCCCAGGTGTCACTGGTGATGTCGCACTTTACTCGGGAAGCTTTGAGGGTGTCCTTACAACGTTTCCGCTGTCCTCCTTTGGCTCGTTTACCACGAAGGAGCAGTCAATGTGAAATATGTGTACAAGAAAGGATTTCATTGAAGAAAAAATGGTTTAGGATAGGTATGATACCGTTCTTTTGGAACAATATGCAGAGAGGTTCATGAGTCCTTTCAGCCATCAGATAATTTAACTGTCAGCTGTGACTTGGAGTTGATTAACTGTATGCAAGTCTGTGGAAAACTGATATACCCGTAGTTTTCAGATAAAAAAGACAGGACTATTAATCAGAGTCAACTTCAGGAGACATCTGTTCTGATCACAGTTGCTACCTAATAAATATAAAGTATATTGCTGTATTTTTTTTAAGAGATCCCTTGATACTGCCATACCCTGTAAAGCACCTCAATATGAATCATAGAAGTTTACAGTATGGGAAGAGGCCATTTCAGCCCATCGTGTCCATGCTGGCCAACAAGAGGCTATCCAGCCTAATCCCACTTTCCAGCTCGAGGTTCAGTTACAGAAGCAGACTTGAAGAGTAGTTTTAGCCACACTGTTATACACCTTTGCAGATACCTATTTTAAAAAGAATAAAATGACCCTGGAGCAGCTGGACAGGACTTCATGGTTAGTGGATGTGATTGCCCAAAGAATTCCCCAACCTGATACCCAGTCCCAGACTGCAGTGCTCTATGGAGGAACCATTCAACTGCTCATTATTCTTCACAAGTAGGTGTATTTGCATCTAATGTGTTGCCCACAAGAGGTAAGAAACCATCCTCCAAATATACACTAAGGTTTTTCTTTCAAGATTTAAATTTAACCCTTTGAGAAAACTTATAATTTTAACTGAAAAAATACACATTAACCTACTTGAAATATACTGATTACATTCAAAGAATACTGTCAATGTTGAAACTTCTCTTCCATGTGTTCTTTTAATTTCAGTATGCAAACCACAGAATACTGGTCCAATGAATGTATTGTAGCGACTACATATTATGAAAGTTGTTGGGATAGTTTGGGATTCATAATTCAGCCTTGAGTTGATTTTATTATCTTGTCTGTGTATGTAAAAACCTATAAAAGTGATCCCAAAACTTTCAGGAATGACTGGATTGCATTTAGCTCATGCTTTCTATGATCTCGATAATATAAATTTGTTTTTTTTTAAGCCTGAGGTATTGAAAGCTAAACTCATAACCCTTTGTATAGGACCAATGTGTTCATTATAAACTAAGTGAGTATAGAGTCAGAATGACTTGGCGTGGCATGAAGTTTGCTTTTAGCAATAAAATGTGAAGTTTTTGTTTTCCTTTTAATTGTAAGCTAGCTCCTGCAATTATGATACAGAAGCCTGGATCCTTCCATGAAATGTTGAGCACTTTAATACAGCCAGATTGTGTTTATTCATAAGATTTTAGAAATAAAATGAGTTATATTTGATTTTATAAAGAAAATATGTAATCAACATCCTGTGATCTATGCTGTTTGTATGGCTATTGATTAAAGCACAATTAAAAGTCTGAAAGGCCCAGGCAACAGCGACTCAGGAAACTTTGCATATTCCTTGGACCCTTGTCTTGCAAATTCTTCAACCTGGCGAACGGCTGAGCTTTGAGTGAAGCAAATACTATGAAGGACAGTAAAACCACCTGGTTACGCACTATGTAAAAACCGACACCGGTGTGCATAACATTTGGGAGATGTACAATGTATGTTTTCTTTTGAGATGTCACATAAATTGAATATCAGCTCCTCCATCACCAGTGCAGTTTGTCCTGCTCTCAATTACCTGCCTTTCTGCTATAGTGGGTGTACAGCAGACTCACTTTGCAGCATTCATCCATTCTGGAAAAAAATGTTTGGAAGTTGCTCGCCACTTAATCAAGTAAATTTTTTTTTAAATCTCCTAAAATAACTTTTTCACTCAAACATGTCTGCTTGAACTTTAAACAGAGGAAATGAATCCAAAGAAAATATTACACCCTGTTGGTATAGATGAGGAACTATAGTCTGGGTGGCAGAAGGAGCTGCAACAGACCACTTAGGATCTGATCCAACAAGAAATTATAAAGGATTGAAGATGAGGGATTAGTGAGTTACCTGCCAGCTTTCCCGAGCTGAAAAAACAAGTAACTCACCTGGCTAGTTGTGATTGAAATTTTCCAGCCCTGGTACACGTGGACAGGAGTAATACACAAGCCATACGTGATTGAATTCCCACCTTTTTGCCTGCTGTTTACTATACATAGAGGAGTTGAGAGTGAGACCTATCTGACTCGTACAATGCCAGATGTGAGTGAGTTGTTACCTTTTTACCTGGTGTATACTGTAATCTGCATGTACTTTGGTAATTAATGATTAGAAATAAACAGATTCATTGCATTTGCACTACTGACCATTTCGCTTGGCACAGAGAGACAAGCTTATACATTACAACTGCACACATGCAACTAATGTCTGCAGTTCACTGCTTATTAAAATTCAATGTTAAAACCATTCTGACACTTCCAAAACAATGGCTGTACTTTGAAATATCCTGTTTTGGTTTACTGATTTTCTTGTTTCTATGCAAGAAGGTTTGTAGAAATATCAAGCATAATTTTCCCCCCATCTTCCTTGTGCTCCTACTTTCACCTCTCCCACAAAAAATAAAATGGTGCTAGGAAATTTACTACCTGGCCTATGTCAGTGTCCATCATTAATTCGCAGGAGGTTGTGAATAGCACAAGGTGACTTCCCCCTCCTTCTCCCCTGTGGAAAGTGCCTAGCCTTCACTAACTAGTTCCTATGGTGGCTTGGACTCTTGGAATGTGACAGAGCATTGATAAACCAGTGTTTTGGGCCACCAGGGGAAACAAGTACATTGGGAGCAAGGGCCTTCCTACAATCTAGTATTCATTGCCTCTGCCTCTTACCCATCCCATAGCCACTAAATAAAACAATTCTCCTTTTAGGGAAAAAAAAAATCAGCTTTTTGTAAGTGGCCAATTAGAGATCTACCATTTTGGGTCTTTTTAATCAAAAGACATGCTCAAGCAACTTTTGGAATGAATCCATCTTTTCTGGCCAAGATTGAATTATTTTAATTGTATTGGTGTACATGAATTAATGCTCAGCACTGGGTAGGATCCAGATCTTTGTTTAATATAATGAGAGCTGCCTGATGATGCATACACTGCATAAGTTACCTGAGCAAGTGTATTTTCCCAACAGATCTCATGCAGGCTTCTTTCTCATTGGAGTTCACTGGTTGCAAGAAGCTATAAATAATGTTTACTGAATTTGGAGATGAGATTTCAGAATGGAAAGTCCCAATTCCCTATAAGAACATTTCTGCCCTTTTAAAACTAATTTCTGCCACATTTTGTTTTGGACAGTCTTGTAATGCAGTCTGGCTAGACGATCAAAATTGTAGTATATTTGTAACCTACAATACTAGAGTCCTGTTGGTAATTTAGTTATAGGACTATTTTAAAATTCTCGTTACAGCTGTACCAGCTTACTGTGAAGCAAGAATGGAAGATTTAATAATAGAAGAAAGCTTTGAGGCCCCACAAACTGGTGAAGATGTAAAGAAACGGATGTGTCCATATGCTGCCTTAGGAGAATGTCGATATGGTGTGAACTGCGTATACCTCCATGGAGATGTATGCGATATGTGTGGTTTGCAGGTTCTTCATCCAACTGATGCCTCTCAGAGATCAGACCACATAAAGGCAAGTAACTGAACAACAAGGAAGGATATTATATTGTTCTTAAAACATTTGGGTTGATGTGATTTGTGGTGAAGCAGAATTAAGAGGGGTTTGATGTGTACTTAATCTACATCATCAGCCTTAAGCTGTTTCATTTTTTTTAATTGGAGTTGCTGGGTAAATGATTCCCATGTCATACAATGACCATTTTTATGCAATTTGTTCTCTGGCCATTTTTCCTCTCTAGCTGTTTATTCACGGTTAATACTTAATGTTAACATTAGTCATTAAAGCATTTCAGAATTTCTTTAAAGTTGCCGTTGGGTTGTTTTACTGAGGACAACAATAAAATTAAATTAAATTGTATAGAATATATATAGTGTCTACATTCATTAATTCCAGAAGTTTGTAGCTGAGTTCAAACCATCTTGTCTCAGTCATGCTTGCAGTCTACAACCTGCAAGTTTTCTCTCCACCCCCCGCCCTCATTAAAAAAAAAAGCTATAGTGTAGACTCTGATGGCTCTAATTAGAATTATTACACTCTTAGAAAGTGTCACTATTTTGTGCAGCACAGCTGAGCAAATATCAGTACTATAGTTTATAACTATGCTAAAGAATGTTTTAAGAAAGTAAGTTGAGAGAGAAAAGGCATTATTTTGGAATACATGCCACTCTTTATCTGTCTTCATTTGCCACAAACTACATGAGCTAATAGCAGGAATAGATGTGGATAAGGCTCCTTTGGAGCACTTTTGGTATTATCGCATTCGATCAACCCTTTCCTATGCTTCACAAAGAGTTAATGTGGTGGTACCTGTTGTCAATAAGAAACATAGCCCTGCGAAACTGAGTTTTTGTTTTTTTGTGTGCTTCAGCTTGGAAAGCAGTCTGTCTTGCTTTCATTATGACATTTCTTGTACGATCTTAGTTCAAGTAACCCATCCCATCTGCCTGGGCTTCAATGGTTCCAGACATCCATGTCTGGTGCTATTGTTTCTTGCTTATGTCAAAAAATATAATTTTCAGCTCCATGACGACATACATCGACCTATGTCTCAGCATCTAGTCAAGCAGTTTTTAGGGGGGGGGAAGAGAAGAATTGTTACTCATGGGCCACTGTTTTGTAATTACCTGCTTTTTTTTTCCATAAACAATACTTTTATGTATAACAATTAACATACATCATAAAGGAAATTTATGCCATTTTTGATTTGTACGGTTCAATCTATTAAAGTAGATCAGTCTCAAGATAATAAACCCCTGCCACCTATCTTGATCCAAAGAAGTTCATACTACAGCACCATTTCCATTTTTGGCTTTCCTGTACCAAAATGCTGTAGTCAAGAACATTTCACCACCGTCATTCCAACTGACTATCTTATCTACAGCTGCAATTGTTGAAAATTTATTAAGGCTGGTATGCCTTAGCTCATTATCTTCCATATCATGTCCTATTTTTGCTGACTGCCTGTGTTTTCTCACGCTATTGAAAAGCATGCCATTTCAATCAGCATAATCAAATGTGTTTTTTCCAAACTTGCAACTTGCTGGTTCCTTGGTCCTTGAAACTTGCAAAATCAGTTTTCTTGTATAAAGTAAGGATTTCCCCAGATTCTACCTATGAAGAAAATACAATTCCCTGTGATGGATAGCACAGTGGTGGATGACAATTATTGTGTGGTTAAGGGAAAGAAAACAAGATTATATTCTAAATTTCCAATTTTTAGATTCTCAAAGTAAAAGTACAAGTGCACAGTGTGGAAATGGGGATATAATGTGTAAAGACCTTACTCTACAGTATGAAACCACACGAGGCACATTCTGGGGACAAGGTCACTCTGAGACCTTAACTCTTTATTCACAGGACTCCAAAGATGATGACCCTGCGTGGGACCTCTTTTTTTAATACCTGTGTGATCAGGTAAGGAGTGTCTCCCACAAGTTCACCCCTTGTGGTCAAGGTGTGCATCTAGGTTGAGTGTATACAGTAATACAGTGGTGTTACATTGTGATTACATACATGACATAACCTCCCCTCCCCACCCCCCAAAGTCTTATTGGGATCATAGGTTTAGTCTTTCAGGTGTTCTACGCAGTTGGGGCTCTGGTTGTTGGACACTGACGTGACTGTCTGTCACCTGTGGTGATTCCGGCCTGTCCAGGCTGACCGCAGGGACTGTGCATTCTTCTGATTGCTCTTGTTGCTCGTTCACTGGCGGTGTTGTGAGGGCCCCATGGCATGATTGAGGACAAATGCAGGATCATTTATTTCTATACATCTCCCCCTCGAATTACGGTCATGGTACTCGTTTTGTGACTTACGCTTGCCCTCAACTATGTCAGTCAGGACTGGGTGAATGAGGGACAACCGAGTTTTGAGTGTCCGTTTCATTAGTACCTCTGCCGGCGGGACCCCGTGAGCGAGTGCGGTCGGGATCTGTAGACCAGCAGGAGACGCGATAGGCGGCATTGTAGGGAGGGTCCTTGAATCCTGAGCATACCTTGCTTAATGATTTGGACCGCATGTTCCGCCTGGCCATTGGAGGCCGGCTTGAACGGCGCAGTCCTGACGTGATTGATGCCATTGCCCGACATAAACTCTCGGAATTCGGAGCTTGTGAAACATGGGTCATTATCACTAACCAGGATGTCCGGCAAGCCATAGGTTGCAAAGATCGCACGTAGGCTTTCCATGGTGGTGGATGATGTGCATGAATTCAGAATGATGCAATCGATCCATTTCGAGTACGCATCTACCACAATAAGGAACATCTTACCCATGAACAGGCTGGCGTAGTCAACATGAATGCGTGACCATGACCTGGTAAGTCAGGGCAACGGGCTGAGCGGGGCATTATCCAGCTAGGCACATGACGTGCACCTGCGAACACAGTGTTCCAGGTCTGAATCAATTCCAGGCCACCAAATGTTTGACCGGGCAATGGCCTTCATCAGCGCAATGCCTGGGTGCTCACTGTGGAGTTCCCTGATGAATGCCTCCCTGCCCTTCTGGGGTATAACTACCCGGCTGCCCCATAGTAGGCAGTCAGCTTGGATGGAGAGCTCATCCATCCGTTTGGAACGATCTGACCTCCTCCGGGCATGCTCCATGTGTGGGCGCCCAATCCCCAGTCAGGACACATTTCTTAAATCGGGGATAGGAGGGGATCTCTGTCCAGATTTTGATCTGGCGGGCTGTGATGGGGGAGCCTGCGCTGTCAAAGGCATCGACAGCCATGACCATCTCGGCGCTTTGCTCCACCGCCCCCTCAGTGGTTGCCAGTGGAAGCCTGCTGAGCGTGTCAGTGCAATTTTCAGTGCCGGGCCGGTGTCGGATGGAGTAGTCATAAGCAGCCAGCGTGAGAGCCCATCGCTGTATGCGAGCTGATGCGTTGGCATTGATAGCCTTGCTGTCTGACAACAGGGATGTTAATGGCTTGTGGTCAGTCTCTAATTCAAACATCCTACCAGAGGTCCTGATGCATTTTTTTTTACACCATAAACACATCCAAGCGCTTCCTTCTCGACCATCCCATATCCTCGTTCTGTTTGAGAGAGCGACCTGGAGGCATAAGCCACAGGTTGTAGTTGACCCTTCAGCGTTGCCCTGCTGCAACATGCACTCAACCCCCCCCCCCCCCTCATAGGATGATGCATCACATGTCAGAACCAATTTTTTTACAGGGGTCGTACAGGGCCAACAACTTGTTTGAACAAAGTAGGTTTCGCGCCCAATCAAAAGCCCGTTCTTGACAGTCCCGTCCCCCCCCCCCCCCCCCCCCAAAACCAATCGCAACCCTTACACAGGAGCATGTGTAGTGGCTCCAATAACGTGCTCAAGTTCAGCAGAAAGTTCCAGAAATAGTTCAACAGTTCCAGGAATGAACGCAACTCCGATGTGTTGCAGGGCCTGGGTGCTCGTTGAATCGCCTCTGTTTTGGATTCGGTGGGTCGAATCCCATCTGCAGCAACCCTCCTGCCCAGAAACTCAACCTCAGGAGCCAAAAACACACATTTAGACTTCTTGAGTCGCAGGCCTACCCGGTCCAGTCGGCGTAGCACTTCCTCCAGGTTGTGGAGGTGTTCCTCGGTGTCTCGACCCGTGAGGAGGATGTCGTCCTGGAATACGATTGTTCCAGGAATGGATTTAAGCAGGCTTTCCATGTTTCGGTTGAAAAATCACGGCCGCTGATCGAATGCCAAGCGGGCATCTGTTATAAACGAACAGTCCCTTGTGTGTGGTGATGGTCAGTAGTTTAGATTCGTCGGCCAGTTCCTGGGTCATATAGGCTGAAGTGAGGTCCAACTTGGTGAACAGCTTGCCGCCTGCCAATGTGGCGAAGGGGTCCTCCACTCTCGGGAGCGGGTATTGATCTTGTAGAGACACCCGATTGATGGCCTTGTAGTCGCCACAGATCCTGACAAAGCCATCCGCTTTTAAGACGGGAACGATGGGGCTCGCCCAGTCACTGAATTCAACAGGTGAGATGATGCCCTCTCTAAACAGCCGGTCCAATTCGCTCTCTATCTTTTCCCGCGTCACATACAGCACCGCTCTGGCTTTGTGGTGCACTGGCCTGGCGTCCAGGGTGATGTGTATCACTACTTTAGTGCCTTTGAAAGTCCCGACGCCAGGTTGGAATAGTGAATCAAATTGTTGTAGGACTTGTGAGCACGAACTTGGCTCCATCGATGACATTGCGTGAACATCCCCCAATTTCCAGTTCATCTCTGCTAACCAGCTCCTCCCCAACAGTGCGGGACCATTGCCCGGGACAATCCAGAGCGGCAGCCAATTCACTAACCCATTGTGTGTGACAGCCAACATTGCACTGCCTAGCACCGGAATGATTTCTTTAGTGCAAGTCCGTAATTGTGTCTCAATACGTGCTAATTTGGGTCTACTGGCTTTAAGTGGCCATAGCTTCTCAAATTGCTGAACGCCCATGAGTGACTGGCTGGCCCCAGTGTCCAGCTCCATGCGTACAGCGATACTGTTTAATAAAACCCTCATCATCATTGGTAGCGTTTTGGTGTATGAACTGTGAATATTCGCCACATGGACCCGCTGAACCTCGGGGTCCATCGATTTGCCCCAAAAGTTATCCTGCCTCAAAGAACCCTCTTCTGGTCCATCCGCCTCATATATTAGTCTGGTTGTAGACTTTCTGCACATTCGAACTAAGTGGCCACTGAGATTGCAGTTCCTGCAGACAAACTGTTGAAATCTGCAAGATTTAGCTGAGTGTTTTCCCCCACACCTCCAGCATGAGTTAAAGTTTCCATTGTTGGGAACAAAGGCACTATGGCCAGGCATTCCGCGCTGACTGTCCCTTTGACTGCTCTTAAGTACCCTATTGGTGGGTGTCAATGGCCCCATCCCGGCCGCATTGTCCACTGTGATGGCGTGAATGTCCGTTCAGCCTGCCATTGCCTCTGTTGAAGTCCTACTCTGGGGTCTATTGCTGCCTGGGGAGTGTCGGACTGCCCCTGCCTGCCTGCAGGACTCTGAGTCGCGTTGATGATATTGACTCACTGATCCATCGCCGTGTTAGAGGCAGAATTGCGTGCATATATTACTTTCGTCTCTTCCTCCCCCGCCATGAAAGTTTGAGCTATCAACGCCGCCGTTTCCAAGGTCAAATCCTTGGTCTCAATTAATTTGCGGAAAATTCCCGCATGACCGATGCCCTCGATAAAGAAGTCCCTTAACATCTTCCACCTGCAGGCGTCTGTGAACTTAGAGGCTGGCCAAACGCCCGAGGTCCGCTACGAAGTCAGGTATGCTCTGTCCTTCACGACATCAGTGGGTGTAGAATCTGTGTCGGGCCATGTGTATGCTACTCGCTGGTTTGAGGTGCTCCACGATCAATTTGCTAAGTTCTTCAAAGGTTTTGTCCGCCAGCTTTTCGGGTGCTAGTAAGTCCTTCATGAGCGCGTAAGTCTTTGGTCCGCAGCTGGTCAAAAGATGAGCCCTTCGCTTGTCGGCCGCTACATCCCCCAGCCATTCTTTCGCAACGAAGCTTTGCTGAAGTCTCTCGACAAAATCGTCCCAGTCTTCCCCAACACAGTATCGTTCCTCTGTGCTACCGGTGGCCATTCTCGTGGGTCCTGAATTCCCGTTTCTCGTCGCCAATGTAAAGTCCTTTCTCAACAGTATGAAACCACATGAGGCACATTCTGGGGACAAGGTCATTCCGTGACCTTAACTCTTTATTCACAGGACTCCAAAAATGATGACCCTGCGTGGGACCTCCCCTTTTATACCTGTGTGATCAGGTAAGGAGTGTCTCCCACAAGTTCACCCCTTGTGGTCAAGATGTGCATCTAGGTTGAGTGTATACAGTAATACAGTGGTTGTTACATTGTGGTTACATACATGACAGTATGAATGATGGTAAAGTAAGGTTCATAAGGTCTTAAGAAAGGAGGAACAATTTACAGTGTGGGAGATAAGATAGCTAACTTGGGTGGTGCCAGTAATTTACCTGGCAAGGCCTTACCGGGTCCGTGCACACTTCGTACGGACCCGGTGAGGCCGCAATTTTCGGCACAATATTCTTACTACATTTTGGCCCCCTAAACCCCAGGAATTCAGTACAATCTCAGACCTTCTGTCACTCAGATCAGTTTCTAACAGAATCATTCATTCTATTTAAAATAACTTGTGCAACCTTTCCAGAAGATTTTGTTTTACTAAGATGAACCTCGAGTGTGATCAATTTCCATTTATAGAAGAGGATTAGGTTTCATATTTTTTTCAAATGACCAATACAACTATCCTTTTCAGGTTCACATCCACAACTGTTCAAGCAATTATTTGCAATGGTCCTACTTCATCATGCTCATGAAGCAATTGCACAGCTCTCTTCCCTCTCTCCCTCTCCCTCTCCCTCTCCCTCTCCCTCTCCCTCTCCCTCTCCCTCTCCCTCTCCCTCTCCCTCTCCCTCTCCCTCTCCCTCTCCCCCTCCCTCTCTCTCCCTCCCTCTCTCTCTCTCTCTCTCTCTCTCTCCCCCTCTCTCTCTCTCTCTCTCTCTATCTCTCCCCCTCCTCCCCCCCCTAAGTCTCTATTTGAGATTTCTTATCTTTCAATTGCCTCCTTTCATGTGGACAGATTCCTCAAGGCAAGAATCATTATCAACCAAGAGATTGAGGGTATCAGCAGAGCATAACGTGTATACAGTTAAACTTTCACTTTTAGCTTTCTTCAAAAAGATGATTGCTAGCTCTTTTCAGTAAGAATAAAGGAAGCTCCTGCCTTTAAATGGTGTGCCCAGCAACTAAGTGTTCTGTCAGAGTTAAAATTACAGCCTTCATCACTATCTTTGACACTGGACATCCCCTGGGACACACCAACATTAACGTTCTCGACCAGGTCAGCATCGAAGCACTGACCACACTTGATCAGCTCCATTAGGCAGGCCACATAGTTTGCATGCCAGACACGAGACTCCCAAAGCAAGCACACTACTCGGAACTCCTTCACGGCAAACGAGCCAAAGGTGGGCAGCGGAAACATTACAAGGAAACTCTCAAAGCCTCCCTGATAAAGTGCAACATCCCCACTGACACTTGGGAGACCCTGGCCAAAGACCGCCCTAAGTAGAGGAAGCGCATCCAGGAGGTTGCTGAGCACCTCAAGCCTTGTCGCCGAGAGTATGCAGAAATCAAGCACAGACAGCGGAAAGAGCGTGCGGCAAACCAGTCCCACCCACCCCTTCCCTCAACAACGATCTGTGCCACCTGTGACAGAGACTGGTTCTCGTATTGGACTGTATAGCCACCTAAGAACTCATGTTAAGAGTGGAAGCAAGTCTTCCTCGATTCCGAGGGACTGCCTATGATGATCACATTGGTAATGAATATCCCTGGTGGATGATTTTTGTATGATAGCAGCAAGAAACAAATTAAATCTAGGCAATAGTGACCATATTATAATACACTTTAAGATGATAATTGAGAACGACATAAGTATGACGAAAACCAGGGTAATAGATTGGAGAAAAGCTGATTTTGAAGGACTGAGAATAGAACTTGGGAAAATAAAATGGGCAACAATATTGGCAAAAAACGATGTAGAGCGGCAATAAGAAACATTTTAAACGGTGTTCAACAGAGTGCAGGAACAACATATTCCGCTAAAAGGAAAGAACTGTCTAAACATGAGACTCCATGGATGAGTAAAGCCATAAGGGAACAATTGAGGATAAGGAAAGCGGCACACATTAAGTACATAGACAGCAGGGGAGTGTATGATGAGGGAGAATACAAAAGGATTTGGAGAGAAGTCAAAAAAACAATTCGGAAGGCAAAGAGGAACTATAAAATTAAATTATCAAGGAACATAAAACAAAATAGTAACACATTTTGCAAGCACATCAATTAAAATAGGATGGGAATAGGGCCATTAAGGCATAGACAATAATACCACGGGTAACAATAGAGAGATGGCAGAAATATTAAATAACTAGCAGAGACCCACAAAACATTTGCGATCAAATTAGTATATTTATTGCAATAGTACTTGTTTAGACTGTTACCCTTTTCTTAGTCTATAGAATCAACACTGATGTCCTCCCTCCCTCTCCCCTCTCCCCCTCCATAACATTGGATGATGAGATTAGTAATGAGATAAGTACATTTAAAATAAAAAGAGGGGATATGTTAAATAAACTAATCAAACTCAGAGGATAAAATCCCAGGTCCAGATGGATTGCATCCACGCATTTTAAAAGAATCTAGGAAAGAGATAGCAGAGGCCTTACTTCACATATTTAATAATTCGTTAGAAAAAGGAGTCGTGCCAGAGGACTGGCGGATAGCTAAAGTAATACCTATATTTAAGAAGGGGATAGAATATGCCCAAGAAATTATAGACCAGTCAGCTTAACATCGGTGGTAGGAAAAATAATGGAATCCCTACTAAAGGAGAAAATAGAAGATCTAGAAACCAAAAATATAATAACGAATAGTCAGCATGGATTTCAATAGGGAAAGTCTTGCTTGACCAACCTCATTGAATTTTTTGAAGAGGTAACAGAGAGAGTAGACAATGGTAATGCAGTAGATGTAATTTATCTCGATTTTCAAAATGCCTTCGATAATGTACGGCATAATAGACTGATGAACAAGGCCAGGGAATGCGGAGTCAGAATGGATAGCTAGCTTCAAGACAGAAAGCAGAGAGTAGGAGTAAAAGGTAGCAATTCACAGTGGCAGAAGGTGTGTCGTGGTGTTCCACAAGGATCAATGCTGGGACTACTTGTTCACAATTTCTATTAATGATTTAGACTTTGGAATCAAAAACACAATTTCTAAATTTGCGGATGACACCAAATTGGGGGCGATAGTCAATACTGAGGAGGACTGCAGCAAATTACAGGAGGACATTAATAAACTTGCAGAATAGGCATATAATTGGCAAATGAAGTTCAACATAAATAAATGTGAGGCATTACATTTTGGTAGGAAGAATAGGGAGGTCACTTATTACTTGGCAGGTGAGAGTCTAGGTGTGGTAGAGGAACAAAGGGATCTCGGTGTACAAATACACAAATCACTAAAAGTTCGACACAGGTTAGCAAGGCCATTTAAAAAAAAAAGCAAACCAAACACTAGGGTTGATTTCTAGAGGTATAGAAGTGAAAAGTAGGGAAGTTATGCTCAACCTGTATCGAACCTTAGACCACAGAGTACTGTGTACAGTTCTATTCGCCATATTATAAAAAGATACAGGCATTGGAGAGGTTGCAGAGAAGATTTTACAAGGATGATACTAGAAATGTATACAGATCAGGAAAGGATGAACAGGTTGGGTCTCTTTTCTCTTGAAAAAAGGCGGCTGAGGGGTGAACTAATAGAGGTCTTTAAAATTATGAAAGATTTTGATAGAGTGAATACAGAGAATGTTTTTGCTTGTGGGGGAAAAGCATAACTAGAGGCCATCAATATAAGATCGTCGCCAAGAAATCCAATAGGGAATTCAGAAGAAAACTCTTTACCCAAACAGTAGTGAGAATGTGGAACTCGCTACCACAGGGAGTGGTTGAAGTGAATAGTATAGATGCATTTAAGGAGAGGCTAGACAAGCATATGAGGGAGAAGAGCATAGAGGGTTACGTGGATAGATTTAGATGAGGAAAGACAGGAGGAGGCTCGAGTGGAGCATAAATGCCGGCATGGACTGGTTGGGCCGAATGGCCTGTTTCTGTGCCGTGTATTCTATGTAATCCTATGTAAATATCACTGTCTTAGTCAGATATCCAGGCCAAAGTTTCCAATGTAACCGCGTGGATATCTTGTAGGCTGCCTGCGAATTTGTTATGAGGCCAGTGTTCAATCATGTGCTCCAGTGTCTGATTAGGAGCTGCTCTGTCGCATCATGGGGATGCTTTAATCTTCCATCTATTGAGAAGGTGGCAGCATCTACCATGAACGGTTCTGAAGTGGCTGATGGTTGCCCACTGTTTGCGAGGAAGGTTTGATCCTTCAGGTTTTACTGTGGGGTCTTCTAAGTAATCCATTTGGTATGTCGCAGTTCTTCCAAGCATTTCACCATCAATCATAAAGGCTGAGGGGAGATCGCTGAAGGGCTTTGGCGACGGTCCAAAATAGTCTTATAGATTTGAGACGGGTCAGTGGTAGGTTGGTCAAGTCTGCCTGTATTGGCCTGGAGACTGCAGAGAATACAACCACTACACCAGCAAAGATAAGCCTAGTATCATATGCAAAGTACACGGACCCAACATACTGGATTCCAGTGGAGTCCTGATCGCACCAAACAGTCTTGAGCTTTCCCTAGTACAGATAATCTTGTTGGACTATTGATCTCTGGCCAAGCAACATGTTTTTGGAACAATAACATGACTGTTGCATGATATTACAAATAGGAAGGGACTTGTTTGTAAGTTTGAGGAACTTGCTTGATTAAAATTTATGTTGAATAAATTGACGCTCCACATTTCGGTACAACACATGCTATGATGAACTCTTCCAAGATTTAGTGCTGTGACTATTGTAACAGGACAATCAAGCAAATTTGATTACTACTGGTTTTAATTAATTCATTGTTTATGGTCATAATTTTGGTCATTATTTTAGATTTATTGCATAATACTTTTTCTATTTTCATGGCATTTTAAGGGAGAGCCCTCTGGAAAATATTTTTGAATAACGCAGTATTCCGTTCTAATATGATTTACAATATTTTAGTTTGAACAAAAATATTAACTTGCCAAATTTGAGATGTATGCAAATCCAACTTAACTGATTCAATTGTAACATTAGAATAATCTTTTGACTTCTGAATATTCTTTATTATAGGCTTGCATTGAGGCTCATGAAAAGGACATGGAGCTATCTTTTGCCATCCAACGTAGTAAGGATATTATATGTGGCGTCTGCATGGAAGTAATATATGAGAAAACAAATGCAAGTGAACGACGTTTTGGAATCCTGTCCAACTGCAGTCATACCTACTGTCTCAATTGCATTCGAAAGTGGAGGAGTGCCAAGCAGTTTGAGAACAAGATTGTAAAGTAAGTCCCTTGAATCTAGATTTGAAGAAATGTCAAACTATAAAACAGATCCTTGTTTTCTCTTGGATTTTAATTTATTGTAAAACAACTTTGCTCTACTAAAGTCATTTTTGATTTGCATTGGCATCCAGAAAACCTTCCATTGCTAAAGCTTACAATGCAAAATGAAAACTAATTGTCTCCCAGTACCAGAATAGCAACTGCATCCCTTTGTTGTGTTAAATCTTGCTGTGTGTGCTAATTTACAGTAGTTACGGAATCTGCTGTTGATGGGAAATTTATTTGTGAATATCTAGTGGTGTCAAGGTTCATGAAAGGCATCTGAAAATCTTTTGAAAATTAGATTTTAGCCTACAGGGGACTTGAATCTATTTTACACATTAGGTCCAACAGTTTCTTGAAATCTTTTTTTTTTCCTTGAAATTGTTAGTGTTTGCTCTTTTTTCACTTGCAGGGTTAGAGAGTTCTATGCTTTGGTGGTCGCTCCACCTTGTTTATTTTGGCATGCAGATAGGACAATCATAATGACAAATCAGAAATCTGTTCCTAAAACTTTATCTTGACTTTTGGCACAGAATATTGAGATCTGAAATTTTCTTCACCACCACACACTTCCCTTGAAAGTAAGTAGAATTTAATTATTGCTTACAGCCACTAAATTCTATATGTGGATAGGACAAAGGACATCTGCCAATCTGTGTAACGCACATGTTTATGTGATCTTAATGTAACACCTCAATGTATAGTGCTTTTGTGCTCTGTGCTCTAAACTCGCCTCCACATTAAGTCACAACAGAATCTCTCTCTCCCTTCTTTTTGCATGATTAATTTGTTTGTGGAAGCTGAATGAACAAACGTGCCTACAGTAGGTAATTAACCAACCTTTCTTATTCCTTGAATATACTTGACTTGTATGAGCTCTTTGGTTCTATACCTGACCTGACAAACTTGTATCTTCCTTTTGATTGACACAAGGAAATTAAACACTAATCACACACTCTCTCTATATATAGCCTTGTTTGGAAAACACCTAATTATTTTCTTTACAGAGGTACATGTATTTTCTGCTTAAAAGGCATGTATGCCACCATAGTATTCATGCCATCTGATTTCTGGTACAACCGTACAATGCTCTTTTACTTCAAGTAATCACTACTGCTTACCAGCAAAGCTGCTAACTATTTATATGCTTGTAGTGAATTTCCAATTAATCTACTGCAAAAATACAATGTAATTTAGTCTTTCATCAGTCAGGTGATATTTTTGCTAGAGTCACAGTAGGCAGTTGCATCTTCATAACTCCTCATTAATCAGCATTAATTTGAGCTGCAGTGCAATTAATCATCTTGGCTAGATAGCGCACAGCGCATAGTAGAGAGCTGAGCATGTTTTTAAATTGAAAAATGATTGTTACAACACTCTTTTGGAGGAAGAATAAAAATACTTTTGATGTAGCTGGGGTACAGTTTAGTAGTTTGTAGTCTCCTGTTGGCATTAAATGGTGACTATCCCTGATTCCTGGTGTGAAATTTCTAAGTCACGTTTCTAAATAACATTTTGTAGGACAAAGCTTATATTTAAGATGTCCAGAAATGATCAGTAATGCTGTATGGCATCAAAATAATTGGATTTCTGATATTTCTCTCCTTTTGATTGGTGAGGGAGGTGGAAGCAGAGAGATTTATGGAGCAAATTCCCAAGCTAAAGGCATGGTCGACAAAAGGAGGAGGGATGCACTGCAGGCTAGAGTCAGAGGAACAGAGTGTTAAGGGAGGATTGCAGTGTCCGAAGCGGTTACAGAGATAAGAAAGGTTGAGGCCATGAAGGAATTTCAAGACGAGGATGAAAATATTTGAATTTGATGCATTTGGAGACTGGGAGCCAATGAAGGATGGGTGCCTGCAGCAAAGTTTTGGATGAGCGCTAGTTTATGGAGGATAAGAGACCAGCCAGGCGAGCATTGGAATAGTGACAGAGGCAGGGGTGATTGTTTCAGGGGTAAATGGGCTGAGTCAGGAGAGGGGGCGGGTAATGTCGGTGGAAGTAGGTGGTCTTTTGTTACGGCGAGTATATGGGGTTGGAAGTTCAGCTTGGGCTCAAATAGGATCCTGAGATTGTAAAAAGTATGCATCAGCTAGAGATAATGGCCAGGGGTGGGTATATAATTTGTAGAGCTGGAAAGCTTTTGATTCAGTCGTCACTCTGTGCTGTGTCATTTTGATCTATCGTCAATAGACCAATAGGGGGCTCTAACTTCTGCACCCAGCTAGGGTTCCCACTCCTGATTGCTATTCAGTGGTAGCTGCTAGATTGTATGTGGATGGAAGAAAATTGCTGAGCTCCTAGAAATTATATTTCAAGGCTCCATTGGGGGCATTAATTCATATAGAATACCTGGACTTTAGGAAAGCCTTTGACAAAATACCACATGTGATTATTAGAAAAGATTAAGGGGTATGGAATTAGAGGGAGGATAGCAAACTGGATTAAAATTTGGTTAGAAGGATGAAAACCTAAAGTAGGAATCGAGGACAATTAGAGTGGTTGGAAGTGGGTCGTACTGTCCCACAACGTTCAATTCTGGGGCTGCTTCTGGTCACTGCATATCGATGATTTGGATACAGGTTTAGAGAGTATTGCAATTTTCAGATGATATCAAAATAGGAGGTATAGTTAATTCTTTAGAAGATCAAAGGAAGCTGCAGAGGGCTAAAAGGTGACAAATGAATTCAATGTCAGGAAGTGTGAGGTAATATATTTTGGTTAGAATAAAAGGGTAACAGTAGTAATTATACTCTAATGGAAGTAGGCTCAATGCTCTGGATGAGCCGAGGGATTTGAGGGTGCTGGTTCACAGGACATTAAAGATTGAGTTGGTAAGGCTATGGGGAAAAAAGCTAATGCAATTCTAGAATATAAAAGCCAAGGGGGAATGATGAGCCTATTTAAAACCTTAAGACCAAAAGGTACTGAATGCATTATTGGGCTCTACATTGTAGGAAGGACATTGAGGCTTTTGGAGGGAGCACAATGTAGACTCATATTAAGGTGCTGCCTGTCATGAGGAAATACAGATCTAAAGGAAAATGCAAACATTGGAGCTTTATTCTGTTTTATGATATAATAGAGGTATTTACAGTTAGTAAAGAATGGGATAACATAGATGGAAGAAGTCTGTTTCCTGTTGTTGAGGGGTTTAGGGCATAGAATAAGACAAACTTCTCTACACAGAGTTATGAAGCTTGAAATTCACTTCCAGAGTTGATGGTTGAGGCAGAAACTGTGACAATAGATTGGATAGGTGGATAAAGGAAAATGGGATGTGGAAATGGGGTGGCTAAATGCGTTTAGGACTATTTGCTCACATGGATAGCAGCAGCCAAGTTCATGGCACCGTGGGTGGCTCTGCTGCACAGGAGGGCAGGAAAAAGAGTGGGAGAGCTACAGTGATAGTGGATTCAATTGTAAGGGGAATAGATAGACGTTTCTGCGGCCGCAACCTCGACTCCAGGATGGTATGTTGCCTCCCTGGTGCAAGGATCAAGGATGTCTCTGAGCGGGTGCAGGGCATTCTGAAAAGGGAGGGTGAACAGCCAGTTGTCGTGGTGCATATAAGTACCAACGCTATAGGTAAAAAATGGGATGAGGTCCTACAAGACGAATTTAGGGAGTTAGGAGCTAAATTTAAAAAGTAGGACCTCAAAAGTAGTAATCTCAGGATTGCTACCAGTGCCACGTGCTAGTCGGAGTAGGAATCGCAGGATAGCTCAGATGAATACGTGGCTTGAGGAGTGGTGCACAAGGGAGGGATTCAAATTCCTGGGACTTTGGAACCGGTTCTGGGGGAGGTGGGACCAGTACAAACCAGATGGTCTGCATCTGGGCAGGACCGGAACCAATGTCTTAGGGGAAGTGTTTGCTAGTGCTGTTGGGGAGGAGTTAAACTAATATGGCAGGGGGATGGGAACCTATTCAGGGAGACAGAGGGAAGTAGAATGGGGGCAGAAGCAAAAGATAGAAAGAAGAAAAGTAAAAGTGGAGGGCAGAGAAACCTAAGGTAAAAATCAAAAAGGGCCACATTACACCAAAATTCTAAAGGGGCAAAGTGTGTTAGAAGGACAAACCTGAAGGCTCTGTGCCTCAATGCGAGGAGTATTCGGAATAAGGTGGACGAATTAACTGCGCAGATAGCAGTTAACGGGTATGATGTAATTGGCATCACTGAGACATGGCTCCAGGGTGACCAAGGCTGGGAACTCAACATCCAGGGGTATTCAACATTTAGGAAGGATAGACAGAAAGGAAAAGGAGGGGGGGTTGCATTGCTGGTTAGAGAGGAAATTAATGCAATAGTAAGAAAGGACATGAGCTTGGATGATGTGGAATCGGTATGGGTGGAGCTACGGAATACCAAGGGGCAGAAAACGCTAGTGGGAGTTGTGTACAGACCACCAAACACTAGTAGTAAGGTTGGTGACGGCATCAAACAAGAAATTAGGGATGCATGCAATAAAGGTACAGCAGTTATCATGGGTGACTTTAATCTACATATTGATTGGTCTAACCAAACTGGTAGCAATGCGGTGGAGGAGGATTTCCTGAAGTGTATTAGGGATGGTTTTCCAGACCAATATGTCAAGGAACCAACTAGGGAGCTGGCCATCCTAGACTGGGTGTTGTGTAATGAGAAAGGACTAATTAGCAATCCTGTTGTGCAAGGCCCCTTGGCGAAGAGTGAACATAACATGGTAGAATTCTTTATTAAGATGGAGAGTGACAAAGTTAATTCAGAAACTCGGGTCCTGAACTTAAGGAAAGGTAACTTCGATGGTTTGAGGCGAGAGTTGGCTAGAATAGACTGGCAAATGATACTTAAAGGGTTGACGGTGGATAGGCAATGGCAAACATTTAAAGATCACATGGATGAACTTCAGCAATTGTACATCCCTGTCTGGAGTAAAAATAAAAAGGGGAAGGTGACTCAACTGTGGCTAACAAGGGAAATTAAGGATAGTGTTAGAGCCAAGGAAGAGGCAGATAAATTGGCCAGAAAAAGCAACAAACCTGAGGACTGGGAGAAATTTAGAATTCAGCAGAGGAGGACAAAGGGTTTAATTAAGAGGGGGAAAATAGAGAACGAGAAGAAGCTTGTCGGGAGCATAAAAACTGACTGCAAAAGCTATGTGAAGAGAAAAAGATTAGTGAAGACAAACATAGGTCCCTTGCAGTCAGATTCAGGTGAATTTATAATGGGGAACAAAGAAATGGCAGACCAATTGAACAAATACTTTGGTTCTGTCTTCATGAAGGAAGACACAAATAACCTTCCGGAAGTACTAGGGACCGAGGGCCTAGTGAGAAGGAGGAACTGAAGGATATCCTTATTAGGCGGGAAATCGTGTTCAGGAAATTGATGGGATTGAAGGCCGATAAATCCCTGGGCCTGATAGTCTGCATCCCAGAGTACTTAAGGAAGTGGCCCTAGAAATAGTGGATGCATTAGTGTTCATTTTCCAATAGTCTTTCGACTCTGGATCAGTTCCTATGGACTGGAGGGTAGCTAATGTAACACCACTTTTTAAAAAGGGAGGGAGAGAGAAAGCGGGTAATTATAGACCGGTTAGTCTGACATCAGTAGTCGGGAAAATGTTGGAATCAATTATTAAGGATGAAATAGCAGCGCATTTGGAAAGCAGTGACAGGATCGGTCCAAGTCAGCATGGATTTATGAAGGGGAAATCATGCTTGACAAATCTTCTGGAATTTTTTGAGGATGTAACTAGTAGAGCGGACAAGAGAGAACCAGTGGATGTGGTATATTTTTGACTTTCAAAAGGCTTTTGACAAGGTCCCACACAAGAGATTGGTGTGCAAAATCAAAGCACATGGTATTGGGGGTAATATACTGACATGGATAGAGAACTGGTTGACAGACAGGAAGCAGAGAGTCGGGGTAAATGGGTCCTTTTCAGAATGGCAGGCAGTGACTAGTGGAGTGCTGCAAGGCTCAGTGCTGGGACTCCAGCTGTTTGCAATATACATCAATGATTTGGATGAAGGAATTGAGTGTAATATCTCCAAGTTTGCAGATGACACTAAACTGGGTGACGGTGTGAGCTGTGAGGGGGATGCTAGGAGGCTGCAGGGTGACTTGAACAGGTTAGGTGAGTGGGCAAATGCATGGCAGATGCAGTATAATGTGGATAAATGTGAGGTTATCCACTTTGGTGGCAACAACGCAAAGACAGAATATTATCTGAATGGCGACAGATTAGGAAAAGGGGAGGTGCAACAAGACCTGGGTGTCATGGTTCATCAGTCTTTGAAAGTTGGCATACAGGTACAGCAGGCGATGAAGAAGGCAAATGGTATGTTGGCCTTCATAGCAAGGGGATTTTGAGTATAGGAGCAGGGAAGTCTTACTGCAGCTGTACAGGGCCTTGGTGAGGCCTCACCTGGAATATTGTGTTCAGTTTTGGTCTCCTAATCTGAGGAAGGACGTTCTTGCTATTGAGGGAGTGCAGCGAAGGTTCACCAGACTGATTCCAGGGATGGCTGGACTGACATATGAGGAGAGACTGGATCGACTGGGCCATTATACATTGGAGTTTAGAAGGATGAGAGGGGATCTCATAGAAACATATAAGATTCTGACGGGACGGGACAAGTTAGATGCGGGTAGAATGTTCCCAATGTTGGGGAAGTCCAGAACCAGGGGACACAGTCATAGGATAAGGGGTAGGCCATTTAAGACTGAGATGAGGAGAAACTTCATTCAGAGAGTTGTTAACCTGTGGAATTCCCTGCCGCAGAGTTGTTGATGCCAGTTCATTGGATATATTCAAGAGGGAGTTAGACATGACCCTTACGACTAAGGGATCAAGGGATATGGAGAGAAAGCAGGAAAGGGGTACTGAGGGAATGATCAGCCATGATCTTATTGAATGGTGGTGCAGGCTCGAAGGGCCGAATAGCCTACTCCTGCATCTATTTTCTATGTTTCTATGGATATTAAATGCTGGCATTGACTAGTTTGGCTGAATGGCCTGTTTCAGTGTTATGCTTTTTATGTATGTTTATGTACTTAGGTGAGGTACAGGGGGGCTGCTGGCATTTGTGAAACCATACCCAAGCATTACTTAATATGTTCAGAAGAGGATGGTAGAAAAGCAAACAAAATTAGACAAAGGAAAAAAATCCTCCTGCAAAATCACAAACACTCCATGTAAACAGTTACGAGGCACCAAGACGTTTTAAATTACAGTTTTTGTTTTATTGCATAGTCTCTGGGTTCAGATACTTATTATGAACTTCGAGGTTTCTGAGATTACTTGGATTAGATGACAACTTTGTAATTACATTTTAAATATATGAAACAACATGAATCCCTCAATTAGATTACTATCTTAACGTTGCTTGTGGACATCAAGAACATTAGGTGGCTAGCATGCTGAAAGCTGACCTGTATAGGTCCGTCAAATAGCTGAAGAAGCAACTTTGAGACTTCAGACAAACCTTGATTTGATTGCAGGGAGGAAAGTTACTGAAGTTCGACACCTTCAACTGTGGAACCTTCATTAATGAGATATGGCGTGTGTCTATGATGTGATAAGGAGGCTGGTGGCAATGCATTCAGATTTTGTGGTGTGTTGTACAAGTTACTCTGCTGCTCGGGAGGAGTGTCTGGTATCTGCTGTAGATTAGTGAGAGTTAAATCCATGTGCATTGGTTATCTGACTAATCAATTAGTCATTAGTCTTCTTGGTAGGATGGAGGCAAATGGGACTTTTTTGAGTTGTTGATTTGAGAGCAACATGTCTGCCAATGAGAGACACAAACAATGTTGATCTTGTGTCGCAGATTTGGTAATATGATACCTGAGCTAGTCGGTCTGCAGTCTGACTCATAGATAGACCTGGCAGGTAGATTGTCAATGGGCGTGGAATCTTCCCACTCAACCAGTTAACCTTGTAAGCCCATGCTGGTAAGCTGTGAAATTTTAGTCGGTTAAATTATTTGTTTCGGTTAAGTCTTTACTCTTATCAGCTACATCTATGTTCTGTAGGCTTCTGCAAGTAAAGTGTATCCCAATGGAAGGAGATGAGAGACTATGCACTCCTTATTGGGCAAGCGGGAATTCTAATAGTTTGCTTTGGATACTGTTGAGCATGGCAATAATTTTTGTGCATCTCAAGGCTCCTGACTAACCAAAAGTAACACACCCAAGTACATTTGTTTTTATATAAACTGAAGCTAGCATTTACATTGTTATTGAGGTACAAAAGCTGGAACCTAGACAGACATATAATAAGCACCTGAGTTTTTTTACCATTAGTAAAATTGCCATTTTCTCTTTTAATGTACAGGTGCTATTTAAGTATAGTTCATTGAAATTTCAGATGTCATCATAGATCTCGATTTATGTAGGTCGTCTGAATATTCAGTGATTTGTTTTATAAATAGAATTTTAATTGTGGAAAACTGGCAATCATAATTGGGCTGGTATATAATGAGTGATCTTTTACAGATTAACCTAAACAGTATAATTATACAATATAGGTCTAACTTACATTTTCTGTTTACTGCTCCTTCGGCTTAGCAGTAATTTTTAAAAATTGGCTGCAGTATGTACCCCACTGTCCTGAAAACCAGGTTCCAGTATAGCATGCATTTGAATTTTCTCAAATTGTAAGTTTCAAAGTATTTCTCTAAACTAACAGCGTACTTTAAAAGAAAAAAACTATTAGTTGAATTCTTTAAGGTTATGACATGCCAATTTTAATTTAAGTGAACTGTTCCACTGGTTAATGTAAGATACTTGGAGCTTGCATCAATTGAACATCACTTAAAATCAGGATCATCACAAGAAGATTGAATTGTAATCCAAGATATATAATCAAGTAATTTAAACTGTGTAATATCACTGATTAAATAATGCCGATTACTTAAAATAATTGTAATTTGTTAATCCCTTTCCCCAGCCCCTCCCCACCATTCCTTTTTCCCAAAAAGTTACGAAGTAACCCACTTCCTTGTTTCTGTCTTTGCTGCTCTGAGTGGATAGGAATATGAGAGTAATGCAAGTTAGCTCACTACATGTTCTGTTCAACATGGTGGAGATGCATTTCAAAATCTGTAGGCTGTTTACATGTATTTAAATTATTTTTGATATATAACATATCTTTCAGAGAAAAGTTATATGATAAATACATTTGGTGTGTCTTGGTATTATTTTAACATAGACATTTTGGAACATATGAAAGGTAACCGTTATATTGTAGTTTATATCAAGACTTTTGTTACACTGCAATGCATATTTTAGTAATTGGTTATTGGAATTCATTTTCCAGCTGAGGTATGAAGCTATATGTTCCATTTTATAGCAGTTTTCTGTTTGTGAAAAGAAAGATGAGCCTTTTTGTTTAAGCGCCTTTTAGATATTTAAGATGGCTTGATAATATTTCCTATTTTAATTGTTCATGAATTCAATTTTACAGATCCTGTCCTGAGTGTCGAATTACATCAAATTTTGTCATTCCTAGTGAATACTGGGTAGAAGACAAGGAAGAAAAACAGAAGCTCATCAAGAAGTACAAAGAGGCAATGAGGTAAAATTAACAGATACTTTTCCAGACAGTATGCCATTCACAATTGCAGCTTCTCTTTCCGGTTTCTATATTTTCAATGTTTCTATATTTTTGACCATATTTAATCTTTCTGTACTTCAGTAAACTAACTTTTTGGGGAGGAGATAAAAATTGAGGGCATCAATACTGAAAAAAAATCAGCGCTCATGGAGTTTGTTAGAGAATTATGCAGTCTTTGCAACTGTTTTTGTCTAAAATTGTAATGCTGATAATGACATCAGTGACAGGCACCCCGACTAGAATTTCCTCAATCTGATTAATGGTTTCTAACCAATCTTGCTGACGGTACCTGAAGCCCAATTTTCTGAGAATCTCATCAGCACATACTCGGACATAAAAACAGTGGAAAAAAAGTGGAAATCAGCCTAAATAATCGGGACCTGAGGAAAGTGTAGAATATGCGCTATCTTTAAGTTCTTTCTTATTTTTATGATATGACAATTAAAGTTTGAAGCCATCAAATCATCATGTATGTACATTAAGCACAGCATGTTTAAGAAAATGCAATTGTGGAAGCTTTTCTCTTTTTATAAAGAAATAATCGTAATAAATTCTTATGCTATAAATTATTTAGAGATACAAGAAAGTACAGTGCAGGTCTCAGAAAATTGCTATAAAACACTAGATATAGTGATTTTCTGTCACACCGTGCCTAGAATTTGGGTGTAAATTTATGTCCGTCCAGAACTAATATAAATGCAGGAAACTTGCATTCTCCAGCTTTTTTTCATAGAGGTGGGGCTGTGTTAATGAGCTAAATGGGATTACAAAGGAGATAACTCAGGAGTGGTGCAAATTATCGAGGAAATTCACACACACATGTTTCAGGATTTCTGCTCTTGCGCTGTAAACTTTCCAGGAAATTTTGGGACACTATGGGCTCTTACCAAAACGATGTAATTTCCTGAGGAAAGGTTCTGCAAAATGTGTCTCCCCTCCTAACAAAGTAATTCCAAGTAAAACCCCAGAAACAATGTCCAAGTTCATGCTCTTCATTACTGTTTGCTTTCTTGACGTGACATTTCCATGCTCCTATTCTACTCAAAATTAATCTATACCATTATTTATTCTTACAATCCTGAATATTCGTACCAATCAGAAAGGATTCCTGCTCTAATTGAAGGAAATGAATACCTCTAATGAAAATCCTTAATTCAACATTTCCTATCAAATCCCAAACCGATTTTGGGTTGGATAAAGGGCCAAATGCTACAATAAGCCCGTCACATCTCCCTGTACCACATCCTTCCATGTATACAAATTAGTTTGTAGGAGGAGAGGGAATGCGCAGAATGACTTCCACAGTTGCCATTTATCTAAATTGTCATGAGTCAGCAATCCAAAAATGGCGCTGGCGCTTTGCAGATGTTTAAAATTTCAAACATAGTAATTTTGTGTTTGTGGCACAGTGGTGGTTTTAATGAGCTATGACATTCTGGTAGTGTGTGAGCACACATCTATGTTTAACTTCTGTGTTTTTAACCAAGGGAAGTTATTCTAGACTGCGCTCTCATTTTCAAGCAATTGGCTGAAGATCAGCATTGGGCTGACTTGGGAGTGAGTTGTTGGCTGACACTTAACTGGAGGGTAGTGTTAACTGGAGGGTAGTGCATGGCGGAGCATAGCCAAAAATGATTGGCAAAGACTCAGCTAAACCTAAAACAAAAGCAAAATACTGCAGATACTGGAAATCAATGTTGAACAGAACATGTAGTGAGCTAACTTACATTACTCTCCTATTCCTACCCAAATATTCACACTTTTAAACAAAACCAGAATTTCACTGTGGCCACATTGGTTAATTACCCTCCAACTAAACCAATATCTTTTTCACAGCCAATATCAAATAGCATCCAGTAAGTTACGTCTTTTTCCATTAATTTAAACTACATAAGACAATCGCAACATTTTTTTCCCCCCAGTTAAGCGTTCAATGGTTTCTTTTTTCTAGCTTCAAGGTTGCAAGTCTTATCTAGAACAAACATACAGACTCATCGTGTCCCCCCTTTTGAATCCTAACTTAATACTTTGATGGCCTTCCTCCAGTCCATAGTTAAACATCTTTGGTTCTCTTTCTCGGCACAAAGCTGCAGCTTCTGTGTCTGGTTTAACTCATAAGTTTTTATTACTTTCACATTCTTTCCTGCTAGCAGTTATACCAGGGACCCTTTTGGTCCATATCTCGGAGACCCCTTGGTCTTCATTTCATCCCACTAGCCAGTTTCTCAAACATCCTGGGGTCCCACCCTCCCCACCTCGGTTTTCGTCCTTCTGTGGTTCGCTATAACTTAGTTATACAGATTATCTCCTTCCCCTTCAATGCTACAGCTCTGCAGGTGGTAAACATAGTCACTGCCATTGCTAGCTGCCACATCATCCAGGTCAGAGGGTCTGCACTCTACTCGCAGCGCCAATTGTTGGAGTAAAAAGAAGACTTCTCTTCCTCAAGGTGGACTCCCTGATATAAGGAATTCACACCTGCCCATGTTGTATAGCGACCACGGAATCACGCAGACGAAACCTCGGTTAACCGGTTTTATTCGAACATGCTCGGGAAATATTCCGATGAACACCTCAAAGTACAAGAGTTCTACAGGCACAGTTAATACGATTTTTTGATTTGTGCGACCCTCCTACAAAACCACCGATTGGCCGCCTGCTCAGACTGGCTGAGTGGTTCTCCCCCACCTGTCCATCTCCCATCACATGTCACCCTTCTGGAATGTGTTCAACTTTGCATCAGTTCCTCATGACGTGTGAATCGACCTTCCTTCCCAGGGTTTGCTATCAGATTCAGATGCTGTTTACAATCTATGTTCCCAAACATTAGTGTCCTTGTTCTCTGTACTGAATGAGTGTTCTAAGGTTAATCCAATGGATGGTTCATTACCCATCAGGCTTCGCTATTCCCCTCTTACTAGCCCAATATAAGCGAGTGTATGAGCGTGCTTTACATACACATAAGCGGGTTATACAACATTGGTCAATATTACAATCCATTCCGTAAGACAGAAGAACACCTAATTCCCTTATGCTTCTTACTCAAGTGTACTTTTTATCTCCTTACAATGTTGTATTTTAAATATACTTGTTAATGATGAAATTGATCTAATGCTATTTTACTGGCTTATTTCACCAGATAAAGCGGGAGTTTTCAGTAAGTTATTCAATATTTTTTTATCTTTCGCTCTGCAGCAACAAGGCATGTCGATACTTTGATCAGGGACGCGGCACTTGTCCCTTTGGGGGTAATTGTTTCTACAAACACGCATACCCTGATGGTCGTCTGGAAGAACCTCAACCACAGAGGAAGGCAATTGGATCAATGGGTAGATATCGGGTAAGCAAATTACAATATGTTAAATCAGGTTTTGATTAAGAAAGTCGCCTTGCGTTATTGTTTTCATCTATGAGCTATAAGTTGAACTAGTTATAGAGAGGTATGATGGAACATCCTGCAATGACTTTTTTATATTTGGTTTCCTGATGAGCTGTGCCACTTCATGTTTCCTTTTAATTAAATGATGTAGGGAAAAATAGTTTGCAGAGATTTCCTTTACCTTTGTTTACTCCATGTGTGATTTTGACACTTTTCATGTAAATTATGTGTTTAGTATTATGCTGGTTAGTATGGTATAAATATATACAAACAAGTGGAACCCCAAATCTTACAGGTTGAGATCTTTAGTAAAGTGGTACCAGAATTGTATTCTTTTGGAGATCTGATTGAAATGGAACTACTACTGTAACTCAGTATTTCATGTTGACTTGTATAGTTAAATCAACCTGGTTTATACCCTCCACTGGTTTTTATGTTGTAATTTTGCACCAGTCCAACCTGAGGTTCAATTTCTTTCCATTGGCCTCCTCCCTGCTCCATGTTGCTTGATCTCCACTATCTTCAAAATATGCACGTGTACAAACAAATATGTGTCAGAACATTGCCTTGCTGAGAGCAAGTAGTCTTAAGTCGTGTCTGTACAGACTGAAAATACTAAGCCTGATCTAATCCTCTCAGTTTCACTGCAACTAGGATCATAGAATGGTTGCAGCATGGAAGAAGGCTATTCGGCCCGTCAAGCCCATGCCAGGTCTCAGCTAGTCCCACTCCCCCGGCCTTTCCTCGTAACCCTCCATTTTTTTTCCTTCAGATACTTATCCAACTCCCAGATTGAGTCTGCCTCCACCACCCTTTCAGACAGTAGATTCCACATTCTAACCACTCGTTGCATAAAAAAAGTTTTTTCCTGCATCGCCTTTGGATCTTTTGCCAATCATCTTAAATCTTTTTCCCTCTATCTACTCTGTCCAGACCCCTCATGACTTTGAACATCTCTATCAAATCTCCTCTCAATCTTCGCTTCTCCAAGGAGAACAACCCCAAGCTTCTCCAGTCTATCAACATAACTGAAGTCCCTCATTCCTGGAATCTTTCTCGTAAATCTTTTCTGCACTTTCTCTAAGACCTTCACATCCTTCCCAAAGTGTGGTGCCCAGGATTGGACACAGTAGTCCTGTTGGAGCCAAACCAGTGTTTTACACAGGTTCTTCATAATTTCCACACTTTTGTACTCTACCTCTATTCATGAAGCCCAGGATGCCATGAGCCTTTTTAACTGCTTTCTCAACCTGCCCTGCCACCTTCAACAATTTCTGTACACATACCCCAGGCCTCTCTCTTCGTGCACCTCCTTCAGGATTGTACCATTTAGTTTATATGTCCTCTCCTCATTCTTTCTACCAACTGTGGCATAAGCTGAAAGGAATTTTTTTGTCTAAAATAGTGGTCGTTTTAACAATTAACAATGTTAATTGGAGGTCGATTCAATATTGCTGAGATGTTTGTTCAAGACATTTTTAATTTGTTTACAATTACATACGTTTTGTCACAGAATCAACGAAGGACACATCTTTGGGATTTCATTGAAGAGAGAGAAAATGCTGATTCCTATGAAGATGATGAAATGGTCACTTTTGAGCTTGGTGAAGTGCTGCTTATGCTTTTGGCAGATGGCCCTGATGACGACTTTTCAGATTCTGATGATGAGTGGGACTTGTTCCATGATGAAATGGATGTTGATTATTATGAGTTTGACCTATAGCACCCGTTGTGGATTTTGGACTGTCTTGTTCTTTGATTTTTAGACAGTAGCTTTTCCTGTGTTGTGGCAGTGCCATATGTCTTAGGCAGGCCAGGCATTCTGGGTGCAGTTTCACTTTGGACGTTTGTGCAGAGTTCTTGTCGGTAGTGCATTAAAAGAAACTTGTTCCTTATGAAATATAAGTTAAATTAACTTGCTTTACTCAAGGTAATAAGCTGGAGGATAAATATAGCAATTGGCTGTATTTATTTATGTGGAATAAGAGTTGAGTAAAGATACTTGACCTAACATGGGTGTCTGTCCTTGGTGGTTATGAAAGCAATATGACCACTTGCATGCACAAAAGCCTGAAACCAACAAGGGACCACATACACCTTAATTCATCTGGCAACTTGTGTTATTCCATACAATGCCCTCTCCACATAACTACATTTGTTTTTAAAGAGGGTGTCGTGCAGTCAGTGGCCTTTTTAAAAGTCAAAGTATAAAATAATTATGGTTAACAACCGTGGTTTTTTCCTGTCTTTCTATTTTTTTAATTTTATATAGTATGCTAATATAACTCAGGAGAACCTGGGTTGGAGGAACTACTGAGTGCAGCTTGTGAGGGAGCTGAATTACCTATTGTGTTGAGATGACCAGACTGCTTTATTTCAGGACTTATTTGTTCCCACTTGTTGCATGGCTCAGCAACTCCCTCCCAACCAATTCTCATCACATCATCAGCACTCGGTTTATACAAAAATATTTTTTAAATAACCTCAAATAGGTCAGAAAGAAAAGGATGTTGATCAGAATTATTTTCAGTAGTTCAATTTTGAAAAGAGATCCGACTGTTGAGATTCCCTCTTTAAGTATGTACCCTGTTTGAAAAGGCTGTTTGCCACGGTGAAGTGAATTGATGGTATTTATAAAAGCAAAACAAAACATAATATAGCACCACCAGATTCCATAAGAAATGTGAGGTTAGCTGTTCCATATAACAGTTGATTTTTTATTTATTAACTATTGGCTGTTCTAACTGACATTTCCGTGTTAGTTGGCTTATTTAAATCTTTCATCTAATCGAGATAAAAATAATGACAAAAGAATTATGGGGTTACCAAAGTCTTGTTATTTATCCCTTTTTCATAAAAGTAGTCTCATTTTATATCTTGTAACAAGTTTATCTGACTGATTTCAGTTCAGATTTCATTTGGACTCTTAACATTAAGAATAGGGAGTTCTTGATACTGACTTAATCTGTTGTTTGGGAATGGTCGGAGTGAGTCTTTCGTAAAGTACAAAATTCATCAATTGCAAGTTGTAAGTGTGTAAATTTTCAGACTTGGGCAGATTAATTGCTGCCATTCTCTCCTTTACAAATGCTAAGATGGATTAGTTGAATATGCTGAGAGTTATTAATGAATGAGGTTCAATCAACTGTATCTATTTCTACTACCTTGTATTATAATATTTAAACTCCACATCCTCAGTCTCTGGCTTCATGGTATCTGCACAACATGAACTTATTTGCAGACTGAAAACTAGCATATATGTTCTTCTCCTTTACAGGATATTAGGATTCAGTGAATATTTTTAATGGAAGCATGGGAACCTGAGTAATTGCGGCATGACTTGGATATGTGACAATGCAAATTAGCCCTTTTTCCTCTTTGTGGAACTGCACGTGAGGTCTGAATTTGTGAAGAGGTTTGCTGTTGTGAGCCTAATCATCTTGGCAATGTAAGTGGAAGGGAATGTAGATTGCCAAAGCTATTTGAGACCAGTTATCATCCCTCTGGAACTATAGCTGAAACAGATGCCCTTTAAACTGTCATATTACAAGTATAAAACAGCATTTTTCTAAATAAATATCTTTTGCTCTAAACCATGTTGTATGTGTCCTGTGTGTATCCTGGATTTTAAAAAACAGTCAAGATGCTTGTGTACTCAACGGGGATGATCTCTAATACAACTTACATTGCATCTGCTGTTTTCGCTACTTAGTCTTCTGTCTGTACCGTGAACAATGAAGTTGTCCCTCAACGTGATGGGAGCCTCAGCAATGGTGTCATTTTCATTATTGTTTAAAAAGAGCTACCATAAGAAAGTGGAGAGTATCTCAATGAATTGATGAGATAAATGAGTAGGCAGATTTGTAATTAAAACGGGGTAAGCAGCAGAAAAAGCCAAAAAGCTAGTTTATTTAAGTGCGCATCCTGATGCCTTAATGTCCAAACCATTGGATGTTATAAGAAACTGTTGGCTGTTCAGCGTGGTATTTGTCATGTGTTATGCTGCAGCAATTTGTGTTCCATTTAATTGCTGTACTTCATGTTAGTTAACCACTGGAGTTAACAATGCCACAAATTTGCAATCTTTTATATTTTTAAAGTTGAGGTTGCACTCAAGCAGGTTTAGGAGTGCGAACACTGTACTTTTTCCTCTGGCCCTGGATTTGGATCTTGTCTGAACTGAAAGGATGGAAGTTTTCCCCTATTTTCTACTGGAACAGCCCGATATGAAATGAATTCTAAAGGAGCATTATGGGAACTATCTTAGCTGATATCACTTTAGTCAATATTTAGTCCAAGAAGGAAAATAAAAAGCATTGTCCAGAAATTTGTCAGCGGGCAGGTTGGGCGGGAAAGTTTTTTTTTGACAGCGCCTTTCCCAATGTCGGGTCTGTCGGCGATAAGCAGGCCCGATGGTCAGCAGCGGGCGACCCATTTAAACTCACTGTATTTAATTGGCTTTTTTATCTTACTTTTTAACTTAACTATATGGCCACGAGAACCATGCTGTTTGAGGAATACGTCCGTCAACCTGAGGTGGGAGTTCAGTGGCCATTGCTCCATCTGATTACTTGACAGCTTCAAATGTAAGCTCGAAAGCTTCCACCTGACATGATCACTTTCCTCAGCCACAAGCTATTTCTCAGTCCACTTCCAACACAGATTCTGCAGGCTTTCCACTCTCCAATCACTCTCACCTCAGTGGGAGAACCCTCTTACCATTGACAGAATGCTTCTGTCACCTATTCCATCAACATGAGTGCCCTTTATACTGTCTCACCTTGGTCCTCAGAATCCAACCACAATCTGTCCCAAAAGCAGTAGCACCAACAAGAACCTTCTCCGCAATCACCTGTTGCTGCAGAGGGCATCAGCACTTGAGCCCATTGCTGCCTGGGAGGCCAGGAATGGCCTCACCATGGCCAGATTTATTTCACAACGCTGTACATTCTGGCTGCCACCACTCCACACCAACACCATAAAGCATACCTACAATGTCCAAGCCATTCCTTTCACACTCACCACCATTGCGGGGGGTACCGTTGTATCTCGCCATTCACTACTTCCAAAGATGCACACAAACCTGTTCAAGAATGGAGTGTGTGGAAAATAAAGGTTTCAATGCTTGGCAACATTAACAGAAACTTTACATGAACATTGGCTAAAACACCCAAGTGACTACCCTTCTGTGTTGTTAGTTGGTATGATTGCACTAGGATGTGTGAGGGATGGCTAATGAGGGGGGGATGGGTGGACGTGCAAGCTAAGTTGGTGTAAGAATATGCTGGTGTAGAGTAGGGAAGGCAGAGTGATGGGGTTGTAATGAGTAGCATAGGAGGATGAAGGTGAGTGTGGCTTTGTACTAATGTTTCATGATCTAATGAGATCATTGAACGGTTTACGCCAATGCACCCAGGTCGTCCTGACGACATCCCTGCTTGTGACCTCTGCAATGTGCAACTATTCTGTGTTGGTCTCCTCCGTGCATGGGAAAGGAAGAGCAATTCCCTGCATGCTGTGACTCCCTCCATAAGCATATGGAGGGAGTCATGGGAAAACCTGTGTGCAGCCGTGCAGCCCTGTGTAGTGATTGGTTTGTAGCATTTCAAAAGTAAGCTGGCCATGGTCCCTTTAAGGAAACTGGCTGATGACCCATTTCCTTTAATTGGGCTGGGGTCTCTGAGCTCGCCGCTGGGCTGTTTGAGGAATGGTGGGGGGAGAAAGAGAGCGTGCCTAGTTTGGGGCGGGAGGGCAGAAAGAGAGGGCCGGGTTTTTTTTGGGGGGGGGAGGGAAGAGAGAGAGAGAGCGCCTGGTTTTGGGTGGGGCGGGGTGGGGGAGCGAGAGCCTGGTTGGGAGAGGGGAGGGGAAAAGGAGAGCCTCGTTTGGGGGGGGGGGGGGGTAGGGTAGAGAGAGAGAGAGACTGATTTGAAGAGCGGGGGGGGGGGGGGAAGAGAGCCTGGTTTGTGGTTGGGGGGGGGGAGAAAGCGAGCCTGGTTTGTGGTTGGGGGGGGAGAAAGCGAGCCTGGTTTGTGGGGGGCGGGGGAGGGGAAAGAGAGCCTGGTTTGTGGGGGTGGGAGGGGGAGGGATGGGGAGCCTGGGTTTGGGGGGGGGAAGAGAGAAGAGAGCCTGGGTTTGGGGGGGGGGGAGAAAGAGAAGAGAGCCTGGTTTGGGGGGGCGGGGGGAAAAGAGCCTGGTTTGGGGGGGGGGAGGAGAAGGGAGAGCCTGGTTTGGGGGGGGGGAAGAAGAGAGAGCCTGGTTTGGGGTGGGGGGGGAGAAGAGAGAGCCTGGTTTTGGGGGGGGGGGGGAAGAAGAGAGCCTGGTTTTGGGGGGCGGGGAGAAGAGAGAGTCTGGTTTAGTGGAGGGGAGAGAGAGCCTGGTTTGGTGGAGGGGAGAGAGAGCCTGGTTTTGGGGGGGGGTGGGGGGAAGAAGAAGAGAGAGCCTGGTTTTGGGGGGGGGGGGAGAAGAGAGAGCCTGGTTTGGTGGAGGGGAGAGAGAGCCTGGTTTGGTGGAGGGGAGAGAGAGCCTGGTTTGAGGAGGGGAGGGGAGAGAGAGCCTGGTTTGAGGAGAGGGTAGGGAGAGAGAGAGTCTGGTTTGGGGGGGCTGGTGTGGGGAGAGAGAGCCTGGTTTGAGGAGGAGGGGTTGTGGGGGGGAGAGAGAGCCTGGTTTGAGGAGGAGAGGGGGTGGGGAAGAGAGCGCCTGGTTTGAGGAGGAGCAGGGGGGGAAGAGAGCCTGGTTTTGAGATGGAGGGGAGGGGAAAGAGAGCCTGGTTTTGAGATGGAGGGGAGGGGGAAAGAGAGCCTGGTTTGAGGTGGGGGGGAAGAGGAAAGAGAGAGAGCCTGGTTTGGGGGGACGGGAGCAGGGAGAGAGCCTGGTTTGAGGAGGGGGCGGGAAGAGAGCTGGTTTTGGGGGGGGTGGGAGAGGAAAGAGAGAGCCTGGTTTTGGGGGGCGGGGGCAGGGAGAGAGCCTGGTTTGAGGAGGGGGCGGGAAGAGTGAGCCTGGTTCAGGGTGGGGGGTGGGAAAGAGAGAGCCTGGTTTGAGGGGAGGACGGGAGGGGGGAGAGAGAGCTTGGTTTGAGGAGGGGTTGGGGAGAGAGAGAGTCTGGGTTGGGGGGAGGGGAAAGAGAGCCTAGTTTGGGAGGGGGTGGGTGAAGAGAGAGCCTGGTTTGGTCTTGGGGAAAGTGTCATGTATTCAACTATCATTGTAACCCATGTATAAGCTGACCTAAGTTGTACACCTTGAGAACATTGACCACAAGGGGTGCACTTGTGGGAGACACTCCTAACCTGGACTTTCAGGTATAAAAGGGGAAGCTCCACCCACCTTCATCACTTGAGGTCTTGATAATAAAGGTAACTGGTCACAGTGACCTTCTCAAGTATGGGCCTCGTGTGCATTTATACTGTATAGTAAGGACATATCAGAAAGAGAGCCTGTTTTGGGGGGGGGGGGGGGGGAGAAGTGAGCGCCTGGTTTGTTTGGTGGGGGGGGGAGGAAGAAGTATATGAGAGAGAGAGAGCCGGGGGGGTGGGGGAGAGGGGATGAAAGAAATAGCCTGGTTTGAGGAAGCGGGGGTGGGCGGGAGAAAGAGAGCCTGGTTTTGAGATGGGTGGGGGGGCTGAGGTGGGGAGAGAGAGCCTGGTTTGAGAAAGGTGGGGGAGAGTGAGAGCCTGGTTTTGGTGGGGTGGGGGAAAGAGCCTGGTTTGGAATGGAGTGGCGGGGTGGGGGGGGAGAAAGAGAGCCTCGTTTGAGATGGGGAGGTGAGGGGGGAGAGAGCCTGGACTGGCGTGGGTTGGGGGAAGAGGAGAGAGCCTGATTTGGGGGGGATGCGGAAAGAGAGCCTGGTTTGCCGGGGGGTGGGGAAGAGGGGGGGAAGAAGAGAGCCTGGTTTGGGGGGGGGGAGAAAGAGTGCCTGGTTTGGGGAGGGGGGGGGGGAGAAAGAGTGCCTGGTTTGGGGGGGGGGGGAGAAAGAGTGCCTGGTTTGGGGGGGGGGGAGAAAGAGAGCCTGGTTTGGTTGGGGTGAGGGGGGGTGAAGAGAGAGCCTGGTTTGGCTGGGGTAGGGGGGAGAGAGAGCCTGGTTTGGGGGGGGGGGGAGGGAAGAGAGAGCCTGGTTTGGTTGGGGGGGAGGGGGGGTGAAGAGAGAGCCTGGTTTGGCTGGGGTAGGGGGGAGAAAGAGCCTGGTTTGGTTGGGGTGGGGGGGAAGGGAGAGTCTGTTTTGGAGGGGGGAGGAGGAGAAGGGAGAGCCTGGTTTGTTTGGTGGGGGGAGGGAGGAAGAAGTGTGAGAGAGAGAGAGAGCCGGTGGGGGAGAGGGGGCGAAAGAAATAGCCTGGTTTGAGGAAGCGGGGGTGGGGGGGGAGAGAAAGAGAGCCTGGTTTTGAGATGGGTGGGGGGGCTGAGGTGGGGAGAGAGAGCCTGGTTTGAGGAAGGTGGGGTGAGTGAGAGCCTGGTTTTGGTGGGGTGGGGGAAAGAGCCTGGTTTGGAATGGAGTGGGGGGGAGAAAGAGCCTCGTTTGAGATGGGGGGTGAGGCGGGGAGAGAGCCTGGACTGGCGTGGGTTGGGGGAAGAGAAGAGAGCCTGGTTTGGGGGGGATGCGGAAAGAGAGCCTGGTTTGCCGGCGAGGGGGGGGAAGAAGAGAGCCTGGTTTGGGGGGGGGGAGAAAGAGTGCCTGGTTTGGGGGGGGGGAAGAAGAGAGCCTGGTTTGGGGGGAGAAAAGAGAGCCTGGTTTGGTTGGGGTGGGGAGGGGCGAAGAGAGAGCCTGGTTTGGCTGGGGTAGGGGGGAGAAAGAGCCTGGTTTGGTTGGGGTGGGGGGGGGGGGAGGGAGAGTCTGTTTTGGAGGGGGGAGGAGGAGAAGGGAGAGCCTGGTTTGAGGAGGGGGGTGGGGGGAAGAGAACCTGGTCTGAGGAGGGCGGGGGGGGGGGGGGGTTAAAGAGAGAGCCTAGTTTGAGGAGGGCAGGCGGGGCGGTGAAGAGAGCCTAGTTTGAGGAGGGGGGGGGGGAAGAGAGCATGGTTTGAGGAGGGGGGAGAGAGATCCTTATTTGGGTGGGGGAGGGGAATGGGGAGAGAGCCTGGTTTGGTGGGACGTTAGGGGGGATGGTGGGGAAAGAGAGCCCCTGGCTTTTGGGGGGGGGGGGGGGGTTAGAGAGAGAGACTGGTTTGGGGGTAAGAGAAGAGAGAGTCTGGTTTGTGGGGGGGGAGTGCTGAGAGAGAGTCTGGTTTTGGGGGTGGGATGAGGGGGAAAGAGAGCCTGGTTTGGGGGTAGAGAGAGGGCCTGGTTTGGAGCAGGGTGAGGGGAGGAGAAGAGAGAGAGCCTGGTTTGGGAGGTGGGGGGTGGAGGGAGAGCCTCGTTTGGAGGGGGGTGTGGAAATGAGAGAGCCTGGTTTGGAGGGGGGTGTGGAGAAGAGAGAGCCTGGTTTGAGGGTGGGGGGGAAAGATAGAGCCTTATTTGTGGGGGAGAGAAGAAAGAAAGCCTGGTTTGGGTGGGGGAGGAAAGAGAGAGTCTGGTTGGGGGTGGGGGGAAAAGAGAGCCTAGTTTTGGGGGGTGGATGGCGGGAGGGAAGAGAGGGCCTGGTTTGGGGGGGGGGTGGTGTCATGTATGTAACCTTCATGTAACAACACTGCATACTATATACACCTAAGAAATGCACACCTTGACCACAGCGGGTGAACTTGTGGGAGACACTCCTAGCCTAGTCTTTCAGGTATAAAAGGGGAAGCTCCACCCACCTTCATCACTTCTTGGTCCTGTGAATAAAGGTTAGGTCACAGAGTGACTTTGTCTGCAGAATATGCCACGTGTGAATTTATAGTAGAGTGTAAGGACACAACATTTGGCGACGAGAAACAGGAATCAACGACTCATGACAATGGCCACTGGTAGCATGGTACTGTGTTGGTGAGGACTGGGACGATTTCATTGAGAGGCTCCAGCAGAGATTTGTCACGAAGGACTGGCTGGGAGAGTGCATCTACTGACCAGCTGTGGGCCTAAGACGTACGCGCTGATGAAAGGCCGGCGGACAAAACCTTCGAGGAGCTCAGCAAACTGATCGGTGAGCACCTCAAACCGGCGAGCAGTATACACATGGCCCGACACGATTCTGTACATACCGATGTCTGGAAGGACAGAGCATACCGGACTTTGTTGCGGACCTTCGGCGCTTGGCCAGCCTCTGTAAGTTCACAGGCGCCTGCACGGGGGAGATGTTACGGGATTTCTTCATTGAGGGCATTGGGCAGGCTGGGATTTTCAGAAAGCTAATTGAGACCAAGGACTTGACCTTGGAAGCGGTGGAGTTGATGGCTCAGACCTTCATAGCGGGGGAGGAGAAAACCAAGAAAATATACGCGCGCAACTCTGCTCCCAACGTGGCGATGGAGCAGCGAGTTAACGTTGTAAATGCGACTCAGAACCCCGCAGGCAGGCAAGGGCAATTCGACACCACCCAGGCAGTAACAGACTCTAGAGTGGGTCATCAACAGAGACAATGGCAGGTTGAATGGACATTTACACCATCACAAGGGACAATATGTCCCGGGATGGGGCCATTGACACCCACTAACAGAGTGCTCAAGAGTAATCAAAGAGACAATCAGAGAGGAACGCCTGGTAACAGCCCTTTTGTTCACAACAATCTCAGCTCATGCTGGAGGTGTACAGACATGCTGCAAAAACCTGCAGGTTCCAACAATTCATCTGTAGAAATTGTAACTTTAGTGGACATTTAGCCAGAATGTGCAGGAAGCCCATAGCGAGGCTAATTTACGAGGCAGATGAACCACAAGAGGGGTCTGCAAGGCGGGGTGATGCTTGGAACACAGCAATGGACGCTGAAGTTCAGTGGGTTCAGGTGGCAAACATCCACAGCTCATATACAAAAACGCCACCTATGATGATGAAAGTCCTATTGGAGCTGGACACAGGGGCCAGCTGTTCACTTATGAGTGTCCAACAATTCGAGAAACTATGGCCACTCAGAGCTAGCAGACCCAAACTAGAACGCATTGATACGCAATTACGAACGTACACCAAAGAGATCATCCCAGTACTAGGCAGTGCAATGTTGGTGATCACACATAATGGATCAGAGAACCGGCTGCCACTCTGGATCATCCCGGGGAATGGTCCCACGCTTTTGGGAGGAGCTGGCTAGCCGAGATGAACTGGAAATGGGGGGATGTGCACGCCATTTCATCTGTGGAGCGAAGTTCATGCTCACAGGTCCTACAGAAATTTGAGTCACTATTTCAACCTGGTGTCGGGACTTTCAAAGGTACCAAAGTAGTGATACGCATCACCCCGGACGCCAGACCAGTGTACTATAAAGCCAGAGCTGTGCTGTATGTGATGCGGGAGAAAATTGAGAGTGAGTTGGACAGGTTGCTAAGAGAGGGCATAATTTCGCCCATTGAATTCAGCGACTGGGCAAGCCCCATCGTCTCTGTCCTAAAAACGGATGGCTCGGTCAGGATCTGTGGCGATTACAAGGCCACTATCAATCGAGTGTCACTACAAGATCAATACCCGCTTCCGAGAGCAGAGGATCTTTTTGCCACGCTGGCAGGTGGCAAGCTGTTCACAAGTTGGACCTCACTTCAGCCTACATGACCCAGGAACTGGCCGAAGAATCCAAGCTACTGACCACCATCACCACGCACAAGGGGCTGTTTGTCTACAACAGGTGTCCGTTTGACATTCGTTCAGCAGCCGCTATCTTTCAAAGGAACATGGAAAGCCTGCTCAAAGCCATCCCTAGAACAATCGTATTTCAGGACGACATCCTTATCACCGGTTGAGACACCGAGGAACAACCCCACAACCTGGAGGAGGTGCTACGCCGACTGGACCGGGTAGGCCTGCGACTAGAGAAGTCCAAGTGTGTGTTTTTGGCCCCAGAGGTTGAGTTTTGGGCAGGAGGGTTGCCGCAGATGGGATCCGGCCTACCGAATCCAAAACGGAGGCGATTCATCATGCGTCCAGGCCCGGCAATACTTCGGAGTTGCGTTCATTTCTGGGACTCTTGAACTATTTCGAGAACTTTCTGCTGAACGTAAGCACATTGTTGGAGCCGCTACACATGCTCCTGCGTAAGGGTTGCGATTGGTTTTGGGGGGACTGTCAGGAATGGGCGTTCCATCGGGCACGGAACCTATTTTGTTCTAATAAGCTATTGACCCTGTACAACCCCTGTAAGAAATTGGTTTTGGCATGTGATGCATCATCCTATAGGGTTCGGTGCATGTTGCAGCAGAGTAATGATGGGGGCCAACTCCAACCTGTGGCTTATGCCTTCAGGTCGCTCTCCCAAGCAGAAAGGGGATATGGGATGGTTGAAAAGGAAGCACTCGCATGTGTCTACGGGGTGAAAAAGATGCCTTTTTGGCAGAAGGTTCGTGTTAGAAACGAACCACAAGCCGTTAACATCCCTGTTGTCAGACAGCAAAGCTGTCAATGCTAATGCGTCAGCTCGCATACAGCGATGGGCTCTCACGCTGGCTGCGTATGACTACACTATACGGCACCGGCCAGGCACTGAAAATTGCGCTGATGCGCTCAGCAGGCTTCCACTGGCCACCACTGCGGGGGCAGCGGAGCAAAGCGCTGAGATGGTCATGGCTGTCGATGCTTTTGACAATGAAGGCTCCCCCATCACAACCCGCCAGATCAAAATCTGGACCAACAGAGATCCCCTCCTATCCTTGATTAAGAAATGTGTCCTGACTAGTGATTGGGCGGCCGCACACGGAGCATGCCCTGAGGAGGTCAGACCGTTTCACAGACAGATGGATGAGCTCGCCATCTAAGCCGACTGCCTAGTATGGGGCAGCCAGATAGTCATGCCCCAGAAAAGAAGGGAAGCATTCATCAGGGAACTCCATAGCGAGCACCCAGGCATTGTGCTGACGAAGGCCATTGCCTGGTCACATGTATGGTGGCCGGGAATTGACTCAGACCTGGAACACTGTGTTCGCAGGTGCACGACATGTGCCCAGCTGGGCAATGCCCCCAGGGAGGCCCCACTCAGCCCGTGGCCCTGGCCCTCCAGGCCATGGTCATGTATTCACATAGACTACGCGGGTCCCGTGGACTTCATGGGAAAAATGTTCCTCGTTGTTGATACGTACTCAAAATGGATCGAGTGCATCATATTGAATTTGTGCACGACATCCACCACTGTGGAGAGTCTGCGTGCGGTCTTTGCGACCCATGGCTTGCCAGACATCCTGGTTAGCGACAACGGCCCGTGTTTCAGTTGCTATGAATTCCGGGAGTTCATGTCAGGTAATGGCATCAAACATGTCAGGACAGCACCGTTCAAGCCGGCCTCCAATGGCCAGGCGGAACGTGCGGTCCAAATCATAAAACAAGGCATGCTCCAGATTCAAGGACCCTCCCTTCAATGCCGCCTATCGCGCCTCCTGCTGGCCTACAGGTTCCGACCACATTCGCTCACGGGAGTCCTGCCCACGGAACTACTCATGAAACGTACACTAAAAACTCGGCTGTCCCTCATTCATCCAGTCCTGTCAGACATTGTTGAGGGCAAGCGCCAGTCCCAAAATGAGTGCCATGACCGTAACTCAAAGGGGAGATGTACAGAAATCAATGATCCTGTATTTGTTCTTAATCACGCTTTGGGGCCCAAGTGGCTTGAGGGTACTGTAATTGGCAAAGAGGGGAATAGGGTCATCGTGGTCAGACTTAACAATGGACAGATATGCCGCAAGCATCTGCACCAAGTAAAAAAAAGGCTCAGCATGGACACTGAGAACCTGAGGAAGATCATGAGATGCTGCCCACACCACCGCCAGTGAATGAGCAACAAGATTTCAGCAGCATGCACAGTCTCTGTTGCCAGCCCGGACAAGCCAGGATCACTTATAGGTGATGCGTCGTCCTATAGGGTCGGGTGTGTGTTGCAGCATGTGAATGCCAATGGTCAGTTACAGCCGGTAGCTTATGCCTCTAGAAGTCTGTCCCGGACAGAAAGGGGCTATGGGATGGTAGAAAAGGAAGCACTAGCATGTGTATCTGCAGTAAAAAGAATGCACCAGTACCTGTTTGGCAGGAAATTTGAGCTGGAGACAGATCACAAACCCCTAACGTCCCTTTTGGCCGACAACAAGGCTATAAATGCAAATGCAACGGCTCGCATACAGAAGTGGGCACTTACGTTAGCCGCCTATGACTACACAATTTGGCACAGATGGGCACTGAAAACTGTGCCGATGCACTCAGCAGGCTACCACTAACCACCACTGAGGGGGCAGCTGAGCATGATGCTGAGATGGTCATGGCTGTTGAAGCTTTCGAAAGCGAAGGCTCAGCCCGTCAGATTAAAGTCTGGACAAATAAAGACCCGCTACTGTCTTTAGTTAAGAAAAGTGTCCTGAATGGGGACTGGACAGCCACGTATGGGGCATGTCCTGAGGAGTTTAAACCATTTCATAGGCGCAAGGATGAACTCTCGATTCAGGCCGATTGCCTACTGTGGGGTATAACGTTAACAGTTTGTTGGAGCGTAACAAATTGCGTGCTCTATCAAAAGCCCTTTCCTGGCTGTCCCCCCAGACCCAATCGCGACCTTTGCGTAGGCGCACGTGTAGCGGCTCTAACAGTGTGTTCAATTTGGGAAGAAAGTTGGCAAACTAGTTCAGGAGCCCCAGGAACAAATGCAGCTCCATCGTGTTACGGGGTCTGGGTACTCTCTGGATCGCTTCCCTTTTGAACGCAGCAGGTCTGATCCCGTCTGCTGCTACCCTCCTCCCCAGAAATTCTACCTCTGGAGCTAAGAAGACTTCGCCTTTTTCAGTCGTAGCCCTACCCGATCCAGTCTGCGTAGCACCTCCTCCAGATTGTGGAGGTGTTCTTCAGTATCGCGACCCGTGATGAGGATGTCGTCTTGAAAAACCACCGTCCTTGGAATCGACTTGAGGTGGCTTTCCATATTTCGCAGAAAGATCGCGGCGGCCGAACGAATCCCGAACGGACATCTGTTGTACTCAAACAACCCCTTGTGTGTAATGATGGTGGTCAGCTTCTTCGATTCACTCGCCAGCTCCTGGGTCATGTAAGCTGAGGTCAGGTCCAATTTTGAAAAAAGTTTGCCACCGGATAGCGTCGCAAAGAGGTCCTCGCCATGTGCATGCTGCTTGCCGGTTTAAGGTGATCCCCGATCAACTTACTGAGCTCTTCAACGTCTTGTCCGCTGGCTTCTCTGGCGCTAGAAGGTCCTTCATCAGGGAGTACATTCTGGATCCACAAACGTCAGGAGATGAACCCTGCATTTGTCGGCCGAATCCTGTCCCAACTATTCCTTAGTGACAAAACTTTGCTGTAGTCTCTCAATAAAGTCGTCTCAATCATCACCAACACAGTACCTCTCTTCTGTGCTGCTAGTGGTCATGCTCGCGTGGTTTAAATCCCAGTTTCCCGTCGCCAATAATATGTCCTTACTATACAGTATAAATGCACACGAGGCCCATACTTGAGAAAAGATCATTCTGTGACCAGTTGCCTTTATTACCAAGACCTCGAGGCAGCCTGTGGGTGCAGCTTCCCCTTTTATACCGGAAAGTCCAGATTAGGAGTGTCTCCCACAAGTTCGCCCCCTGTGGTCAGTGTTCTCAAGGTATACAAATTAGGTCAGCTTATACATGGGATACAATGACAGTTGAATACATGACAGTTGCCGTCGCTGCTTTGGGGCTATATTGATGTTAATGACGGAGCAGATTAGGCGGTGGACCATCCAGCAGTCATCGGCTGCTGTCATGGCGCAGGTGATGCGCACATCCTTGCGATCCCTCGCTCAGACAATGACGTAGTCGAGCAGATGCCAGTGCTTGGAGCGAGGGTGCTGCCATGATGTCTTGTACTTGTCCCTCTGATGAAACAAGGTGTTGGTAATGACAAGACAATATTCAAGGCATTTCATCAGGAGCAGGGTACCGCTGGAGTTGGTTATCCCTACCCCTTCTCTGCTGATCACACCTCCCCAGAGGTCTGTGTCCTTTCTGACTCTGGCATTGAAATCACCAAGAAGGATCAGCTTGTCGTCTGTTGGAACTTGGGACAGGGATTGTTTAAGGCTGGAGTAGAATTCCTCTTTGGTCTCATCTGTAGCGTCCAGTGTTGGGACGTATGCGCTGATGACCGTAGTGCACTGGTTCCGGGCTAGAGTGAGTCGAAGAGTCATGAGACGTTCGCTTATCCCGCCAGGGGAGTATTTGAGACGGCCCACCAGCTCATTCTTGATGGCAAAGCCCACTTAGTGGAGGTGGCGTTCTTCTTATTTGTCTTTCCAGAGGTATAACATCACCTTGCTCTTTGAGCTGGCCTTCCCCTGCCTGCCAGGTCTCGCTTAGGGCGGTGATGTCAACGTCGAAGCATCTGAGCTCCCGGGCAACAATAGCAGTGCGGCGTCCATGAGGGTCCTGACGTTCTAGGTCCCGAACTTCATTTTGAAGGGCGGAAGATGCCTGTGCGTGAGGTCTTTTAACGTGGGGTGGCCGTTGCACACCAGCTACTACACAGTCTTGGCCCAGTGACAAGGGGTCCAAAACGCATGGAGACCAAGCTCTACTCTATGGGCCTAATTGCCTACGGTGGGGTGTGAGCCGTAACCTCGGCGCTGAGCAGCACCTTTCGGAGAGATGGTGAGAGATCCGAGGTGTGGAGAGTGGGCTGAGAGATTTGAGGTAATGCTTCCCTCTCCCAGGTATTAACTCCTGACTGAAGGCAGGCATTGGGATGGCCAGAGATCCACTTCGTGGGAGGAGGAGAGGTCAGAGAGGTCAGACTGGCCAACGCCATTGCACGAACCACGTGCTCGACAGGGGCTTCGCAGTTGAGTGAGAGCAGCGGCCGGAGGGAGGCCAGAATGTCGCTGGAGTCGGGTGTGAAGAGAGAGGGTAAAGTCGAAGTACCGACGGAGCCGGGTGCGAGGGCGGAGAGAGAGGGTACAGTCCAGAATGCCACTGGGATCGAGTGTGAGGGTGGAGAGAGAAGGTAGGGCCCAAACCTGTGGACGGAGCTGGTCGGAGGCTCACAGGACACCGTCGAGGATCGAGTGGAGCAGCTGAGTTGGCCACATCCAGTGGGGGAGCGAAAGTCTGGTCGATCTGGATGGTAAATCAGGCACTCACAGATGGCAGTAAGAAGCAGGCATGGTTGGGTGATGAGCAATGGGCTCAGGTAGCTGCCCTTGCAGCACGGGTTTTAGGGATAAGGAGTACACTTTAGGGGTAAGAAATGCACCCACTATTCAGGCCAGGGGAAGCTTAAACAGTGAAGGGCGGGGGGGAGATTGGGGGAGAAAGAGTGAAGGATGGCAATGGATGGCCAGGGGTACATTTGTTCAGAGAGAGCTCCCTAGGGAGCTGCCATCCCTGAGGCCACAAACAGCAATTTAACAGGACTATGGCAAAGGAAAATCTCTGGACTAGATTTTTTTTCTGACCAGTTTCATCATTTTTTGATAACATTTTAGATAGCAACAGGACAACAAGCAAAAAAGCTGGATAATTTATCCACACAATTTGGTTATCACTTGAATCAGTACTCCTGCATGTTGAACACCACTTCGAAGAAACAAGGGCACAGAATGTACTCTGGGTGGGGGACTTCAATGTCTATCACCAAGAGTGGCTCAGTCGCATGACTACTGACCAAGCTGGCCGAGTCCTGAGGACATAGCTGCCTGACTGGGCCTGCGGCAGGCGATGAGAGAACCAACACAAGGGAAAAACCTACTTGACCTTATCCTCACCAACCTACCTGTTGCAGAGGCATCTGTCCATGACAGCACTGGCAGCAGTGACCACCCCACAGTCATTGTGGAGTCATACTGAGGACACCCTCTATGGTGTTGTGTGGCACTACCACCATGCCAAATGGGATAGATTCAGAACAGCTCTCGCAGCTCAAAACTGTGCCTCCATGAGCCGCTGTGGGCTATCAGCAGCAGCAGAATTGTATTGCACCACAATCTGTAACCTCATGGTCTGGTATGTACATCACTCTACCATTAGCATCAAGCAAGAAGACCAACCCTGGTTCAATGAGTGTAGAAGAGCATGCCAGGAGCAGCACCAGGCATACCTAAAATAAGGTGCCAACCTGGGGAAGCTGCAACACAGGACTACAGGTATGATTAACCGCAAAAGCAGCATGTGATCCCACAATCAACAGATCAGATCCAAGCTCTGCAGTCCTGCCACATCTAGTTGGACAAATAAACAACTAACGGGAGGAGGAAGCTCCATAAATATCCCCATCCTCAATGATGGTGGAGCCCAGCACATAAGTGCAAAAGACAAGGCTGAAGCAATTGTAACCATCTGCATCCAGAAGTGCCAAGTGGATGATCCATATCAGCCTCCTCCTGAGGTCCCATCATCACAGAAACTCCACATGATATCACAATATGGCTGAGCGCATTGGATACAGAAAAGGTCATGGGCCCTGACAATATCCCGGCTGTCGTGCTGAAGACTTACAGTCCAGAACTAGCCACACCTCTAGCCAAGCTGTTGCAGTACAGCTACAACACTGGCATCTACCCGACAATGTGGATAACTGCCCAGAAATGTCCTGTCCACAAAATCAGGATAAATCCAATCCAGCCAATTACCGCCCCATCAGTCTACTCTCAATCATCAGCAAAGTAATGGAAGGTGTCGTCGACAGTGCTATCAAGCGGCACTCACTCACCAACAACCTGTTCACCGGTGCTCAGTTTTCATTCTGCCATGACCACTCGGCTCCAAACCTTGGTCCAAACATGGACAAAAGGCCTGAATTCCAGAAGGAAGGCAAGAGTGTCTGTCCTTGACACCAAGGTAGCATTTGACCGAGTGTGGCATCAAGGAACCCTGGTAAAATTGAAGTCAATGGCAATCAGGGGAAAACTCTCCACTGGCTGGAGTCATATCTAGTACAAAGGAAGATGATTGTTGGAGGTCAATAATTTCAGCCCCAGGACATTGCTGCAGGAGTTCCTCATGGCAGTGTCCGAGGCCCAACCATCTTCAGCTGCTTCATCAATGACCTTCCCTCTATCATAAGGTCAGAAATTATGTTTTTCACTTATGATTGCAGTGTTCAATTTCATTTGCAACTCCTCAGATAATGAAGCATTCCATGCCCGCATGCAGCAGGAACTGGACAACCGTCAGGCTTGAGTTGATAAGTGGCAAGTAACATTTGTGCCACGTAAGTGCCAGGCAATGACTATCTCCAACAAGCGAGAGTCTAACCACCGCCCCATGACATTCAACGGCATTACCATCGCCGAATCCCCCACCATCAATATTCTGGTGGTCACTATTGATCAGAAACTTAACTGGACCAGCCACATAAATACAGTGGCAACAAGAGCAGGTCAGAGGCTGGGTATTGCGTGATGAGTGTCTCACCTCCTGACTCCCCAAAGCTTTTCCACCATCTACATGGCACAAGTCAGGAGTGTAATGGAATACTCTCCACTTGCCTGGATGAGTGCAGCTCCAACAACATTCAAGAAGCTCAACATCATCCAGGACAAAGCAGCCCGCTTGATCGGCATCTGATCCACCACCTTAAACACTCACTGCCTCCGCCACCGGCGCACCGTGGCTGCAGTGTGCACCATCTACATGATGCACTGCAGCAATTCACCAAGGCTTCTTTGACAACACCTCCCAAACCCATGACCTCTGGCACCTAGAAGGACCAGGGCAGCAGGCGCATGGGAGCACCATCACCTGCAAGTTGCCCTCCAAGTTACACACTATCCTGACTTGGAAATATATCCAGGACAATTAGGGATGGGCAATAAATTCTGGCCTAGCCAGTGGTATCCACATCCCAGGAACGACAAAAAAATTTAAATTCCACTTAACAAAACTATAAATAAGTCTGCGTGAGATGTCCTGGTGACACTGGAAATTGGTGCCTATACTACAGGGGTTTAATGCATGAGGCTGAATCTACAATTCCTCAAAACTGCAAGACCCTATTTTCAGATAGGTTTCTGGAGGAAGGTTCCTTGGGGCAGGGCAAGGGGAAGAAGAAATGTGAGATTATGTCAACCTGTAGTGCCTACAAGCACTATCCAATTGTCAGTTAGGAATGGCAGAGACCTGAGGGGTAATCGCATTCCTTTTCTGAATATAGTACTTTTTCAGGAAGCCAAAATTTAAAATTCTGTGGAAAATCTAGATGTAACGCTGATCTGAGATATCAGAAGCTGAGCCAAGATGACCCCTGTTCAGATTGTAACATCAGTAGTTTCTCAATACCGTTGAGTTTAAGGTTACTGAAGTCATTCATTAATATTGATAGTGAAGTTTCCTTGATCTGCATACAGATTCCTTTTACCAAAATCCCGAAATAAGGATACATCATTTCATAACCAGATCTATTAATTGAGAGTCGAAAGGTTCCATGCACCCCTAATTATATTAACTGTATGCTGTAATATTTTAACATTTAAGTAATGTGTTTTTTAGGGTGAGACTCCTACTTTTCCTTGCCCTCAGCCTGTACACTGAATAACATCTTCCTTCGTTTCCATTAATAGCTCTTTGAAATTAGTAATTGATATAGAATTTAAAAACATAAGAACAGGAGTAGGCCATTTAGCCCCTGGAGCCTGTTCTGCCATTCAGTTAGATCATGGCTATCGGTAGTTTAACTCTATCTATCCGCCTTGGTTCCGTACCCCTTAATACTCTTGCCTAACAAAAATCTATCAATCTCAGTTTTGACATTTTCAATTCACCTAGCCACAACAACTTTTTGGGGAAGAATGTTCCATATTTCCAATATGTTTTGTGCAGGAGTGTTTTCTGACATCACCCCTACACAGCCTAGCTCTAATTTTAAGGTTACACCCCTTGCTCAGGACTCTCCTTCCAGAGGAAATAGTTTCATAGAATGGTTACAGCACAGACAGAAGCCATTCGGCCCGTCGAGCCCGTGTCGGCTCTCTGCAAGAGCACTTCAGCAAGTCCCACTTCCCCGCCTTTTCCCCGTATCCTTGCAACATTTTTTTCCTTCAGGTATTATCCAATTCCCTTTTAAAAGCCACAATTGAATTTGCCTCCACCACCCTTTCAGGCAGTGAATTCCAGATCCTAACCACTCGCTGCGTAAAAAATGTTTTTCCTCATGTCGCTTCTCTCTATCTGCCTTAATTCCTTTAATTATCTTAAACACTTCAATCAGATCACCACTTCATCTTCTATATTCAAGGGAATAAAAGCCTAGTCTATAGAACCTGGCCTCATAATTTGACCATTTTAGCCCCAGTATCATTGTGGTGAATCTGCTCTGCTCCCCCTCAAAGTGCACCTGAGGTGTGGTACCCAGAACTGAATGCAGAACTCCAGATGGGGTCTGACCAGAGCTCTGTACAGATGTAACATAACCTCCACCTCTTTGTATTCCAGTCCTCGAGATAAAGGCCAACATTCCATTAACCTTTAATAATTTTTTACCTGTCCACTAACTTTTAGTGATTTCTGTACTTGGACCCCTAAATCTCTCTGCTCATCCACAGTTCCTAGCTTCTTGCCATCTAGAAAATACTCTGATCTATCTTTCTTAGATCTACATTGAACTCCATCTGCCACAGTTTTTTCCACTCACTTTATCATTGTCCCATTGCAACTTTCTGATCCAATCTACATTATTTACTGCCCCACCTAACTTAGTGTTGTCAGGAAACTTCATTCAAGTCATTTATAAATATAGTGAAAAGCTGTGACCCCAGTACAGATCCCTGGGGGACACCACTGGTTACATCCTGCCAATTCGAGTACATACTCATCATCCCTACACTGTCTCTTACCTTATAGCCAATTCTCTATCCAAGCCAATAGGTTGCCTCCAATTCCATGCACTCTCATTTTTGTTAACAGTCTCTTAAATGGAACTTGGTTGAATGCCTTCTGGAAGTCCATAGAAATAACATCCATAGACACTCCTTTATCTACCTTGTTGGTTACCTCCTCAGAAAATTCAATTAGGTTTGTTAGATATGGCTTACCCTTTACAAATCCATGCTGGCTCTCTGACCAGCTCATATTTGTTTAAATGCCCAGTCACTCTGTCCCTAATAACAGATTCTAGTCATTACCCCACAACTGACATTAGACAAATAATCCTATAATTTCCTAGTTTATCTCTCATTCTTTTTAAATGGTGGAGTGACATTGGCAGTTTTCCAATGCAAGGATACAATTCCTGAATCAAGAGAATTTTGGAAGATTATTTTCCTCACCTACTATTTTTAATACCCTGGAGTGAAAACCACTGGGTCCTGGAGATTTGACTATCTTTAATAAGGAGAGGAGAGTGAGGAGAGAAGAAAGAGAGAAAGAGAGAGAGAGAGAAAGATAAAAGAGAAGAAAGAGCAGAGAGAGAAAAGAGAGGAGAGGAGAGGAAAGAGAAGAGAGAGAGAGAGAGAGAGAAGAGAAACAGGAGAAAGAACTGAGAGGGATGAGAGAGGGGAGAGAAGGGAGAGGAGGGAAGAAAAGAGGAGAGGAGAGAAGAGAGAGGTAAGAGGTGAGAGGAGGGAAAAAAGAGAATAGAAGAACGAATAGGAGAGGAGAGAGATAAGAGAGGGGCGAGAGGGGAGAAAAGAGGAGAGAGGAGAGGAGGAGAGAAGAGTGAATAGAAGAGAAGTAAGAAGGGAAAAAACAACTTGGATTGATATAGCGCCTTTCACAAGCACCGGACGTCTCAAAGCGCTTTACAGCCAATGAAGTACTTTTGGAGAGTAGTCACTGTTGTAATGTAGGAAACACGGCAGCCAATTTATGCACCGCAAGCTCCCACAAACAGCGATGTGATAATGACCAGGTAATCTGTTTTTGTTATGTTGATTGAGGGATAAATATTGGCCCAGGACACCAGGGATAACTCCCCTGCTCTTCTTCGAAATAGTGCCACAGGATCTTTTACGTCCATTTGAAACAGTAGATGGGGCCTTGGTTTAATAGCACCTCTGACAGCACAGCATTCCCTCAGCAGTGCACTGGAATATCAGCCTAGATTTTTGCACTCAAGTCACTGGAGTGGGACATGAACCCACAACCTTCTGACTCAGAGGCGAGAGTGCTACCCACTGAGCCACAGCTGATTATTCACATGCTCTGCTGTGAAGATCAATACAAAGTAGCTATTCAGTAATCCTGCCATTTCCTCATTTCCAGTTACTATGTCACCTGTGGCTGTCATGAAAGGGCCCACATTACTCTTAGCCAGCCACTTAATATATTTGTAAAAATTCTTTAGCGTTGTCCTCGAAATCCCTCACAACCTTTTTCTCATGTTCCCTTTTTGTGGCTCTTACCACTTTCTTTGTATCCCTTTGCTCTTCTTTGTATCTCTCCGAGTCCACGGGATCTCTACTGTTCTTTGCCTTCATACAAGCCCTTTCTTTCAGTTTTACACTATCTCTCATAACTGTCGGCCTGCTGAGTCGTGCGTGGCCTTGGCTTGCTATTTCTCACAGCCCAGCTGAGATTACAAATGCAGTATCAGCACATCAACATTGCACCATCATGCCACCTCTGAACATAGTTCAGCTCACTTCATAGTTCCTTTCATTGAGCAGGTATGTACTAAATGGAGGCTCTGGTGCCTTCTAGTGTTGGAGAAGGGATAGAATTGGAGGGGAGAGTCATAGCTGAGGGATCTTTGAGGCTTTTTGCAACTGATTATAGGAAACATTGTGAAAGTTGTGAGTAGGCTGTCTACTGAGCAGCGTAACTCAGGCAGGCAGGCAATGAAAAGACAAAACATAGTGGCAAATTACCTAAATCCCCCCATACTAATTACAAACTCTGTGCACGGGGCAAAGTGGCTCAGTATTCACTATATCACAGAATGACAAGGTATGGGATGGAACTCAGGATTTCATGTGTGGTGAGTTTAATGTCAGTGTGCCATCAAAAGGAGATGACAGGCATCAGCTAAGCATCTGCTTAAGTGAGTGATGGAAAGAAAGAGAAAAATCATCACAATGAGGCTTGCATAATATTACTATGGTCTCTCACATTGTGGGTGCAATTTAAAAACCCCTTCACAGTCCTCCATAATGGAAAGATTTACATTAATGTACTCAGCCATTAAAGCCAACAGGTTCACTGTTACAAATTTGGGACTGAAATAGATACGTTCTCAGGCTCAGTGGTGTCAGTTGCTCCTCCAAGCGGTCTTCTTATACAACAGTGTAAGCTAACTCCCATATCTACTTAAATGATAGCATAGCCCAGTGATGAAACAATAGCATCCTTCTGTGATCTGAACCAGATATTTGTGTCATTTGCACATTTATTTCTTCAATCTTTCTGAAGGTAAAATGAGTGAACATTTGGTGAGACAAGACTTGTAAAAATTTAACTCCCATCAGATGAACATATAAAACAATAATTATGATCAATTCACTTATTTCCATCAATACAACTTGTCTTCATGTAATAATATTTAAAAATAAAGATTACCCACTTCAGTGCTTGACTTACAGCTAATTTTCAAACTACTCTCTCCTATGCTCCATCTTTCTCAAAGCCCTTTGCTGTCTGTCTCTAGCTTTCATAGCTGTGTGTGTTTTTAAAAGCCTAACTCCAGTGACAACTTTTAGTCAAACTATCTCCCTCTCTGCAAAGAGCAGAATCCACTCACCTAACTTGGCAATGATCCCTGCTAAGTTCAATTGAATGGAATTATCGCAGCAGTGTGAATGATCATTGGATGGTCATACTATCTTTCTTTGTTTTCAAGACACTGATTCAGACTCCATGTCTAGAAGCCAATCGTACCTGTAATCCTTGCTGTACTGTAAATGTTACTCCCAGTGAGTTAAGTTTAACTCAATCATAGCATTTTTTATATTATATACCAATGTCTACTTGTGGCTGTATGGTCTGAAGTCCCAAACCGTAACACTCCCAAATTGTTATTTTAGTTCAATAGCTAAAGCCATTGACATCAGCATTATCCACCTTTGTCTTTTATCCTTGAGAATCATAGAATGATACGGCACAGAAAGAAGCCATTTGATCCATCGTGTCTGTGCCAGACTCTTTGAAACTGCTAACCAATTAGTCCCACTCCCCTCTTCTTCCCCTATAGCCCTGCAAATTTTCCATTTCAAATATTTATCCAATTCCCTTTTGAAAGTTATTAATGAATTTGCTTCAAACACCATTTCAGGTTGTGCATTCCAGATCATCATAACTTGCTGTGTTCATTTTTTCCCCTCATGTCGCCTCTGGTTCTTTTGCCAATTACCTTAAACCTGTGCCCTCTGGTTACCAAATCTTTTGACACTGGAAACAGTTTCTCCTTATTTACTCTATCAATGATTTTGAACACCTCTATCAGATCATCCTTTAACTTTCTCTGCTCTAAGGAGAACAGCCCCAGTTTCTCTAGTCTCTCCACAAAACTGAAGTATTTCATCCCTGGTACCATTCTAGTAAATCTCTTCTGCACCCTCTCTAAGGCCTTGACATCCTTCCTAAAGTGTGTTGCCCAGAACTGGACACAATACTCCAGCTTTTTATAAAGGTTTAGCAGAACTTCCTTGCTTTTGTACTCTTTGTCTCTATTTACTTTGCCTCAGTTGATGTCACTCAACAACCTTGAGATCCTTTGGGTTGGTATGAAAATGTACCAGGAAGGTTTGGGGTTTAAAGGTAGCTTTTGTTATCCAGAGAAATGAATGGCTCTCTCCCATTATGTTGTTAGCTTATTATAATGTTCTGGAGTTCAGTCTCCTGAAAACATTTCTAAGGAAAGTAGAATTCAAGATAGTAATGTTACTGCACGCACTATAGGTCGCTAGAGTACAAACTTTTCCAGAGGTGTACATCCCTCTCATTGAAAACATTTCATATTCAACATACTAGTGCAAAGTATTTGCTTTTAACCTGAGATCAGCATTAACAATGTCCACAAAGTACTTTTCAGTGATGACAGACTTCTTTACTCAAGGTCAGACTTTTCATTATCGTTTTATAATTAAACCTTCTTATTCCATAGTTTCCTAAGAATGCTTTGATATCATCAGGATTGAACAAGAGTAAGCAATTTCCTTGACTTGTTAAGGTGTTTCTAGTGTATTCAATCTGTGGATTTTCTTTTCATTTCTAACTCTGATAACAGAGTTATCATTTTCTGTGTGTGATACTCATTTCCAAGGATCTGGCACCTAGTCTGGGTATGTAACTGGCAGATAAATTAAGCAAAGCTTCAAGTTGGAATGCTGGCTAACATTGCAAAACCTCAGAAACCAGTTTGGTCATCTCTTCAATACACATTTCCTTATTGAAGTACATTAACAAATCAGGTGACACCTAGATCCACTTGCATTTAGGCACATTCCAATTCTGGCATTGATGTCACCAAATGAATCATTCTGAATAGGCAAAATGTACACTAATGTGGGCACTACACTTAGACCCGCTTGCCTTTATACTACAGAAATGGTGTTATCCAGAAATAGCCACTTTACAAATCCATAGGTTTTGTTGTGGATCCTAGGTTCACCTAATTATCCCTAGTTCTCCTGGGAGAGAATTCATTTTATTCTGATTCTGAAAATCCTATAGATGATGCAAGCAAAGGCACCAGTGTTTATTGGCTAAGGATAGTAGAGCTCCTGAACCTTCTTCCGCTCTTGCATCCAACCTCTAATGTCTCAAATAAATGGATAAATCTGATACACTACCACCCAAAGCTTCATGTTCCTGGAAGAATGTCTCTTATGTGTTATCTAGAAAATCTTCCACTCTAAGAGTATATAATTTGAATTGATTTTTCAGTAGTGTCATTCTAATTACTTTGACACTCAAAACTATCCTTACAATCAAGCTTTATCTATAATGCTCAATTAAATTTCATGTGCCTGATATTCAGCCTATGTGTGTTAGGAGAACTTACCACTGTTATTTAGAATTGTGATGAAGAGCTATTAGAGTAAACCATTCATCAATATCTTTAGCACTCCATAAACTTATCATTTTTTAGTGAAACCCATAATATCAGATGATCCATAGCATCTTTCTACAGATCCATGCTGCTTGGTCTGGTTTCAGTGTGTTGATTGGGTCCCAAGCAGCTCCTCCTTAACTGGGTTATGAAATAAATAACAGGGTAGGTTAATGCAGTGGTTAAGTTAGGTTACTGGACTAATAATTCAGAGAAAGAAAATTAAATTCCCACCATGTCAGTTCGAGTATTTGAATTGTGTTTTTTTTTAATCTGTAAAAAAAGGTAAGAATGTGAAGCAATCCTCCTACTGTTTAGACCTATCTTCAAAAGGAGCACTTTTGGTTTAACAGTCCTTAAAATGCCTTCAAATCACATCAATACCTCATTTCTGGCACTACTTTGCCATTTTCCTAATGTTTGTGGAGGATGGGCAAATGAAGAAGAAAAATAATTACCAACCTTTGATACATTCATCTGCTTTATAATCCTGCACATACTGAGCTCCTACCTTCCTTAAACCATAAGAATTTTTGGAGGTAAAAATTAATTTTGCTGAAGGTGTTAAACATTGCTTGTCCTACAGCTGTGTCCCTTGAAAATTGTTAAGAAGTGACTTGCAATGTTGGCCACTTTGTGATACTCTCAGGGTCTTGACACAATTCAAATGTCTCATGGAAAACACATCGGAAACCTAGTTTCAGGAGAGTTCATACAGCAGTCACTACAAAATATTTTGCTGTGAATGCACCTTTTAATGTATATTATTTTCCTAATCAGAATGCGTGAAAAGTCAACTTGTTTCATAAGGCCACAAATTCTTAATTGGAAGCTAGATCTTAGTTTAAAACTATCTTACGTTATATATTTGGGCTCATTTTCTGATACAGCCCAAAGTTCCCAAATCGGCTGACAGGTACTTTTTCTGACCAGCTTTGCTGGAAAAGTTGGTGAAGAGAATATTAGTAGCTAACTACGCAGACCTCAAACCACGTTCTTACCTAATGTCTCTTGGTCCATTTAATTTGGGAAAGGTGAGAATTCTCCCATTTTCAATCCTGACCCCACACAAGTGATAACAGTTCAATTATATTGGTGAATGCACCCCCGTGTGATTATGTTGGCTGAACACAGAAGACTAGGGCTTGGGTCTCCTATGGGTAAAAACAAATATTCAGGTTAACCTGTGTCAAAACTGGGAAGATAAAGGTGATATGGGGAGACTATTTAATACTGTTGTCAACCAGCTAAAGAAAAAAATGAAAAAGGAACAATGCTGTTGACGTAGAGACAGAAGTAGTTTCCACTGAATGTATCCTCCCATAAACATTTCAATAAATGTTTGTTTGGTGAGGACAAATTTCAAACATGAAGAGTCTTTGGGGTAGGTTGCAAGAGACCAAGATCTCTAACAGGTCTCCCGGCCTGAGGTCTTTTGTCGATATATACTTTTGCATTTTTTATGTGGCAGCTCTCATTATGTCAAACAAGGATCACCATTGTTGCTGGTCCTGGATTATGCAAGTTCTAGTCTCTAATGCCATTAAACAGTTCAAAGTGAGTACATAAAATGCTCATCAATGTATTTGTCACTTCCAGGCTCGAATATTCCAGTGCTCGCTGACCAGCACCCATATTCCACTGTCCGCAAACTTCAGATGATCTAAAACAGTATAATCTAGTGTGATACATAGCAGTTTCTTGATTGGAAGCCTTTAACTGGATTGCTTTTTGCTGTGGTTGCATTTTATTTGAAGGACTTATTATTGTTATGGCTGCTGTTGTAACAGTAGTTTTGTCATCAAGGTTGGAATCAACATAAACCTTGTTCACATAAGCAATAGTCTTGTCTCTTAACACATTCTCATGTAGAACATGAATAAAAGGACAAAATTGTTGATACCCCCCAGGTTTTCTCAAAGCTCAGTTTCTGAATGATAAGTTCTTAGAGGTGTTTTCTTAACGAAATGCTCAGTACACCTTTTTTTGTTTGCCAACTGCAGTCATTGAAGTTGTATTGAAATAAGTCATCGTAGAATCATAGAATGGTTACAGCACGGAAGAAGATCATTCGGCCCATCAAGCCTGTACCGGTTCTCTGCAGGAGCGCTTCAGTTAGTCTCACTCCCCCACTCTTTCCCTGTAGCCCTGCAAACGTTTTCTTTCAGGTGCTTATCCAACTCTTTAGTTTTCCTCTCATTCTTTCTACCAAAATGTAGCACCACACCTTTCTGCATTAAATTTCATCTACCATGTGTCCGCCCATTGCACCAGCCTATCTATATCTTCTTGAACTATCTTCCTCACTGTTCCAAGTTCCAAGTTACTTCCAAGTTACTTCCAAGTTTTGTGTCATTTGCAAATTTTGAAATTGTGCCCTGTACACCTACATCCAAGTCATTAATACACATCGAGAAAAGCAGTGGTCCAATACCGACCCCTGGGGAACATCACTGTATACCTTCCCCCTGTCCGATAAACAACCGTTCACCACTACTCTCTGTTTCCTGTCACTTAGCCAATTTCTTATCCATGCTGTCACTGTCCCTTTTATTCCATAGGATTCAACTTTGCAGGCAAGTCTATTATGTGGCACTTCATCAAACGCCTTTTGGAAATCCATGTACACTACATCAACTGCATTGCCCTCATCAACCCTCTCTGTTACTGCATCAAAAAACTTGATTAAGTTGGTTAAACATGATTTGCCTTTAAAAATTCTTAATTAAACCACACTTATCCAATGACTGTTAATTTTGTCCATGATTACGGTTTCCAAAAGCTTCCCCACTATCGAGGTTAAACTGACTGCCCTGTAGTTGCTGAGTTTAACTTTACACCGTTTTTTTTGAAGAATGGTGTAACATTTGCAATTCTCCAGTCCTCTGGCACCATCCCCGTATCTATAGTGGATTGGAATATTATGGCCAGTACCTCTGCGATTTCCGTCCTCAATTCCCTCAGCATTCTAGGAAGCATCCCATCTGCTCTTGGTGATTTATCTAGTTTAAGTACAGCCAGCCTTTCTAATACCTCTTCTTTATCAATTTTTATCCTATCAAGTGTCATCACTACCTCCTCCTTCACTATGTCTATGACAGCATCCTCTTACTTGGTGAAGACAGATGCAAAGTACTCATTTAGTACCTCAGCCATACCCTCTGCCTCCATGCATAGGTCTCCTTTTTGGTCCCTAATCAGCCCCACCCCTCCTTTTACCACACTTTTACTATTTATAGGCCTATAGAAGATTTTTGGATTAACTTTTATGTTGGCTGCCATTCTATTCTCATACCTTCTCTTTTTCACTTCTACTCTGACATTTCTATATATAGCCTGATTCTCAGACGTATTTGCAACCTGACATCTGTGCTCTTTTTCAGCTTCATCATATGCTCTCTGTTTCATCATCCAGGGAGCTCTGACTTTAGTTGCCCTGCCTTTGCCCCTAGTGCAAATGTACCTCAACTGTACTTGAACTATTTCCTCTTTAAAGGCAGCCCATTGTTCCGTTACAGTTTTGCCTGCCAATCTTTGATTCCAGTTTACCCGGGCCAGATCTGTTCTCATCCCATTGACATTGGCAATCCCCTAGTTAAACATTTTTACTCTAGATTGCTCCCCGTCCTTTTCCATAGCTAATCTAAACCTTATGATACTATGATCACTGTTCCCTAAATGTTCACCTATTGACACTTGCTCCACTTGACTTACCTCATTCCCGAGAACCAGATCCAGCAATGCCTCCTCCTTCGTTGGGCCAGAAACATATTGCTCAAGAAAGTTCTCCTGAACACACTTCAGAAATTCTTCCCCTTCTCTGCCCTTAACATTATTACAATCCCAGTCTATATTAAGATAGTTGAAGTCCCCCATTATTACTACTCTATAGTTCTTGCACCTCTGTGTAATTTCTCTGCAAATTTGCTCCTCTATATCTTTCCCGCTATTTGGTGGTTTATAGAATATACCTAGCAACGTAATGGCACCTCTATTATTTCTTAACTCTAGCCATATAGATTCTGTCCTTGACCCCTCCAGAACATCCATGCTCTCCAGCACTGTAACAGTCTCCTTAACCAATACTGCCACACCACCTCCTATCTTTCCTGAACACCTTATAACCAGGGGGAAATGGCTCATCAGGGGAAAGCAGCAGCAGCCAAGTTCATGACACCATGGGTGGCCCTGCTGCACAGGAGGGCAGGAAAAAGAGTGGGAGAGCTATAGTGGTAGGGGATTCTATTGTAAGGAGAATAGATAGGCGTTTCTGCAGCTGCAATCAAGACTCCAGGATGGTATGTTGCCTCCCTGGTGCAAGGGTCAAGGATGTCTCGGAGCAGCTGCAGGGCATTCTGGAGGGGGAGGATGAATAGCCAGTTGTCATGGTGCATATAGGTACCAACGATATAGGTCCTACAAGCTGAATTTAGGGAGCTAGGAGTTAAATTAAAAGTAGGACCTCAAAAGTTAATCTGAGGATTGTTACCAGTGCCACGTGCTAGTCAGAGTAGAAATAGCAGGATAGTTAAGATGAATAAGTGGCTTGAGGAATGGTGCAAGAGGAAGGGATTCAAATTCCTGGGACATTGGAACCGGTTCTGGGGGAGGTGGGACCAGTACAAACCGGACGGTCTGTATCTGGGCAGGACTGGAACCAATGTCCTAGGGGGAGTGTTTGCTAGTGCTGTAGGGGAGGGTTTAAACTAATATGGCAGGGGGTTGGGAATCTATGCAGGGAGACAGAGGGAAGTAAAATGAGGGCAGATGCAAAAGGTAGAAAGGAGATAAGGAAAAGCGGAGGGCAGAGAACTCAAAGGCAAAAATCAAAAAGGGCCACATTACAACATAATTCTAAAAGGACAAAGAGTGTTAAAAAAAAACAAGTCTGAAGGCTCCGTGTCCCAATGCGAGGAGCATTCGTAATAAAGTGGATGAATTAACTGCGCAGATAGTTGTTAACGGATATGATGTAATTGGGATTACGGAGACATGGCTCCAGGGTGACCAAGGCTGGGAACTCAACATCCAGGAATATTCAATATTCAGGAAGGATAGACAGAAAGGAAAAGGAGGTGAGGGAGCATTGATGGTTAAAGAGGAGATTAACGCAATAGTAAGAAGGGACATTAGCCTGGATGATGTGGAATCTGTATGGGTAGAGCTGCAGAAAACCAAAGGGCAGAAAATGCTAGTGGGAGTTGTGTACAGACCACCAAACAGTAGCAGTGAGGATGGGGATGGCATCAAACAGGAAATTAGGGATGTGTGCAATAAAGATACGGCAGTTATCATGGGTGACTTTAATCTACATATAGATTGAGCTAACCAAACTGGTAGCAATACGGTGGAGGAGGATTTCCTGGAGTGTATTAGGGATGGTTTTCTAGACCAATATGTCGAGGAACCAACTACAGAGCTGGCCATCCTAGACTGGGTGTTGTGTAATGAGAGAGAATTAGCAATCTTGTTGTGCGAGGCCCCTTGGGGTAGAGTGACCATAATATGGTAGAATTCTTCATTAAGATGGAAAGTTAATTCAGAGACGAGGGTCCTGAACTTAAAGAAAGGTAACTTCGATGGTATGAGATGTGAATTGGCTAGGATAGACTGGCGAATGATATTTAAAGGGCTGATGGTGGATAGGCAATGGCAGACATTTAAAGATCACATGGATGAACTTCCAACAATTGTGCATCCCTGTCTGGCGTAAAAATAAAACGGGGAAGGTGGCTCAACCGTGGCTAACAAGGGAAATTAGGGATAGTGTTAAATCCAAGGAAGAGGCATATAAATTGGCCAGAAAAAGCAGCAAACCTGAAGACTGGGAGAAATTTAGAATTCAGCAGAGGAGTACAAAGGGTTTAATTAGGAGGGGGAAAATAGAGTATGAGAGTAAGCTTGCTGGGAACATAAAAACTGACTGCAAAAGCTTCTATAGATATGTAAAGAGAAAAAGATTAGTGAAGACAAATGTAGGTCCCTTGCAATCAGATTCAAGTGAATTTATAATGCAGAACCAATTGAACAAATACTTTGGTTCTGTCTTCACTAAGGAAGATACAAATAACCTTCCGGAAATACTAGGGGACCGAGGGTCTAGCGAGAAGGAGGAACTGAAGGAAATCCTTATTAGTCAGGAAATTGTATTAAGCAAATTGATGGGATTAAAGACCGATAAATCCCCAGGGCCTGATAGTCTGCATCCCAGAGCACTTAATGAGGTGACCCTAGAAATAGTGGATGCATTGATGGTCATTTTCCAACATTCTATGGACTCTGGATCAGTTCCTATGGATTGGAGGGTAGCTAATGTAACCCCACTTTTTAAAAAAGGAAGGAGAGGAAGCAGGGAATTATAGACCAGTTAGCCTGACATCGGTAGTGGGGAAAATGTTGGAATCAATTATTAAAGATGTAATAGAAGCGCATTTGGAAAGCAGTGACAGGATCAATCCAATCAGCATGGATTTATGAAAGGGAAATCATGCTCAACAAATTTTATGACATTTTTTGAGAATGTAACTAGTAGAGTGGACAAGGGAGAACCAATGGATGTGGTGTATTTAGACTTTCAAAAAGCTTTTGACAAGGTCCCACACAAGAGATTAATGTGCATAATTAAAGCACATGGTATTGGGGGTAATGTATTGACGTGGATAGAGAATTGGTTGGCAGACAGGAAGCAAAGAGTAGGAATGAACGGGTCATAGAAACATAGACATAGAAAATAGGGTCCTTTTCAGAATGGCAGGCAGTGACTAGTGACCAGCAAGGTTCAGTGCTGGGACTCCAGCTACTTACAATATACATCAATGATTTAAACGAAGAAATTGAATGTAATATCTCCAAGCTTGCAGATGACACTAAGCTGGGTGGCAGTGTGAGCTGTGAGGAGGATGCTAAGAGGCTGCAGGGTGACTTGGACAGGTTAGGTGAGTGGGCAAATGCATGGCAGATGCAGTATAATGTAGATAAGTGTGAGGTTATCCACTTTGGTGGCAAAAACAGGAAGGCAGATTATTATCTGAATGGTGACAGATTAGGAAAAGGGGAGGTGCAACGAGACCTGGGTGTCATGGTACATCAGTCATTGAAAGTTGGCATGCAGGTACAGCAGGCGGTGAAGAAGGCAAATGGCATGTTGGCCTTCATAGCGAGAGGATTTGAGTAAAGGAGCAGGGAAGTCTTACTGCAGTTGTACAAGGCCTTGGTGAGGCCACATCTTGAATATTCTGTACAGTTTTGGTCTCCTAATCTGAGGAAGGACATTCTTGCTATTGAGGGAGTGCAGCGAAGGTTCACCAGACTGATTCCCAGGATGGCAGGACTGACATATGAAGAAAGACTGGATCGACTAGGCTTATATTAGAAGAATGAGAGAGGATCTCATAGAAACATATAAAATTCTGACGGGATTGGACAGGTTAGATGCAGGAAGAATGTTCCCGATGTTGGGGAAGTCCAGAACCGGGGGTCACAGTCTAAGGATAAGGGGTAAGTCATTTAGGACCGAGATGAGGAGAAATTTCTTCACTCGGAGAATTGTGAACCTGTGGAATTCGCTACCACAGAAAGTTGTTGAGGCCAGTTCGTTATATATATTCAAAAGGGAGTTAGATGTGGCCCTTACGGCTAAGGGATCAAGGGGTATGGATAGAAAGCAGGAATGGGGTACTAAAGTTGCATGATCAGCCATGAACATATTGAATGGTGGTTCATGCACAAAGGGCAGAATGGCCTACTCCTGCACCTATTTTCTATGAATGTTTAATACCTAATCCTGCCCTTTTTTGAGCCAAGTCCGAGTTATTACCAGATCATCATATTCCCATGTGACTATTTGTGCCTGTAGCTCACTTACCTTGTTTACTATGTTTTGTGCGTTCACATACATACACTGTAAAGCCATCTTGGACCATCTTGCATTCTCTTAGTTTGACCCCACCTAATATCTGAATATTTCTTACTTTAGTGCTCTCTGCCTCTACCAACCCTTTGGACACTTTATTTCCCCTTTCTAATGTTAAATCCTGGTGCCCACCCCCCTGCCAAATTAGTTTAAACCCTCCCCAACAGCACTAGCAAACCTCCCCACAAGCAAATTGGTTCCAGCCCTGTTGAGGTGCAACCCATCTGACCTGTACCGGTCCCACCTCCCCCAGAATTGGTCCCAATGCCCCAGGAACCTGAAGCCCTCCCTCCTGCACCATCTCTCCAACCACACATTCATCTGCTCTATCCTCCTATTTCTATGTTCATTAGCTTGTTGCACTGGGAGTAATCCAGAGATGACTACTTGGAGGTCCTGCCTTTTAATCTCCTTCCTAGCTCCCTAAAATTTGCCTGCAGGGCCTCATCCCTCTTTCTACTTTTGTCATTGGTACCGATATGGACCACGACCTCTGGCTTTGCACCCTCCCCCTTCAGAATATTCTGCAGCCGCTCAGACATCCTTAAACCTGGCATTAGGGAGGCAACATACCATCCTGGAGTCACAACTGTGCCCGCAGAAATGCTTGTCTGCTCCGCTATCGAATCCCCTACCAGTATTGCTCTCCGGCTCTTCTGGCTCCCCCCTCCACCCCCACACCCACCCCACACACCACCTCCCCCCACACTACCACGACTTCCCCCCACCCCACCACCACCTCCCCCCACACAACCACCACCTCCCCCCACACAACCACCACCTCCCCCCACACAACCACCACCTCCCCCCACACACCACCACCTCCCCTCACCCGACCGCACACACCACCTCCCCCCACCCCACCCCACACACCACCTCCCCCCACCCCACCCCACACACCACCTCCCACCACCCCACCCCACACACCACCTCCCCCCACCCCACCCCACACACCACCTCCCCCCACCCCACCCCACCCCACACACCACCTCCCCCCACCCCACCCCACACATCACCACCCCCCACCCCACCACCCCCACCCCACACACCACCACCCTCCCCCCCACCCCCACCCCACACACCACCACCCTCCCCCCCACACACCACCACCCCACACACCACCCCCCACCCACCACCACCTCTCCCACCATCCACCCCACCATCCACCTCACCACCACCCCCACCCCACACGCCACCACCCCACACACCACCGCCCCCCACCCACCACCACCTCTCCCACCATCCACCTCACCACCTCCCCCCACCCCACCTCACACACCACCTCCCCCCACACACCACCTCCCCCACCCCACACACCACCTCCCCCACCCCACACACCACCTCCCCCACCCCACACACCACCTCCCCCACCCCACACACCACCTCCCCCACCCCACACACCACCTCCCCCACCCCACACACCACCTCCCCCACCCCACACACAATCTCCCCCCACACCACACACCACCTCCCCCACCCCACACACCACCTCCCCCCACACCACACACCACCTCCCCCCACACCACCCCACCTCCCCCCACACCACCCCACACACCACCTCCCCCCACACCACCCCACACACCACCTCCCCCCACCCCACCCCACCCTACAAACCACCTCCCCCCACCCCACCTCCCCCCACACCACCCCACACACCACCTCCCCCCACACCACCTCCCCCCACACCACCCCACACACCACCTCCCCCCACCCCACCCCACAAACCACCTCCCCCCACCCCACCCCACACACCACCTCCCCCCACCCCACCCCACACACCACCTCCCCCCACCCACCACCTCCCCCCACCCCACCCCACCCCACACACCACCTCCCCCCACCCCACCCCACCCCACACACCACCTCCCCCCACCCCACCCCACCCCACACACCACCTCCCCCCACCCCACCCCACCCCACACACCACCTCCCCCACCCCACCCCACCCCACACACCACCTCCCCCCACCCCACCCCACCCCACACACCACCTCCCCCCACCCCACCCCACCCCACACACCACCTCCCCCCACCCCACCCCACCCAACACACCACCTCCCCCCACCCCACCCAACACACCACCTCCCCCCACCCCACCCAACACACCACCTCCCCCCACCCCACCCCACACACCACCTCCCCCCACACCACCTCCCCCCACACCACCCCACAACACCACCTCCCCCCACACCACCTCCCCCCACACCACCTCCCCCCACACCACCTCCCCCCACCCCACCCCACACACCACCTCCCCCCACCCCACACACCACCTCCTCCCACCCCACCCCACACACCACCTCCCCCACCCCACACACCACCTCCCCCCACCCCACACACCACCTCCTGCCACCCCACACCACCTCCCCCCACCCCACCCCACACACCACCTCCCCCCACCCCACACACCACCTCCCCCCACCCCACACACCACCTCCCCCCACCCCACCCCACCCCACACCTCCCCCCACCCCACCCCACACCACACACCACCTCCCCCCACCCCACCCCACACACCACCTCCCCCCACCCCACCCCACCCCACACACCACCTCCCCCCACCCCACCCCACACACCACCTCCCCCCACCCCACCCCACACACCACCTCCCCCCACCCCACCCCACACACCACCTCACCCCACCCCACCCCCCCCACCCCACCCACCACCTCACCCCACCCCCCCCACCCCACCCACCACCTCACCCCACCCCACCCCCCCCACCCCACCCCACACAACCTCCCCCCACCCCACTCCATCTCCCCCCACCCCACACCACCCCACACACCACCTCCCCCCACCCCACCCCACACACCACCTCCCCCACCTCACACACCACCTCCCCCCACCCCACACACCACCTCCCCCCACACACCACCTCCCCCCACCCCACCCCTCCCCACCCCACCCCTCACCCCACCCCAGACACCACCTCTCCCCACCCCACCCCAGGCACCACCTCTCCCCACCCCACCCCAGACACCACCTCTCCCCACCCCACACACCACCTCTCCCCACCCCACACACCACCTCCCCCCACCCCACCCCACACCCCACCTCCCCCCACCCCACCCCACACCCCACCTCCCCCCACCCCACCCCACACACCACCTCACCCCACCCCACACACCACCTCCCCCCACCCCACACACCACCTCCCCCCACCCCACACACCACCTCCCCCCACCCCACCCCACCCACCCCTCCCCCCACCCCACCCCACCCACCACCTCCCCCCACCCCACCCCACCCCACACACCACCTCCCCCCACCCCACCCCCCACCCCACCCACCTCCCCCCACCCCACCCCACACACCACCTCCCCCCACCCCACCCCACACACCACCTCCCCCCACCCCACCCCACACACCACCTCCCCCCACCCCACCCCACACACCACCTCCCCCCACCCCACACACCACCTCCCCCACCCCACACACCACACACCACCTCCCCCCACCCCACCCCACACACCACCTCCCCCCACCCCACACACCACCTCCCCCCACACACCACCTCCCCCCCACCCCACCCCTCACCCCACCCCAGACACCACCTCTCCCCACCCCACCCCAGACACCACCTCCTCCCCACCCACACCACCTCCCCCCACCCCACCCCACACACCACCTCCCCCCACCCCACCCCACACACCACCTCCCCCACCCCACCCCACACACCACCTCCCCCCACCCAACCCACACACCACCTCCCCCCACCCCACCCCACACACCACCTCCCCCCACCCCACCCACCACCTCCCCCCACCCCACTCCACACACCACCTCCCCCCACCCCACCCCACACACCACCTCCCCCCACCCCACCCCACACACCACCTCCCCCCACCCCACCCCACCCCCACACACCACCCCCCCACCCCACCCCACACACCACCTCCCCCCACCCCACCCCACCCCACACACCACCTCCACCCACCCACCCCACACACCACCTCCACCCACCCCACACACCACCTCCCCCCACACACCACCTCCCCCCACCCCACACACCACCTCCCCCCACCCCACACACCACCTCCCCCCACCCCATCCCCACCCCACACCACCTCCACCCACCCCACCCCACACCCCACCTCCACCCACCCACACACACACCTCCCCCCACACACCACCTCCCCCCACCCCACACACCACCTCCCCCCACCCCACCCCACCCCACACCACTCCTCCCCCCACCCCCACCCACCACCCCACCCCACCCACCACCTCCCCCCACCCCACACACCACCTCCCCCCACCCCACACCACACCACAACACCACCTCCCCCCACCCCACACCCCACCCCACCCCCCACAACCACCTCCCCCCACCCCACCCCACACACCACCTCCCCCCACCCCACCCCACACACCACCTCCCCCCACCCCACCCCACACACCACCTCCCCCCACCCCACCCCACACACCACCTCCCCCCACCCCACACCACCTCCCCCCACCCCACCCCTCACCCCACCCCAGACACCACCCCACCCCTCACCCCACCCCAGACACCACCTCTCCCCACCCCACACCAGACACCACCTCCCCCCACCCCACCCCACACACCACCTCCCCCCACCCCACCCCACACACCACCTCCCCCCACCCCACCCCACACACCACCTCCCCCCACCCCACCCCACACACCACCTCCCCCCCACCCCACCCCACACACCACCTCCCCCCACCCCACACACCACCTCCCCCCACCCCACCCCACACTCCACCTCCCCCCACCCCACCCCACACACCACCTCCCCCCACCCCACCCCACACACCACCTCCCCCCACACCACCCCACACACCACCACCTCCCCCCACACCACCCCCCACACCACTCCCCACACCACCTCCCCCCACCCCACCCCCCACACCACCTCCCCCCACCCCACCCCCCACACCACCTCCCCCCACCCCACCCCCCACACCACCTCCCCCCACCCCACCCCCCACACCACCTCCCCCCACACCACCCCCCACACCACCTCCCCCCACACACCTCCCCCCACCCCACACACCACCTCCCCCCACCCCACACACCACCTCCCCCCCACCCCACACACCACCTCCCCCACCCCACACACCACCTCCCCCACCCCACACACCACCTCCCCCACCCCACACACCACCTCCCCCCACCCCACACACCACCTCCCACCACCTCCCCCCCCACCCCCACCTCCCCCCCACCCCACCCACCACCTCCCCCCCCCACCCCCCCCCCACCCCACCCACCACCTCCCCCCACCCCACCCCACCCACCACCTCCCCCCACCCCACCCCACACACCACCTCCCCCCACCCCACCCCACACCACACACCACCTCACCCACCCCACCTCTCCACCTCACCCACCCCACCTCTCCCCACCCCACACACCACCTCTCCCCACCCCACCCCACACACCACCTCCCCCCACCCCACCCCACACACCACCTCCCCCCACCCCACCCCACCCCACACACCACCTCCCCCCACCCCACACACCACCTCCCCCCACACCACCTCCCCCCACCCCACCCCACCTCCCCCACCCCACACACCACCTCCCCCCACCCCACCCCACACACCACCTCCCCCCACCCCACCCCACACACCACCTCCCCCCACCCCACCCCACACACCACCTCCCCCCACCCCACCCCACACACCACCTCCCCCCACCCCACCCCACACACCACCTCCCCCCACCCCACCCCACACACCACCTCCCCCCACCCCACCCCACACACCACCTCCCCCCACCCCACCCCACACACCACCTCCCCCCACCCCACCCCACACACCACCTCCCCCCACCCCACCCCACACACCACCTCCCCCCACCCCACCCCACACACCACCTCCCCCCACCCCACCCCACACACCACCTCCCCCCACCCCACCCCACACACCACCTCCCCCCACCCCACCCCACACACCACCTCCCCCCACCCCACCCCACACACCACCTCCCCCCACCCCACACCACACACCACCTCCCCCCACCCCACACCACACACCACCTCCCCCCACCCCACACACCACCTCCCCCCACCCCACACACCACCTCCCCCCACACACCACCTCCCCCCACCCCACCCCACGCACCACCTCCCCCCACCCCACGCACCACCTCCCCCCACCCCACGCACCACCTCCCCCCACCCCACCCCACGCACCACCTCCCCACACACCACCACTCCCCACCCCCCTCCCCACTCCCCTCCCCACTGAAATCAATGACACTTTTGCCTTTTCCTCTTTTTTATTTGGAGAAAATTTTGATGAAATCAGAACATGAAACAGAATATGATCACTAGGATTTTATAAATAAAATGCATCCATTCCCCTTGTTCCCTGTGATATTGTAAATTTAGGATTTCTTATAGAATTTAATAGTCATTTGTTTTGCAAGTTAGTTTCCAGCACTGTGCCAGCTATTGAAGGAAAACTGGTTAGAAAATCTTTAGACCCCAACTTCCTCTATCTCTGCTATCATTTCTTCAGATGTTCATTACGTCCAGACAATATCCATGAGTCGCTTACAATAAAATTAACAACTGATGCTTTTTGTAAATTGTAAGGAAGCACCTGCTCACTCAAAGCTTATCACAGTATTTACACGACTGAATTCTGTACATGGCCTGCATGTTCTCTCAGTTTACTAATTGGAATGGGAAAAAAAGAGGTATGTGCACTGAAAATTTTAGAACCACATGCATATATGTGATTACCCACCTTAGCTTTATGTTTAAAAAAAGATTCTGAAGTGATCTGCCTATCTTTCATCTATAGAGAACTTTTTTAGTCAGTATGTAGCAAGCCCAACAAGAGAGGTGGCGGTTTTGGATTTAGTTTTGGGGAATGAAGCTGGGTAGGTTGAAGGGGTATTAGTGGGAGAACAGTTGGGTGCCAGTGACCATAATTCAGTCAGATTCAAGTTGGTTATGGATAAGGACAAGAATAGGCTGGAATAATAGTTCCGAATTGGGGAAAAGCTAATTTTGCTAAGTTAAGGAGTGATTTGGCCATAGTGGACTGGAAACAGCTACTTGTGGGTAAAGCAGTGTCGGAACAGTGGGAGACATTTAAGGAGGAGATTCGTGCCCTGAAAGAAAAAGGCTGGGAATAGTATTTCTAGAGCCCCCTGGATGTCTAGGGACTTACAGGGGAGGATTAAGAAAAAAAGGGACGCTTATGTCATATACCAAGGGCTAAATACTTTAGAATCTTTAGAGGAATATAAAAAGTTAAGAGGCAAAATTAAAAAGATTAGGAATGCTAAGAGAGCACGAGAAATTCTTGGCCAGTAAAATTGAGAACCCCAAGATGTTCTATAAATATATTAAGAGTAAGAGGGTAACTAAAGAAAGGGTAGGGCCTATTAGGGACCACAAGAGTAATCTTTGTGTGGAGGCAGAAGATGTTGGTAGGGTTCATAACGAATACTTTGCATCTGTTTTCACAAAGGAAATGGGTAATGCAGATACTGCTATCAAGGAGGAGTGTGATATTCTGGATGAAATAAATATAGTGAGAGGGGAAGTATTAAGGGGTTCAGCAGCTTTGAAAGTAGATAAGTCCCCCGTCCCGGATGAAATATTCAGTTTCTGACAGAAATAGACAGTTTCTTAAACGATAAGGGGATAAGGGGTTATGGGGAGCGGGCGGGGAAGTGGAACTGAGTCCATGATCAGATCAGCCATGATCTTATTGAATGGCGGAGCCGGCTCGAGGGGCCATATGGCCTATTTCTGTTCCTATTTCTTATGTAAATGTATCCCAGGCTGTTGAACGAAGTAAAAGAGGAAATAGTAGAGGCCTTGACCATCATTTTCCAGTCTCTTTGGATCTGGGCATGGTGCCAGAGGATTGGAGGACTGCTAATGTCGTACTCTTGTTTAAGAAGTGAAAAAGGGACAGGCCAAGTAATTACAAGCCTGTCAGCCTAACCTCAGTGGTGGGAAAATTATTGAAAAAACTCCTGAAAGACAGAATAAATCTGCATTTGGAAAGGCAAGGATTAATTAGGGACAGTCAGCACAGATTTGTTAAGGGAAGATCGTGTTTGACTAACCTGATTGAATTTTTTGAGGAGGTAACCAAGAGAGTCGATGAGGATAGTGCGTACGATGTCGTAGATATGGACTTTAGCAAGGCTTTTGATAAGGTTCCGCATGGTAGACTGGTCATGAAGGTTAAAGCCCATGGGATACAGGGCAAAGTGGCAAGTTGGATCCAAAATTGGCTTGGAGGTAGAAAGCAAAAGGTAATGATTGATGGATGTTTTTGTGACCGGAAGGATGTTTCCAGTGGGGTTCCGCAGGGCTCAGTAATGGGTCCCTTGCTTTTTGTAATATATATCAACAATTTAGATTTGAATATAGGGAGTATGATTAAGAAGTTTGCAGACGACAGTAAAATTGGCTGTGTGGTGATAATGAAGAGGAAAGACATGGGCTGCAGGAGGATATCAATCTAGTGGTCAGGTGGACAGAGCAGTGGCAAATGGAATTTAATTCAGAGAAGTGTGAGGTGATGCACTTTGGGAGGGCTAATAAGGAAAGGGTATACACATTAAGCGGTAGGCCACTTAATAGTGTGGATGAACAAAGGGACCTTGAAGTGCTTGTCCACAGATCCCCGAAAGTAGCAGGCTAGGTGGATAAGGTGGTTAAGGCGGCATACGGAATGCATGCCTTTATTGGCCAGGGCATAGAATATAAGAGCAGGGAGGTTATGCTTAAATTGCATAATACTTTGGTTAGGCCACAGCTGGAGTACTGCGTGCAGTTCTGGTCGCCGTATTATAGGAAGGACGTGATTGCACTAGAGCGGGTGCAGAGGAGATTTACTAGGATGCTGCCTGGAATGGAGAAACTTAGTTATGAGGACAGATTGGATAGGTTGGGTTTGTTCTCATTGGAACAGAGGAGGTTGAGGAGACGACCTCATTGAGGTGCACATAATATTGAGGGGCCTGAACATAGTGGAGAGTAAGGGTCTATTTCCATTGGTGGAGGGATCTATTATGAGGGGGCATAGTTTTAAGGTGGTTGGTGGTTAGAGGGGATTTGGGGGCGGCACTAGTATTAAAACACTCTACCTAAACGCACGCAGCATTCGAAATAAAGTAAATGAGTTGATGGCACAAATCATTACAAATGGGTATGATTTGGTGGCCATTACAGAAACGCGGTTGCAGGGTGGGCAAGACTGGAAATTAAATATACAGGGGCATCTGACAATTCGGAAGGATAGACAAGAAGGGAAAAGAGGTGGGGTAGCTCTTTTAATAAAGGATGATATCAGGGCAGTTGTGAGAGATGATATTGGCTCCAATGAACAAAATGTTGAATCATTGTGGGTGGAGATTAGAGACAGTAAGGGGAAAAAGTCACTGGTGGGCATAGTTTATAGGCCCCCAAATAATAACTCCACGTTGGGGCGGGCAATAATCAAGGGAATAATGGAGGCATGTGAAAAAGGAACGGCAGTAATCATGGGGGATTTTAACCTACATATCGATTGGTCAAATCAAATTGCACGGGGTAGCCTGGAGGAGGAATTCATAGAATGCATACGGGATTGTTTCTTAGAACAGTATGTTACAGAATCTACAAGGGAGCAAGCTATCTTAGATCGGGTCCTGTGTAATGAGTCAGGAATAATAAACGATCTCCTCGTAAAAGATCCTCTCGGAATGAGTGATCACAGTATGGCTGAATTTGTAATACAGATCGAGGGTGAGGAAGTAGTGTCTCAAACGAGCATACTATACTTAAACAAAGGTGACTACAGTGGGATGAGGGCAGAGTTGGCTAAAGTAGACTGGGAACACAGACTAAACAGTGGCACAATGAGGAACAGTGGAGGACTTTTAAGGAGCTCTTTCATAGTGCTCAACAAAAATAGATTCCAGTGAAAAAGAAGGGCGGTAAGAGAAGGGATAACCAACGAAATAAAGGAGAGTATCAAATTAAAAACCAATGCGTATAAGGTGGCCAAGGTTAGTGGGAAAATAGAAGATTGGGAAAATTTTAAACGACAGCAAAGAATGACTAAGAAAGCAATAAAGAAAGGAAAGATGGATTACGAAAGTAAACTTGCGCAAAACATAAAAACAGATAGTAAAAGCTTTTACCAATATATAAAACGGAAGAGAGTGATTAAAGTAAATGTTGGCCCCTTAGAAGATGAGAAGGGGGATTTAATAATGGGAAATGTGGAAATAGCTGAGACCTTAAAAAATTATTTTGCTTCGGTCTTCACGGTGGAAGACACAAAAACCATGCCAAAAATTGCTGGTCACAGGAATGTGGGAAGGGAGGACCTTGAGACAATCACTATCACTAGGGGGGTAGTGCTGGACAGGCTAATGGGACTCAAGGTAGACAAGTCCCCTGGTCCTGATGAAATGCATCCCAGGGTATTAAAAGAGATGGCGGAAGTTATAGCAGATGCATTCGTTATAATCTACCAAAATTCTCTGGACTCTGGGGAGGTACCAGCGGATTGGAAAGCAGCTAATGTAACGCCTCTGTTTAAAAAAGGGGGCAGACAAAAGGCAGGTAACTATAGGCCGGTTAGTTTAACATCTGTAGTGGGGAAAATGCTTGAAGCTATCATTAAGGAAGAAATAGTGGGACATCTAGATAGGAATAGTGCAATCAAGCAAACGCAACATGGATTCATGAAGGGGAAATCATGTTTAACTAATTTACTGGAATTCTTTGAGGATATAACGAGCATGGTGGATAGAGGTGTACCGATGGATGTGGTGTATTTAGATTTCCAAAAGGCATTCGATAAGGTGCCACACAAAAGGTTACTGCAGAAGATAAAGGTACGCGGAGTCAGAGGAAATGTATTAGCATGGATCGAGAATTGGCTGGCGAACAGAAAGCAGAGAGTTGGGATAAATGGGTCCTTTTCGGGTTGGAAATCGGTGGTTAGTGGTGTGCCACAGGGATCGGTGCTGGGACCACAACTGTTTACAATATACATAGATGACATGGAAGAGGGTACAGAGTGTAGTGTAACAAAGTTTGCAGATGACACAAAGATTAGTGGGAAAGCGGGTTGTGTAGAGGACACAGAGAGGCTGCAAAGAGATTTAGATAGGTTAAGCGAATGGGCTAAGGTTTGGCAGATGGAATACAATGTCGGAAAATGTGAGGTCATCCACCTGGGAAAAAAAAAACAGTAAAAGGGAATATTATTTGAATGGGGAGAAATTACAACATGCTGTGGTGCAGAGGGACCTGGGGGTCCTTGTGCATGAATCCCAAAAAGTTAGTTTGCAGGTGCAGCAGGTAATCAGGAAGGCGAATGGAATGTTGGCCTTCATTGCGAGAGGGATGGAGTGCAAAAGCAGGGAGGTCCTTCTGCAACTGTCCAGGGTATTGGTGAGGCCGCACCTGGAGTACTGCGTGCAGTTTTGGTCACCTTACTTAAGGGAGGATATACTAGCCTTGGAGGGGGTACAGAGACGATTCACTAGGCTAATTCCAGAGATGAGGGGGTTACCTTATGATGATAGATTGAGTAGACTGGGTCTTTACTCGTTGGAGTTCAGAAGGATGAGGGGTGATCTTACAGAAACATTTAAAATAATGAAAGGGATAGACAAGATAGAGGCAGAGAGGTTGTTTCCACTGGTCGGGAGACTAGAACCAGGGGGCACAGCCTCAAAATATGGGGGAACCAATTTAAAACCGAGTTGAGAAGGAATTTCTTCTCCCAGAGGGTTGTGAATCTGTGGAATTCTCTGCCCAAGGAAGCAGTTGAGGCTAGCTCATTGAATATATTCAAATCACAGATAGATAGATTTTTAACCAATAAGGGAATTAAGGATAATGGGGAGCGGGCGGGTAAGCGGAGCTGAGTCCACGGCCAGATCAGCCATGATCTTTTTGAATGGCGGAGCAGGCTCGAGGGGCTAGATGGCCTACTCCAGTTCCATGTTCTTATGTTCTTTACGCAGAGGGTTGTGGGGATCTGGAACTTGCTGCCTGGAAGAGTGGCGGTGCAGACACACTCACCACTTTTAAGAGATGGTTGGATGGGCACTTAAAGTGTAGTAACCTGCAGGGTTATGGACCTAGAGTTAGTAATTGGGATTAGACTGGTTGACCTTTTGTTGGACAGCGCAGATATAATGGTAAATACTGCAGGGAATCGAATAAGTCCAGGACTAGTTTCGATTGCCTGGATGGGTCGGAGAAGAATTTTTCCAGATTTTTCCACCCTAAATTGGCCTGGGTTTTTAATCTGGTTTTTGCCTCTCCCAGATCATCACATGGCTCCGGTTGGGGAGGAGTGTAGAATGTTTCAGTATAAGGGATGTTGCAGTTGTGTGAGGTGGACTGGTTGGGCTGGGTGCTCTTTGCCTTTCCGTAACCTTTAGGGCTGCTGACCAAGGGCTGTGCGGCTCTTTGTTGGCCGACGCGGACACGATGGGCCGAAATGGCCTCCTTCTGCGCTGTAAATTTCTATGTTTCTAATCACATATGAAAACATCCTAGCACAAATGAAACACAAATCATTGGTATACAATGGGAAGTAATTCATATTACAGGCAAGTTTATCCACTGTTATGAAGCTGATGAATGTATTAGTCTCATGATACAGCCCATTAAAATGTTTATCAGTGTTTCATCTTATTGCATTTTAAGCTCATACAAAAGCTATAATATAACTTCCACAAGAGCAGATGAAAAGTGCAGGTTTTATCGAATCTTACAGCAAAAAAAAAGAGAGGCCATTTGGCCCATCATGCCCATCTTTGAAAAAGCTTGCCATTAGTCCCACTCCCTTTCCGTGTAGCCCTCCAATTTTTTTTCCTTCAAGTATTTATCCAATTCCCTTTTGAAAGTTATTATTGAATCAGCTTCCACCATCCTTTCAGTCAATGCATTCCAGATCATAATAACTCGCTGCCTAAAATGTTTTATCCTCATCTCACCTCTGGCTTTTTTGCCAATTACCTAGCTTTGTCCTGTGGTTACCTAGCTTGGCTGTCAGTGGAAAACGTTTCTCCTTATTTACTCTATCAAAACCATTCATGATTTTGAACACCTCTATTGAACCTCCCCGTAACCTCCTCTGCTCCAAGGAGAACCACCCCAGCTTTTCTAGTCTCGCCACATTTCTCCCAAAGTGCTTCACTTCACACTTATCTGCATTCAATTCCATCTGCTATGCGTCTGCCCATTTCACCCATCTGTTTATGTCCACCTGACGTCTGCTACTATCCTGCTCACTATTTACTATGTTGTAAAATTTTGTATAATCCACAAACTTTGAAATTGTATTCCCTATACCCAAGTCCAGCTCATTTATATATAAGAAAAGCAATGGCCCTATTACCAACACCTGGGAATCCCACTTCTCTCTAGTCAGAAAAACATCTGTTCACCACTACTCTCTGCCTCCTACCACTTAGCCAATTACATACCCAAGTTAACACCAATCCTTCCATAGCATGCTCTTCTATTTTCTGAATAAGTCGGGTAGGAGGTACTTTGGCAAATGCCTTTTGAAAGGCAAATGCCTTTTGAAGTGCCTATTGTACTGTTTATTTCTCAAGCAAAATGTCACAATGTCTCAGCTTTGAAAAATACTACAGTAGAAAATCCAGCTGTCAGAAGATTACTCAATGGCTGTAAAAAAGGGGTTCACATTTTCTTCAGTTTTAAACTAGAACCCAAGGCATAAGGAACATTTGAACATAAACCCGAAGCTAACACTGCAAAGTATTTCTTGGTTGATTACGCAAACGTATCTTGTTACGATTTTTATATGAATTGTAAACTGTCAGCAATATAAATATATCGGCAAGACTGCCTACAACTGGCCTCAACAACGACCTGTCACTAGGGAGCTCTCTGCAACGAGTCAATGTAACAAAACGATCAGTCAGCTCGCACTGTTCAATGTGTGAGTGAATGCTGACAGTTACTGGGGAGATCTCTAACACCAGAGCTCGGCTGTGATGTAGATAATCCCATAAACAGTGTGCACTCTGCTCTAAGATGGCCTCTGGGTGTCGATCCGTCTAACTTGCTGGAGTATCTTAAATCTGATACTTTGGTATGTGTGCCCCTAAACTGGGTGATCCAGCAGCAGTCCCTTCCCTGCGAATCCATCCCTGTCCTTGGGATCCGCCCGCCTCTGCCTGAGCTGCGCCGAGCCGCCGGTGAGAGAAGGCTTGCGAGGGGAGACAATGAGCGCTGCGGCCGGCAACGAGAGCTCTCGATCGGCCGCCCCAGCAGCGACCGCAGCGGAGGGAAACCTTCGGGCGGCAGAGAACGATTCCCTTTTCATCAGGAACAGCTCCTTCAGGAGAAACTCTCAGACCTCGACCGCCAGTCTTAGCCGAGAGATCGGCGCCGCTTCCAACATCAAAGCCCGTCCAGCCTTCATCATCACTTCGGGGCAATTCCTCCACAACCCGTCCGACTGCACCAGCAGTCCCGGCCCGCCCGCCGCCAGCAGGACCGTCTTCTACAAGGGCCTCTGCCTCTTGCTGCTGCTCTTCCAGGGGGGCATTTTCGATTTCTACCTGATTATTTTTACCGACCTGTACTGGTGCTCTTGGATCGCCACCGACCTGGTGGTCATGGCCGGCTGGCTCATCTTCTTCCTCAAGCACGCCAAGCGGCGAGGCGCCGGCGACAAGGCGGCACCCGGGAAGGGCGACCGAGGCCAGTTCGCCTTCGCCTACTTGGCTTGGCTCATTTATGTCATCGCCAGCACGCCCAAAATGGTGCTGATCCTCGAGACCTCCATCCTCGACCTGATCGAGCTCAAGGTCCCGCTGGGCACCACCGGCTTCAAGATCGTGGTCCTGTCGTCCGTGCCCTTGCTCTACACGCTCATCAACTCGGTGAGCGAAGACCTGGGCTGCCACCGGGCGCAGCACTATTACAGCCGGAGCTGCCTGGACCTCGTCGATAGCTTCACCCTCCTGGAGCTGCTGCTGGCCGGCCAGATCCCCACCGCCTCCCTCAAGTACACGGTCACCGCCGTCTACTTCGTCTCCTTTTTCATCCCGGTGCTCTGGCTCTACGAGCTCAACTCGTTGCAGCTGGATTACAAGTGCGTCGTGTTCCGCTTCCTGTCCGGTTACGCGGTGAATGCCCCGCTCTTGGTGGTCAGGTGCTTTCTTGTATTTATTTATGACCAACAGGTCTCGGTGTTCCTGTTCAAGAATGTCTTCTGGCTGTGCTGTGACTGCGCTGAGGTGCTGGAGCGGTGTTGCAGTGTGAGACGTGTCCGAAAGTATTCGCGCCCTCCTGTGCAGTTCACACATTGCATTTCCGAGAATGAGATGTGTGCACATGGATACGTGAACACCCTGGCAGTGACTGCCCAGTCCTAGCAGCACCAGCAGCTCTTTCAGTCCGACCCGTAGCGTTTATTGTTACATTTTATTATTTTTTTGTAAACTCTTTTGTACCTAACATTAGGGGTGCTTTGAGTGTTTGTGTATCAATTCGCATTGGGACCAGGGTTCGATTTCTGCACAATGAGTTGGATGTGAGAAAGATATTTTCTGGATCAGCTGTGCATCCTGTCAGGCTGAGCTGATTTCACGCTTGAAGTTGGTTTTATGACTTGATTACCTCAGTTATTCGCGTTTAAGGCTGGAGTGTGCGGTTTATGTCATGAACATAATCATCATAATAATTGTGGGAGGTAATTTCAGAAGTGTATCCCTTCCAGGCTTTAGATTTAACTAGCCCCCCCCACTGTATTGAGCCTGATCCCGATACTCAAAGGAAACCTAACGCTTACCTCGGAATAGATTTAATTCTGAGGTCTACGAGGTAAGATGGACTGCAGGTCGATACTGACAGGTTACTGCTGCGTCTGAATTCAGTGTAGGCATTGAGTATGCAACTGTCAACATAATACAGTGAAGGCCAATTATAAGTAGAAATTCGTAACAAACCATTAATCACAAGGATCATGAGAAAGAAGTCCCATATAAGGAATCCACATTTCATTGTGCTTGATTTGGAAGTTAGCAACCTAATCAGAACAGATAGAATGAAACTTTAGTACACTGATAAGACCCATAGCAGACAGAATAGGAGTTACCCAGAGGGTGCAAGGAATGCATTTGAGCATATTTAATGCCAACAGTATTGTAATGAGGTGGTGAGGAGAAAGGTACACAAATTATGTCATCAATTACTAGTTTATGGACCTGCACTAGGTATGAAATATTGAGGTGTGTTAGCAACAGGGTCAACTGCAGGGTATTAACCTGGAAAACGTTGTTTAAAAGAGCTCATGAAAATCAGGACTTGTTTCAATGTCACAGTATTACAGTAGATCAAGATAGCAAGATACAGAATAGTTGTTTCAAATTACTATTTATATTTCATCAACTTTACATTTTACCAAAAGCAGCATTAATGAAGACATGTTGGAGAAAGCCTTATATAATTTAGATGCTTATTTTAACTAACCTATTGTAATTTTCATCTGTGATTGTAGTGTTTTTGTATTGAAGTCAGATCAAATGTTCAGAAAAAAGCCTATTTATATTTGTAAAGTGTTTTCCACAGTTGGTATTGAATGTTCACAAAATTGTGTATGAAGTCCTTTTAAAGATGTAAATAAATTTCTGTTTTGATTTTAAGTTTGCTTAGTTGATGTGATGGAAAATATGTTACTTGGAATTTTACTTTTGGAAAGATTCATGGTCATAGTGCAGAAATAACCAACGTGAAAATTGCAGTATTTTTACAACAATTATATTTTATGGATGAAAAATCAAAGCAGGGAATTTAATTTCAAAGCCATTGCGCCACACAATTCCACTTTCTCCCCATTCAGACAGGACCTAAAATCCCTATATTTGGCAGTCACAAAGTCTGTTTAGAAAAGTTATTGCTGTACCATATTTGATGTCAATGCACCACTGGCTTCAGCATGTTTGGAAAGCTGGGTGGCACGATGTCCTTTTACCTATGGTACATGGGTTTGAATCTTTCTCTGCTAACTTAGTCATGTGACAGTCTAAACCAGAGGTGTCAAACGTATGTCCTGCAGAATGGGACACAAATCTCCCGGGCATTGCTCTGAACAGCCCAGGAAAGCTTCGTCTTGCAGGAGCCCCTTCCTCTCTTTTCTCTCCCTTCCCCCCCCCCCGCCATTCCGTGACTGAGAGCACAGAGCCGACGAAAGGTCATTGACCTGAAACATTAACTCTGTTTCTCTCTTCACAGATGCTGCCTGACCTGAGTATTTCCAGCACTTTGTTTTTATTTCAGATTTCCAGCATCCACAGTATTTTGCTTTTGTATTAGCACAGTGCCGACACCCACATAGCTCTGTTTCCAGTCACCCCCTGAGTGGTGGAGGAGAGAGAGATGGGTTGGACTGGAAGATGGTGAACAGGGATTGGGGGTCAGGGCAGGGTGAGAGGGGGACTGGGGTCATGGGCTTGGAGAAGAAAGCAAGACTAAAAACTAGGAGGTGGGAGTTGGCTGGTTGGAGTGGTGGTTTGTGGAGAAGGGTTGGGTTGGGGGAACTGAGATGGGGGAAACGAGGGATTGCTGTAGAACTGGAAAAACTAGTCGAAGCATTGACCATGCTCGATCAGCTCTGTTGGGAGGGCCACATCGTCCGCATGCCCTACACGGGACTCCCAAAGTGCTTTACGTGGAACTTCAACATGACGAGCGAGCCCCAGTTGGGCAGAGGAAATGCTTCAAGGACACCCTCAAAGCCGCCTTGGGATAAAATGCAACATCCCTACTGACTCCTGGGAATCCTTGGCCGACAACCGCCCAAATTGGAGGAAGAGCAACCAGGAGGGCACTGAGCACCTCGAGTCCCATCGGCGAAAACAAGCAGAAACCAAGCTTGGACAGCGCAAGGAGCGTGTGTCAACCCAGACTCCCCAACCACCCTTTCCTTCAACCACTGTCTGCCCCACCTGTGACCAAGACTGCAGGTCCCGCATTGGACTCTTCAGTCACCTGAGAACTCACTTTTAGAGTGGAAGCAAGTCATCCTCAACTTCGAGGGACTGCCTATGACGACTCCGCCTAAATTTTATCGCATTTTGCAGAAGGGTTCTGAAACAGGCGTAGGACCATTCTTTGCATATTGATGGTCATCCAATGCTTAATTAATGCACAAGAACACAAGAAATAGGAGCAGGAGTAGGCCATTTGACCCCTCGAGCCTGCTCCGCCATTCAATAAGATCATGGCTGATCTGATCATGGACTCAATTCCACTTCCCTGCCTGCTCCCCATAACCCTTTATTCCCTTATCGCTCAGAAATCTGTCTATCTCGGCCTTAAATATATTCAATGACCCAGCCTCCACAGCTCTCTGGGGCCGAGAATTCCACAGATTTACAACCCTCAGAAGAAATTCTTCCTCATCTCAGTTTTAAATGGGCGGCCCCTTATTCTGAGACCATGACCCCTAGTTTTAGTTTCCCCTATGAGTGGAAATATCCTCTCTGCATCCAACTTGTCTAGCCCCCTCATTATCTTATGTTTTGATAAGATCACCTCTCATTCTTCTGAACTCCAATGTGTATAGGCTCAACCTATCTTTATAAGTCAACCCCCTCATCTCTGAAATCAATCTAGTGAACCTTCTCTGAACAGCCTCCAATGCAAGTATATCCTTCCTTAAATATGGAGAACAAAACTGCACGCAGTACTACAGGTGTGGCCTCACCAATACCCTGTACAGTTATAGCAGGACTTCTCTGCTTTTATACTCTATTCCCCTTGCAATAAAGGCCAACATTCCATTGCCTTCCTGATTACTTGCTGTATCAGCATATTAACTTTTTGTGTTTCATGCACAAGGACCACCAGGTCTCTGTACTGCAGCACTTTGCAATTTTTCTCCATTTAAACTATAATTTGCTTTTCTATTACTTCTGCCAAAGTGGATAATCTCATATTTTCCCACATTATACTCCATCTGCCAAATTTTTGCCCACTCACTTAGGCCTGTCTATATCCCTTTGCAGATTTTTTGTGTCCTCACAATTTGCTTTCCCACCCATCTTTGTATCATCAGCAAACAATCATATCAATGCAGCTGCCATGTCTGCCTAAAAACACTGAGGATCAATATGGAGGTGGTAATGCCGCCGGCGCAGATTAGGTGCAGGACCTAGAGCCCAGAAATTCCTATACATTGAGCCCATTTTACACCCAACAAACGGGTGAAAGACATTCCGAATTCTTGTGATCTATTTTTAATAAACAGTACTCTGGTGTCAGCCTTTCACTGTTAACCTCAGTGTTAAGGGGACTATCAATGTAGTAATTGTGACAGCAGATGGAACAGTGCTCACTGCTAACAAGTAACCCCCTTCCCATCTCTCTGCTGGATTGCAGGATCAACTTCTTTTGGCTCATAGTCCATTTACTGCCCTTTCTCAGCCCTCTGATTCTACTAGACAACCTCCAGCAGTGGCTCAGCTTTTACTCTGCTACTTGAATGGCTTCTAAATCCACATTGTTTACAGGACAACTTCACCCCAATGCTGCAGATTTTAACTTTGGACTGTTTTATATCATCTTCTCCCTGCTTGCTATTTATGACCATAACATGTCTCCCCTAATTTCTGTCATGCCAGATAACCCAAATTCCCTTTGTGTTCATTTGTGTACGCATTTTAGCTGCCACTCTGGAACCAGAACCCAATAATCCTCGCTCTTTTTTCTCCCCCCTCAGCTCCATCCCTCTTCAATATTTAGCCACAAAGTGTCTAATGTGTTATGACTTTACTCCCTTCCTGGCACCCAGTTATATCACCTTTCATTTTTACCCTCTCAGGAACGTTGTGGCCACCCCCCCCCCCCAATCACTGCACCACCCAGCATTACTTCTCAGGCTTGAATCAACAGTAACTTACATTTATATAGCGCATTTAACATAGTAAAATGTCCCAAGGCGAATAACAAGAGCAATAATAAAAACATTTTTGATACCGAACCACAGAAGGAGATATCAGGACAGATGACCAAAAGCTTAGTCAAAGAGGTAGGTTTTAAGGAGCATATTAAAGGAAGTGAAAGAGGTGGAGAGGTTCAGGGAGGGAATTTCAGAGCTTAGAGCCTCGGCAGCTGACAGCATGGCCACCAATGGTGAAGCGATTAAAATCGTGGATGCACAAGAGGCCAATTGAGCCCCTTGAGTCTGTTCCACCATTGAGTTAGATCATGCTGATCTGTATCTTAATTCCATTTATCTGGCTTGGTTTCATATCCCTTAATACCCTTGTTCAACAAAAATCTATCAACTTCAGTTTTGAAATTTAAAATTGACCTCGCCTCAACAGCTGTTTGGGACAGAAAGAACTCCAGATTCCCAATACCCTGTGTGTGAAGAATTGCTTTCTGACATTACCCCTGAATGGCCTAATTCTAATTTTAAGGTTAAGTCCACCTTTGTTCTGGACTTCCCCACCAGAGGAAATAATTTCTCTCCGTCTACCACATCAAATCCTTTAATCATCTTAAACACCTCAATTACATCACCCCTTAATCTTCTATACTCAAGAGAATACAAGCCTAATTTAACCCTTTTAGCCCCGGAATCACTGAAACTGAACTGCACCCACTCCAAGGCCAATATATCCTTCCTGAAGAAGCTCCCAGAATTGAATGCTGTACTCTAGAAGGGGTCTAACCAAAGCTTTATATAACTGTTACATAACTTTTACTGCTTTGTATTCCAGCCCTCTTGAAATAACATTCCATTAGCTCTCTAAAATATTTTTTGTACCTACCCATTAGCTTTTAGTGATTTCTGTACTTGGACCCATAAATCTGCTCCTCGCCAGTTCCTAGCTTCTCACCATTTAGAATATAAATGTACTTCATGCAAACACATAACAATCTATATACCAGTACTGATACAATTTAAACTGTTTCTTTAATTTCTATACTTGTCAGCCTCTAAATGACAACTAAATTTAAGAGTCTAACACCCCTTTTATTCAGAAATCAGAGAAATGCCTAATTTGTAGCACAATTATTAATTCCACTATAGATTACATATGCTTTTTTAAAAATAATAAATGGCTCTAATGCAGTGAACTGGCCCATGACTAGATCAATTATTTAGGATTTGTGACTGCAGTGAATGCCTTTTACTGTCAAGAGTATTTAGAGCAGCGAGTTGAAAAGCTTGTAAAAGAGAGAAAAATTTGAAATTGATATGATTTTACTCCGGCCTATGAAAATCTTAACACATTATACACTTTGTGGCTAAATATTGAAGAGAACCATGATAGGAAATAATGGATGGTATGCATCTAGAATGAAGATCTGCCATTTTTAAATAGAAAAAATAAAATAGGCACAAATTTTTTTGAAAATGATTCCCAAGAGCAGATGTGGTAATAGATTAATAAAAAGGTCTAAATAGTTGTTCTTTTTCTATACTTCTGCATCCCACCTCTGACAGCAAAAGATGAAAGAATTGTGAAACAAATGGTAAACATATATAAATGGAGATCCATGCTATTATCCAAAAGCAAAATGCTGCGGATGCTGGAATATGAAATAAAAACAAAAAAATGCTGGAAATCTCAGCCATTCAGGCAGCATTTGTGGAGGGAAACAGAATTAACGTTTCGGGTCTGTGACCCTTTGTTAGAACTGGAAAAGTTTGAGATGCAACAGATTCTTAAAGACGTGCAGGGGCACTGAAAGGGGGAGGGGAGGAAAGGTCTGTGATAGGGTGGAAGGCAGGAGTGGTTTAAGAGACAAAAGGGATGATGGGCAAAATGAGACGGCAATGGCACAAGTTAGGAAACAAAGATGAGTCTAGATGGGGTGTAAATGGGGGAATCATTACCAGCTGCCATGGAAAAGAGAAAAAAAGGGGTTTGTAAAAAAAACCGGAGGAATGGGGAAAAAAATATAGGCAGAGGTTATGGTCTGAAATTGTTGATCTCGATGTCGAGTCCAGAAGGCTGTAAAGTGCCTAAACGAAAGATGAGGTGCTGTTCCTCGAGCTTGCATTGAGCTTCACTGGAATAGTGCAGGAGGCCAAGGACAGAGTGGGAATGGAGCGGAGAATTAAAGTGACAGGCGACCGGAAGCTCAGGGTCTCGCTTACGAACTGAACGAAGTTGTTCTGCCAAGCGATCACCCAATCAGCGTTTGGTCTCCTCAATGTAGAGACCACCACATCGTGAGCAGTGAATACAGGGTGGCAAGGGGGAGCACCAGCAGTCCAAGCTGAGTTTGTGGGGCTGGGACAGGCACTCTCGCTCTTCTCAGCCTCACAAAAAGAGGAGCTCACCTTTAGTGTCATCTTCGGCCAGTCCACCACCTTATGCTGGCTGTAGCGTACATGCACCACCCAGTCCAGTACAAAACTAGGTTTAATGCTATTTAAAAATGGGCCTACCACTTGACTCCAGAGGACACTCTGCAGTCTGTTCTGGTAACAGCATATGACTGCAATGGGGCAGTAGGTAATTTTCAGAGCGCTAATGTCCTGTTTCTGCCAGGCAATATCATGAATATATTGGGGAATTTGACTCAAAGCCAGATAGGTTACACCTGAACAGGGCTGGGACCAATGTCCTTAAGGGGAGGTTAACTAGTGTTGTAGGGGAGGATTTAAACTAATTTGGCAGGGGGAGAGGAACCAGGCTGTAGCAGCAGAGAGGAGAGACAAGGTGCATAGAAAACTAGGAGGTACAAACAGCAACGGAATAAAGAAGCGTAGGAAAAGCAGGAATTAGATGGAGAAAAAAAAACTAAAATTAGCAAGAGGAATTCTACAAATAAGGTTGATGAGCTGCAGGACCAGTTGCCACATGTTATATATAGTGCTATAACTGAGACCTGGTTTAAACATGGGCAGGGATTGGAAGAAATAATATTCCTGGTTACAATGTAGTCAGGAAGGATAGGAAAGGGAAAAAGGTGGTAGGAGGTGGTGGCAGTTTAAATCAAGGATAATATCACAGTTCTATTGAGGAATGTCATAATATAGGATTCAAGGACTGAATCTATTTGGTTAGAGTCAAGGATCAGAAGAAAAGGAGCTGCTACATTGCTGTGTGTTTATTATAGACCCCCAAATAATAAGGAGCTAGAGGAGCAAATCTGTAGGCAAATTTCAGAGAAATGTAACAATAATAGAGGACTACAATTACCCCAATATAGTCTGTCGGAAAAACAGTGTAAAGCACAAGGAGAGTGAAGAATTCCTGAAATGTGTACAAGAGAACTTTCTGAATCAATATGTTTCTAGCCCAACAAGGAAGGAATCAGTGCTGGATCTAATTCTAAGGAATGAAGTAGGGCAAGTGGAATGTGTTTCAGTGAGGGAACATCTGGGTAATAGTGATCATAATATAATTAGCTTTAAAATAGTTATGGAAAGGGACCAAGAAAGATCATAAATACCCAACTGGAAGCGAGCCAATTTCAGTGATTTGAAAAGGGATCTAGTATAGGTGGACTGGAAACCAAGATTGGCCAAACACAGTCCTTCAAGGAGAAATAGTTTGGGTACAAATAGAACATATTTTTATAAGGTGGAAAGATGGGGCATCCAAAGCTGGAGCTCCCTGGATGACAAAGGAAATAGAGGTTAAAATAAAACGATAAAAGGTGGTTTATGACAAATGTCAGGTACACAATGCAATAGAAAACTAGGCAGAATACAGAGGGAAAATGTACAAGAAGGCAAAGAAAGAATGAGAAAAGATTAGTGGGTAACTTAAAAGGAAATCCAAAGTATTTTCTAAATATAAAAATGTAAAAGGATAGTTTAAGAAATGGCCAATTAAGAACAAAGAAGGAAATCTTCTCGTGGAGGCAGAGGGCATGACTGAGGTACTGAATGAGTACTTTGCATCTGTCTTCACAAATGAAAATAATATCGAAGTGGAGTAGAGATATTGGATAGGATCAAAAGGAAAGTGCTAAGTAGGTTGGCATCAAAGCTCTATGGGCTTGCGGCACTCTGAACCTCCCGCATAGCGGCTCGTCAGCTTTTCAATAGGAAAACCCGCACATGTGCAATATTTTGAATAGGCCGTGCAGCCCTTTAAAGGGGCCACGCACCCCAAAACAAAATTAATGGAAACACAAGTTGGCATCCCTCAAGTTACACGGTCCAAATGGGGTGCATCCTAGGTTGCTGATGGAAGCAAGAGTGGAGATAGCAGAAGTTCTGACCACAATCGTTCAAAACCTCTTGGATATGGGAGTGGTGCCAGAAGACTGGAGGATTGCAAATGTTAAACCTAATCAAAAAAAAAAGGGGAGAGCGATAAACCTGGTAACTGCAGACCAGTCTGTCAATGGTTGGAAAACTACAGGAGATCATTGTCAAGGACAAAATAAATTCTCACTTGGAGAGGTAGGGGTTAATAAGGGACAGCTAGCATGGATTTGTTAAAGGCTGCTTATGAAGCAAGCAGTTTTATTTTCATAGCTAGGCCCCTAAAGTCCTCATCTCTGTCCTGCTCTAGCAAAGCTGGGAGCTGTCTCCTAGACCGTGAGTACTTGCTGCTGCTCACTCGTACTGAGTGTTTCACCACATGCAGCCCCCTCTAACTCTCACTCGAAACCATGTGGAGTGCCAATGTCTGTGCTGGTGTTTGGGAAGGATGGAACGCATGATGGTGCATCCTCAGGTGGATTGTACTTTTCTGAACTGTATTCAGTATTGCCGAGGCTGAAGAAGGTGTTGAGTGGTGCAGGATGGGATGAAAGGAGCGTTGGCAGGTGTTGTTGAGAGGCTGGCCATTAGTACATTGCTATCCTTGATGCTCATGGCTTTACCCAGGTCTCATTTTCAGGGCTTTGTGCTCCATTTGGGTGAGGGCTATTATGTCAGGTACTCCCCTCTCCTCCTGTCTTGCTAGTCTCCCCGTTATTATGCACTGTGTTGTCCGGCATGAGAAGAGTGGCTGTTGAAAATGAAAGTGGAGATATGTACAGCTTATGCATATAATGCATGTGCTGAGTGCTGGAGAAGAAGCAAGATTGAATGAGGATGGGGAGGTGATGAATGTGAAGTGTGGAAGGAGTTGCTGGTTGTGCTAAGAGAATACTGTTAGTGTGAGATGTAGAGAGAGCAAGAACCTCTTCGCCTCCTCTATCCAGGCATGCAGGCTAGTTACCCAAGGGATGCTCCTGCGGGTGCTGGGGAACAGCAGCTCCATTCTTGCCCTGACCTCCTCCACCACGAGTTCCAGGAAGGCATCTGAAAACCTGGGGGCAGTTCTCCAACTCATTACAGTGACAGCAATTCTGTCCACACTGTTGCAAAGAAATCTGGGCAGCAGGGAATGCAACCTTGCTTTAAGGGAAGCATTTTTGCTTTAAATGTGTCTTGCGTGACCCGTCAGAAATTGCACAGCAAAATTGGTCAGACTGTCCGTATCCTGATGTGATCAAGTGGGCAGCCCATCAATCATATTAAAATGAGTTCAAATCACCTGGGCCTCACTCTGGCAACGTCCTGGGACCTGCCCACCCGATTGCTGCCTGTATTTGAAACTGGGGCTATAGTTTCATCTCGATCTCTGGTTTTAGTCTTATTTTACTTGTCTTCATAATAAGTATACTCTTGTAAAAATACAATAACTAGTCAGTGACAATTTAAATTAATAGAACAATGATGGGCACCTCTGGGATCTGCATTTGAATCCACCCCACTGATAAAATTAGTCTTCTCTCAACTGACTAAGGATTCAATACAGTGCCAGACCCATAGCACAAACATTCCTCTAATTTGACAATCTCACACAAAGGTGACCAGTTGTGTCAGAATTTTGTTATTTCCAACTAACATATCTTTAGCCAAGTTAGAAATTATAGAAGCAGCTGCTTTTTATTAATTTTGGAGAAAGAGTTTGAATCATGATGGCTTTTTACAATTGCAAGTCTATAGAATTAGGACAGCTTGCAGCAATGATACAAGACTGTCTTGGTGGTGCCATAGAAATGAATGGAAAGAACAGCATAAAGCAATATAAATGAGAACCACTTTCTGCCATTTCAAGACAGTTGACAAGTATAGAACATCCAAGGTGCCCTTATTGCAACTGATGAAATAGACATATCTGATTGGACTATTGAGAGGTTACATTTGATCTCTGCAGTACGAAGAACAAGAAAAATCAGTGCAAATAATTACTTTTTTCTTCTAAGAACTGAGCACTTCTTAGCTTGTTTTTTTTAAAAAAGTGACTTATACCACATGGAATATGTACAACCAATAACAAAGGCTCCAATGGCTAAGTGAATAAATGGAGATCAGAAAAGGTGCCAGTCTTTCAGTTAGTTGAATTCAGCGAAAACATCAGTAGGGTACTACAAATGGGCCCAGTGGTACTACACAATGGGGTAGAAGTTCACCTCCGCCCGAAACGGGGCACACCCTACCGTTTTCGAAGTGTTCTGGCCACCGCAAAGGATGCTGCGGCCTATCCATTGAAATTCGTCCTTTTTTTCCCCCAGCAGGGTGGAAGTGGCCTTATCATGGGGGCAGAGCGGAATGGGCGGGGCGGAACGGAGTGTCTGCCATCAGCGGCGTGCTGATGAGTCACAACGTTTCTGCCCTTCAGTTAAAGGGGAAAGCCACTGCGAGCTCTGCATATTTTTAAGTTAGGACCACTGGGCCACCAGTGAGGGTTTCGGCTGGGCCAGCAGCCTGGTACCCAAGAGGGAGGGGGCATCAGGCTGCCTACCGGCCGAACCCAGAGGCATAATTGTCAGGCCGACCTTGCAGTCTTCAGGGCGGCTCCATTGCAGTGTGCGATCTGATGACGTCGTTAAGGACACATCTGCAGGAGCGGGGCAGAAATGGGGAAATCGGGGTGGATTGTCACACTGCTGCAAAAAGCCTGGAGGTGAATTTCACGAATGTTGGCCAGTCTGCCAGAAGTCGGCAGCCATTCCACACCACTCCGTGGCCGTCGCTTTCAGGGGGCCAGAGGCCTCATCGGGAGGCCGAATTTTGGCCCCAATGACTCCTGTAGAAAGTGAACGCGGGGATGTCTGGGAATAACCCAATGACATGATCTAGGCTTGTAATAGATGAATAGCCACTTTGGATACATAAGAACATAAATAGGAGCAGGAATAGGTCATCTGGCCCCTTGAGCCTGCTCCGCCATTCAATATCATGGTTGATCTGATTTTGGCCTCAACTCCACTTCCCTCTCCTCATAACCCTCGACTCCCTTATCCTTCAAAAATCTGTGTCTCCACCTTAAATATATTCAATGACCCAGCCTCCATTGCTCTCTGGGATAGAGAATTCCAAAGATTCATGACCCCAGAAGAAATTCTTCTTCATTATTTTTCTCCCTAAATTGGCCTGAGTTTTTAAAATCTGGTTTTTGCCTCTCCCAGGAGATCACATGGCTCCGGTTGGGGTGGAGTGTAGAATGTTTCAGTATAAGGGGTGTCACAGTTGTGTGAGGCAGAATGCTTGGGCTGGGTGCTCTTTGCCTTTCCGTCATTGTTTAAACGTTTATATGTAACCTTCAGGGCTGCTGACCAAGGGCCATGTGGCTCTTTGTTGGCCGGTGTGGACACGATGGGTTGAAATAGCCTCCTTCTGCGCTGTAAACTTCTATGTTTCTATGTCCGTTTTAAATGGGCGATCCCTTATTCTGAGACTATGCCTCCTAGTTCTAGATTTCCCCTACGAGAGGAAACATCCTCACTGCATCTACCCTGTCAAGCCCCCTCAGAATCTTATACATTTCAATAAGATCACCTCTGTCTTCTAAACTTCAATGAGTATAGGCCCATACTTTCTTCATATGACAACCCCTTCATCTCAGGAATCAAGCTCGTGAACCTTCTCTGAGTTGCCTCCAATGCAAGTACATCCCTGTGTGGTCTCACCAATGCCCTGTTCATTTGTAGCAGGTCTTCCTTACTTTTATACTCCATCCCCCTTGCAATAAAGGCCAACATTCCATTTGCTTTCACCAAATTGCAGCACCCCTAGAACCATACAACAGCCTGAATCTGACTTCAGAAAAGCAAAGTCCGGGGGGGCGCGAATACAGAGCCAGGTTAATTGAGAAATGCTTTGAAGACAGTTGCTGCTCTTCATGCTGATACAATCTGTCGTCGAGCTACAATACGCAGACGATGCCTGCGTCTGCGCACATACAGAGGCTAAACTCCAGGATATAGTCGACGTATTTACTGAGGCGTACGAAAGCATGGGACTTACGCTAAACATCCATAAGACAAAGGTCCACCACCAGCCTGTTCTCGCCGCATAGCACTGCCCCCGTCATCAAGATCCACGGCTCGGCCCTGGACACCGTGGACCACTTCCCATATCTCGGGAGCCTCTTATCAACAAGAGCAAGCATCGACGATGAGATCCAACACCGCCTCCAGTGTGCCAGTACAGCCTTCGGCCGCCTGAGGAAGAATGTTTGAAGACCAGGCCTTCAAAACTGCCACCAAGTCTACAGGGCTGTAGTAATACCTGCCCTCTTGTATGGCTCAGAGACATGGACCATGTACAGCTGACACCTCAAGTTGCTGGAGAAATATCACCAACGATGTCTCCGCAAGATCCTACAAATCCCCTGGGAGGACAGGCGCACCAACATCCCCAACATCCGAAGCACTGACCACACTCGATCCAGCTCCGCTGGGCAGGCCACATAGTCCACATGCTGGACATGAGACTCCCAAAGTAAGTGCTCTACTTGGAGCTCCTTCACAGAAAACGAGCTAAAGGTGGCTACCAGAAATGCTACAAGGACACCCTCAAAGCCTCCCTGATAAAGTGTGACATCTCCACTGACACCTGGGAGTCCCTGGCCCAAGACCGCCCTAAGTGGAGGAAGTGCATCCAAGAGGACGTTGAGCACCTCAAGTCTCAACGTCGAGAGCATGCAGAAATCAAGCGCAGGCAGTGGAAAGAGCGTGTGGCAAACCAGTCCCATCCACTCCTTCCCTCAACGACTATCTGTCCCACCTGTCCCACAGACAAGAGTGTGGCTCTCGTATTGGACTGTTCAGCCACCAAAGAACTCACTTCAGGAGTGGAAGCAAGTCTTCCTCGATTCTGAGGGACTGCCTATGATGATAATGACGACAATCAGCTTGGTGGAGGGTGGAGTGGCAGCAATCTCACCTCAAACAGAAATTACTAGGATAAAGCCTCACTCCAAAGTTTGAGCATATAATCTGGAGAGTTCTACACCAGAAAAACAGGTAGTTTGTATGGGTCTCTGCTGTGTGCCAATTGATTGCTGTATCTCCCTACTAACAGCACCTTCAAAGTTCTGGGACATGAAAGTTAAAACATCACAAATAAATTTAGAAAAACATTTATTGACATGATAGAAATCAGTGATTGAGACTAGTTTCTTATTGATAAAACAAACATCACTTTGGCTAATTACAATGTGCAATGAAAACTAAAATTACAGAAAGAACAGTCTACATGATAAATATTGTATTACAGTACATTCAAAAACTTCTATTTATATAGCGCCTTTAACGTAGTAAAATGTTCCAAGGCGCTTCACAAGAATGTTATAAGACATAAAAAATAAATTTGACACCGAGCTACACAAGAATAAATTACAGCAGATGACCAAAATCTTGGTCAAAGAGGTTTTAAGGAGTGTCTTAAAGGAGGAGAGATGGAGAGACGGAGAGGTTTAGGGAGGGAGTTCCAGAGCTTAGGGTTCAGGCAACTGAAGGCACAGTCACCAATGGTTGAGCAGTTATAATCAAGGATGCTCAAGAGGGAAGAATTTGTGGAGCGTAGATATCTCCGGGAGAGGGTTGTGAGGCTGAAGGAGATTAGAGATAGGGAGGGATGAGGCCATGGAGGTATTTGTAGACAAGGATGAGAATTTTGAAATCAAGGCATTGCTTAACCGGGAGCCAATGTAGGTCAGCGAGCACAGGGGTGATTGGTGAATGGGACTTGTGCAAGTTAGGATATGGGCGGTCGAATTTTGGATGACCTCAAGTTTACGTAGGGTAAAATGTGGGAGGCTAGCCAGGAGTGCATTGGAATAGTCAAGTCGAGAGGTAACAAAGGCATGGATGAGGGTTTCAGCAGCAGATGAGCGGAGGCAGGGACGGAGACGGGCAATGGAATCCCCTTAACAATTCTGTTGGGATAAAACAATTTCCATCATCAAACACTTCCATTCAACACTCTTTCTCATCCCTTCCTGGTAAAAACATATATTTTCCACTTTGGTTTTCTGCCTGCTTCGCAAGGCAAAAAAAAAAATCAGAGGTTAACCATTTAGATTGCAATGTAAAGCGCTCTGGTTCACTGGGAACTGTTTTGTGACTGCTTCACACTCCCAAAACTTTAAAGTTTTATGTTCACACAGAAAAGCCCTCAATCACACAACTGTAAAGAACTATTTGTAGCGAGGAAGTTTAGAAAGCACATGCTCTCAAGTTTTCCCAAGGAAAAGACCATAAATTCTTGGAAACCCTGCTGCAGGCTCATTCTAAATGCTGCCACCCTTGACAGAATATTCTTTTGAGGTAATGAACCTGCTTGTTTGATGGCACTCTCACATCATGGGGCAGGGAGCAGCAAGTTGTGTGTAATCCCCCTTGGTTGTGGATAATCTGTACATATTGCATAGACCAGTCTCCATCCCTAACTTATGGCACAATAAAACAACTTTGTCATCTGGACTTTGGTGTGGACGCAAGTTATTTAAGCAAATAGCTGGCAACACCTTAAACTTACAAGCTCCGGTTGTCCTGGAATACGAATACTTTGACACCTGTTTATCCTCAGTTACAAACCATTGGACTGAAATTCAGTGAATCCTTGCACACAATCAGATCTGTAATCAGAGATTTTATTCTGAATCCACTGCAGTCATCTCGGTCATAGATTTTAAAGAGCCCACTTTATCAGTCACAATATGCTGGTCTTAGAGTGAAATTTAGTATGCAAACATGATGAGCAATTTAAATCTGCTTCTATGTTTTAAATTATTTACCTGATGGTTTACATATTGATTTTATACACACGGTATAATATATACAAACTTAAGAAAGTGAAGGCAAGAAAAGATCAGGCCTGCCATGTCCACACCCGGTGCTGGTAGTCACTGTCTTGAGTCATTAAGGTAGCTGTCTGAAAGTCACAAGCATTGTGTAATTTGCAACATGCATTCACCTTCTACTCAGCTATTCTCATGCTTTCATCAAGTAAAGCCATCTGCAGCATTTTTAATTCATAAAGTGCTTCAGAAGAAGTGCTCACACCTGCTGATGGGATTTCATCCACTGAGAATGACTGCTTGGAGCTATAGCCCTGGTCTGAATCTACATTCTCTTCTTTATCTGGAAGAGGAATAGATTGTGGATATCCAATAACTTCATTGTGATTTGGCCCAGGTGAGTCCTGTGAAGACTTTAAACCCTGAAGAAACAGCATCTGCTGAAGCTCTTCAAGTGTCTTCTTTACATCACGAGAAATACACGAGACCTGGTCACCGCCTGAATGCACACCAATTTCATTCATTGTAATGCCGCCTTCGCAACTGTGCTGAGGAACGTCCTGGATATCATTCCTCATAATCCAACCCTTCTGCAACAGTGGCTCCCCTTCTGCCTTAAGAGGAGACTCAAAGCTGGGACAATTTAACACACTCTGACTACAGCCAGACATTGGCATGCAGTACAATGGCGCCAGGGTGTATATCGGATTTAGCATCTGTGCCACATTGCAGTCTACTCCAATCATATTTTGTGACAAACTGATGTCTTGGACTCTATGCTCAAATCCCACTGGACACCTCATAAGTGTCTCATCGCTTGATTTCGCCATGTATATTTCATTCGTGGTACAGTGCACATTAGCAGGGGGCTTGAACTGCACAATGTTTTGTCCAATTGGTGGATCACAAAATTCTTTCCAGTCCTTCCTAGTCCCTGCTTCCTCTGGGAAAGCGATACATTCTTTCTCAAACCAGTCAGGCTGCTCCATTTGCAACAGCTTAAACTTCTGAACTGCATTTTTCAGCATTTCACCTGATGGGCATTTGTGGTAATCATCCATTGTTATTCCTGCCACCCGATAAGTCTTTCCTGGTTCATATTTCTCCAAGTCCTGCACTCGGAAGTGTATTTCCTCAAACTGTTTCATTAGTTTGTACTTCACGCCGACATTAAATAGATCAGGTACATCTTCTTCACTGCAGATGCCATCAAAATATGCAACAATATATTTCCCAAACGAAGCTGGCCGTTTAAAGTCCGGCAAAATCAGGTTCATGGCAAGAGTGAACATATCAGACATTGGCGAGCGATCATCACTTTTCAGCAGAATCTGACTCTGTCCAACCTGCAGCATGGCTTCCCATTTCACCCTTGTTCCACGGGAGCATAAGATTATAATCTTGTCCGACTCATTTTTGTGCAATGTGAGCCAATTGATGTGCCCTACTTCTCCAACCTTATTCAACTGTAAATAATCTAAGGTTACTTCGGTACCACATTCAGTCATTAGGAACTGTGCAAATGCCAGGACGACATTCATGTAGAGATCATGGTCCAGTGAATAAATGATCAGAACTTTCTTTTTCACCTGTGGAAGTTCTGGGTATACAACTGTTGGTTTATCTGGAACAAATTAGATAGTTCCATCCAGTTAAATAAAAACAAACAGAAATAAGAGAGATATTTTTAACCAGTGAAATAAAATCCGACAGGTCTTTGATGAATGAACTCATTGCAGCTAATCAGAGAGCGGGAGGGACATGATAAATTTGGCAGAATTCTATTCAGTGACCACTGCCAAATACGCATGTGGACTAGGGTTGCCAACTCTGGTTGGAGGGATTCCTGGAGGTTTGATCATGTGATGTTCTGATCACATAACGCCTGCAAATGTTAATGCATTTACTTTGACCCTGAATTCACGGTCATACCACCTTTAAAATTAACCACAGGTTAGCATGCGCTAAATTCCGAACTTGCAATCTGTCAAGTTCCAAATAGACAGAATGATCCGTTGAGACTTTCAAGTCCTCATTTAAATGATGTACTGGTGAAAAGTTGGGCTAATTGCCCATGACCTGCGCATGAATTACCCTGAAAAATTTCACAGCTGGTACAAATAGGGGTAGGAGCCTCCTGCATGGCATTGGGGGGGGGGGGGTTGGATGAGAAAATTATATGCTACAGCCCATAAAGAGCATCCTAATTGAGTTTTGTGGTTCTTATCCACAGGCTAGAAACATTTAACTATCTGCTAAAGTAATTACTTTAATATCTGTGCATTTAGGTTAAACTATGGAAATCAAAATAACTTCAATTTACTGTGTTAGGTAAAACTGCAGACTTGTTCATCTTACCAGTCCTTTTTATTTAAAATTAGTTAATTTTTTTTTAATAGTCAGCAATTAACAAAAGGCATATAATTTACATTTACAAATCACATTCACTTCTTTTCTGATTCACAATGCACATTAAATGAAAATATAAATGTGTAATATCATGCAGAAAGTCATACATACCCATGAACTAAGGAAAGGATCTTCAGTAATCAATTAGAGTCAGCAGGGGCGATTTGATGGACTTTCAGCAAAGCTTAATGCTGTCCCATCGGAAATTTCTATGTTTTCTGATTGGCTAAGAGTCAGGAAGTGAAACTAGCACCACCGCCTGTGATCTCAAGTACACTTATGCACAATAGTGCAGCCCTAGGATCCGTGGTCCACTCCACAGCATTTCAAAGCAACTTCTTGAAGGGGAGTTCGCAGGTTAGTACGAATTCCGTGCGGAGGTCAGTGATGTATTTCTTATCTACGCCGCTGACCTCAAATTCAGGGTCATGATAAAGGTTGGGATCCAGGTAATCGACTATCTTTGCGCGTGGTTTTGCGCCAGCAGTTTCAAGAAATGGGAGGCTGCCTGTGAGCAGACGAAGAAGGGAAACTGAATGTGAGGGAATGATTGAAAGGTGTTTTGTACAGGTACACAGATAGTAAAATTCAGAACACTACTTGAATTTAAAACAGAACAGTGGGACAAGGTGACACAGGTTCAAACTAATGGAAGCCAAATTGAAGATTGATGTCAGGAAGTTCTTCTCATGGAGTAATCAACAAGTGGGCCATAATTCTGGAATCTTTAAGATGGGCTGAATTGCTTTTCTCATCTTTACCCACGCTATCATTTTAGAGGGCGGGGAGGGGGAGCAAATCATTGTCACAAAGACATGTACTACTGATCTATGGCACAGCGTGAAGCAGCATGGATACACTGCACATTTACGTGATGCAAAGATTTTAAGTAAATACGGGTCAACTGTACATGTGGAATCAAAACCAAGTGTGGCCTTCATACGAAGTGGAGTTAGAGGGCAGTAGGATATTTGGACAACGGCATGCAAACACCAGTTACCATTTTAGAGTCAACATTCTGTCCTTATTTTTATATTTCCATTTTAAATTCCGACATCTACATTGATAATAGAACTGCCTTTGTCACATTGTAATTATACCCTCCTGCCAGTGATGGTGCTAGGTCACCTCTACTGGAGGGAAAGTGTAAACAAAAAAAGCATGGTAAGTTTACATAAGGCAGTTTGCATGAAAAATGTGAACAAAGGAATTTATAATAAATACTGACAAGTAGTACACACAAATGGAACCTTTTTAATACATTTATACACACACACACATTTGGCTAACTTACCAGGTGGTGAGGTTTTCCTTTCTAAAAGAAAACAAAAGATGGTATTAATGTCAAGAATTGTAAACCATCAGTGAGAATAGCTATTTTTTTTTATAACAAGTGGAATGCTGAGATCTGTGACCCTAAAAGGAATTTGAGTTCTCCCCCTCTCCCCCTTATCCACAGTTACCAAATGGACACCATGTAACCAGACATATTCAGTGCATGTTGTGGAATACTTTCTTTGACTGAACCACACACGATCACACATTGGGGCATTGGCATTATATTCAAATACCTTTTATTTCAGAATTATGTGAAATGGGGGGAAAAGGACAGAAAGAAAAGCAAGTACTGCTGGGTAAAAATATTTTTAAAACAAAGCACGATACAAACATATGATTTTTATTTAAAATAACTTCTACTTGTATAGAGCAACATTTATTTAATCCCATAGCCTGGGGAGACCTGATTTTTTTAAATGTCTGATAGAGACACTGATTTAGAAGGACCTGATAGAAACATAGAAAATAGGTGCAGGAGTAGGCCATTCGGCCACTTCGAGCCTGCACCGCCATTCAATGAGTTCATGGCTGAACATGCAACTTCAGTACCCCATTCCTGCTTTCTCGCCATACCCCTTGATCCCCCTAGCAGTAAGGACGACATCCAACTAATTTTTGAATATATTCAGTGAATTGGCCTCAACAACTTTCTGTGGTAGAGAATTCCACAGGTTCACCACTCTCTGGGTGAAGAAGTTTCTCCTCATCTCGGTCCTAAATGGCTTACCCCTTATCCTCAGACTGTGACCCCTGGTTCTGGACTTACCCAACATTGCGAACATTCTTCCTGCATCGAACCTGTCTAAACCCGTCAGAATTTTAAATGTTTCTATGAGATCCCCTCTCATTCTTCTGAACTCGAGTGAATACAACCCCAGTTGGTCCAGTCTTTCTTGATAGGTCAGTCCCGCCATCCCGGGAATCAGTCTGGTGAACCTTCGCTGCACTCGCTCAATAGCAAGAATGTCCTTCCTCAAGTTAGGAGACCAAAACTGTACACAATACTCCAGGTGTGGCCTCACCAAGGCCCTGTACAACTGTAGTAACACCTCCCAGACCTTGTACTCAAATTCCCTCGCTATGAAGGCCCTCATGCCATTTGCTTTCTTAACCGCCCGCTGTACCTGCATGCCAACCTTCAATCACTGATGTACCATGACACCCAGGTCTCGTTGCACCGCCCCTTTTCCAAATCTGTCACCATTCAGATAATAGTCTGTCTCTCTGTTTTTACCACCAAAGTGGATAACCTCACATTTATCCACATTATACTTCATCTGCCATGCATTTGCCCACTCACCTAACCTATCCAAGTCACTGCAGCCTCATAGCATCCTCCTCGCAGCTCACACTGCCACCCAACTTAGTGTCATCCGCAAATTTGGAGATACTACATTTAATCCCCTCGTCCAAATCATTAATGTACAATGTAAACAGCTGGGGCCCCAGCACAGAACCTTGCGGTACCCCATTAGTCACTGCCTGCCATTCTGAAAAGTCCCCATTTACTCCTACTCTTTGCTTCCTGTCTGCCAACCAGTTCTCAATCCACGTCAGTACACTACCCCCAATCCCATGTGCTTTAACTTTGCACATTAATCTCTTGTGTGGGACCTTGTCGAAAGCCTTCTGAAAGTCCAAATACACCACATCAACTGGTTCTCCCTTGTCCACTCTACTGGAAACATCCTCAAAAAATTCCAGAAGATTTGTCAAGCATGATTTCCCTTTCACAAATCCATGCTGACTTGGACCTATCATATCACCTATTTCCAAATGCGCTGCTATGACATCCTTAATAATTGATTCCATCATTTTACCCACTACCGATGTCAGGCTGACTGGTCTATAATTCCCTGTTTTCTCTCTCCCTCCTTTTTTAAAAAGTGGGGTTACATTGGCTACCCTCCACTCGATAGGAACTGATCCAGAGTCTATGGAATGTTGGAAAATGACTGTCAATGCATCCGCTATTTCCAAGGCCACCTCCTTAAGTACTCTGGGATGCAGATCATCAGGCCCTGGGGATTTATCGGCCTTCAATCCCATCAATTTCCCCAACACAATTTCCCGACTAATAAGGATTTCCCTCAGTTCCTCCTTCTTACTAGACCCTCTGACCCCTTTTATATCCGGAAGGTTGTTTGTGTCCTCCTTAGTGAATACCGAACCAAAGTACTTGTTCAATTGGTCTGCTTTTTCTTTGTTCCCAGTTATGACTTCCCTTGATTCTGACTGCAGGGGACCTACATTTGCCTTTACTAACCTTTTTCTCTTTACATATCTATAGAAGCTTTTGCAGTCCATTTTAATGTTCGCTGCAAGCTTCCTCTCGTATATTTTCCCTGCCCTAATCAAACCCTTTGTCCTCCTCTGCTGAATTCTAAATTTCTCCCAGTCCCTGGGTTCACTGCTATTTCTGGCCAATTTGTATGCCATTTCCTTGGCTTTAATACTATCCCTGATTTCCCTTGATAGCCACGGTTGAGCCACCTTCCCTTTTTTATTTTTACGCCAGACAGGGATGTACAATTGTTGTAGTTCATCCATGTGGTCTCTAAATGTCTGCCATTGCCCATCCACTGTCAACCCCTTCAGTATCATTCGCCAATCTATCCTAGCCAATTCACGCCTCATACCTTCAAAGTTACCCTTCTTTAAGTTTTGGACCATGGTCTCTGACTTAACTGTTTCATTCTCCATCCTAATGTAGAATTCCACCATATTATGGTCACACTTCCCCAAGGGGCCTCGCACAACGAGATTGCTAATTAATCCTCTCTCATTGCACAACACCCAGTCTAAGATGGCCTTCCCCCTAGTTGGTTCCTTGACATATTGGTCTAGAAAACCATCCCTTATGCACTCCAGGAAATCCTCCTCCCCCGTATTGTTTCCGGTTTGGTTAGCCCAATCTATATGCATATTAAAGTCACCCATGATAACTGCTGCACCTTTATTGCATGCACCCCTAATTTCCTGTTTGGTGCCCTCCCCAACACCACTACTACTGTTTGGAGGTCTGTACATAACTCCCACTAGCATTTTCTGCCTTTTGGTATTCTGTAGCTCCACCCATACCGATTCCACATCATCCAAGCTAATGTCTTTCCTTACAATTGCATTAATTTCCTCTTTAACCAGCAACGTCACCCCGCCTCCTTTTCCTTTCTGTCTATCCTTCCTAAATGTTGAATACCCCTGGATGTTGAGTTCCCAACCTTGGTCACCCTGGAGCCATGTCTCCGTGATGCCAACCACATCGTATCCGTTAACTACTATCTGCACTGTTAATTCGTCCACCTTATTCCGAATACTCCTCGCATTGAGGCACAGAGCCTTCAGGCTTGCCTTTTTAACACACTTTGACCCTTTAGAATTTTGCTGCAAAGTGCCCCTTTTTGTTTTTTGCCTTGGGTTTCTCTGCCCTCCACTTTTACTCATCTCCTTTCTGTCTTTTGCTTCTGTCTCCATTTTGTTTCCCTCTGTCTCCCTGCATTGGTTCCCATCCCCCTGCCATATTAGTTTAACTTCTCCCCAACAGCACTAGCAAACACTCCTCCTAGGACATTGGTTCCAGTCCTGCCCAGGTGCAGACCGTCCGGTTTGTACTGGTCCCACCTCCCCCAGAACCAGTTCCAATGCCCCAGGAATTTAAATCCCTCCCTGCTGCACCACTGCTCAAGCCATGTATTCATCTGTGCTATCCTGCGATTCCTACTCTGACTAGCAAGTGGCACTGGTAGCAATCCCGAGATTACTACTTTTGAGGTCCTACTTTTTAAATTTAGCTCCTAGCTCCTTAAATTCGCCTTGTAGGACCTCATTCCGTTTTTTACCTATATTGTTGGTACCAATGTGCACCACGACAACTGGCTGTTCACCCTCCCTTTTCAGAATGTCCAGCACCCGCTCCGAGACATCCTTGACCCTTGCAACAGGGAGGCAACATACCATCCTAGAGTCTCGGTTGCGACCGCAGAAACATCTATCTATTCTCCTTACAATGACAAGTTTAAGCAGCAAGCAGCTTCTGTATAACTACTGGTTTTACATAACCCAATAACATCCTTTAATTTGATGGTACTTTAGCCCATCTATCACCCCACAGCCTGCGAGTCCTGGTCTCAACAATTTAAATCATTTAATGAAATGCAATCATATTGCAGAAATACAATCATAGTTCAAAGCCATTAAGTAGTCGGTTCTCAAAGTATGTAGAAAATTAATTTGTATGGTGTGTTGTGAATGGAGATCAAGGTGGAAAGAATACCAGATGGAAACAAAAATCATAAAGGTGGTAGCCTGCCCACACCACTCACACTTCCTGCAGCTGCTCAGCTTGCTTCAAGTTTTTTTTTGTATTTTAAAACAATGTTTTCACAGTACATTAGATTTTTCTGTATTTATTACTTGTCCATCCTTTCCCTCACACATGCTCCATGAAAGACCCTGGTCAAGGGGGCAGACCTGCCGCAGCTGTTTAGCAAAAGTTTGGAAAAGCTGCCCAGGGTGACTTTTTTCCTTTGCATGAAAAAGCACTTGACCTCGTCCAACTCCTTTGCATCAACTGAGGCCAGCAACATGCTAGTGGGTCATAAGGGAGACAAATGCACAGAGATTCCTACAGTGACAATGTGAACCACTGTTCCATCTTTATTAGCTGACTTATTCAGACACCACATAGTAAGTCGTTTTTTCCCCCCACCCCACCATATGGGGGTGTCCCACACGCCTAGGATACTGGCTGCATTGCTCGATCTACTGGAAGGTGAACCAGAGTAATGAACATTTCATCTTTCCCTCAGCATTCCCATCCATCAAATTTTTTCTGCACTGCTGGACCCATGCAGTAAGTCCTGGATTTCAGGTGTGCCATTGGGTGGGTGTCGAGGGGACATGGGTTGGGGGGGGGGGGGGGGGGGCGACAAGGATTGTAGTCCTAGACAGCCATCCCATAACTGTAAACAATTGGAGGCAGGAACTCAACCAAACCTTTCAGCCAAGATACAGTGCACGGGCCTGGGGAGACCCGAGAAAGGGGAAACGTCATGACAATAAAAAAAACAAGAAATTTAAAAATTCATGGATTAGAATAAACCATTCCTTACCATTAGGTTTGGATTTTATCTGTACCCAAACTATATAGCCAAAGGCAATAACCAGAATCAGAACACCAATGGCAGCATAAAAACCAGTTTTCTCAGCTGGTGCCTCTGTAATTGACAGAACAAAGATTAAACTTTCAAAGCAACTAACATTACCCTGCTAACATTTAGAGCATGTCATTCAGTGCATGGCATATCTCAAAGTAGTTCCCACATTGAAGCAGCTTTACTGCACCACCTACCTGTCGAGGTGGGATCATAGCTTGCAGAGAATGTAGACTATCCGACCAAGGCAGGTAATCTTGTATTTTGTCTTGGGATTTCTGCACTACACTAAACAAGCAGCTCTCAGGAGCTGCAAATCTGTTCTATATGTTTAGGATAATAAATCAGGAATCTCAAGGACACCCCAGGTCTAACCAATAAGACAGCCGGCAAAAACAATAGGACAATTTTTTATGCCAAATGAAATTGGGAAGTGACCTTGGGTAGGAATTCTGGGTGAGTCTGAGGAAGTAAATCAGGATGCCAAATAAATAAAGATTGATTCACAATCACAGGGAATTCAATGACTACGCAGGCTGAAATTAAGGACATTAACAAAGCAGTTTTCCCATGAAAGAAAGTACAAATTGCAACTTTGTATGTGTAACAGCAAATTAAAATGGCAATTTAGGCCACAAGGACATGGCTGGACAAAACTATCAGCTAAATGGTTTGAATTGAGAGATTCCCATACCAACTGGAAATCAAAGGGTCCATTGAAATGGTTACAACATTGTGCCAAATAGAAGTTGATTTTAAACTAATCAGTCAAATATTGGAAGCATTTTTTTGAAAAAAATGTATTAAACATGTAGCATGATTAACCCACTCCATAGAACACAATGAAGACTTCCTCCATTTTGCATCATATACCTTGACAGTGCATATAACTAAAGTATCAACCACTAGGGGTTGGAGACACTGATTTAGGAGATGGCATCTTTCAATAGCCAGGCTGTCAAGTGGAATATGTCTGGATTGGGATAAAATATCTTACCTCAGGTAAGAGAGGTTAATCCTGTGATGTAGTGGATAAGTATCTCTAGGGAGGCCTAGATGTCAGAAAATCATAGCTTGCTTGGCCAATAATAGGTAAACAGGATGATTTTGTGACCACTCTGAAGCTGTCTGAATTATCAGTGGGTCAAGGAAATGGAGCAAACATGAACATAAAGATTTGTGCCCACAAGAGACAAATACCATCAGCCAAATGGGTTCTGGAATGATATTTTTCCAGAAAGATGCACGTCTATATTCGGAGCTCCCCAGGCCTGAAATATTGGCTAGATCATCTCTATGTGGAACTTCAGCTTGTGTGGGTGGACAGTGAGGTGACTAATTCATTCGCTCTTCCTGTTATATGCTGAGCTGAGAGTTTCTCTTGGTTGCTCAGGTAACAGGTCTCAAATGTCTATTATTGGTAACAGAGCAATGGTGATACCCGTTTCTATCAGGTCCAGCTTGTGGCTGGTGCTTGAATTAGTTAACTTGAGATGAACACTGGAGGTTCCAGTTTGGAGCCAGAAACAGTAACAATATTGATCCCTGTGCCCAGGAATTTTAGTGGACCTGCAGTGCCCAAGGATACCGAGACATTGCTATCACCAGTGAGATGCCATTGGTACTCAAGGCCAAATAGGTCTTGGCCCTGGAAAATTCCAATCAGAGCTCTAGCTGATAATTCTATTTGGTTAGAATTAAGGAACAATAGAGGAGATATTACACTGCTGGATGTATACTGCATGCTACCAAATAGTAGGAAGGAGATGGAGGAGCAAATTTGCAGGTAAATTGCAGAAAGATGCACACATGTTAAGAGTAATGATAACGGGCAATTTGAATATCCTAATACAGACTGGGAAAATAAAAGTGTAAAAGGTAAAACAGGGGAGAAATTCCTGAAATGTGTACAAGAGAAGTTTCTTGATCAGTATGTTTCCAGCCCTACGAAGAAGGTCGCAGTGCTGGATCTAGTTCTGGGGAATGAAGTGGAGCATGCGTCAGTGGGACAGCATTGGGAAACAGTGATCATAACATCATCATTAAGTTTAGCGTAGTTATGGAAAAGGAAAAAATCAAGTATTAAAATACTCAATTGGAGGAGGGCTAATTTCAGTGAGTTGAAAAATAGATCTGACCAGGTGGACTGGAATCAAAGGTAGGCAGGGAAAACAGTAAATGAGCAATGGGAGGTCTTCAAAGAGGACATAATTCGGATACAGACGAGGCACATTCCCATGAGGGGTAAGGACGGGCATCAAAAGCTAGAGGTCCCTGGATGACTAAAGATTAAGAGACCAAAATGAAACAGAAAAAGGAGGCTTATGATAAATGTCAGGTTCACAATTCAGTAGAAAACCAAGCTGAATATAAAGTACAGAGAGAACTGAAAAAGGAAATAAGAGGGGCGAAGAGAGTGTATGAGAATAGACTAGTGGATAACGTAAAAGCTCAAAAAGTCTTTTAGAAATATACAAATAGTAAAAGGGTAGTCAAAGAAAGGGTGGGGCTGATTAGGAACCAATAAGGAGATATTATCATGGAGGCTGGTTTTACTAAAGAGGATGTTGCCACCGTCACAGTAAAGGAGGAGATAGCAGAAAAATTGGATATAAAAATCGATAAAGAGGGGGTACTTAAATGGTTGGCAGCTCTCAAAGTAGAAAGGTCACCTGGTCTGGGTGGGATACATCCAAGGTTGATGAGGAAAGTAAGACTGGAAATTGTGGAGGCTCTGGCCACAATCTTCCAATCCTCCTTAAAGATGGGAGTTGTAGAGGATTGTATATGATGCACCTTTGTTCAAAAAAGGGGGAGGATAAACCCAGCAACTGCAGGCCAGTCAGCCTAATGTTGGTGGTGGCGAGACTTTTAGAAAAGTTAATCTGGGACAAAATTAATTGGCACCTGGAAAAATATAGGTTAATAAATGAAAGTAAGCGCAGATTTGTAAAAGGCAAGTCATGTTTGACTAAATTGATTTAATTCTTTGATGAAGTAAGAGAGAGGTTGTGAGGGAAGTGCAGTTGATGTGTATATGGACTTTCAAATGGTGTATGATAAAATACTGCATCATAGACTTGTTGGCAAAATTGAAGCCCATAGAATTGAGGGGGCAGTGGCTGCGTGGATATGAAATTGGCTAAGGGACAGAAAGCAAAGAATAATGGTGAACTGTTGTTTTTCAGACTGGAGGGAAGTGTGCCGGGGTGTTATCCAGGAGGTTGATATTAGGACCAATGCTCTTTGTGATATATATTAATGACTTGGACTTGGATATACACGGCATAATTTCAAAGTTTGCAGATGACAAAGAAATCTAATGTAGTAAAGTGAGGAAGATAGCAACAGACTTCAGGAACAGAAACTGGTGAAATGGGCAGACACATGGCAGATTAAATTTAACACAGAGAAGTATAAAGTGATTCATTTTGGTAGGAAGAATGAGGAGGGACAATATAAACTAAATGGTACAATGTTAAAGGGAGTTGCAGGAACAAAGAGACCTGGGGTGTATATACACTCATCTTTGAAGGTGGCAGGATAAGTTGGGAAGGCCGTTAAAAAAGCATAAGGGATTCTTGGGTTTATAAATAGAGGCAGAGTACAAAAACAAGAAAGTAATGCTAAACCTTTATAAAACGCTCGTGTATTGTGTCCAATTCTGGCACCACACTTTAGTAAGAAGGTCAAGGTCTTAGAGAGGTTGCAGAGGAGATTTACTAGAATGGTACAAGACTTTAATTACGAGGAAAGACGGAGTTGTTACAGCAGAGAAGGTTAAATGGAAATTTGATGGAGCTGTTCAAAATCATGAATGGTTTTAATAGAGTAAATAAGGAGAAACTGTTTTCAGTGGCAGATGGGTTGGTAACAAGAGGACACAGATTTAAGCTAATTGGCAAAAGAACCAGAGGCAACATGAGGGAGAAAAGAAGTATGCAGCAAGTTGTGATCTGAATGCACTGGCTGAAAGGATGATGGAAGCAGATTCAATAACTTTCTAAAAAGAATTGAGAAAATAGTTGAAGTGGAAAAATTGGCAGGGCTATGGGGAAAAAGAGTAGGGGAGCGGGATTAATTAGATAGCTCTTTGCAAGAGCTGGCACAAGCATGATGGGCCGAATGGGCCCATTCTGTGCTGTATCATTCTATGATTATAGTTCTTACTTTGCAGTGCCAATTATCCTTGTACATTGTATTGGAGAACTCAAAGAACTGGTACAGGCATTATGGTCATTATTTAATGACTAAGCCCATCAGTTACTGTCTTCACTATACTTAAAGCCCTTCAAAGGGATTGAGGCAGCATGCACATATTAAAGTTTCATGCTCAATGAGTAGAGCAACTTGTAAAGGACAGAGATTGAAACCAAGACAGTGATGTTAAAGGCTGAAAGTAATTGAAAGAAAGTAATTGAAACCTGCTACACAGTTGGATATCTGGAAACATAAGTTTGATTACCTCACAAACAGGATATGACTACACCCACTCATTCAATGCTATAAACATCAAAACATGAATTATTTTCAACCAACCTGGAGATGATGATGATGTTTGAAATTCTGGTTGTGTCATCGCTGAAAGACGTATAATCCAAACAGTGTTAGAAACATACAAAAAAAAACCACTTAAGATTGGGCAGCACAGCTAGAACAGTCGTTTCACCTACAGGACCTGGGCTTGAATCTGACAGGGACTGATATACTGAAAGTCTCACTCTGCTACTATAAGGATTCAGTGTGGCATGAGTTGGGGACAGTAAATAACAATTTGCATTTGTACAGCACCTTAATCACAGAAAAACATTCCAAGGCACTTGACAAAGGTGTAATCAGACAAAAGTGCACGCAAAGACAAATAAGGAGATATTAGGAGGGTTGACCAAAAGTTTGGTCAGAAGTGGGTTTTAAGGAGGACCTCAAAGGAGTAGAGGGGGGATGGAGAAGCAGAGGGGTTTAGGGAGGGAATTTCAGAGGATGAGGCCAAGATGGCTGAAGGTACAGTGGGCAATGATGGGGCGAAGTCAGGTTGGGGGATGTACAGTATGCCACAGTCAGGGAATGGAGAGTTGTGGAGGCAGTGGTTGGAGTGGAGGAGGGAACAGGTCATGAGAATGTTTAAACACGAGAATGAGAAGTTAAATTTAACATGTAGGGGCACCAGGGTGATGAGTGAGCAGGATACGGCAGCAGAGTTTTGGATGAGCTAAAGGTTATGGCGGATAGAAGAACATTGGAATAGTCAAGTCTGGAAATGACAAAGTCATGGATGAGGGTTTAGGTGGCAGATGAGTTGAGGCAGGGTGGGCAGGGAACATTATGGAGGTGGAAGTAAGAGGTCTTTGTGATGGAAAGTATATGGAGTCCAAAGCTCAGCTCAGGATTGAATAGGACGCCAAGAGTGCCAAAAGTATGGTTCAAACTGAAACAATAACTGAGTAGGAGAGGATGGAATCAGTGAGGGTGTGGAGTTTGTGGCGGGACCAAAGATGATGACTTGAGTCTTCCCAATGGAGGAAAATACAGCTCATCCAAGACTGGATATGTTGGACAAGCAATCTTGACAACACAGAGGCAGTGGAGCGTAGAGTTGGGTTTGAGAGGGGGGGGGCAGGTCATCAACATACATGTGGAAGCTGACCCCAAATCTATGTACGATGTTGTCAAGGAGCAGCATGCAGTTGAGGAAGAATAGAGGGCCAAAGATAGATTCCTGGGAGACTCCAGAGGTAATGGTGTAGGGGTACGAAGAGAAACCATTGCTGGAGGTGCACTGGCTGTGATCGGATCATTAAGAATTGACCCAAGGGAGAGCTATCACATTGAATTGGACAACAGACAAAAAGTGTTGGAGGAGGATGGTGTGGCTGACCTTGTCCAAAGTCTGCAGAGGTGTCAAAGAGGGATAATGCACCGTGGTCAGTCACAGAGGTTATTTGTTTCAGTGCTGTGGCAGGGGCGGAAACTAATTGGGGAGGTATCGGCTATGGGGAAAAGAGCAGGGGAGCAGTACAGATTTGTTAAAGGCAAGTCTAAACAAATTGACTAAATTGATTGAATTCTTTGATGAAGTAACGGAGAGGTTGTGAGGGTAGTACGGTTGATGTGTATATGAACTTTCAAATGGTGTACGATAAAATATTGCATCATAGACTTGTTAACAAAATATGAATTTGGCTAAGGGACAGAAAGCAAAGAATAGTGATGAATGGTTGTTTTCCACACTGGAGAGAAGCGTTCAGGGGTGTTACCCAGATATATATTAATGACCTGGACTTGGGTATACATAAGGACATAAGAAATAGGAGCAGGAGCAGGCCATACAGCCTCTCGAGCCTGCTCCGCCATTCAAGATGATCATGGCTGATCTGATCTTGGCCTCGACTCGTTTCCTGCCTGTTCCCCATAGCACTCAACTCCCCTACAGTTCAAAAATCTGTCTATCTCAGCCTTGAATATATTCCACAGCTCTCTGGGGTAGAGAATCCCAAAGACTGACAACCATCTGAGAGAAGAAATTCCTCCTCATCTCCGTCTTAAATGGGCGACCCCTTATTCTGAAACTATGTACCCTAGTTCAAGATTCCCCCACGAGGGGAAACACCCTCTAAGCATCTACCCTGTCAAGACTCTCAGATACAGGACATAATTTCAAAGTTTGTCGATGACAAAAAAAATTAAATGTAGTAAACAGTGAGGAAGATAGCAACAGACTTCAGGAACAGAGACTGGTGAAATGGGCAGACTCATGGCAGATGAAATTTAATGCAGAGAAGTATAAAGTGATTCATTTTGGTAGAAAGAATAAGGGGGGGGGGGGGGGACAATATAAACTAATGGTACAATGTTAATGGGGATGCAGGAAATAAGAGACCTGGGATATAGGTACACAAGTCTTTGAAGGTGGCAGGATATGTTGAGAAGGTTGTTAAAAAGGCATATGGGATCCTTGGGTTTATAAATAAAGGCATAGAGGCATAGAGTACAAAAGCAAGGAAGTTACGCTAAACCTTTATAAAATGCTCCAATTCTGGCACCACACTTTAGGAAGGAGGTCAAGGCCTTAGAGAGGTTGCAGAGGAGATTTACTAGAATGGTACAAGACTTTAGTTATGAGGAGAGACTGGAGTTGTTACAACAGAGAAGGGTAAATGGAGATTTGAGAGGTGTTCAAAATCTTAAAGGATTTTGATAGAGTAAATAAAGAGAAGCTGTTTCTAATGGCAGGTGGGTTGGTAACAAGTGGACACAGATTTAAGGTAATTGGCAAAAGAACCAGAGGCAACATGAGGGTGAAAAAAATATGCAGCAAGTTATGATCTGAATGCACTGCCTAAAAAGGGTGGTGGAAGCAGATTCAATAATAACTTTCAAAAAGAATTGGATAATTAGTTGAAGTGGAAAAATTGGCCTGGCTTTGGGGAAAGAACAGGGGAGTGGGACTAATTAGATAGATTGAAAATCTACCACATTGTCACCATCCAGTGTGGAACTATTATGCAATCATGCCGCAGGCTTCAATAGATTGCTCTGCAACCAAATGATATAAATGTTTCCTGAGCTAATGATTTAAAGTAAAACAATCCTCCTATGCTCCTGGACTGTGCAATTAACTAGCCCTTTGGGCTCATAGATAATACAATGGACCTTGAAACCTAAGTGCTTAACTGATCTTGAACTTTTGTTCACTGCAATTTCACAGCATAATTCATAGCTTTGGAGTATGCTTCTTGTGAGTCACTGCTGGAATTGGCCAGATGGTGGGGTGGGGAACAGAAAGGCTGTGCAAAGATTACAGCAACAATGTATATACCTTTGGTTTAAAAAAAAATCAAGTTGATTCTCTTGTAGGTTTGCCTCCACCCCCCACCCACCTTCAACCCCCTTACCTGGCCATAAGATCCTTTCCGTAAACCTTGTGCAGTCGTTGTAACAGTCAATGAAAAACGGCTGAATCTGAAATAAGACAAAACTGTTATTTAGGGATATTTCAGCAATTTACCAGTACTTTTCAAAAGGATGTTGAGGGGGTTGTAGCATTACAGCTTCTGGAGAGTAAAGTGTTCTTTAAAATTTATTTGAAAAGCTACTTTGGGTCTGATTTCTACTTGATGTTATTGTTACTTCAGCTGCTTGGGCCCCAAGCTCTAGAACTCCCTCCCTAAACCTCTCCGCCTCTCTACCCCTCTTTCCTCCTTTAAGATGCTCTGTAAAACCTACCTCTTTAACCAAGCTTTTGATCATCTACCGTAATTTCTTCTCGTGTGGTTCAGTGTCAAATTTATCTGTTTCATTTTATATAAATAAAAGTTGTTGTTGTTACAGATCTCGTGAGTCAAGTTGCTCAAGAAAGCAAGTTGAATATCCCTTCGTCACACACATTCCCTGTCTGAGAGTGTGCTGACACAACCTGCTCCTAGTGCTGTGTGAAAGAGCGAAGGGTTTTGGGTGTTCATGTACACAATCATTGAAAACTAGTGCCCAGGTACAAAAACAATCAAAGTGACTAATGGAATGTTGGTCTTTATCTCAAAGGTTCATAGAATCATAGAAACTTGTAGTACAGAAGGAGACCATTGGCCTGTCATGCCAGTGCTAGCTCTTTGAAAGAGCAGTTGTGTTTAGTCCCACATCCCCGCTTTTTGTCAGTAACTCCAAGTTCCTCATCCTCAAGTACCCATCCAACTCCCTTTTAAAATTATTTATGGAATCAGCTTCCATCACCTTTTCAGCTAGAGCGTTCCAGATTCTGACAATTTTCAGAATGAAAGAATTTCTCTTCATCGCCCCTCGAGTACCTTTTGTTAATGATTTTGAATCTAAGACAGCTAGTTATTGACGTAATCACCAGAGGGAATAACTTTTTTCTATCATCTCTATCAAAACCTCTCATCATCTTAAAAACCTCTAAGGTCACCTCTTAACCTTCTCTGATCCTAGGAGAACAGTCCTAACTTTTCCAATCTCTCCTCAGAGAGTTTATCAGATCTAAGGCACATTCTATGCTGGCAAAGCAATGTCTGCACCCCAGTGTCTTATGACAGTGGCAAAATTATGGAATTTAATCCATTGATTCCAGAGATTAAGCAATACATGAACTTAAAAATCGAGTGGTTCTTTGAAATTTCTTACCGAAATATCATAATCAGTGCAGCTTTGCATCCAGATTTCAGTTGAAAACGTTACATTGACTCTTTGTTCAGATTCCTTTAAAAAAAAAGTTACATTAAGATCCTTCACTTTCTAAGTTCCACATACTTTCTGAGAATGCTGTCTCCTCTCTACCTGCCATTGTGTTCTCTGGAGGGAGGATATAATGCTCCAGTCACAAACACAGCCTCCCCACCACCCACCAAAAGTAATCAGAATTAATCCATAGTTAATTCATCAGGAAGTTGCTTGAAGAGAAATGTCTTCATGAGAAGCAAACGTTACAGATCAGCCATGATGTCATTGAATGGCAGAACTGGCTCGAGGGGCTGAATGGTCTACTACTCTTGTTGGTCTACTCCTGTTTCTATGTTCCTAATGTGTGGAAGTAAAAGTTGTGTCAAAACATATCAGATCACATGTACGTGATGTCACCATGTAATGCTCCCCCAAAGGTGTGCGGCTGTGCACTAATTGCGAGGTCCTGTGCAGGCCACTCACTTGCTGATGCCGCTGGAAAAGATACCACGCCTGCGCAGCTGCACAGCAAAAAAAAATTAAAGGGAACATCGTCACCATGACGACCCTGGCTCCTTATCCTCAAATGCAAAAAGGCTCAAATATTTTTCATTGAGACATGTCCCTACAAAGGAAACAAAAAAGGATTCTCAGTTGGCCATAATTCTCTTCCAGATGGCTGGAACTAGTTTAAAAAAAACCAAAAGGAATTCCATAATAGGAATATCAGTGGAGCCTAGAATTCAAAGTTGTGAATCTAAAATAGGTGTGTGGTGTTTCTATGCAAGTGTTCTTTCATCTGTGACAACCCTGGAAATTTTTTAATACCATACCTGTGCTGAATCCTACAAAATAAAGATAAAAATCTGTAAATTTGTTCAGACCTTCATATTTACCATGCAGATTGACAGGCAGGGTATTCCATGGAGCTGAAACAGGACAACGACCCCAATGAAGAATTAACTATTGTGATTATCAAACAAAACCTATTGTAAAACGTATCAAATGAAGATCAGTAACACTCGGACTGTAGAAACAAATTACCACTTCTTTGGATCTTTGCAAAAGATTTATTTATTTTGTTGTACCAAAGATAAAATGCTGGAAATACATAGCACCTGAAAGGACAAAAAACAGGCTAATGTTGTGATGAAGGGTTTCCCGGCTCAATTTCCCCCAATTATCTGTGCCGTTTTTGGCCTGCACCGTTTATTTGGGAGTAGATTAAAATCTCCAAGTTTCCCCAAAGTTTCAACGCTAGCAAAATTCACTTAGGTAGGATTCTTTTAGGCTACGATTTTTTTTTAAACCTCATTGGGGACGTAACCTGCCACCCGTGCCAATTCTGGTCATTTAAGCAAGTTTGACCAGCTCTGATTTACTCCACATTTTCTTAGGGTGGTGTATGTGACCACTCTGGAAAAACCTTCTGGGCAGTTAACAAAATCAGCACAGGTAAGAGAATCAGCACAGCAGATGCAGTTCCATGGCCCGGACAGCAGCAGAGGAGGAGGGGGGAGTGAAGGCTTTTCAGTCAGGGTTAGGAGCGGCACTGAGAGGGGAAGGAAGCCTTTCGGCCAGGGTTAGGAGCGGCAACCGGCATTGGGAGGAGGGAGGGCCTTCGGCCAGGGCGAGCAGCGGCAACCCCAGCATCGGGAGGGGGATGGGGGAGGCCGTTAGGCAAAGGCTAGCAGCGGCAACAGGCATTGGGATGGAGGGGGGGATGCCCTTCGGCCAGGGCTAGCAGCGGCACCCAGAGGGGCGGGAAGCATGTCGGCAAGAGTTAGGAGCGGCATCCAGCACCGGGAGGCCTTTCGGCCAAGGTTAGGAGCGGTACCGGGGGGGCAGGGGAGTTGACTTTTGCTATACACACTTTAATAATTTAATGCTGGAACACTGCTGCAATGTGCAAGGTGCTTGTGCAGGTTGCTGTGAGCTGGCCACAATGTGTTATATGTTTAACTTTCCAGCCTCAGCCCGCAATGTGTCCCTCGTTACCTTGGCAACCTGATCTTTTCAGTGCAGATCTTAGGCAGCACCCACAAAGCTAAAGGACAGGCTAGACAGCACCAAAATCAACAATTCAAATGGGCAAAGTTGAATTTTTTTTTTGGCGTAGTTGGGCCCCCAAAAAATGGGCGTAACTCTTCAAGTACACCAAAAAACGGCTTTGGGGAAAACTGAGCCCTCTATCTGAAGCACTAACCAGTCTTTGAATTTTTTCCAGAGTAGATGTGAATATCCAGCGTCTCACTCCATTTCAGAATTCCAGTATCTGAAGATTTTCTTTTTATAAACAAATCTTCTGATTGTGTTGAGGTAAATACAAAAGCTACATAACACTCAGCAATAGATATTACCTCCAAGATATTTCGATGATCGCTGTTGCAGACCTCCCCATTTGAATGATAACTTCTCAAAGAGACATGATATTTGTGGGAATAGTTTCCAGTCTGGAAGAAGACAGTTGTCCTCATCTCAGTTCTGATGTATGTGATATTAGGGCTCCATACACTGCCTGTTGACAAAAAATGCAGAGGTGGGAAAATAACAAAACCTTTTACGATAAAAGTATCTGTCAAACTACCATATGTAATACTATCAAAATCCAAGGACCTTTATGTCTTTTCTTTTTGCCCTCTTGACCTACACCCTGTCAAGCAATGACAATTGTTAAACCCCCTTTTTGGGGCCTCGATTCCAAATGATTAACTGTCTCATCAAAGTGACCGGGAAAGACATTGTCACAGCGTTTGATCTTTCATCCTTTAAAACCGCTTGTGACGTAGGAGGATGCACTGGAGTTTTAGCATATGAATTTGCCGTATTGGTAACAGTGATTAAACTTTATTCAACGCAAGCAAGGATCAATAAAATTACTGTACCTTAAGCAGCAATTTACATGGTATAATGAATAGTTTTACCGTTAAGCCTTGGGTAAAAGTTGCGGCGAGATGGCTGCACCGTTTGGCTCGTGTCTCCGGCCCCATCCTTCAAGTGTCTCCTAGAATTCCCTGAATTCTTCTCAAGCCTTCTACGCTTAACTCTCGTTAGGGTCCCTTTCTTATACAGTTTCTTCCAATTCAAATCAATGGAACTTTACTGGACCCATCACTGGCTTACACCCAATCATCCTTTACCCCTCTCCCTCTCTCCCAATGGGTCCTCTTGTGGCACCTGACCGTACACAGTTCTTCCCCTTCTGTAAATTTCATTGCAGTTAAACTATTTTCAAGAACTATAGTTCTGCACCCAGGTCTCTTCCCCATCTATTTGCTTTGCTACCTTATCAGTCTAGTTTCTGTGTATTTCAGTAGATAAGTTCCAGCTGCATCTTGTTTTTCTCAAGGTCCTGTTACAATGCATTTTCAATGTACTATTGTTCAGTTATATGTATATTGTGATAAACGTTTGCTCTTTATTTTGTTAGTCAACCTATTCATTCATTTCCCATCTATCATTCTGCTAAGCCAGTTACTTTGCCTTGTAAGGTAATTGTGATATATATGTACATATAAAAAAGGGCAAGCATTAATTAATAAGCAAAAAGTTATAATCTCTCACCATGCCTCTGTGAATATATACCATCGACAATGTAATAGACACTATGGGCCCAAATTTCCCCAGCCGCCTAGAGTGGCATAGTTAGGGTGTAACGCTGACTTTTTGGGGCAAAAAATGCACCAAAAATGTACCTGCCAATTTGGCCGCTCCCTCGTCATCCAGATCCATCGGCGTAGCGCTGCAGAACCTGGGGTTGGGGGGGGGGGGGAGGTGGCTAAGCTTTGGCCGTGCTGGCGGGGGGGGGAGCTTGGGCCCAGCGTCTTGTGGAGTGCCGGCAGGGGGACGCATGTCTGTTTGAGCGTGCGCGCATGCGTAATGGGCGTTTCAGCGTGCGCAGTGCAACAGGAAGCTTGGCAATCGGCCAATTAAAGGGAGAGCGTCGTCAGTATCATTGGTAATGGAGCATATATAAAGGTAAGGTTTAAGATAAAGGTGTGGCTGAGGGAGTGGAAAGGAATGCTGGATAGGTGGAAGCAAGGTGAGAAGTGTGATTTTTGAACATTACCTGAGTGTGAGTCCAATAGACGAATGGCGCAAGAGCATGCAAGACGAACAAAGAATTTCCTCCATGAGGAAGTGGAGAAACTAGTGACCATCATTGAGGAGAAATGGCTGGAATATCAGCAAGAGTGGTCAGTCAAAAGTTTCACCCAAGGAAATGAGAAAAAGATGGAACCTAGTTGCAGAAGAATACTCTGCAGGGGTCAATACCGCAAGGTCTAGAAGCCAGTGCAAGAAGAAATGGCAGGACATTGGTCAAGTAGTGAGTGTAAGTAATATCTTCATCTTTAAATTGAATTGTAATCAAAAATGTGACCATCTGTATGTGTCCCACCCATCAGAAGCTCACCATGTCTGAAAATTAATATTTTCATCTTTGCAGAAGAAATTGGCCCACAACAAAAGAGAAAGACTTAGAACAGGAGGTGGTCTGCCAAATCTGCACCAACGGTCACCCGTGGAACAGAGGGTTGCTGCCTTGCTGAGTAGCACCGGCAGAAAAAGAATCAGCTCTGCACAAGCTGGATCCACACGCGAGGGTGAGGGAGTCATTAATAGTCGCCCTTAAAACTAACCTGCTGACTGACCTGCTACGTGTCAGACTACTCATGTCACCCATCCTGCCCCCTCCTCTGCTGCTAAACATTTGACTGTTCTGTTGTATTTTGCAGAAGACGACGACACTCCTCAACATCCTGAAGATCCACCAGAGGATCCAGATGCATGCACTCCAGACCAAGGTGGGTGGGGAGAGGAGGGGTCCATGAAAATGTGTGCACGGGAGAATGCTGACCGCGATATGGATCAGGCCATAGTACAGGGAATCACACTGCCAGAAACCTCCATGAGCTCTTGGCAACATTCCATGGGTTCACACCATCCGAGATCATGAGCCCCAGTGGCAGTCGTGAAATGCATCTTGGGACACCTAGTCCCCCACCGTCCCAGCCTGCGCCTCATACTGGAGGGGTGCCACTAGGCAGACCCACAGCGTGGGGGAAGGAAAAGCCGACCAGTCTCTCCTGAGATGCAGCCCTCAGCAGAGATTAATCAGGTTGTGTCATTGGGTGAGGAGACCAATGCCCTCACAAGATCACTCTTGGCGGCCATCAGTGGGGTGCGTGATGAGGTCGCGACACTGTCGGGTGAAATCTCAGCACTGAGACGGGAAGTGAGGGTGCGCATTTCAGAGGGTGTGCAAACGATGGCAGATACCATAAGGGAGCTAGCAACTGCAATAAGGGCACAAAGGCCGGATACTCAAATGCCACTCCCACTTCAATCCATGCACCAGTCACCGATCAGACCCAAGCCGCACCCCCAACCCCCCCCACCCCGCCACCACCATCACCAACCCTACGAGGAAGTGTACTTTCCCAGAGATGTGGGTGAGGGATGGGTGCAGCCTTTCTTTGCTGTTGTTGTTGTTGTCGTTGAAGTGCACTGCAGAATATCCAATAAAAGATATTTTGTATTAAAACTGAATCATGCTCCATTAGGACCATGCAACATTTAGAAACAACTGTAAAAAGTAAAAATCCCTCACCCCTTGTCATGCGTGTCTGCCGCCCCTAGCCCTGGTGAGAGGGCTAGCCGGTGCGTTCTGCAGTCGGCAAGGTAGGACTGCTCTATTTTCAGTAGCTGATTTATCTTTCATTTATTTTTGATGATGTTGTGCAGCTGTTGTGCTGAAGATGTTGTACAGGTCTTTAATGCTTTAAAATGCTCTAACTCACCCTCAGCCCTCATCGTTCCCCCCCATCTCTGGCTACCTGCGCTGATTTCTTAAAAAGCTACTTACCCCAAAATAACAGGGCCACTCTTGGGGAACTTTGAGCCCTATTTATCAACCTGCTATTAAGACATCAGAAAACGTGCAACTTATCTACATAGCGTTTAGGACAACTTCCTCCTGCCCAGTGACTACAGCCTCTTTGATATGTGGGATCAGCAAGAATTCTAAATGAAGGTAATAATTATTGATCACCATGCAGTCTTAAAATCATGATGGTGTAGTACCAATGGAAGTGCAGGTATGACATACCATTCTCCCTCCGTTGACCAGCATTTATTACTTAGATTCTATCTGTCCTAGTCTTTGCAAAAATATCTCAGTTCCATCTGTATCCCTTCTTATGGACTGTATATTCATCTTTCCCATAGTCGAACTCCCTTAATTTAAAAATACCCACTTATTTTCTTGTAACGAGTCTCTTCTACCCTGGCTTTGACTTCAATCCATGTTTTCCCTACTCTGTAATTCAATTGCCAGTGCTGGTTCTCTTTCAATTGTAGAATCATAAAATAGTAGGGAGCCACTCAGCCCATCGAATCTGCACCAGCTCTTTCGAAGATTTATATCAAAAACAGTAGTGGTCCTAGTACTGCATCTTGGGGAATGCCACTGTATTTCTCCCTCCAGTCCGAAAAACAGCCATTCACCACAACTCTGTTTTCTGTCCTTTAACCAATTTTGCATCCATGCTGCTACTGTCCCTTTTATCCCATGGGCTTAAATTTTGTTAACAAACCTTTATCTAACACCTTTAGAAAGTCCATATACTCAACATCAACTGCATTGCCATCATCCACCCTCTCTGTAACCTAATCAAGTTAGTCAACCACGATTTTCCCTTAACAAATCCGTGCTGGCTCTCTTTTATTAGTCCACGCTTCTCCAATTATCTGCTAATATGCTCCCGGATTATTGTTTCTTAAAGCTTCCACATCACCAACATTAAACGGACTGACCAGTAATTGCCAGGTTTATCCTTCGCCCCTTTTTTGAATAAGGGTGTAACATTTGAAATCCTCCAGTCCTTTGCACCTACCCTATATCCAAGGAGGATGGAAAGATTGTGGCCAGCACCTCAAGAATGTCTACCCTTACTTCCCTCAGCAACCTAGGATGCATCCCATCTGACCAGGTGACTTATTCACTTTAATTACTGCCAGCCTGACTAGTACCTCCTCTTTATCTATTTTTATCTCATCCAGCATCCCAGCAACCTCCTCGTTTACCAGAGTTTTGGAAACGTCCTCCTGCTTGGTAAACACTGATGCAAAATACTCATTTAGTACCTCAGCTATGCCTCTTGCTCAACCATTAGTTCTTGTCTGACAACCTTTTTACTGTTAATATGCATATAGAAGACCACCTGAAGAAGAGTGTTTGAAGACCAGGCACTCAAATCTGCCACCAAGCTCATGGTCTACAGGGCTGTAGTAATACCCGCTCTCCTGTATGGCTCAGAAACATGGACCTTGTACAGTAGACACCTCAAGTCGCTGGAAAAATACCACCAATGATGTCTCTGCAAGATTCTACAAATCTCCTGGGAGGACAGACGCACCAACATTAGCGTCTTCGACCAGGCCAACATTCCCAGCATTGAAGTACTGACCGCACTTGATCAGCTCCACTGGGCAGGCCACATTGTCCGCATGCCGCACACGAGACTCCCAACGCAAGCACTCGACTCGGAACTCCTTCACGGTAAATGAGCCAAAGGTGGGCAGAGGAAACGTTACAAGGACACCCTCAAAGCCTCCCCGATAAAGTGCAACATCCCCACCGACACCTGGGAGTTCCTGGCCAAAGACCGCCCTAAGTGGAGGAAGTGCACCCGTGAGGGTGCTGAGCACCTCGAGTCTCATCGCCGAGAGTATGCAGAAATCAAGCGCAGGCAGCGGAAAGAGCGTACGGCAAATCTGTACCACCCTCCCTTACCCTCAACGACTATCTATCCCACCTGTGTCAGGGACTGTGGCTCTCGTATTGGACTGTTCAGCCACATAAGGACTCATTTTAAGAGTGGAAGCAAGTCTTCCTCGATTCCGAGGGACTGTCTATGATGATGATGATGAAAAGACCTTTGGATTCCTCTTTGATAGCCGCCAATCTATTCTCGTACTGCCTTTGTCGCTCTTATTTCCTTTTTCACTTCCGTATATTTTATATTCAGCTTGATTCTTCCTTGTATTATTAAGCGGAAATCTGTCATACGCCCTCCTGTGTCTGCTTCATCCTACTCTCCAACTCCATCATCCAGGGAGCTGTGGCTTTGGTTGTCCTCCGTTTCCCCCTTGTAGGAATGTACTTAGACTGCACCTGAACCATGTACTCTTTAAAGGCCGCCCATTGCTCCATTATATTTTTGCCTGCTAGTCTGAGATTCCAATTTAGTCGAGCCAGATCCCTCCTCAATTTGCTGAAATTAGCCTTCCTCCAGTTAAGTATTTTTATTCTAGATTGCTCCTTGTCCTACTCCATAACGAATCTAAACCTTTCGATACTATGATCACTATTCCTGAGACGCTCTCAAACTGAGACATTCTCTACTTGACCCACTTCATTCCCCAGGACGAGATTCAGCAATGTTTCCTCATTGGGCAGGAAACATACTGATCAAGAAAATTCTCCTGAATACACTTCAGAAATCCCTCCCCTTCTTTGCCCTTAACACAATCACTGCCCCATTCAATTGGTGTAGTTAAAGTCTCTCATTATCACTACTCTTATCATTCTTGCACTAGTCAAGTGACACTAAACTGGGTGACGATGTGAGCTGTGAGGGGGACGCTAAGAGGCTGCAGGGTGAGTTGGACAGGTTAGGGGAGTGGGCAAATGCATGGCAGATGCAGTATAATGTGGATAAATGTGAGGTTATCCACATTGGGGGCAAAAACACGAGGACAGAATATTATCTGAATGGCAGATTAGGAAAAGGGGAGGTGCAACGAGACCTGGGTGTCATGGTTCATCAGTCTTTGAAAGTTGGCATACAGGTACAGCAGGTGGTGAAGAAGGCAAATAGTATGTTGGCCTGCATAGCTAGGGGATTTAAGTATGGGAGCAGGGAGGTCTTACTGCAGTTGTAAAGGGTCTTGGTGAGACCTCACCTGGAATATTGTGTTCTGTTTTGGTCTAATCCGAGGAAGGACGTTTTTGCTATTGAGGGAGTGCAGTGAAAGTTCACCAGACTGATTCCTGGGATGGCAGGACTGACATATGAGGAGACTGGATCAACTGAGCCTTTATACATTGGAGTTTAGAAGGATGAGAGGGGATCTCATAGAAACATATAAGATTCTGACGGGACGCGACAGGTTAGATGCGGGTAGAATGTTCCCGATATTGGGGAAGTCCAGAACTAGGGGACACAGTCTAAGGATAGGGGGTAGGCCATTTAGGACTGAGATGAGGAGAAACTTCTTCACTTAGAGAGTTGTTAACCTGTGGAATTCCCTGCTGCAGAGAGTTGTTGATGCCAGTTCATTGGATATATTCAAAAGGGAGTTAGATATGGCCCTTACGGCTAAGGGGATCAAGGGGTATGGAGAGAAAACAGGAAAGGGGTACGGAAGGAATGATCAGCCATGATCTTATTGAATGGTGGTGCAGGCTCGAAGGGCCTACTCCTGCACCTATTTTCTATGTTTCTTTGCAAATCTGCTCACCTATCTCCTCCCACTATTTGGTGGCCTATAAAATACATCTAGCGCAATAGCTCCTTTCATAAAGATATATTTTTCAGTTCCCTGAACATCTGCCATTTGTTTTGGTTTTTTGAGCAGGACAAAGAACTCCCAGAAGTTCCCATCACTTTCTAAGCAACTGGCTTCCCAAATCCATCTGGGGAGTCAACCGGTGAGATTGGTTCCTTGAATGCCAGCTTCCAATAATGGAGGCCCCATTTCGGATGTCTGATGCAAGAATTGGTGATCTGCAATGTTCAGGGGTGTTCCCATTGTATCACATTAAAAACATTCTCATTAAAGTTTGAGACGGAATTACACAAAGAATAAATTGTATGGTGGATCAGAGAGGAAGACATGGTATATGGATGCAACAACAACAACTTGCATTTATACAGTGCCTTTAAATAGAAAAACATCCCAAGTTGCATCACAGAGGAGTAATCAGACAAAAATTAATACCAAGACATTGAAGGAGATATTAGAAGGCCTGACCGAAAGCTTGGTCAAAGAGGTGGCTTTCAATGACTGTCTTAAAAGGAGGCAAGGGAGGTAGAGAGAGGAGGGAGCGAGTGGGAGAGATATTTAGGGAGGGGATTCCAAATCGTGGGGTCTGGACCAGTGTTGTCCAATACATTAGCTACTCGTCGTGGGGCTAATTGGGAATCCAGATGTGGCTAATTGCATTTCTGATTAGTAATTAAAAAAATTCATAATAGACACCATTGTTAGGTATGTGATCTCAATACTCATATTTTAACTGCATATATATGTGCATTTGTTGGTAAAATGGCAAGATGAAAAGAACGTGAAAATGTTTTTTGATTGTTGTGAGTGCTTTACTTCCTTGGTTACTGAATGGTCATAGTTGTTTAAGTAAATATACAAATGGAAAGCACATTTATCTGTTGTGGGAGTGTATGCAAGATGTTTTCAACTAAAATTAGTGCATATGGCTAAAATGGTGTCTCAGTAGCCACACCTGTGGCTAGTCATCAATTTCTATTGGACAACACTGGACAGATGCACAAACGTTAGCGTCCTCGACCAGGCCAACATCTCCATCATTGAAGCACTGACCATACTTGATCAGCTCCGCTGGGCAGGCCACATCGTTCGCATGCCAGACACGAGGCTCCCAAAGCAAGCGCTCTACTCGAACTCCTTCGCGGCAAGAGAGCCAAAGGTGGGCAGAGGAAAGGTTACAAGCACTACCTCAAAGCCTCTCTGATAAAGTGCAACATCCCCACCAACACCCGAGAGTCCCTGGCCAAAGATCGCCCTAAGTGGAGGAAGTGCATCTGGGAGGGCGCTGAGCACCTCGAGTCTCATCGCCGAGAGCATGCAGAAATCAAGCGCAGGCAGCGGAAAGAGCGTGCGGCAAACTAGTCTCACTCACCCTTTCCCTCAACAACTATCTGTCCCACCTGTGACAGGGACTGTGGTTCTTGTATTTGACTGTTCAACCACCTCAGGACTCATTTTTAGAGTGGAAACAGACTGCCTATGATGAAGATGATGTGGCTGAAGGCATGGCTGCCAATGGTGGGGCAAAGGAAGGTAAGATAATGGGACTAAAGGCGGATAAATCCCCTGGACCTGATTGCTTGCATCCTAGGGTCTTAAGAGAAGTAGCGGTAGGGATAGTGCATGCATTGGTTCTAATTTACCAAAATTCCCTGGATTCTGGGAAGGTCCCAGCAGATTGGAAAACTGCAAATGTAACGCCCCTATTTAAAAAAGGAGGCAGACAAAAAGCAGGCAACTATAGACCAGTTAGCCTAACATCTGCGGTTGGGAAGATGTTGGAGTCCATTATTAAAGAAGCAGTTGCAGGACATTTGGAAAAGCAAAATTGGTCAGGCAGAGTCAGCATGGATTTATGAAGGGGAAGTCATGTTTGACAAATTTGCTAGAATTCTTCAAGAATGTAATGAACCAGGTGGATAAAGGGGAACCAGTGGATGTAGTGTAATTGGACATCCAGAAGGCATGTGACAAGGTGCCACATAAAAGGTTACTGCACAAGATAAAAGTTCACGGGGTTGGGGGCAATATATTAGCATGGATAGAGGATTGGCTAACTAACAGAGAACAGAGATTCGGGATAAATGGTTCATTCTCGGGTTGGCAATCAGTAACCAGTGGGGTGCCGCAGGGATCAGTGCTGGGACCCCAACTATTTACAATCTATATTAACAACTTGGAGGAAGGGACTGAGTGTAACGTAGCCAAGTTTGCCGACGATACAAAGATGGGAGGAAAAGCATGTGTGAGGAGGACACAATGGGCCCAAGTTTCCACACGATAAAAAAACGGGCCCCCCTCCGAGCTGGGCGCCCGTTTTTCGCGCCTAAAAAAAAAAAAATCTCGATTCTGGAGCATTCTGCAGCTCCTTGTCTGCCTGGCGCGGCGCCCGGGGGGTGGAGCCTACACTCGCGCCGATTTTGTAAGTGGGAGGGGGCGGGTGCTATTTAAATTAGTTTTTTTCCTGCCGGCAAAGCTGCGCGTGCGCGTTGGTGCGTTCGTGCACGTGCAGTGTGAAAAAAACATTGGCACTCGGCCATTTTTGTAGTTCTTTGTAGCTGTTTAATTTTTGAACATTTTTTAATAAAAGCACATTGCCATCAGCACATGCCGCCTTCTCACTGTCTCCTTCCCCCCTCCCCCGCGGGAACGAAACGGCTGTTCCCTTCCCCCCCCCTCCGCGGGAACGAACGGCTGTTTCATTCTCCTCTCCCCCCCCCCCCCCCCCCCGCAGGAACGAACGCCTGCCTCCGTGCCTGAAGCACTTTCACACAGGTAGGAAGATGGTTTATTTAATCTTTTCTTTGATTATAAATGTTTATTCAGGTTGGATTTATTTGTATAATATTTGTAGAAGTATAAATAAGGATTTATTGTAGAATTTAATGAGTTCTCTTCCCCCCCCTCCTCGTTCTGGATGCCTAATTTGTAACCTGCGCCTGATTTTTTTAATGTGTAGAACAGGTTTTTTCAGTTCTACAAAAATCTTCACTTGCTCCATTCTAAGTTAGTTTGAAGTACGTTTTCACTGTGGAAACTTTGAAATCAGGCGTCAGTGGCCGGACACGCCCCCTTTTGAAGAAAAAATTCTGTTCCAAAGTAGAACTGTTCTACCTGACTAGAACTGCAGAAAAAAAAATGTGGAGAATTGCGATTTCTAAGATAGTCCGTTCTCCACCAGTTGCTCCTAAAAATCAGGTGCAAATCATGTGGAAACTTGGGCCCAAAGAATCTGCAAAAGGACAGACAGGTTAAGTGAGTGGGCAAAAATTTGGCAGATGGAGTATAATGTTGGAAAGTGTGAGGTCACGCACTTTGGCAGAAAAAAAATCAAAGAGCAAGTTATTATTTAAATGGAGAAAGATTGCAAAGTGCTGCAGTACAGCGGGACCTGGAGGTACTTGTGCATGAAACATTCAAGGTTAGTATGTAAATACAGCAAGTGATCAGGAAGGCCAATGGAATCTTGGCCTTTGTTGCAAAGGGGATGGAGTATAAAAGCAGGAAAGTCTTGCTAAAGTTGTACAGGGTATTGGTGAGGCCACACCTGGAATACTGCGTGCAGTTTTGGTTTCCATATTTACGAAAGGATATACTTGCTTTGGAGGCAGTTCAGAGAAGGTTCACTAGGTTGATTCAAGAGATGAGGGGGTTGACTTATGAGGAAAGGTTGAGTAGGTTGGGCCTCTACTCATTGGAATTCAGAAGAATGAGAGGTGATCTTATCGAAACGTATAAGATTATGAGGGGGCTTGACAGGGTGGATGCAGAGAGGATGTTTCCACTGATAGGGGAGACTAGAACTAGAGGGCATAATCTTAGAATAAGGGGCTGCCCATTTAAAACTGAGATGAGGAGAAATTTCTCCTCTCAGGAGGTTTGTAAATCTTGGAATTTGCTGCCTCAGAGGTGTGAAAGCTGGGACATTGAATAAATTTAAGACAGAAGTAGCCAGTTTCTTAAATGATAAGGGAATAAGGGGTTTATGGAGAGCGGGCAGGGAAGTAGACCCGAGTCCATGATTGGACCAGCCATGATTGTATTAAATGGCAGAGCAGGCTCGAGGGGCAGTATGGTCTTCTTCCTGCTCCTATTTCTTATGTTCTTATGCTCTGCACAAAAGGCCAGAGGACCAGGGGCGGGGGCTGGACAAAAGACCAGAGTGAAAGGAAGAGAGATTTTGGTGTGTGGTGGGGGTGGGGTTGTTGAGTCATGCATAGTTATGAGATGCAAGCTTCCTTCCACAGCTCGATAGCTATGGATCTGAGTTGTGCTGTTGTGTGGATTTGCTGAGTGTATCTTTAAAGTAAACTTCACTCACCTCTTCGTTTGCAGAGCTCCGTATACTTGATCCGGTCATCGCTACAACCTACAGAAATAAAAGTCCAGGTTAGCTTGACCTCTATCACGATAAGAGCAAATAAAAGCTGAACCTTTGCACAATGAGAAAATTAGTGATGTTTCACTGAATTTCATTGTTTGCCTTCACTGCGCATCATCATCATCATAGGCAGTCCCTCGAATAAGGATGACTTGCTTCCACACCAAAAGGGATGAGTTCACAGATGTTTCAATGAAGGACCTGATATTCCACTCCTGAACTCCAATTGAAGGGGTGGAAGATGCCTGTGCGTGGATTTTTTTTAACGTGTGGTGGCCATTGCACATCAGCTACCACACGGGCTTGACAGAGCTAGGCCTTTATCCAGTGGCAAGGGTTAACCAGGACGACTGAAGACCTGCTCTGCTGCACGGACCTACTGTGCACACATATCGCAGTGTGGGCTGGCCTGTACTGCCCCAGGGCCCTCGGCTCTTCTGGGTCCCGTACCCTCATTTGCCTCCGCCACGATCTCTCACCGCTCCTCCACCACAAAACATTCGCGGAACCTCCGCCATGATCAACTACGATCTCTCATTGTTCCTCCGCCTCAATCACTCGCCGCACCTCCGCCACAATCTCTCGCCGCTCATCCGCTCCGACCTTCCCGCTCCTCCGCTGTAGCTGGGGCCCCCTGATGTTCCTGCCCATGCTCCAAATGGCGACCTGGGTTTCGATGACGTCACCCAGTCGCCCACCTCAATCATTACATACTTGGAACAGCTCGTGCTGGAAGTTGTCGTCGTATGCTCTTTTACAGCCCGACCTGCGGAGGTGTTCTCTCGCAGGTCAGGGGGACCACGATGTTCCAGACCTGCAGCTCCAGCTCATTTATAGTCCGACCTGCGGAGGTGTTCTCTCACAGGTCGGGGTGCAAGCTACAACCCACATGGCTCCCAAATCCCAATATGGCTTTGTGGGCCAGATTGTCTGGGTTTTGGAGCCATGTGGGTCATAACTGCGCAACAAGGCTTGAAATGACTGCACTCGGATGCCCCTTATCTGTGTGATTGTTTCCGTCAAGTATCAGTTAGAGCTGCTCACCTCTGAAATCACCCAGAGAGAAATGTGGATGTTTGTGTTGTCCCCCAATTCTTATTCCACATTTCTATCTCGTATGATACAGTTGCATCAGCAAAATAACTTACAAGATTGAATAGGACATGTGAATCCTCCCTGCAACACTCATTGATTTAGTCTCAAATTTTCTAAATCACTAAATCCAATCCACTCTAAGCACTGCTTCTAAAATCTTTGAAATTGTTCTATACCGGACCAGTGAAAGAATGTAAAATACAGAAAAAACTTCAATGAAAACCACAAAAACTTTTTCAGGCAAGACCCTAAGCCCAGTGACTGCGTTAACCATTAACTAGAATGTTGGCCTACTCTGTTTTGATCCTTAACCTAGAGTCTCACTAAACAGCTCTTTTTAACATTGAAAGTTAAAAATAATTGAATTTACCATCTTTTAATTTATTTCTGTCTATTTCACTGAATTTTGTTGTTTAAAAAATTAAGTGACATAATTGTGGGTGTTGTTTTGCAGGAGGTTCAGATCATAACAGGGTAGTGGAGCTGAAATGCCACAACCATCAAAGTATACCATGTTAATGACTGTATCCATTGCTTAAGCAAATCCCGCTCCCTTGTAGTGTTGGATTCAGCAACTCCTCCCAGCCTGCTGTTGCGAGGACATGCCAGAAGCCAGACGTCTCGCAACAAGTTACTATTGGCCAAACCATGCGCATCATTTGAGCAGCAGCATAGCAGGTTGCACACCTGGCCACAGGAGATGCACAACCCACCAAGATCTGTGCAAGAACAAATAGAGGGATTTGCTATGAAGTAAAAGTGGTGACATTTTCCAATACTACTACTGCTAACTGGGTAGACTCACGAGACACAACAAAAGTTTTTGTTGGACAATTATTATCTTGATCGATATTAGCTCTTGGTAAACTGCATGCGGTCACATTGTAGGTCGTGCCTGGTTCTGCCACAAATCTCTCCAGCGAGAAGGTCCACTGCAATGGAAAAGCAGACATCAACTGCTTTCAGAAGTGATTCTATACACCTTACACATCCAGAACAAGTAACCAAGATCGGCTTTAACCATTTCACTACTAGTGCCTTTAGCAAGACTTTCTCGTTCAAAGTTGGAAAACCAGCAAATGTTGACCAATAATGTCAAAAAAGCTTAAATCTTAAACAGATCTGAATGTAGGCCGTACACACGTAAAGACAAGAATTAGACTGAAAAATGCAGTGAAATATGGGAACATCAAAACTTAAGCTGCAAGTTTGCCCCACACCTCAAAAATACAGTTTGCAGCACTGGTGAATTTAGCAATTACTGAAAAAGGATGCAAGGGCTTGAAAAAAGAACTCTACCCACCCTATAAATGTGATTCTTCTCTATTTGATAGGTGGATTAAATCAGATCAAGATCCAGGATATAAATCAACAGCCCATTTATTTAAATGCAAGTGAATGTGCCATGGCTTTGCTCAGTTAGTCACAGGAAATGGTTATGTCTTTTATCTGTGTTTCTTGTAAAATGGCTGAGAGATTACAGAGTCGCTTCTGGAGCAAGTAATAACAACCCATCTCCCTTCACGGCTTTTTAAAATTTTCCCGGCTTTCTCAACAACCCATCTCCCTTCCCGGTTTAAAAAAATTTTCCTGGCATTTTCACCAGCCCGTTCCCTTCCCGGCTTTTAATTTTTCGAACGAACACGCTCCCGTGATGAACCGGTAGTGTGCATGCGCAGAATGCTTCCAGTTCATTGGCAGCAGTCACATCCTCCTTGTAACATAACTTTTTATTTTTATATACAAGTTACAATGCCTCTTGTGGTGCAAGAATGAATAACAGTCATTACCATTGCAGAGGTAGAGACTGTGGTTGGGGTTCATGGCAGAGAAAAAAAGTGCAATGGGGTTGAAGGAGGGGCTCATTACCCCCTTCCTCATAGTACATTTTTAAAGCTAGTTCAGCAAATTATTTTTAACGTGCTTACAGTAATCTAAACAAGCACGTTAAACACAAATGGCTGGCTCCCAAAATAGTACTAGGAGCTATCAAAAAGACATGAAGGCGTTCAGAGATGAGGTGGAAGCTTGGGCCAGCTGCACATTCTGGGAAACATATTTCGCCAAGGGTAGAAATCAGAGGAGCCGTGTGGGGGTGGAGCAGAAGTAGCAAACATGCGAAAAAACCTGCTAATTGAGTTAGAGCCAGTGTTTTTGGATGGAGAAAAGCAGAGAGTGGCATTTGTAAAGTTAGATCGGTGGCATGGGGATGGAGCAGAAGAGAAATGGTGAAAGGGGATAGGGCTGGGTCCAAGTCAAGGCAGACGTGGAAGGTAAGGGACAAAGCCTACTTGAAAAAAAGTGGGGGTTGGAGTCAGGGCAGGGGCTGAGGCTCATTGTACCAGCCCCCCACTTCCCCCCTCCCCAATAGTGTAAAGCTGTTTCCAGCACTGATCTGGGATTCAGAAAGTTGTTTTTAAAGTACTCCCAATGCTATAATAAAATGATAGTGTTACATGCGCATTTAAAAACAAATAGCTGGTTCCCAGGTCAGAGTTAGGAACCAGTGAAGAGAAGTGGAGGCGGGTCCAGAAACAGAAGAGGAGCAGTAGGCACATTTGAATCAGCTGAGGAGGAAAGAATGTAGGTGGCATTTTAAAATGAATGATATAGCTGAAGAAGAGGACCAACAGACCTGCAGGGAGCAGCTGAGGAAGGAGGCAAGGAGGCAGGAAGAACCAAGGAGGGCCGGAAACCAGGGCTAAAAGGTTAAAAGAATGAATCAAGAATCAGGCCAAAGAATCAAGCTGGCAGAGACCGAGTGAGGCCACTGTACTGCAAAACGGGCAGGAATTCTGGGCTTGGAGAGAGAGTGGAGTCTATATGGTTGAAAATTGATCCATGAGGAGGAGTTAAGGAGCTCAAAGGTGCAAAGAGCATGAAAAATGAAAATAAATATGTAAAGTTGAAAAATATAATTTTTAAAAGTAGATAAAATGAAAACAGACTCATCTTGAGAAGATAAGCACTAATAGTGGCCAGCAACATTCCCTCTTAATTATTTGGGTGCGCACAGTTTCTGTGCAAAATTTTACATTGAAAAAGCCGGTCCTGGGCTGCGTGCGACCGGCAGAATGGTGCGCGGCCACACGCCTTATAGGGAATGTTGGTGGCCAGAATCTGAAACTGCATGTGATAATCGACAGAGCAAAGGGAAATGTTGACACAAGTCTGACCAAAAATTGTGACAGCAGGAAGTAAGATTTGTGGACAGGAAGTGCATTTCCTCCTTTGAAAAATGTTTAATATACATAGATGTAGATAGAACAAGTGAACAAAATTCAAAATAAAATATACTTTACAGTAATTATGAACTTTATATTATCCTCCTTGGCATGTCAAAACAAGAAATGTCTCACACCCGGAGCTTTCTTTCAATATACATTGAACCTTGAAAGAAGATGCTCACTCTTGCATGGTGAACCACA